>NC_136476.1:24459596-25084596 GCF_902686455.1 Sciurus vulgaris | reverse complement strand
CTTTTGAGAAGTGTCTGTTTAGTTCCTTTGCCCATTTATTAATTGGGTTATTTGTATTTTTTGGTGTTAAGCTTTTTGAGTTCTTTGTATACACTAGAAATTAATGCATTCTCTGAGGTGCAGGTGGCAAAGATTTTCTCTCATTCTGTCGGCTCCCTCTTCATGCTCTTGCTTGTTTGCTGTGAGGAAACTTTTTAGTTTGATATCATTCATTTATTGAATCTCCTTTCAATCAAATTCTTTCTAGAAGTTAAGCTAGTCTGAGTAACTTAGTGAGACTCTGTCTCAAAAAATAAATAAAAGGGCTAGGGATGCAACTCAGTGGTACAGTGCCCCTTGGTTCAATTCCCCCATACCAAAAAAAAAAAAAAAAAAAAAAGGTAAAGTAAACCCTTTGCAGTCTACAGTGACACTTACTCAGTTTGGAAGCCAACTGTGATTCACTTTATTTTCTTGACTTTTTAAATAGTCCTTATTTTTCTCCCTCAAGCCTTTTCAAGGAAACATTTAACAGCATCAATGTATTTCTTCAAATTGACTTGTTTGGCAGCCCCAAGGCTCTCAAATTTCCGGTTTTCTCTTGGTCTAATTTCAAGTTGCCACCAGCAGTGTAATTTTTTCTAAAGAGGGCAGGCAGATTTACCATCTTTGGTATTTTCCCCCAGCCACTGTAAAGGGCTCTATCATTTACTTGATTCAAATTTTCAAGTTGTCGGGCTTTCTTTAGATTTTTCTGTTCCTTAATTTTCCACACTTTTTCTTTCTTCTCACCGTTTCTTGGGATAGCAGTTTTAGATTTTCTTAAAAATGAATGTTTTCATTTAAACCATCCAAGAGGAAAATTCCTCTGAAGTTCTGAGATACTTTTTAAATGTTCTTGGCATCACTTGAGATTGAGGAATTTTGGATGCCTCTTTAAGTGACTGAGCCCTTGAAGTGAAGTCATGAAATGAAAGTTTAGGGGATTCCTTTCTGGTTCTTTTAGGAGAAAGTCTGCAGGATTCTCAGTGGACCTGTCCAGATATTTACTAAATGCTGCCAAACTCAGTGATTATAACTTCAGAAGGTAACTTTCAGGTATCATCAGTGTGTTAACTAGTCTAACTTTACTGACTTTAATTTGGGAAGAAAGTCTTTTGGCTAGTTTTTTCCCCTCCTTAAAGTATACCTGCTGTTTACTATTATAATATTCACAAAGGCTACATCAGTGTCTCCAAGAGAAATCCAAAAAAAGTCTGAGTCTTTATTCTAGCATCAGACAACACCACTGAGGGTGATGGAGGAGGGGGCAAATTAAGTTCTATAAAACAGCGCTAACTCCTTTCTGCTAACTGCACAGATAGAAAGTGAGATTTGTACAATGCATTTGGGCAAGTGGAAAATGCCAATTATAGGCAGAGGAAGACCAATCATGAGTTCTGATCATATTGGTCCCCATCTGGCCCTGTAGGAGGCCCAGAGTATTGCCATGTAATCCCCATTCTCTGCCCAAAAGCATGGCAGGGCAGAAAGGTGGGCATTGCTGCAGTTAAGGATTCCTGTACCCATGTGTATAGGGGAGGCTCATTTCTGAGTTCAAGTTTCCTTCAACAGGGAAACTTGATCCTACCTACAAAGGTCACAAGGATCCCCCTTCCATGAGGACTGCCCTCCTCATTTCTCTTGTCTGAGTTCAGCAGCAGGCATAGAGCACTAAAGGGCCTCAACAGATGTATAAATAGCCCTGGGTTTCCATATTAGAATGTCAATGTCTGAACTTTTCAAGAATTTTCTGTGAGACCAGTTCATCTCCTGCTTCAATCCAATCATTCCTGGTTTAGGAAGACTCTCCTTCAGTGGTCACTACCAGGCTCCTTGCATCATGCGACCTTTCCATCTTTAGCTTGTGCCTTTCAGGGTTGGTTGCCTGGGGCTGCCTCTGTGAGGAGAGCTGGTCTTTCTGAATATTGCACTTCCTTTTCCTTCCAACAAAAATCTCACTCTCCTAGTTTTTCTCTGGCAGACTCAGCCTGGTCCTCCATGTCCATCGCCTGGAACACTGTTTAATGGACTCTATAAGACCTTCCACTTGAAAAGGAGTGAACCATTGGTGGGTGACGGTCTGGGAGTGCTGGAGAGGGCTAAGGCTCAAGTCACAAGTTCCTCTGTAGATGTGGGGATTGAAGCTCGGGTGAGGGCTTGCAATGAGGGGAGGAGGTGGCCAGATGCCTGATGAAGTTTTCTCCATTTGGAATTTTTATTTTTTAAAGAGAGCAGGAGAAGAGAATATTATTAAGTGATAAGATGACAGAATCAGGAATAGTTGGAAACATATTTTCATATTTGTTGAATGTCATTTTTTTATTCTGTTATTTTCCCTCAGTCTAATTTCTTTGGTGGAAAATAATGCAGTTAATGTTATGTTGTGTTTCCAGTGACACAAGATGATTTTAGGTTAGCAACTCAACATTAAATAACATAATGTATCACATAGTGAGAAAGCCATTGCTTTAAAACTTGCAAGCCTTCTGATTATGTCAACAGGAGCATGCAAATTTTCTCTGATTTTTGCTTATCTCCCTCTTTGGCCAAGAAAGCAGGTCTCAGGTTCACAGCGTTCTACAACCATCAGTGTCTTCCTAGGTTTTAATAAAAATAATCTGCTTTCATTATCTTCATTTTTATAGTTATCCTCTGCTTATGGAAAATGATGCTGGTTTTCCATTTAGAGTGATGGGTATAAATTTTAACCAGATATTTCATTGATTTTTTATTTTGTTTTATTTTGGCCAAATGTTTTATTTAATGAACTGACTAAAAAAATTAGCTAATAAGTAGTGTAAGTGATGTGGATATGTAAAAAAAGCAAATTGCACTGTTTCTATACAAACAGTGATACAGCTCCAGAATCTCTTATCCTTTATGGTTTCTTCTGTATATTCTTGTGGAAGTTATTGGAAACTGAAATAGCTAAACTGCCATGGGGAAACTAAAAACTGCATACAGACATCAGTCAAACTTAGTCACTTTTGCTTTTTAAAATCCTTATACCACTTTCTGGCTTAAGAGAAGATTATTATCCTTAATTATGATAATATTGACCCTTTGAGTAAAATGTAATTAGAACTTCATTATATATATCACTGAAGGTACAGGATCTCTAGGGTATATTGTTGTAGTATCACGGAACTTGAAAATGAAGAGGTATGATTGACATGGTCCAGATCAGATAAATAAGACTATTGACTCTTAGTTTTAAGCTTATAAGTGTCCTTTGTGAGCAGTCTAACACCTGCTACAATTCTGTATACAGTTCATGATGGTCAAGAGACTGCTACTTTAAAAATCTAAATAGAAGTTTATAAGTTAGCCACATTTCAATTAAAAAGGAATCAGATAGTTCCAGAACACCCACTTGAGTTCTATTACTCAGAAAATTATGAATTTAATAGCATTATTACTAGCAGAGACAGAATGAATTATAAGGTTCATTGATGAAGTCTTCCCATTTTAACATTTCTTGTCATTAGTACTGCTAGTTGTCCTGTTAAGAATGTAACACTGGCCTATTGTTAGAGATGTACATTGTTGTACTTTTCAAAGTGGAACATTAGATTTCAAACAGTAAGTTAAAGCAAAAGTGTAAGGGAAAGCATTTTAGCATTTCTCAGGTAGCTTGCTGGCTCTCAGGGTGAGTAAGGTGGAGGTGACTGTCCTGCAGAAAGTCTCTCATAAGCAGGTGGAGCCTCAGGGACCTGTGAGGATGAGAAAGGAAGAAAGTGGGCTTTGGCAACAATGTCTATGTTTCTGGGGAGGCATTAAGTGAAAAGAGCATCGTGTTTACATGTTTTATTTCTACCATAGACTGAAACTTCTGAGTGTTCACATCTAATTTCCACCATAAAGGGTAGCTGTTAAATCTCACAAAAGTGTAAATTGAAACATTGTCAGAGGGAAGGATAGAAAAAAAGTAGAACTAAGGGGTTTTCCAAAACCTAAAAGTGTGTTTATACCTGGATAGTTAATGTCAGTAGAAGTCCTGAGGCCTAACTAATAAATTCTTGAACCCTGTTTACAGACAATATATACTACATCTTTGCTTCTTAGATCTTTGTAGTTTTGTCTAAAGGTACATTTATATATCAACTGGGCACAAATGTGTCAGTCCTTTATTTCATGCTCAACATTCTAGGAAATGCTGCAGAGTGGGAAACTGAGGCACAGAGAAGTTACTCATGCAAGATCACACAACTATTAAGACATGAAGCTAAGAATCAAACACAGTCATTTGGCTCCAGAGTGAGTGCTTTCAACCATTATGTTCTGTTGCTTCTATACCAGTGCCATCCAATAGAAATACAGTGCAAGCCACATATGTCATTTTAAAATTTCTAGTAACTACATTTTTAAAAGACAAGTAAAAATTAATTTTAATAAAATAGTTTATATAACCTACCATATCAAAATATAGTCATCTCAATATGTAATCAATATAAAAATCATTAATGAGTTTCAAATACATTTTGAAATAGGGTATGCATTATAGTAGCCTAATTCAAATTACTATTTCAAACGTTCCATTACAATGTGTGACTAGTGGCTACCCCATAAACATAGCACAGCTCTATACAATTAATAATAGGTACTTTTTCTCCTCCCTATATATCTACATTAATGAAAAGGGCAAATGTAACTAAAAACACAACATACAACAAAAGGATATTATATCTAAAACCAAGTTCTTCCTTTGGATTTTATGTGTAGGGCTCTCATTATTGACCCTGGAAAATCTGAGTATGAAAAGATACAATTTAGCCAGGCATGGAGGGGCATGCCTGTAATTCCAGTGGCTCAGGAGGCTGAGGCAGGAGGATCTCGAGTTCAAAGCCAGCCTCAGCAACTTAGTGAGACCCTGTTTCTAAATAAAATATAAAAGGTGCTGGGGATGTTGTTCAGTTGTTAAGCACCTCTGGGTTCAATTCCCAGTACAAAATAATAATAATAATAATAATAATAATAATACAACTTAAGGAAAATCTCTGTGTGTCACTTGGTTTTTGTTTTTATGATTATTTTTATTGTGGTAAAATATCTTAACAAAATTTACAATTTTGACTACTTTTAGATCAACAGTCTAATAGCACTAAATATGTTTACTCTGTCCTTGCTTTTTCAGTAGAAATCATTTTGTTCAGTTCAGCTAAAATCAGCTATCTGTGAAAATATCCAGATGCATGAACTTAGCCTACCTGAGGGTCACCGTTTTGGTTTTGAAAAGACAGTTTGCTGTCCTGATGACCAAGCCCCTCACATGGGCATCTTTCCCTTGAGTTACTTCGAGTTCCAACATGAAGATTTTTGTCCTGAAATATAAATTCATAAAAGTGAATGGGTAAGATGAAATAACTGAGTCCATTAAAGAAAAGATGAGGCCAAATCTTAAGAATAGGTTTTAATCTAGGTTATGCAATTTACTTGCTCTGTGTCCTCAGGCTAGCCATTTTACCTCTCTGAATTACAGTTTTTGCATCAAAAATAGGAAAATAATACCACCTCTCTCTCAGAGTGGTGGAAATTAACTAAAGGTAAAGTACTGGTGAAGTGCTTGGCACCAGGTTGTTAATAGATGAATATTTTTTTAAGGAAAGGAGAAGATTGAATCTATAAAATGAACCTCTTATGAAATTATCTTCAAAAATGAAGGAGAAATAAAGACTCCCTCAGGCAAATAAAAGTTGAGGGAATATGTTGTCAACAGACCTGCCTTGCCAGAAATGTTGAATTCTTTAGAAAGAAGGAAAATACAGACCAGAAACTCCTATCTACATAAAGAAAGTGTTACGGTTTAGATGTGGCGTCCCCCCAAAACTCACATGTGAGACAATGCAAGAAGGTTTGAAGGAGAAATGATTGCGTTATGAGAATCTTCACCCAATCAGTGAGTTAATCCCATAATGATGGGATTAACTGAGAGAAAACTGAAGTGATAGGGTGTGGCTGGAGGAGGTAGGAATCAGGGTGTGGCTTTGGGATATATATTTTTGTCTAAAGAGTGGAGTCCCCTACCCTCCCTCCCTCTCCTTCCTGACGATGTGAGCTGCTTCCCTCTGCCATGCTCTTCCACCATGATGTTCTGCCTTACCCGGAGCCCCAAGGTATGGAGCCAGCCTTCTATGGACTAAGACCTCTGAAACTTTGAGTCCTCAAATAAACCCTTCTTCTACCATAATTGTGCTGGTCAGATCATTTGGTCACAGCAGGAAAAAAGCTGACTAAAACAGAAAGGAAGAACATTGAAGAAAGAATAAATGAAGATAAAGTAAAAACTTTTATTTTTCTTATTCTTAATTGATCTAACATAGTAACTAGTTAGAATAATAATATATTTAATTATGTATGCTTATATATAAGTGAAATGAATGACAGCAATGATGCAGAGAATAAGAAGGAAGAACTAGATGAAGGGGACTAGAATTAGTTGTAAATGTGTATTTTAAACTAGAAGGCAACCACTTAAAGTTAAATTTAAAAAGTATATGCCAAGAAAAGAAAGAAAATGAAGTCCTATAAATTGTTCAGTTAAAACCAATTAAAAGAGTGGAAGACAAAAATAGGAATAAAGAACAAGGGCAAAAAATATATAAAACAGTACAAATATACTAGATATTAATCCCAAATATATCAGTAATTGCTTTAAATGTCAGTGGATTAAGAAATGCATCAGTTAATAGATGAGATTGTCAGAGTGGGTCAAAAACAAAATTCACTATAAACGACGTATGTACATGAAAAGTAAATGGATGAAGCGAGATATACCATGCTAACACTAATCAAAAGAAAGTGGGAAACTGGAAATAATGACAAATGCCTGTAAGTCCAGCAAATCAGGAGGCCAAGGCAGGAAGATCAACAAGTTCAAGGCAGCCTTAGCAACTAAGCGAAGTCCTAAGCAACTTAATGAGACCCTGATTCAAAATAAAAACTAAGAAGGGCTAGGGATGGGGCTCAGTGGTAAAGTGCCCCTGGGTTAAATCCCTAGTACTGGAAAAGAAAGGGAAGGGAAGGGGAAAGGGGAAAGAAAAAGAGAAGAAAGAAAGAACATGGAAAACTGGGAATAAAGGTACACACCCATAATCCCAGGAACTCCAAAAGCTGAGGCAAGAAGATCACAAGTTTGAGGCTGGCCCCAGAAACTTAGCAAGACCCTGTCTCAAAATAAAAATAAAAAGGCCTATGGATGTAGTCCAGTGCTAGAGCACTCTTACCTACAGGTACAAGGTCCTGAGTTCAGTTCCCAGTACCACAAATAGAGGAAAGAAAGTGGACATTCCTATGTTGATTTCATAAAGAGCAGACAACACAGTAAAGTCATGGATAAAAAGGGACATTTTGCAATGATAAAGGGCTTCATTCTCGAGAAGACATAAAACTTAACATGTGTACACCTAATGAGAAAGCATCAAAATACACAGGACAAAAACTGATAGAACTTCAAGGAGATTCCACTGAATCCACTATGCATTTAGAGTTATAGTTGGAGACTTTAACATTCCTCTATCAGAAGTGGATGGTCCAACAGGCAAAAAGTGAGTAAGGACATAGTTAAACCTACCAAAACTGTCCACCAAGTAACTATGATAGAGGTTAGATGCTACTATATGCTCTTGTCGTCCAACACAGCAGAATACATATTCTCAAGCTCACATAGAATTCACCAAGGTTGACCTCATTCTGGGCCATAAAACATATCATAACAAATTTAAAACAATAGAAATAAGGAGCCAGGCATAGTGACACACACCTGAAAACCCAGCAACCCAGAAGGCTGACATATTGGATCTCAAATTCAAGGCTAGAGATCCTGTGTCAAAATAAAAAACTAAAAGGGGCTTAAAATGTAACTGAGTGGTAGAGTATCTTTAGGCTCAATCCTTAGTACCACACACAAAAACGGATAGAAATCATGCATGTCTCTCTTAGATCTAAACAGGATTAATCTAGAAATCAGCAACAGAAAGCTGAAAAATCCCCCAAATTTATTTACTTGAAGAATAAACAACACACTTCTATGCAGCACATGGGTCAAAGAACTCTCAAGAGAAATTTTTAAATATTTTGAACTAAATGAAATTGAAAATACAACTAATCAGTTTGTGAGATGCAGTGGAAGCAGTACTTAACTGAAAATTTATAGCATTAAATGCATACCTTAGAAAAGAAAAAAGAATCTAAAATCAATCACCTAGGCTTCTACCTTACAAAACTAGAAGGAAACCAAATTAAATCCAAAATAAGCAGGGGGGGAAAAATAAAAGTAGACAAGAAATCCATGAAATTGAAAAACATGAAAGAAATAGACAAATCTTCTCTATCAAAAGCTGTTTCCTGGAAAAGATTGATAAAGATAACCCATTAGCCAGGGTAAGGAAGAGAAAGAGAAAACACAAAGAAAGAGGACATCACTAAAGATTCCATGGGCTGTAAAAGGATGATCAGGAAATACTGAGAACCACTCTATGCCCACAAATTTGAAAACCTAAACAAAATGCACCAATTCCTTGAAAGACATAATCTTTGGATACTCACACAAGAAGAAATAAACCATGTTAGGCCTATATTCATCATAAAAATTGAAAAAATAATTAGTTGCCTTCAATAATAGAAAGTAGCCCAGAGGGGTTCACTGTTGAATTCTACCAGATATTTAAGAAAGAAATTATTTCAATTCCCTACAATCTCTTTCAGAAGACAGAAGCAAAAGGAATATTTCCTAACTTTCTGTGAGGGCAGCATTGCCTTAACACCAAAGCCAAAGATATAACAAGAAAAGAAACTAGAGCTCATGAACATGGATTCAAAAGTCCTCAAGAAAATATTGGCAAATCAAACTCAACAATAAGTTAAAAAAAAAAAAAGTCAGACACCATAAACAAGTGGATTTACCCAGGTATACAAGCAAGTTGATTCAGTTCATGTAATCCAACACATTAAGAGGCTAAAGAAGAAAAATCATATGGTCATATCAGCAGATGTGGAAAAAGCATTTGACAAAATTCAATCCCCATTCATGACTGAAATTCTGAGTAAACTAAGAACAGAGGGAAACTTTCTCAACTTTGCTAAAGAAACAAAAAAACACAGCTAACATTATACTTAATGATGATAAACTTTAAATTTTCCCACTGTATCAGAAATAAAGTAAATATGTCCTTTCTCACCACTCTTTTTCAACATTGTACTGGAAGTTCTAGTTAATGCAACAAAAAAGGGAAATAAAAGGCATACTGATTGGGAAGAAAGGAAGAAAATGGCCTTCATCAATTATTGATTTTTTTTTCCTTCTTCTAAGTCCCTCACCTACCATAGAATAGAAGTGGGGTTCACTCTCTCAGTTCACTATCAATTCTCTGCATATCATTCAAACTCAGTGTGCATGTTAAAATGCAGACTCCTGGACCCCACCACCACAGATGGTCCCCAAATTTGCATTTCAGTGAGAATCCCAGATGATTCCAGGTGGGTCCGGATCATGCATTGATACCTTCTCCTCTTTCCCACTAAATGTGAACACACTAGAGGGCTCTGCTTGGTGATGTCAGCCCCCCAATTTGCCCAGTTTTTCATGGTTTGTATTTGGAAAAACGTTGGTAAGAAAGGTGTTAGGGAAAAGAAGATACAAAACTGCCCAGTGTCTAGGCAAGGAAGGAAAACGTTGGAACGTGCATCTCTTACTTTCTCCTTTTCTTTAGCCTGCCAAGCTGTAGACCTCCCCCAACACACACCAACCCTAGACTCCTTTACACAACCTTTTCTGAATGAAGTGTTTGCTGAATGAAGAATGGGACTTTTCAACATCTTCTGAAAAGACAACATTTTTCCAGAGCTTCCAGATGTATAACAAGAGAGGGAGAATTGCAATTCTTCTTTCATCTATCACAATGAAGAATGCCTTTGGGTGCTACCTGGTTTTGAAGAAAGGTTGCTAGAATCTGTAGTTTTTATAGTGTATAGACTCAGTTGATGTTGCCCACTCATGGAAGAGGTACCCAGTGCCAGAAGAGTGGACAGGTTGTTGTGTTAGCTTCCTGCTTCTTTGGGTAAAGAAGAAAAAGAAAATATTAAACCAAATTGATCACCTAAAGAGAATGGAACTTGTTAAAAATAAATAATAAAACAGGGATGCTTTGAACGGCTGAGAGGAGTATGATCTTCTCACTGCACTGATGTCCAGAGGGATTTTGGATTTCTGGGCTATGTAGTAAGAAAGTTAGAAGAACGTGGAATTTCCTAGGATGAAAGATGTAAAAGAGGCAAGGTGGGAAAATGGGCCACTACAGGAAGTAACAACAGGAGAGAATCTCCAAAGGCACTGGTAAAAGCTGAGGAGTCTAATGTTCTGCTGTTAAGGTGATCACAATCTCTTTTCCATGGGCATCACCAAACACCGGTACTGAGCTACACATGGCAGCCAGATTCTCAAGTTTGCTTCAAATAGTACCAAAGAGATGGGGCAAGTTTCTGGTTGGAATTCATGCCTGGGCAGAAGCAAAAGAAAAGTTGCCAAAAGTGCAATGTATGGAAAGATTTATCAGAAGCAGGAATCAAAGCTAGAGATGATTATGAGAATATTTTATCCCCTTCCCCAAAAAATTCAGAGAAAGGAGCAGATAGGGAGTCCTGGATCTGAAAGAATCCCAGCAATGGGAACTCTACCAACCGTCAAGGTTCTGTATCCACTTCGTCTTCTACAATACCAGCAGCCGATGAGCAGTGAAATTCCCAGGATCACTATCAGGATGCCAATCCCCGCAGCCCTGGCCCAAGAGATAGACAAGTCCAACTTGGCACAGAAACATTATTTCAGATTAGAATAAAATGTAAATCACTCTTTTTTCTTCATATGGGCTTTGATAGCCCAGAGAAACACCTCTTGGTCCTCAAGTAGTTTGCCATCCCCTACACAGGGCACCCCCACCAGACCTCCAGCTCCTGTATCAGGGACCGGGCGGTCCAGTCTGGGAGCCTCTCAGCTGTGTTCCCACAGGAGTGCTGCTAACTGCACAGCCCACACACCCAAGTTCCAAGCGTAGGAGGTGCCCTAGCAGTTATTCCTCATGTGGACAGTATGCTTATTGAGGCAGAATTATCTTTTCTTCTCATCAGAGCTGGTTTAAAGCATTTCCTCCAACTCAGTCCAGAAAAAGGGAATATAAATTAGCATTGACTAAACATCTACAATAAGCCACATGCTGCACTGAACATCCTATGTGCATTAACTTTTATTATTATTATTTTAGTTGTTGATAGACCTTTATTTTGTTTATTTTTATGTGGTGCTGAGGATTGAACTCAGTGCCTCACATGTGATAGGCAAGTGCTCTACCACTGAGCTACAATCCCAGTCCTGCATTAGCTTTTTATAATTTTTAAAATTCTCATAATAACCCTTTAAGGTAGATGCCACTTCTCATCCCTGATTCATAGGTGAGAAAATAAATGCAAAGTTTAAATGACTTGCCCATTGTCATCCAGAGAGAACAAAAGACAAAGCTAGGATTTGTACCCAAGGCAGAGACATCTACCCCACACCCTCCCCTCACCCGCTGTGGCCCTGGGGAGAGGGGTCTAAGCTAAGCCTAGAGCAGAGCTTCGTTGCTTATGGAAGGATCTGATCCTAAGCATAGAATGTCAATCTGGGATTCAACTAGCCTGTGGGCCCTGAGTCCAGTGACCTCCAGGAACCATTACAGTTACCACAAAGGCAGTGGAAACAGGGCCTGGGGTTGTGCACTGCCTGCATACATTGTCAGTTAGCTAGTAGCCGCTTGATTTTTGACACTACAGCATGATCAAAGTTGAGAGTACTGTGTGTTACTTGTGGTTATAAACTTGCTAGGAAAGTCTCTGTGGATCCGGTGATTTGCATAAATTGAGCAGCTATAGGAGGAGGAAGGTTAAACAGAGGCTTCTGGAGAGAGTTTTTCCTAGTACCTCCTACCTGGTCACCTCCAACTCCAAGTTGCTGGAGGTATCAAGCATATCCTGTCCATCTCCAAAAGGGATGCAGAGAACCATACAATTGCAGAACTAGACGCAAGCTCTGACCCAGTTATGGAGGCCAATCCACCCTTTTTCTAGATCATGAAACTGAGACCCACCAAGATCTCTCAGCATCACTGCCACCCTAGTGACTCCTCTACCATCCATTGAGCGCCAGTTTGTGCCTGGCTCTATGCTAAGCACCCTGCAAATATGCTTTCCTTTTATTCTCACATCAACCCTCTGAGGTAAGTATGACGTTTGTTTTACAGCTAACATCAGGCTGATAAAATGCCCAAGGTTGCACAACCAGTAAGTGCCAGACTCAGCAGTCACAGTAACTGGCACTAGACACCCAAAGAAGGAACTCTAGAATTTGGGCCAGACCCAGATTTCCAGTCTCTTAGGCCAGTATTCTTCCTGCAGAAATCACTTTTTCCTAAAATGAAGCTGTCACAGGAGTGTACAAAGTGCTCTCGTGACTGGAGGCAGCTGATCAAATTCCCAGCGTGTCTGTGCTCTAACTTTACCCTGTGGTTTCCCCTAGAACATCCCAAAACAGACAGAGCTCTGTTCCAGCTCTTTATACACAGTCACACTGTACTCACAACACTCCCAGGTGACTGAGAGCATAAAACAACAAGGAACGACAGGAGAACACTGCTTAGCAGGGCTCCCAAGTGTCACCCAGATGCCACCACCTGTAGTAGAATCACCCGAGATTAATTTAAAAGCAAACTCTGTAGAGAGCTTATGCCCACTCAGTTGTGAGAACTTTTGTCTACTGAGGTTTCAAAGAAGTAGTTAACACTCAAAGCAGGTGGGTCGCCCTTTCAGGTTTGCCCTACTTCACATTGTTCTTCCTCATTCTGTCTAGTGGTAAGATTGTGAGAAGGATAAATATTCTCGGAGAATCTCAGAGGTGTGTTGCTCCAGTACAGCTATCTGTATTTCCCTACCTCCATTCACCTGTTTACATGGGAGGTCAGCTGAGCAGGGACCTTTCATGAGAGGGTAAGTCTGACGTTGGTGGCCTTATGCAGAAGAGATTAGTCTTTCACTACCCTGCACAAAATCATGATGTTCTATGTACTCAAAGGTTCCTACCCACACAGACTGAGGTTAAGAGAGTCACTTTGTGGGAGCTTTGGTCATCTGAACTTCATACAGACAGCAAAATGTCAAAGGAAATGACATTCTGCTTGTCAAGGACCACTCCCACACATACGGGTCAAATGGGGTTTTGGGGGTTTTGTTTGTTTGTTCATTTGTTTTTAGTGCTAGAGCCTGGAGCTCCCCTGTGTTCTCATGGAAGATGCCAGAGAATCCACCCAACCCTGCATTAGTGCTTTGTTCAGGATGCAAGACAGAAAGCTCAGGCCTTCAGTCAGGGACTCCTTCATATGATGATGGTTATAAACTCTATATGCCTTTTATTAAGCTATTGTTCCCTAACTTCAAAGCCATTTTCTGTGCTTTGCTCTGGGGTGCTGGTTTTGAACTCTACAAAGTCCACTTCTCTTTTGCTCAGTGGCTCCCATTAGCACCTAGAGAGAGTCCTCTAGACTGAAAGAGGGAGAAGGAGATGCTCCCTCCAGTCAGTATAGCCCCAGCAGCGGTTCTTCACACCATCAGTCCCATTTATCAGCTCTACTTCTGGCACCCCAGGACCAGCCTTGTTATGCCCCTCACCAGCTGATCAGTGCCCACCACAAAGATCTGAGCATTTAATCATAGGCCCCTCCTCTAAGCTCCTGAAGCACCAGGACCAGCTAAGCAGAAATCCTTCCTCAGAACTGTGGGTCCCATTTCTGTGGCGTCCCTTCTCTCTGCTCCAAGTTGTGATGGTCCCACACTTCCCTTTCTTCACCCAGCCCCAGGGGTGGGAGCAGCCTCCTGCAGTTACTGCCTCTGGGTGCCCTCTGGGTCTCCTTTGCTTCCTCAGGCCCAGTTCCTGGTTAACCACCTCTTTATACCGAAGTTGAAATGCCCACTTGGTTTCTGTCTTCCTGATTAGACCCTGAGAGCAATTCTGTTTGGGCTGTGGATGCCACCTGGCCACTAGCTCCCCCAGCTGGGAGACATAGCACTACACAGTAAAGAACAGCTCATTTCCAGCCTACTGAGCTACCCATTTCCTGCCTCCAGCCTTTGGCTTCATGGTAAACATTCTGATCTCTGCCCTAGCCTCTTGTTGGATGGGATTGTGCAAATATTTGTCTCTGCTGGCCTGCAGCATAGTGCCTCATAGGCAAACAAACCTGGATTTAAATCCCAACATCATGTTCAGCTGCACATTTCCAATTTTCTCTAAGTCTCTCCTCACTTACAGCACAGCAAAGATGATACCCAAAAGGGTGAACCACGTGGGGTGGGGGGTGAGCAGAGAATGCCTTTCACTTGAGAGGAATGGCCCTAGGCTTCCCTTCATCTCCCCCTTTCTATTGGTAAGACAGAGATGATGACACACCATTTTTAATCATGTAGACAAAAGCAACATCCAAGGGGAGTAACCAGAGAGAAGTACACCGATCAGCTTGAATTTCCTACTACGTGAGACACTAACAGAATTACATTTTAAAGAAGAGACCCGGGCACAGTGGGGCATGCCTGAATCCCAGCGGCTCCAGAGGTGAGACGGGAGGATCATGAGTTCACAGCCAGTCTCAGCAATTTAGCAAGGCCCTAAGCAACTCAGAGAGACCCTGTCTCTAAATAAAATACAAAACAGGGCTGGGGATGTGGCTCGGTGGTTGACTGCCCCTGGGGTTAATTCCCCAGTATCAAATAAAAAAAAAAAAAAAAAAAAAGGAGAAGAGGCTGTCAAATCATCTTAAAGCGGCTGAAACAATAGCCTAACTAATTCCATGTGCAATTTACCTTCTCCACCCTCCACCTCGCACTTGGAGATGCTAATCATATAAATACTTATTTTTAATTAATGCAATACCAAGCCGCTTTATGTAGGATAAGGCCATGATGCAAAGGTTATGGCCACCGTCTTCATCCTGGAGTCAGTCCACACACCTGCCCTTCATCCTCATGGGCTCTTTGGCAACTCAACTTCATTCTGCCTGCAAAGCACCTTCAGGAGTCTGAGTGGAGTTGACAGAATAAGATTTGAGGAAAAAAGCATCTTGATCCTGGACAGATGTTTTTCAGTTTGGGAACCTACAATTAAGACCCAGTGACCCAGAATATAGACAAGAACAGACAGATCCACCTTTTTCTCCTTATCTCCCTGCCTGTTTAGCCCCAGAGAAGCTTGAGTGAGCCCTTTGTAGGACCCTAAGTTCTCCTCTTATTGTCAGGGTGTTTACTCTCTGAGGGGATAAACACAGGGAGATGTACAGACAGTCTTGTGTTAGTGGAAGTCAGCAGGATGGCAAATCGATAACCCTTCTGGGTCTCATTTTGAACTTACTCTTCAGTTGTAATGTAAGAGTGACTGTGCCTCTTCCTGGGGTAA
This sequence comes from Sciurus vulgaris, assembly GCF_902686455.1. Classification (NCBI taxonomy): domain Eukaryota; kingdom Metazoa; phylum Chordata; class Mammalia; order Rodentia; family Sciuridae; genus Sciurus; species Sciurus vulgaris. The sequence goes on along the minus strand of NC_136476.1, from coordinate 25,069,109 downwards.
TCATAGGTGAAGAGAGCCTCCTCTTGTGGCATCTCGTGGGGTCAGAGCTCAGGACACCTAACAAAGAGTCACATGGGCATCATTTAGTGTATCCAAAGTGTCTTTATGCATCATTCATAAAGATCCACAAAGACATTATTGCCAGGTGACCAGAATTGACAGGTGGACCTTCTAGTTTCTCTCTGTGAGAGGATTTCTACCAACTTCTCTCACTAATATCAAGGACTTTGGAAATTGCTGGAACTTCTAGCTAATGGAAAATTAAGCTTGAAGAAGAAACTACCCATGAAAGCCAAAAATATTTCAAACTGAATTATTATTGGGGGATGCTCTTCAATTATCTTCAGTTTGACTGTATACCATAAACTTATAGTAAAAGAAACAACACATTTCTATTCATTCTCTACTTTCCCTGACCCAGGGCATTGGTTAATAAAACAATAAAAGTTATTTCTCTCCAAAGTTACTATTTGATATCATTCCCTAGACAGAGGCTAGGATGAGATTAAATGTATTTCCCTGAGCATTCCCTGCCCAACTAGGCCATGGGTGTATAAGGCAGAGCAACCAAGCGTAGAGTCTTCCAACTCCACATTTCAACAAAGGAAATACCCCACACACGTCTTAGCTTGTCCCTGTGCACATCACCCAAAATAAGCCAAGGAAGCCCGGGACCTGACTTTGTCTAACAATTGTCTTCCCTTACACCTAAACCAATTTTTGCTTCCCTCTAGTTCACATTTCGTGGATGGGGGTCAAAACAATTTTTTAAAACTGTAATATATACAAAGGAACAACAACAAGCTCATGAATTACAATGATCATGATTAAAGTGAGCTCATTGAAGACCAATATTGGAAATGTCTCTCCTTGCTATTGTGTATTTTTCTTCCCTCTCACTGTTCTGTGAATATCAAAGGCCTGATCCCCACAGAGTTATATTAATGAGCTCCAGTTTGAATAACGGAGCAAATGGAGAGCAGAGTGGGGGTTTCACCATGTGACTCCTTTCCACTGGAAGCATTTTCTGTGTGATTTGCCCTTCCCAATAGTAAAAAAGAAATTATAGTTGAACTCATTGATCACCTCAGGTGGGTAATGTGGGGGTGAATGCTCTTCAAAATTGCAGACAAGAAACCCAATTAATTCTGCATTAAATTGTTTTTGTATATCATGCTCAGAGCCTCGGCAAAGAGCACAGGGACAGCAAATGCACCTTGTTCTGCTGAAACCCCCAGATGCGGTCCTTTAAGTGACAGGAGAGTACATCCAGCACAGGGGAGCTACTTGTTGCCAGCAGACTGTCTTTCACCCCAGGAATAATCACCATTCTCAGAAGTTGCTGAGGACTGAGAGAGGATCTAGGAGGAGACTGTGAACACCCAGAAGTTGGAGATACACACATTGAGGAGAAACCCTGCTATCTGTTAATCATCAGGAAGGCAACAAGGATGGCAGAGAGGTCCACCAGCATTTCTCAGGCCCTGTTCTGGAAGACTAGGACACCATGACAGTGAGAAGAAATGTCCTTACCGTCCTTGACGAGCGAGTCCTTCGCCTACTCACTTGCTGTGTGTGTGAAGATTGCTTCTCTGGCTCTTAATCTTTTTAACAATTTTTTTCCTTGATCTTGAGTCCCATGATAGTCACGGGTTTGAATTCCTGACGGGGTCATCTGTAATTGCTTATTTGGCATGAAAGAAATTGACTTCATTACACCTTCAAAAAAACCACAGTTCACTGTGGCCTCTGTTTTCCCCAGTCTCAGTGCTTCTTCCTCGAGAAGTCATTTATTTTAAATGCTGGCTCTCTGTAGGGTTACTAGATAAATATAGAATACCCAGTGAAATTTGAATTTCTGATAAATAATATTTCTGATGAATAATATTTCAGGTCTCATGTAATATTGTTTAGTATAAATATGTCCCACGTATTGCATGGGACATGTACTAAAAAATATTTTTTGTTTATCTGAAATCCAAATTTAATTGGGCACCCTAGACCCTCCCTCATCTCTGCCTCAAAGAGTTGAAGAACCTGTAGGCTAACTTCTGGAGATCATCCAGTCCCACACTTTCATGTCCAAGAAGAAGAATTAGAAGATTTTAAAAGCCCCTAAACTGAGCTCCTTGAGTTCTCTGTGATGACACTGGGGTTAACTGCCTACAGGGGACAGTGAGTTTCCATGCATTTACAAACCTCAGATGAAATTTTCTTTTTCAAGGTGGAATATGACCTACTTAGATCTGACTAAAACCAGGATAATTACACTTAACATCATAATCTACCCTGTGAATCAAATGTGTATAGCCCAGAAGTATTTCAGTGGGACACCGTAGTCACCTTTGCTAAGTGGCTCCCCATATCCCTCAGGGACACTCAAAACGAAACAAAAATCCCTCCAGAGTTAAGGAATGTGAGAGTTCTCATTGGCTGAGAACTTGGGTTAAGTGACCACAAAACTCCCATCCCCCTAACATCCGAGCCCCCTGACCTCATTCCTTTCAGATCCTTTGCCTTTCCAGTTTGCATGTTGGTGTGTGGGCAGGAGCTGCCCTGTGTGAGGACAGTATCACCCTACTGGAAACTGGATATTTGGATATCCATCACTGGACTTGGTAAAGAGAGAAACAAAACAGAGAAAGAAGAGTTGATCCTTGTTAGGCAAAACAAGGAAAACCTTTATGAAAAGAGGAAAAAATTAAACAGATCTAAATGACAAGGGATCAACCATGAAAAAATGGAGGAAGAGGGACTGGAGATATAGCTCAAAGGTAGAGTGTGCTTGCCTAGCATGTGCAAGAACCTAGGCTTGACCCCTAATGCTGGAAAAAAAAAAAAAAAATCCTAATGGAAAAACATTTTAGCACAACCAATGTAAATGCCCTGAGGCAGAACAATAGACTATGACTTGGTCTGGGTTTCCAGAACTGAGGCTGTCCCAGGGGATTTTGTACAAAAATTGGGAAGAATACAAGCCCCTGGTGTCAGTGGACTGGGGAGAACAATTTTAACCTGAACCTCAGAGTTATGCCTGGTAAACTCTCAGAAAGTTCTAGTGGTGATTGCTAGTCTACAAAGAAGGCTGCAGTTCTAAACTGAGAAGCCCAAGGTTTGTGCTAGGCTGAGCTCTACAACTACCCTGGGCCCCTGGATGACTGGCGGCACAACCACAGAGGAGAGCAGTGCCGACCGGGGCATCAGAGCCAGGTGAAGTCCCAGGTCTCACCAAGCCCTCTGGTGATGGGAGCTGACTCAAGAGGTATCCTTCCAGGATGGAGACTAGAAGACTACTGTCACTTCTCCTCCTTCAAAAAGGGCTCCGTGTCTAGACACTCTGCAGGCAACACTATACTCTATCAGGGGACCTACTCTTCAGTGATTTAAAAAAAAAAAAAATTTTTTTTTTAGTTATAGATGAACACGGTACTTTATTATATTTATTTATTTTTATGTGGTACTAAGGCTTGAACCGGTGCCTCAAACATGCTAGGCAAGCGCTCTACCACTGAGCTACAACCCCCGCCCAGGGATTTTTTTTTTTTTTTTTTTTTAACCTCAGGGAGGGAGGGAGTCCTGATCAGAACGTTCACAGAAATTTATCTCCTTGTTTTTTTTTTTTTTTTTTTTTTTTTTCTGGGGTTGGGGAGGGAGGGGGCAGGGTTTAGTTCCAGGGATTGAACTCAGGGGCACTCAACCACTGAGCCACATCCTCAGCCCTATTTGGCATTTTATTTACAGACAGGGTCTCATTGAGTTGCTTAGCAACTCACCATTGCTGAGGCTGGCTTTGAACTCAAGATCCTTCTGTCTCAGCTGCTGAGATTACAGGCATGCTCCAGCCTTCTTTTTTGTTGTTTTTTGTTTTTTGTTTGTGTGTGTGTGTGTGTTGTTATTGTTTTTTGTTTGTTTTGTTTTGTTTTGTACTGGGGATTGAACCCAGGGGTGACTGACCACTGAGCCATACCCCCGGCCCTTTTTATTTTGAGACAGGGTCTCACTGAATGGCTAAGTGCCTCACTAACTTACTGAGGCGGGCTTTGAATTTGGGATCCTCCTGCCTCAGCAGGATTACAGGTGTCTGCCACTGGTTCCAGTCTCTTTGAGTCTTTAAGTAGTTCATGGCTTCTGAGTGCCCAGTCATGCAAGGTTACATGACCAGGATAAGCTGAGTAGAGCTTCTTCAAATAAAGGTTCACTGGGACCCTCAGTCTGAAAATCTTACCACATCCTGTTTCCTGGAAGTCCCCCAGAAGTTCCCCCTGACTAGGCCTCTTAGCAACTGTCCTTGGACTGGCCTCAGCCTCAGGCTCCACATCCAGTTAGCCCAAGCCAGGCCCTACCTGCCCTAGCCTCAATACTTTCAAGTGATTGCCTTTCCTTCCTTGGCAGTACTGTCCTGGGAAGGGGCTCTAGCCCACCTGCCTGCACTCCATCTCTTTAGTTTGCATGAACTTTGGCAAATCAGAAACCTTTGAAATTCTCAGTGCATAAATATAAACAATGGTGTTAACAGTATTCACAGGCTCAAAGATATAATGCTTATCAAGTGCTTGGAACGGTATCTGACACCAAACATGCTTAACAACGACAGAGCGAATCAGGAGATGGATGGCTATCTGTTACCCCTTGGTCTCAGTTCAGACCACTGCTGCTCCCTGCAGCTGCCCCAGGGTTAGAACTTGAACACTTAATAGGGTGCTGGCTACTACTGGCTCTCTGCTGCCACCTAGTGAGTATTGTGCTCTTTGCACCACAGGCCCATCTCACGAAGGGTCTGGAGATGTCTGATTTTTTTTCAAAACCCTCTTGCTTATGGTGCTCAGGGACCAGAATTCTCTTTACTTGTCTACCTTGGGGCTAGAAACTCTCAGTGCCCTCTTAAATATTGTTAGCACACCCCAGAGCCATTGCTGTCAATATGGATTGATGCTGCCGACCTTTTGCAGAAGCTGAACTGAGCTGAACTATGGAAGGCAGAGAAGGCAAACAGACAGATCTGTGGTGACTGTGGCTGCAACAATGGTCCCTCCCTATGCTGTGTAATAACCTTGAATCCCTTATTTATTACTTGTGTGACCTTGGCAAGTTACTTCACCTGTGAGCTTCAGCATCCTGTGAGCTTTAGCATCCTCATCAGCAAACTGGGGAATAAAGAATAATTACAAAACTGCCATGAGAATTAAATGAAGTAATGTATATAAAATCATCTAATGCAGTGCCTGGCAAGTAAATGAAGCTAGAAAAAATGACTAGTACCTTTGTGAATTTCCTGTGAACGGAAGCACCTGGAAAGAACTGGCAGACAAGCCTAGTAGCTCATGACCACTGCTAAGTGCTAACAAGTTACCCCCTTATGAAACCTGTTGACAGTGTGACTTCTTTGTTTGGCCTGCATATAAAAAAGGCCTATGGGCTAATGGGGGCTAAGTAGGAGACTACAGTGGAACTGGCTGGGGGCTAAAGCTGAGGCTGGAGGCTGTTACCACCCCTGAATATAGCATGTCTACTGTCCTAACTTCATCTTGAATCTTCTACCTGCCAGGACCCCAAATCTCTTTTCTGAGTCTGAGCCCCGACACAAGCAGCTACTGCTGGGTTCATTTTGATCCCTCTCAAGAAGGAGAAGGGGAGGGCTCCATCAGTTCCCACTCCACTAGGAAATTTGCTGCAGGTGAAACAGCCTCCACCTGGCACGCGTGTACAGAAGCTGGCTCACGTGTGCACATGGCCCAGTTCCCAAGGCTGTTCAGGTGAGCAGAGAAAAGCACAGTCAAACTATGTGGCCACTTGTGAGCAGTCACTATCAAGAAGGACTGGATTTTCACCTTTGGAGTGGAAAGATACTGAAGGGGTCAACCTCAATGTTTGCTGTGCCATCAGATTATACTAGGCCCCCCCACCCCCCCCCCCGAGTCCTGCCCAGGCTGTGGTGCGGGTACTGCTTCTCAGTGGGGGGAGAAGGCAAGAAAAGTTCAAGGGAAGAAGGGTTTCGCTGGAGTCTAGAAAGGTAAGCAGGGGTTCACCAGGTATGAGATGGGAGTACTTCCAGGTGGGGGATAAACAGGTATTCTTCGCCAGTCAAAACTTGGGGTGAGGGTGAGGAGGCTAGGTCAGGAAGAGGGGGGCTCAGAGGCATGGAATGCCCAGTGGGTTTGGAGAACTGAAAGGAGCTCTCCATGGCTGCAGCTCCAAGTACAAGAAAGGGAGCGGCTGGTCCTTAGAGGGCCTATGCCATGCTGAGGCTTTTGGACTGACTTCATGGGTTGTTTGGAGTCACAGAAAGGTGTGAAGGCAGGGGGAAAGTGGGTTGTCCAGACTCTGGGTCAATCTACTTTTCAGTTTCATGAAGATGCCTACTTTCCAGGTGGCGTGAGGACCACCTGCATTGTTGTGTGTGAAAACATTTAGTAAATTGTAAATCATTTTGATGTGAGACTATAGAAGCAGTGGCTTGTCCTTGATTGATAGGGGATTGGATTTATGATATGAAGGATGAATAGGAGAGAGATTCTGATCCTGATCAGATGCTCACTCCAGCACTGTCTTTGAGTATGCAAAACTCTCAGCATCTGTCTCTTAATTGCAAGAAGAGGACTCAGGGTCTCTTGGGAAGACTGATAGGTGAGCTAGTATGCCTGACATGGAATAAACTCTTGTATTAGTTCACATTCTTTGGTTACAAGCAATGGAAACTGAATCTGGTATATATATAAATATTTGTAGACACAATGCCTTTATTTTATTTATTTATATGTGGTGCTGAGGATTGAACCCAGTGCCTCACAAGTACTAGGCAAACACCCTACCCCTGAGCCACAACCCCAGTCCTAGAATCTGGTTTTATTTCTTGTGCTTTAGGAAAACTCTTGTTAAGGAAGCTGGTTCTTGTGCCAACATATTGGCGTGTTGGGCCTACATTTTCTTCTAGCAACTGCAGAGTTTCTGATAAAATTCATGGGTCTTTGACCCACTTTGAGTTAATTTTGTGCAGGATGAGAGACAAGAAACAAGTTTCATTCTTCTACACATGGATTTCCAGTTTTCCCAGTACCAGTTGTTAAAAAGTCTCTTTTTTCTCCAACATATGTTAAGCACCTTTGTCCACTATCAGATTTATGTGATTTGTCTTTGTTCCATTGGCCTTCATGTCTGTTTTGGTGCCATGCTGTAACAACAGATTTGTAGTATAATTTGAGGTCAGGTATTGTGAGCCTCCAGTATGGTTCTTCTTGCTTAGGATGGCATTGGTTATTTGGTCTTTTTTCCTTCCAAATCAATTTTGAGATTTTTTTTCTAGTTAAGTGAAGAATGTCATCAGTATTTTGACAGGGATTTATTGAATCTGTGTAACATTTTTGGTAGAATGGCCATTTTGACAATATTAATTCTGCCTATACAAGAACATGGGAGGTCCATCTTTGAAGGCCTTCTTCAATTTCTTTCTTCAATTTTTATAGTTTTAATTATAGAGGCCCTTTATCTCCTTCATTGGATTAATTAAAAGTATTTTTAAAATTTTTTTGAAGTTATTTTGAATGGGATAGTTTTTCTGATTTATTTTTCAACAGATTCATTATTTGAGTATAGGAAAGTGATTGATTTATGTGTATTGATCTTGAATCCTGCTACTTTACTAAATTTGTTTATCAGTTCTAAATGTCTGGTGGCATTTTTGGGGTCTTCTAAATATAGTATTATGTCATCAGCAAATAGATAATTTGAACTCTTCTTTTATATTTGTTTTCCTTTAATTTCCTTCTCTTGCTTCATCACTCTGGCTGGAGTTTCAAGGATGATGTTGAATAGGATTGGTGAGGGTGGACATCCTTGTCTTGTTCCTATTTTTAGAGAAAATGCTTTCAGGTTTTCTCCTTTAAGTATGATGTAGGCCTTGGGTTTGTCACATATAGTCTTTACAATGTTGAGTTAAGTTCCTTCTATCCCTAGTTTCTCTAGAGTTTTAAACATGAATGGGTACTGTACTTTGCCACATGCTTTTCCTGCATCTATTGAGAGAATCATGTGATTACTTTCCTTACCTCTATTTATGTGGTGAATTATATTTATTGATTTCTCTATGTTAAACCAACCTTGCATCCCTGGAATGAAACCCACTTGATCATATCTTTTAAATGTGTTTTTGTATGTGTCTTGCCAATATTTTATTAAGAATTTTTGCATCCATGTTCATCAAGGATATTGGCCTGAAGTTTTCTTTCCTTGATGATATTGGTTTCATGGAATGAATTTGACAGTGTCGACTCCTTTTCTATTCCCTGGAATAATTTTGAGGAGGATTGGTATTAGTTCTTCTTTAAAGGTCAAGTAGAACTCTGATGAGAATCTGTCTGATCCTGGACTTTTTTTATGTTGGAAAGCTTTTGACAGCTGCATCAATTTCATTAGTCAGTATTGTTCTGTTTAAGTTTTCTATATTCTTATGGTTCAATTTGGGTAGGTCATATTTCTGTAGGAATTTGCCAGTATCTTCAAAACTTCCTAGATTATTAGAGTATAGATTTACAAAATAGTTTCTGATGATCCTCTGGATTTCTGTACTGTCTGAAATTATATCTCTAATTTTGTTAATATGAGGCTTCTGTCTCTTTCTTTTTGGTTAGTTTGGCTAAGGGTTTATCAGTCTTGTTTATCTTTTTGAAAAACCAACTCTTAATTTCACTAATCCTTTGTATTATTTATTCTCAATTTCACTGATTTGGGCTCTGATTTTAATTATTTCTTCTACTAATTTTGGTGTTGGCTTGTTCTCTTTTTGCTAGTTTTTGAGGTATGATGTTAGATTACTTATTTGATATCTTTTTTAATTTTTTATTTTTTTTTTGTAAATAGATGGGATACATGTTGTTTCTGTTTGTACATGGAGTAACAGCATACCATTTGCATATTCATACATTTACATAGAGTAATGATGTTTGATTCATTCCATTATTTTTCCTCCCCCCCACCCCTCCCACCTCTCTTTTCCCTCTAAACAGTCCCTCCTTCCTCCATTCTTGCCCCCCTCCCACCCCCCATTACGTGTCATCATCTGCTTATCAGTGAGATCATTCATCTTTTGGATTTTTTAGATTGGCTTATCTCACTTAGCATGATATTCTCCTATTTCATCCATTTGCCTGCAAATGCCATACTTTTATTATTCTTTATGGCTGAGTAATATTCCATTGTATATATATACCACAGTTTCTTTATCCATTCATCAATTGAAGGGCATCTAGGTTGGTTCCATAGTCTGGCTATTGTGAATGGAGCAGCTATGGACATTGATATGGCTGTATCTCTGTAGTATGCTGACTTTAAGTCCTTTGGGTATAGGCCAAGGAGTGGGATAGCTGGGTCAAATGGTAGGTCCATTCCAAGTTTTCTAAGGAATCTCCACACTGCTTTCCAGAGTGGCTGCACTACTTTGCAGCCCCACCAGCAATGTATGAGTGTACCTTTTTCCGCACATCCTCTTCAACACCTATTGTTGCTTGTATTCTTGATAATCGCCATTCTAATTGGGGTGAGATGGAATCTTAGGGTAGTTTTGATTTGCATTTCTCTTATTACTAAAGATGGTGAACATTTTTTCAATATGTTTGTTGATTGCTTGTAGATCTTCTTTGGTGAAGTGTCTGTTCATTTCCTTATCCCATTTGTTGATTGGGTTATTTGTATTCTTCATGTAGAGTTTTTTGAGTTCTTTATATATTCTGGAAATTAGCGCTCTATCTGAAGTATGAGTGGCAAAGATATTCTCCCACTCTGTAGGCTCTCTCTTTGCATTGCTGATAGTTTCCTTTGCTGAGAAAAAGCTATTTAGTTTGAATCTGTCCCAGTTATTGATTCTTGCTTTAATTTCTTGTGCTATGGGAGTCCTGTTAAGGAAGTCTGATCCTAAGCCAACAAGTTGAAGGTTTGGACCTACTTTTTCTTCTATAAGATGCAGGGTCTTTGGTCTGATTTCAAGGTCCTTGATCCATTGTGAGTTGAGTTTTGTGCAGGGTGATAGATAGGGGTTTAGTTTCATTCTGTTGCATATGGATTTCCAGTTTTCCCAGCACCATTTGTTGAAGAGGCTATCTTTTCTCCATTGCATATTTTTGGCACCTTTGTCTAGTATGAGAAAATTGTATTTATTTGGGTTTGTGTCTGTGTCCTCTATTCTGTACCATTGATCTACCTGTCTATTTTGGTGCCAATACCATGCCGTTTTTGTTACTATTGCTTTGTAGTATAGTTGAAGTTCTGGTATTGCAATACCCCCTGTTTCATTCTTCCTGCTAAGGATTGCTTTAGCTATTCTGGATTTCTTATTTTTCCAGATGAATTTCATGACTGCTTGCTCTATTTCTGTGAGGTACGTCACTGGGATTTTAATTGGAATTGCATTGAATCTGTATAGCACTTTTGGTAGTTTGGCCATTTTGACAATATTAATTCTGCCTATCCAAGAACATGGGAGATCTTTCCATCTTCTAAGGTCTTCCTTAATTTCTTTCTTCAATGTTTTGTAGTTTTCATCGTAGAGATCTTTTACCTCTTTGGTTAGATGGATGCCCAAGTATTTTATTTTTTTTGAGACTATTGCAAATGGAGTTGTTTTCCTCATTTCCCTTTCAGCTGTTTCGTTGCTTGTATATAAAAATGCTTTAGATTTATGTGTGTTGATTTTATAGCCTGCTATTTTGCTGAATTCATTGATGAGGTCTAGAAGTTTTCTGGAGGAGGTTTTTGAATCCTCTAAATAGAGAATCATGTCATCCTCTTTTTTTTTTTTTAATATATCATTTCAGTGCCACAAATTTTCCTCTTAGAACTGCCTTCATACTGTCCCAGAGATTTTTATGTTTTATTATTTTCTCATGTTTTTAAGAATTTTTAAAATTTTTCCTGATTTTTTTCTGCTACTCATTAATCATTCAAAAATGTATTATTCAATCTCCAAGTGTTAGAGTGGTTTCTTTTTTATCTCATCATTGATCTCCAATTTCATTCCATTATAATCTGATAGGAGGCAAGAAATTCTCTCTGTTTTTTTGTATTTGCTAATATTTGTTTTACGACCTAAAATATGGTCTATTTTAGAAAATGTTCCATGTGTTGCTGAAATGTTGATCCATGTGTGGATGAAATATTCTATAGATGTCTTAGGACCATATTATTAATTGTATTTTTTAGAGCTGTAGAATCGTTACTTAGTTTATGTCTATATAATCTATTTAGTGGTGAAAGAAGTGTCTCCAAGTGTTATGGTTTAAATATGAGATGTCCCCAAAAACTCATGTGAGACAATGCAGGGTTTAGAAGTGAAATGATTGAGTTATGAGAGCTTTAACCCAATCCGAGAAGTAATCCCCTGATAGGGATTAACTGTGAGGTAACTGTAGGTTGGTAGGGTGTGGTTGGAGGAGGCAGGTCATTGGAGGTATGCCTTTGGGGTATATATTTTGTCTGTTAGTGGTCTCTCTCTCTCTTTCTCTCTCTCTCTCTCTCTCTCTCTCTCTCCTTCCTGGAACAATATTCTGAGCCGTTTCCCCCATCATACTCTTCTGCCATGATGCACTGCCTCAGTTCAAGCCCTGAGGAATGAAGCCAGCTGTCTATGAACTGAGGCCTCTGTAACTGTGAGCCCCCAAATAAACTTTTCCTCTTCTAAAATTATTCATCAAGTCTTTTGGTCACAGCAGCAAAAAAGGTGACTAAAACCGAAATTGGTGCCAAGAAGTAGGGTGGTTAATGTGACTATCCTGACTATGTGGTTCAGAATTTTTCGGAGTTTTTTGGAATTTGTGGGAGGAATTTTGTAAAGTTTAATGATGCAAGCTGCAAAAGCTTTAGAATGTTGTAAGTGGAGTTTAATGGGCAATTCTGGTGTGAGCTCAGAAGACCATGGTGTCAGTAGGACTGTAGACAATAAAGACTGGACTCAAGAGGTTTCAGAGGTAAAGGAAGATTCTATTGGAAGTCGAAATAGAGAACATTCATGTTATGTTCTGGCTAAGAAGTTGTCTGCGCTTTGCCCATGTACTAAGACTTTCTGTGAGGCTAAATTTAAAGGTGATGGACTAAATAATATGGCAGAAATTTTTAGGCAGAATAGCATTCAGGCAGTGGCAAGTTTTTTTTTTTGTTGTTGTTGTTGTTGTTTAATTTTGTACCAGGGATTGAACCCAGGGGCACTTAACCACTGAGACACATCTCCCACCCTTTTTTATATTTTATTTAGAGACAGGGTCCTGCTGAGTTGCTCAAGGCCTCACTAAGTTGCTGAGGCTGGCTTTGAACTCATGATCCTTCTGCCTCAGCCTCCTGAGCAGCTAGGATCACAGGCATGTGCCACTGTGCCCAGCTAGTGGCATGGTTTTGATGGCAGCTTTTAGCCAAGTTTATTGTGATAATCAGGAAGAGAAAACAGAGCTAAAAGATTTTTTTAAATTTCACTTTGACCAAAAAATTGTGAGGAAAACTGGGGCTAAGGAAGTTGTGATAGTTAAAGAGATTGCTGCCACTAAAGAGAGGCTGCCAAGTACTTTACCCAGAAACATTAGGAATGATCGCTTGAGGGCATCTTAGCAATTGGCAAGACCTCACTCATCTCAGGCTCAAGGGTGTAAAAGTAGAAATTCTTTTGAGAAGAGACCAGTGAGGCACCCTGCTTGCACTCAGAGACTGCTACTGCCATTTTCCCTGAAGACATGACGACTGCTTATGATGGTGGCAGACCTTAGTCAACAATGTGGTGCTGGTTCTGCAGGAATGCAGGATGTTAGCATTAGAGAGGGTCATGGAGGCTTCCACTAAGATTTCAAAGGAAGGCCTGGGAAATCAGGAAAAGTCCAGCAAGGTTGGAATCCCTGAGGGCTGCCCCTGAGAGAGTGATGTGTGGAGATGTGAGAAGAAAGCCAAAACTGCAGCAGAGGGCCCTGAGATGATGAAATGCCAGTGCCATGGAATGTCTGCTGAGGAATGCTGAAGGAATCGAGCAGAGACAAACCAAGAAAGGTCACATGGGCTGCAACCAGCAAAGCCATAGGTGCGGAACTACACAAGCCCTTTGGTAAGGACATCGCAATGCCACGTGCCCCCAGTGCTGGACGTGAAGCTACAGGACTTGTTTGCCCAGCTGGATTTCAGTTTTTCTTTGGTTCCCCCATACCTTCTTTCTATGCCCCTATTCCTCCTTTGTAGAATGGAAATGTTTACTCTGTGCTGTTTATGTATAGGTTATACGTAACTTGCTTTTGACTTTTACAGGGGCTCATGCTGAGAGTTTGCCTTGAGTTTCTGAGAAGACTTTGGACTTGCATTTTTGGAAAATCCTGAAACTGTCGAGACTATGGGGACCTTTGGAAATGAACTAAATGTATTTTGCATTGTGAGATAGGCATGAGCTTTGGGGGGGCCAAGGGAAAAATGTTATCATTTAGATATGAGTTGCCCCCTGAAAGATCATGTAAGATAATGCAAGAAGGTTTAGAGGTTATTAGTGAATTAATCCCCTGATAGGGATTAACTGTGAGGTAACTGTAGGTTCTTGGGTGTGGTTGGAGGAGGTAGGTCCTGGGGGGGTGTGCCTTTGGGGTATATATTTTGCCTGTGGAGGGGGGTTTCCTTCTCTTGCTGCTTCCTGGTGCAATATCCTGAACCACTTTCCTCCACCATACTCTTCTGCCATGATGCGCTGCCTCAGTTCAAGCCCTGAGAAATGGAGTCAGCTGTCTATGGACTGAGGCCTCGGAAACTGTGAGCCCCCAAATAAACTTTTCCTCCTCTAAAATTGTTCATCATGTCTTTTGGTCACAGCAGTGAAAAAACTGACTAAAACACTCAGTGTTATTGTATTGTGGTCTACTTGATTCTTAATATTGGAAGGGTTTGTTTAGTGTACATAAATGTACCATTGTTTAGGGCATAAATATATTAAATCATTCTGTCTTGTTGTTGGATGATTCCCTTAACCAGTACGAAGTGCTCTTCAATCACTTCAGTCCATCTATGTGCTATTCAATCTTACTAAAAGCAAAAACAAACAAAAAAACCCACACAACAACAACAAAAAAAAAACTTGTTGATATTGTTCTCCACAGTTCCTCTAATCCAGGTATAAACTTGTAAAGTTCTTTCAGATCAGCTGTTCCTTCACTGCCTCCTTCCTATGTCATGGGAAGATCAGGAATCACTGCCTAGCTCTGTTCTGCTATCTTCTGAGACACTCCAAATTTTTTATTTTGAGACAGGGTCTCACTGAGTTGCTTAGGACAAAGGTAAATTGCTGTGGCAGTCCTTGAACTGCCATCCTCTTGCTTTGGCCTCCCAAGTCACTGGGATTATAGGCTTGTGCCACCAGGCCTATCTATTTCTTCTTCATTCTTGAAGAAAAGTTTTACAGGTTATAGAAATCTAGACCACTAAGGATTTTTTTCCAACACTTAAAATATTTCACTTTTTCTTCTTGATTGCATCGTTTCTGAAGAGAAGTTAGATGCAATTTCTCATTTTTTCTCCTCTTCATGGTAAGTGGGGTCCCCCCGCACCCCGGCTTCTGTTAGGATTTTTTCTTTATCTTGGATTTTCTGCAGTTTAAATATTATATGCCCAGATGTAAGTAGGTTTTTTGTTTGTTTGTTTGTTTGTTTTGGCATTTATATTGCTTGACATTCCCTAAGCTTCCTGTATGTGTGGTTTGTTGTCTCATATTAGTTTGGGTAAATTCTTGGTTATTATTGTTTTAAATATTTCTTTTGTTCCTTTATCTTTTTCCTTCTTTTTCCATAGTTCAGTGGTTAACAAACTGTAGTCCCCAATAAGCAGCAGCAACAGCTCCTGGGGACTGGTTAAGAAAACACTAGTCTGTTTGGTTTTTTCAGCCCTTTTCTCTTTGCTTTTTAGCTTTTGAAATTTCTATTGACATATCCTCAAGCTCAGAGATTTCTTCCCTCAGCTGTGTCCACTCCATCAAAGACATTATTCATTTCTGTTATTGTGTTTTGATCTCTAGCATTTACCTTTTATTCTTTCTTAGAATTTCCACCTCTCTGTTTACAGTACCCATCTGCTCTTGCATGTAGTCTGCTAAGAGTCCTTAGAATATTGGTCATAGGGGTTAGGAGCACATCTCAGTGGTAGAGTGTTTGCCGAATGTGCTCAAGGCCTTAGGTTCAATCCCCACTAAAAAGAAAAAAAAAAAAGGAATATTAATCATTGTTGTTTTAAGTCTCTGGTCTGACCTGGCACAATAATGCATACCTGTAATCCTAAGTACTTGGGATTACAAGAAGGATCACAAGTTTGAGATCAACCTGGCCAACTTAGTGAGGCCTTGTCTCAAAATAAAAAATAAAAAATGATGAGATGTAAATCAGAGGCAGAGCGCTCTGGGTTCAATCACTAGAACTGCAAAATATAAAGTAAAATAAATTCAGGTCTGATATTGCAACATTCTTGCTAAATCTGAATTTGGTACTAATGTTTGTGTCTTCAAATGATGATTTTTCCTTTTTTTTCTCCTTTTAATATGCTCTATGATTTTTTGTTGTAAGGCGGAATGTACTGAATGAAATGAACTACAGTAAGTAGGCCTTTGGTGATATGACAGGGAAGCGTTCTGTAATATGGTACTGTCCTAGGATTAGGTCTCAGTGTTTTAGTGGGCCTGTGCCTTGGGGCTGTGACTTCACAAGGGCTTTCAGTTTCCTGCCCTACTACTGTGGGATAAGATGTTAAAAGGGGTCAGTTGAACATTTCCTTTCTCCCAGGGCTTTTAAGCTCTGATAAAATAGTTTCTCTTGAGGTCAGCCCTTGTTGTGAGGAACAGAAGGCTCTGGCATATTTCAAAGCAGTTTCTTTCCCTTCCACCTCTTAAAGTATAAGGGATACCTTCCTCTCCCAGTCTTCATTGTAAGAATTTGTTAAAGTTCCTGTAGGTAAAACTCACAAATTGTGTGACTTCTTGGTGTTTTTAACTCAAACTGTCAACACTGAGCCTCCAGCAATTTGTCATTATACCCCAGGCTTTTCCTGCCCTAGCACTGGTTCCTGCAGATGTTTTTGCTCCTGGATTTCTGTTCCAGTAAGTTGTGAGTCTGTATCTGCCTGTCTGATAGTTTGGGGGGAAGCAGTTTACCCTGTATCTCACTTCTCTGATGAATCTAGGGAAAGCAGTTGAATTTTCTGTTTGTTTAGCTTTTTATTTTTTATTAGACTAGAGTGATGCTTTCTAAATTCTTTACAAGGTGGACTAAAAATAGAAGTCTCTTCTTCACTTTTGAAGGATAATTTCATTAGGTACAGGATTCTAGGTCGATGGTTCTTACTTTTTAACAGTAAATAGTTCACCTTATTCTCTTTGATTATTCTACATGTGTAACCATGAAAAACTCATTTCCTCTCTCGGGTCCCAGTTTTTTTCATCTGTAAAGTGAGTAGAATCTGGTGGAGAGGGTTGGAATAGATGATCTGTGAGGGTCTTCCTAGCTCTAACACTCCTTGATATAGTCATGCAGCTATACAGCATCAGGGCTAGATGTGCCAGCTGTACCACTGCCCACTTCCAATCACACCATGTTTTTGCTTAGAGAAGTCATGGTAGGTAGCACTTGTAATAAGATGTGCGTCCACATTTGGCCAGGCTTCAAAAAATAGACCCCAAGCCCTAAAAATCAAAAAAATAGAAGTCAGAATGCCTATAATCCAAATGTTTTTGCCTATATTCAAGGAGGAAATTTAAAAGGAAAAGAAACTTTAGTGGGGCACATTAGTGTATTCCTGTAATCCCAGTGACTTGGGAGTCTGAGGCAGGAGTATCACAAGTCAAAGGCTAGCCTGGACAATTTAGTGAGACTCTGCCTCAAAAAAAAAAAAAAAAAGGTGGGGGCTGGGGGCTAGAGATGTAGCTCAGTAGTAAAGTGCCCCTGAGTTCATCCCAAGTACAAAGAAAAAGGGGGGGAGGAGGATCATCACCCTATATTATAAACAGGAAGAAACTAGGAAAGACCCAAAAGAAGAATGTTCTGCCCTAAGGCCTCAAGCAAAACTAGGACTAAGTGCCTAACTCCCAGACTCTTCCAGGGCATGGATAGGTAGCACCCCAAGTGGGAGGCAGCCCCAGGTTCCTTTTGCAACTCAATCTTTTAGAAAAAAGAGACCAATTTAGGCACAGTGGTGTACAACCGTAATTCCACAAAGGAGGCTGAGGCAGGAGGATGGCAAGTTTGAGACAGCCTGGGCAACTTAGCAAGACCCTGTCTCAGAATAAAAAAATTAAAAGGACTTGGGATGTAGCTCAGTGGAAAAGCACTTGCCTAGCACGTGTAAGGTCCTGGTTTCCGTTCCCAGCACTGCCAAAGAAAAAACCAAGAGGCCATTACCATTTCCTTTCTCCAAGGAATAGCACTTCCTTCTGAAAACCCCTCTCCACTCCTTGAGGATGATGTGGAGATTTATATTTGTGTAGAATCTGCCATCCATCCTGGGTTGGTTAGTTAGGTGGTACAGGTGTAGGTATCTAATGGGGGAACTTCTGACATCATTTGCCCCCTACTTCCTGTTTCTCTTGAGGCCCAGCTATATCTCTGACCTGTTGTGGTTTGGTTACAAACTCTTCCTTTATCTAAAGAGTACATTTGAGAATCCTCCAAAATGACTCCTCCTTTTGCTTGAGAATGGTTGAGATAAGTTTCTAAATGGAAGGCCAGGAGCCCAGAGAACAGAATCCCCCAAATTGGCAACCTACAGAAAGGCCCCAGGTGGGCAGCAGAGTTTTCAACCTATCTTCACTGAAAGTCTCAATATTCAGCATTGTATCCTGGTAACGATTTACTTGATCTGTTCAGCTATCTCCATCTTCCTCCCCCTAAATTCCAGGGCCCTGGAGGGAGCTATAACTTCTTTCCAATGGAGAAGAATGTAGAACCTCAGTAACTAGTCCATGGCAGGCTTTTAACTTGAGAATGTAATCAGAAGTGTACACATAGTCTGGGGTTGTTCCATTACAGCTGTAAAAAGCCAAACTACAAATAACCTAAATGTCTAATAATAGTGCAGATATTTATGGCCCAGCCATCCAACAGGAAGCATATGGCTATTAAAAATGACTTATTGAAGATTATTTAATGACACAGAAGAGTGCTCATGATATGTAAAAGCCAGGATATACAATTTAATACGCTTTAGAACCTCAATTGTGTCAAGTTCAATAATATTGTGTGTGTGTATATATATATATATTTATATATTTATATATGTGTATATATATATTTATATATATATATATATAAATCAGGTGACCAAAAAGAACCACAGAAAAATGATAATTTCATTTTCTTCACTATATTTTCTTATGTAGTCAAAATTGTTTAGTATGAACGTTTTTTCCTTTTTTTTTTTTTTTTTTTTTTTTTTCCAGGGACCCAGTAATTACCCTAGCACTGTACTACATCCCAATCCCTATGACAAGCACATTTGATTTTGATTTTTTAATTTTGTTATTATGTTTAGGCATAACCTTCTATATTAAATAATACATAAAAGATCAGTACTTCATTCATGGAACATTTTTTGCTATTAAAAAAATCAGATTTCTTTCTCTGCTATTAGTTCTCAGCCTTTAGCAGTAACATGACCAGCAGGCATGATAAGGTCCCACTTCCTGTCATGTTCCTCCATCCAGAACGTGTTCTCAGGCTGCCTGCATCTCTGGAATGCTCTGCCTGGCTGACTCAGGGGGCTGCTGTTTCAAACCCCAGGGCAGGGTTGTTTTTTAGCTGACTGCTGACTTTCAGTATCAAACTAGTATCCAGCCTTTCATATGAGCTAATTCACAGTCTCCAAACTACCTGAGGTAACTGCAGATCCTGTTCCTTGTTTTATTCCAGGAGAAAAAGAGAGCTATAGACAGATCCTGGGGTCCCTAGCTGTGACATACAATTAGGGGGCTGATGTCTAACAACCAGGACAGAACTTTGAACTCACCGATGTAGCTACACAGGGGCACCAAGCACCCAGGGGAGGAGCCAAGGTCCCCAGCCTCAAAATGTGCAATTTCAAACACCTTTTCTGACCTAAACTGTTGGTTTGTTCTATAGATCATAACTGATAATAAGAGCAAAACTGCCTGATGCAAGACACAGTTCTTAATGCTTCCTCTATATTAACTCATGTAATCTTCAGAACAACCCTGGAGATAGGTACTATTATCATCACCATCTCTCTTTCATGGAAGAGGAAACTGAAGCACAGGGAGGCTAAGTAACTTGCCCAACTGCAGACAACTGGGATGTGGAGGGACAGGGACATAAACCCACCTGAAATGGCTGTTGAATCTAGGCCATTAACCACTCCCTTCTATTGCTTCTCAGTGAAGTAGGTTTCAGCTCACCTTCTCTTCATTCCAAACTTAGCCAGAGGTGGTCAGTTGACTGCAATGACTCATTGGCAAAATGCCCTGTCCTCTAGGTGCCCAAAGTTAGCCCCTGGGGCCCCTGCTCTATACTTCTTCCTTCTCAACTACCCAGAGTGGTTTAGGCCCCTCTTGCCAGACAGACTCCATAAGATAAGTCAACAGGGCTCCCTGCCCTGTTGGCGCCATATTTTGAAATAAGAAAATGTTGTTTTCTTGTTTTTTACAGAAAATAAGAAATATGGCTGGGTGTGGTAAGCACAAGCCTGTAATATCAGCAACTCAGGAGGCTGAGGCAGGAGGATAGCAAGTTCAAGGCTAGTCTGGGCAAGACCCTGTCTCAGAATAAATAATTTTTAAAAGGGCTGGGAATATAGTTCAGTAGAAGAGCACCACAGGGCTCAATACCCAGTGCCATAAAAAAGAAAAAGGAAAGAAAGCAAAGAAAGATGACACTCATCATTTAAATAGCACACTCTGCACATACGTACATGTGTTATTTCTTCAAACAATCCACTCTTATTACTAGACCCATTTTACAGAGGAGGCCAAAGAGGCTGAGCGAGCTCATAAAACTTAAGTTTCTGCAGCTAGAAAAGGAATAGGAAGCACAGCAGAAATATGCCTACCTTGCCCTCCAATCTCCACCCTGTACTCACACATCTGGATGGTTATCTCATCCCTAGACCCCTCATCACCAGGCACATTTGTGGAAAACGTTTAAATAATGTTATCAATTCAGATCAAGTATTTTGGGTTTGAATATTTTTTCAAATTTTATTACAGGTTTCCTTAATTTCTTATACTTCCAGTTCTATGAAATCACAAGGTCAACCATCCCTAACTGGAATCAGCCTTTTAGAGTGGTTGAGAGAGAGGTGAGATAATCTATGTACAAAGGATTTTGAAAAGCATCAAGCCATCTGCTATTCTGGACTATCACTTTGTCATCATCTCTAATGAGAGTGTTTTCTCGTACTGTCTGGGTTGTGTGAGGAGCCATTCTGTGAAGCCCTGGAGCAGAACAATATTATACAACCTAACATGTTCTGTGCAGTTTAAAAGTAAAAAAAAAAAAAAGTACTGGGAAAGTTCAACAAACAACATAGTCCCAACACTAATGCAGATTGACGTGAAAGAAAGACTCACCCAAACTGAAGGACTTTCACTTCCACGAGCTCCCTCTGAGTCTTTTCCATATGTAATGAATATGGATATGTGTGTGGCATGCTTACATTTCTGAAATATGTTTTTATTTATTTATAGTCTACAACAATCATATAATGATAAAAATAGTCATAATCTCTTTGAGTAAAAATTATCCTAAAAGTAATTGTCCAAAACTTCAAAATTGCAAAAAAGAATAAGGAAGAATATTTGAATCCCTGTTAATATCAGGACCTATCAAAACAAACCTCATCATAACACACATAGGAAATCAATAATTATCAGGAAATTTAACAGATACCTTCCAACTGAAATTCAGAACTGAGGCTCAGGAGGTTCTGGAACACAAGCCTCCTTTCCAGTGATCACCTCCTAGCTGCCCAGCCACCTCCTGGTAAGGAGGGTGCATAGAATTCTCAAAGGTTGGCTTCTTCCACCCCAAAACATCTCTACCATCCCTTAATGAAGGCCTGCCATGTTGACAGCTTTGATATTTTTTTTCTTTTAAATGATCCTGGAAGACCTTTGGTCTTAAAAAGGAAAATTTTGTGCGTGAGTTTTAAGTTGAGTTTTGTTGTGTTTTGGAGGCTTTTATGTAAGTCATTTATGTGGAATTTTGTTTTATTTGTTTTTTAATTTTTATTTGTTCTAATTAGTTATACATGATTGTAGAATGCATTTTGACACATCATACCTAAATGGAATATCACTTCTCATTCTTCTGGTTGTACATGATGTAGAATCATGATACATAATGGGGGTAGGGGGTAAGAGAAGAATTAAGGAACTTTGGATTCTGTAGAGGGAAATGAGGCAGGGAGGGGGTGGGGATATGAAAGATGGTGGAATGAGACAGACATCATTACCCTATGTACATGTACGATTACATGAATGGTGTGAATCTACATTATGTACAACCAAAGGAACAAAAAGTTGTACCCCATTTGTGTACAATGAATCAAAATGCAATCTGTAAAAATTAAAAAAAAAGATTCACAAACATTATTACCCTATGTGCATATATGATTACATGACCTGTGTGATTCTACATTATGGACAACTTTGATTCTTAACCATAAGACTTTTAGAGGTTTTAAAGGAAACACCTGGAAAGGGTAACTCAGCAAACCAGCTATCAATCACTTCTCCTCTAGTATCAATGAGCTTTCAATTCTTTCTCATTGGCAGGTTTTAAAGGGTAACAGAAGGGACACTACACCACGAGGTGGGAAAATGGGATCCTAGTAAGGAGTTTTGTCTGCTTTGCAATGTTTCTCCAGGTTGGCCCTGTCTGGTGCTGAGTAAACACAGTGGTGTCCCCTAATAGTAAATGTTAGTAGAGGTTGGTGGAACTCTGGGAGATACTGTTTCCTTTTGTAAATGGCCTCAGGCAACCAGTCCATGAGGTAGCTGACCTTATTGGTCAATGAAATGTAAATTAAAAGCAATCAGTTACCAATTTCCAACAATAAAATTGGCGTGATATATGCTGAGAGTGAAAATGTACCATTCTGGAGGGCAATTTGGCAATATCTATCAAAAGTCTTTTTTAAAAAGTGGGCACAGAGGGTTGGGGATATAGCTCAGTTGGTAGAGTGCTTGTTATTGGCATCAGATCTGCTATTTTGCTGCCACCATTATTCTGTCTCCCCCACACCACTTTACAACCCAGATTGTTAACCCATGAACTCCCTAGTCCGTCATTGGTCCATGGTTATTAACCTGCAAAATTCCACTACTTAAGAATGGCTCCACTGCCATTCTTTCTTTCTCTCACTCTCCCTCCCCCTCCCCCCTCTCCTCCTAACTGTCACTCATTTTCTCTCTCTCTCACTCACTCTCACTCTTGTGCTCTCTCTCCCTCATTTTCTCTCTCTGTTTATCACTCTGTAGGCAGACACTCTGCCTGTCTGCTTAATAAAATCTCTTATGTGAGTTCCTGTGTGCAGAGTGGTTTCTGGGTGCTTTTCATTGGTGCCGTGACTTGGATGGGCTCTTCTACCACCATTTAGGTGGGTGAAATCCCATCTGTCACCCCAAACCCCCGAGATGCTGGTCTCACTTTCCATTTGCCTGGATGCTCTTCTCCACATCCATCACCAGCTTTAGAGTGCTGAGTTTTCCCCTAGGTGGACTCAAACACTCCTCAACTGACCTGAGACGTGACCATTGACCATCCGGCGCCCTTGAGGCGGTTGAGGAGTGGGGTTTCCCCCAGCCATGACTTTTACAGTTATGGCTGGACCCCTTAGTTGACTTTATCTGACAGGCCGGTTCCCAATCTTTATGGTGGAGATTCTCTCTCAGGGTTGAGGCTCCTCTTCACTCTCTCTCTTGAAAATCCTGACATCAGGTTCTCAACTCTCTTGGCTTTTGCCCGGCACACACTGATGATCAGGTGACCAGCCTCATCACTGTGCTGCCTTCTCATCTCCAGCTAACTAGTCTGTGACCTCGGGATGCCTTGGACACTGACTCAGCTGTATCAGCCTCCACCATGGGATCTGGGTCCTCCATTCTGGCATATTCAGCCCTGGGGTGTCTACTAGACAATCTTAAACCCCTTTACCTGACCCCCAAGCCTAAAACCACCAAAACTTATCCTTGAGATAATCAATCCAAAATGGCCACGTAATGGTATACAACTTCTGTGAGTGAGTGGGCAGATGGAAAGGGATTCCTTATCTTCAAGCTTTCTTTCTTGGGGACTAAACCTGATCTTCATTCTTCCTGCAAACCCGAACACCTCCTTTTGGCTTCTTCTCCCCCTCTTAGCCTCTCCTCCTTTTCCAGCTTCAACTTGGCTAACAAACCATTCCTATACTGGCCCCTGGCAGCAGATGTTCCTCCAGCCCCTGCTCCTCCATCTCCTTTAAAAAGCCCTAGGCAATTTCCCCTACCTTGCCTTGCTGTAGCCTACATTGGAATGTAGACTGCAGCAGGCTCAGTGAGGGACCAACCTGAGACTGGGAAAAAAAGTGTCCATTTTAAACTTTTCCTGGGCTGCAACACAGAAAAATGGTTTTAAGAAAATTACTGTGATCTCAAACAGAGGATATAATGTATAGCTCAGCTGAAATTCAAGATAGCTATTACACAAACTAAATGTTTTACTGTTAATTCCATTTTGTATTTTCCTTGTAGACTCTATAACTGTTGCCTGATTAGTGTTCTGCAGAAGTACTACTTCAAGAACAAACAATTTAAATTAATTTGAGATAATAAGCCATCACCTATAGGACAGATAATATAGACCCCAAGTAAATAAAAGGAGGTAAGAAACTGTACAGTTGTAAACTTTAAAGTTAAAGCCTAGTACTCTTACTTTATGACTGGTGAGACTGGCTTGCTGGGTGTTTAAGATCAAACTTAAGAGATTGAGATTAAAATGCAGGGGTCAAGAAAACAAATATTTGGTTCTTGCCCTCTAAGTCAGTTGGAACCCAGGGAACGAGAGAACTTCTCTAAGGAGCTTTGCAACTCTGGGCCACATGACCTCCTGATCAGGGAAATTAATGAGACCATTAGAGGATAAAAAGCCAATCAGTGCACCTGCTGCAAAGAGAAGGGTCACTGAAGAAGGGAGACATCCCTGATGCTTCCAAAGGAAGCCACCTCATCAAGGAGATCCTACCTAGTGAATGGCACTAAAGGAACTAAGAAGCTGCTTAAGTTCTCCATGAGTAACCCCTGTGGGAACTCAGGTGACCATTAACAGCTGATAGGAACAAGGTCAATTTGACCAGCTTGGTCTTGAACACCTAGCAAAAATATTTATAACCAAAATACAGCCATAACTGGGTTTAAAAGGAAAGACAGTATTTCCTTTTTTGCAACTTAAGACTTACACTTGTGTTAAGCCCCAAGAATAAGTAAGATTGGAGGCTACTTAAAGAGATTCTAGGCAGGAGTGCCTGATAACCATCTAGAGAAACTGACAGAGTCAGAAATATTTGGTTGTTTTAAGGTCTACAGATCTTCCTGAACAGGACCATGCCTGCTGAATTGCCTACAGAAGTTCCGACAAGATCAGATACACAAGTTCCAGAGCTGGCGGACACACCCAAGTTCACCAACCAATTGGTCAATCAACCGCTTCTCCTTCAAAACTACCAGTCCCTGACACTCAAAGCTGTAACCTGCAATTCCCTATTGACACCTCTGTCTCCAAAAACTCTGCTCCCACCTAAAACTCTCCTTAATTCCCCCTGCCACCTTTTTTTTTTTTTTTTTTTTTTTTTTTTTTTACAGGAATGAGACTCTTTGCCCCTAACCAGCAGGAAGAAGCTATAGAAGAAAGACTATCGTCCCACCCCCAGTATCTATAAAAACAGAAAGGGAGGAATATTGGCATCAGATCTGCTATTTTGCTGCCACCATTATTCTGCCTCCCCCACACCACTTTACAACCCAGATTGTTAGCCCATGAACTCCCTAGTCTGTCTTTGGTCCGTTGTTACTAGCCTGAGAAATTCTGCTACTTAAGAATGGCTCCACGGCCATTCTTTATCTCTCTCTCTCTCTCCCTTCCTCACTCTCCCTCATTTTCTCTCTCTGTCTCTCACCCTGCAGGCAGACACTCTGCCTGTCCGCTTCATAAAATCTCTTGCGTGAGTTCCTGCATCCAGAATGGTTTCTGGTTGCTTTCACTTGCCTCGCATGCACAAGGTCCTGGGTTCAGTCCCCAACAACACACACACACACACATACACACACACATACACACAAAAGGGGCATAGATACAGAACAGTATTTTACAAGGATGGCCATTATAGTGTTCTTCATAGAAGTGAAAAATAAGTAGGCTGGAGATGTAGCTCTGTTGTAGAGCACTTGCCTAACCTGGGTTCTGCAGAAACTGAAGGAAAAAAAAGTGAAAAATTAGAAATGAATCTAAATACCTGATAAAAGATTTCAAATGAAGTGCAATAGATCTAAACTACTGGACTACTCACTCACTAAAAATGATAAAGGTAAAAGACAGTGGAGTGATTCTGACATAACCTTTCTACATACATATGTGAATATACCACAGTGAATCTCCACATCATGTACAACCACAAGACTGGGATCCTAATTAGAATAAGATGTAATCCATGTTTTTATAAATATGTCAAAATATACTCTACTGTCATGTATAACTAAAAAGAACAAATTTAAATGAATACATAATTTTTTAAATGATATAGGTTAATATTTGTTAAGAGCAATAAAAACAGCCATACTGTATTAAGTGAAATAAGCAAGTTATAATATAGCATGATCCCATCTTATAAAAACAATACAAGAAAAACATATATTTGGAAAGATGTAATTAGCATGATAAGTTTTAATGATGAAAAAGGATGGCTTCTATGATTAAAAATTTATTTTAGTTTCTGAAGGCTCCAAGAAGCTTCCCCAGGTCAGGCATGCCCTTGACCTCCAGTAGATAGTTGCATCCAGCCAAGGCAGAGCACTGCACCGGCCCTAGGCAGACCACGTGGGTGCTCTGCTCTCTCCTGAGCTAGACCTTTCCTCGTTGTTATCGCTGCTGGGTGGGGCAGGCTTTTGCTCCTTGTTTCTTACCACTTTCATTTTCTGATTTCCTCTAGGGCTTACCATAAAAATGTGGTGGTTATGGAAACACAGTCGTTGGAATTTGTCAGATCCCAGTTTATGGTACAGTGCGTTTGACAGTCATTGGCAGCATTTGCAGACTCCTATTGCCTTTAAACTTCCCTGCAACTGCCAAGGGCAAAGTCACTGAGCTGCCCAGTGCCAGAACTGTGACATTTCTACCATTCCATGTCTACCAAAGCCTTTAAACTGGTATTAGTCTAAGACAATGGGGTGGTGTCCCTCTCCCTGAGGACACTGAATTTCTCACTACCATAAGGGGATTTCCAGTGTCCCAGAATCTGGGATTCTCAACTCAGAGCAGAAATAGGCTCAAAAGAAGATTTCTCAGAATCCCTGTGCTGCCAGAAACAGATGTTTGGGACTCTCTTTCTCTTCTAGACAAAACTCTTCTTCACTGACTCACATTTAAGGGAGCCAATCAGATTTTGGCTTTCTCCTATTGCATTTCATTGAATTGTCATGCAATGTCTTAGCAGGGGTGTGTGTGGGCCTCTGGAATATGACCCTTTATAAGGCATGATCCCCTTTCGTGGCCCCAATAAGGAAACACCCTTAACAATGAGAACTTGCTTTGGTCAGTCCGTGCCCTGAAAAAGTTAAAGACATGGGCCCTAATGATTAAGATGGATATTCAATCACACTTCCTGATTACAATATAAGAGTTTGGCTTTAGGTGCCAAAGTTCAGTATAAATGAAAAGTTTTTTAACTATCTCTATATTTTTAAAGGATAGATGGTTGGCCTATGTCTCAGTGGGCAGTTCCTGAACATCTGGCCACTTCTGATAATAGGAAGGATGACATCCAACTGCCCCATTAAAAAGACAGGTGCCAGGATCTTTCTCCCCAGAATGGCCACAGAACAGAAGATGCAGTGTCTCTCCCCTGCCACTGCTGTTTCTCCTAATGAAATCCTTTGACCTTGAGCTCCTTTTCCCCTAGGCAGAGCAGGAAGGACCTTCATCCCTTCTCCAAGGTCAGTACTGAGCTCTATGGGCACTAGGAAGAGGAGAATGGTTGACTGCTCACTGGCTCAGCACCTCCCACTGCCTTCTCTCGCAGGGTCTCTGAGTCTGTTCTGTGTGCTTGAGGTTCCCAACCTTCCACTTCAGTGGGGAAGGAACCTGCTTTTAGTGCCATCTCAGGAACTAGACAAATAGATTTTTAATCAAACTGACACACATAGCTTCTGCTTCGTCCTCATTAAAAGTTATACTGAAAGTAAGGAGTGGAAATAGGAAACTGATTTTACTGAAAGTAAATCAGGAAGTATGATTTTGAAAACTCCATCATATACCTTGAATAGAAAAATGCTAGAATCTGTTTCCTTAAATCTTTTTTTTTTTTTTTTTTTGCTCAAATCCAACACAGCCTAAGGCCAATGATGTCATCCTGGGAAAATACTCTTGAGTTATTAACTCATTTTTTTTTTCCTCTCCCACTGCTTTACTTTTTGGATTTTACACACACACACACACACACACACACACATACATACATACATACATACATACATACATACATACTAGGCCATTGTATATTCATTGCCTCTCAGGAAATGCAAAATCATTCTGACAGCATAGCTTTTTACTAAGCCCCTGTTTTGATCTGGTTTGTGCTATCACAGAACACCACAGACTAATTACGGTGACCAGAAATTTATTGGCTCACAGTTCTGAGGTTCAGTCCATTGTTGACGTGCTGCCATCTGGTGAGGGCCTTCTTGTTTTGTCATCGCAGGGCAGAATACCAGGGGTAAGAGAGCGTGTGAGAACAAGTGGGGGAGAGAGAAGGCACCAAATTCTCCCTTTGACAAAGAACTCACTCCTGTGGTAATGGCATTAATCCATTTGCGAGGGTAGAGCCTTAAAAGTCTAAATACCTCTTAACAGTTCTACCTCTTAATACTAGTATAACAGCAATTAAATTCCAGCAAAAGTTTGGTTGCTGTTCCTTTGAGGTAGGATCTCACTTTATTGCCCAGGCTGCTCTCCAAATCCTCGGCTCAAGAAATCCTCCTGCTTCAGTCTCCCAAGTAACTGGGACTACAGGTGTGTACCACCTCAACTGGTTTAATATAAGTTTTGGAAAGGACAAACATTCAAATCATAGCAGGCCCCAAAATAGAAAAGATTCCCTGACCTAAAACAGGGGTCAGTGGGAGGTAGGGAGTGTAAATGGCAGAAGGGAAGTGATGAAGTGAGTTGATTCTACACAGGGACCTGGGCAAAACCTCCAAGAGGGGACCACTGTGGAGGTAGTTCAGGTACTTTTAATGACTCCCCAGAGGCACAAGAAAGCAGGACTCCTGTGTCCCACAGCATGACAGACTGGGAGCAGAAATATCCTCAACTGAAGGTGCCAGGAAGGCAAGAACCCACCTGAGCAGCAATTGGCAAAGACGTGGTGGCAGGGCCTAAGGACCTGTTTAATGGGGTTATTCACAGTGCTCTAGGAACAGGGCATTTGAAATAGAAATTGATCCGAGAAACTAAAAAATGGTATTTCTTGCTGCTTAAGTTAGTGCCTGACACACCCTTCATCACACTATCTGTCCTCCCAACATGATTCCATCCTAGGATCACATGTAGCCCTGCAGAAGCTGGAGAATTCCATGCCATTCCGTGTTGTTCAGGATTCCCATGTCCTGGTATTAGGATGTCCCTCTTCCTGTTGCTGATGCCAAGCAAAACTCACGTTTTGAAGTCAGTGCCTTAGGTGAATTTGTTCTCTACTCCTCTCACCTAACACCTTGGAGAGCTCAGAGCCCCACATTCTCCTTCCCCTAGGGCAGAGGCTGGTGCTGCACATATAACAGCCTGGGATCTGAACATGAAGAATACTTTGACTTTGGGGGCATTGTTCAAGACTCTTTGCTCTTTGACATTTTTAACTACCTTTGCTGCATCCATGTACACAGAAAGCTGCCACCATTAATATTATCCCAGAAGTCAAAAGTGTCTATATTAACATTTTTTTTTTTAAAAAAATTGTGGACCGGCTGGGTCGAGGCCAGCCTGGACAACTTATGAGACCCTGTCTCAAAATTAAAAGAAAAAAATAATTAAGAAGGGTCACAGCTGTGGTAGAGTGCCCCTGAGTTCAAACCCAGATACATGAAGAAGAAAAAAAGACCATCTTTGCCAAGGAGAGAGTTCCATTTAGGCCTCTTTAGGACAGAAAATATTCTATCTCAAAAGCACTTCCTTTTTACTAGTAAGGAAAAGAAAAGGAGGAAGCAAAATGGAAAAAAAAAAAACAAAAACAAAAACAAAGAGAGAAGATGTGACTGAGAGTCAGAGGTAGTAGATTCAAGTTTCAGTTCTGCCTCTTGCCAGATTCTGTATTTTCCAGGAGCTCTGGAATATCTTACTGGTTCCTCTCAGCATGATCAAATCCTGCTCATCCACATAGAACCAGTTCAATACAATTTTACCCGCTTGTGAGCTCCTGAAGTGCTCTATCTGTCCCTCTCTTTGGTACTTTTCAGTACTGGTTCTTGTAATATAATCATATTTGTGCCTAAACTTGTGCCTAGACAGACCCTTATCTCTCACCATAGAACTTGGTCCTGTAACCTTTTTTAGAACTTTCTTACCATACACATCATGGTGCATGCCCTAGAGCTAGGTGCTCAGTAAATGCTGGTAAATGAATGAATGAGTGTCTTTTAAAATGGGCAGATCCCTTAAGGATCTCAGTCAAGACTACAAATAACAGGGGATGATATGCTGAATATATTCTAGATCCCCATTGGATCCACACGCCACTCTTGACCACCTGCTCAGTGCTCAGGAAGTTGACCTTTATTGGTCTGCACCAACAGGCTTTTGTGCTCTCTGGTTGGGTTCAGTCAATAGAAGGCACCAGCAGATCAACAGGGAGGGAGAAGAGTAAAGTCTAGAACAGTTGATTCGCATCATTTGTGGATTCTGTATTTGTGAATTTGGCCACTTATGAAAATCTATCAGTAATCCTAAAATCAGTACTACTCAGAGTGCTTTTGGGATCATTCATGCACATAGCCCTGAAAAAGTGGAGTCATCTAATGGCATGTTCCCAGCTGAGACTGAACAGCCAACACTCTTTGTTTCTGCTCTCCTTCTGCAAAAAATTACTCTTTCCAAGATCTACTTAGTGCCACATTTTCTGCTTTCCATTGGTGATTTTGATGTTTAAAATGGCCCCCAGAAGTAGTACTAGTTACTGAAGTGCTGTCTAGAGTTTCTAAGTCCAAGAGGGCTGTGGTATGCCCACAGAGAAAATATGTGTTAGATAAACTGCATTCAGGCATGCACTACAGTGTAGAGGACAGGAACTCAAAGTTAGTGACTCGATAATATATATCAAAGTATCTTAAAGCACAAAACCATATGAAGCAAAGTTATATATTGATTGGTTATGTATGGATGAGACCAAAACCTCACAGGAACCTAACCCTGTGTTCCCCATAAGCACAATGGTTCAATATTCAATAATTCAGTGTTTACAATGCCTTTATAAAGCATAACTACTATAAAGAATGAGAATTAACTGTATTTATTGTCCAGGCAGATTCCACATAATGAATTGACATGAGTCTAACTCCATCCATTCACCAAAAGGCCATCGTGTTGCTTCTCTAGAACTACAGCTATTGTCTTGGTATTCTGGTAATCTGTTCCCTCTTGGGTCCCTGTAGGCCCGGAGGTGGTAATAGGCTCCTACTGTTGATAACCCCAGATGCTTCATCATCTCTTACTGCTTTCCTGCATCCTGCCTATACCTTTGTAAATAGTCCCTTTATTAAGACTCCTTTCTTACCCTTTTAGAAAAGGC
This sequence comes from Sciurus vulgaris, assembly GCF_902686455.1. Classification (NCBI taxonomy): domain Eukaryota; kingdom Metazoa; phylum Chordata; class Mammalia; order Rodentia; family Sciuridae; genus Sciurus; species Sciurus vulgaris. Next base: position 25,038,098 of record NC_136476.1, on the reverse strand, counting down.
ACCATCTGTTTCCAGCCAGAATCCTAATATAGACAGTTTATGGAAAACCTCAGCTGTATTCTCTCTAGCACCTACATAACAGACACAAGCATGGCCCCTCTTCCCACCCATCCGCAGTGAAACTTCAGCACTACAGCTTCTTGCTCCCCACTGTCTGCTCCACTAGAAGATGGACAGTCCTAACTAGGACTGAGCTTCTTGATTGGGCCCCCTGATCAGTAGCAGGGTCACCTCTTGAGAGTTTATTAAAATGCACATTGCTGGGCATCCTAGATTTAGTAAAATTCAGATTTAGTAAAATCTGAATCTCTAGGGGAAAGCCCTAGAATTTATGTTTTCATAAGCCTCTGTAGTGATTCTTATACACCCTCAGGTTTGAGGCTACTTCCTGGAACACTGGTGGGTGTAGGAGTGGGATGGTGGACATAAGGCCGTGTTCAGGACCTTGCCAGGGCCTTTAACTCTCAACTGCCTGGTTTCCCATGGTTTCCTGGCCCTTCTGTCTCCAGGCTGAGCCATACCTGGGAACGTGTACAACGTGGATGGCAGAATCCTTTGCACTCTATCTAGGTGTGGCATTTCTTAACAGCAGAGCATGGTGCCTTCTAGAGTATACATGGCTATTATGGAATCTCAGCACTAAAATGCCAGGCTTCTGTGAGCTCAGCCACAGGGCAAGAGAAGATAAGCCAAGTGGTGAAGGCGATCAGGATATACCATCCCAAAACATGCCACTTAGCATATTGATTATTTTGAGCTGAAGGTGATTCAGAAACAGCAGACACAGAGCTCTCTGCCCTCCTCCTTTCTGCCTCAATGTAGGACATAAATTTCCCTGTGTGAGGGGGCATAAATTCCCACCCCTTTCTTGTGCCGTGATAAGGAAAGTGATCCTATCATGAGAGCCAGAGAGCCACACTGACATGAGTGTACACAAACAGACCTGTGAAAAAATCCTATGTTCCATTCATTCCCCCATATGTTTCCCAGCTACTTTCTTATAATTCATCACACCTACAAGCCCAAACACCTTTTTCTTTGTCTATTTACTTTTCTTGTTTATCATCCTTTGTTGAAATGGTGTATCAGCCCCGAAATCTAACTGCTGCTTTATCTGTGAAGCTCCCATGTTTGGAACAATATTGACATCCAAATGTGTGACTCTTTCCTTGTTAATTTCTCTTTAGTCAGTTTAATTTTCAGGCCCCCAGTCTACTGAACCTAAGAGGGTAGAGAGAAAGAATATTTTCTCCCTCCCCAACAGTGGGAAGAAGCGTTACAGGTCTGGGACCTTCCCAGAAACTGAGGCAGCATGAAGACCACCCACCCTTCAAATCCCAATTCTTGCAATCAAGTCAAAAAGATTTCAGACACATTGCTCAGAGTAACAGGCATGAGTTTATAAAGGAGATAGAAAAAGTGAAAGGGAATACTCTCAAGGGAGAGAGTGAGTCTACTCAGAGAGGAGAGGGATGGTGTGCCTCTTCTGCACTCCAGTTTTATTGGGGATCCCAGAGAAGTTTCCAGAGAGACCCACTCAGGTCCATCTCTTGACTTTCAATTGACAGAAGGATGACATTAGACTTTCAAGTCCCCATTACCATGACAACTCTAAGTCACTTTGGCCCATGCTGACCAGTTCTAATTGGATTCTTAACCATAAATTCTTACAAATTTTGTGGTTAGGAGGAATTACCCTTATCTCCTTAAGTTTTAGGATTTGCTCTGTGAAAAGGGTCACAAAAGTCTCCCCCTTCAGCGTAACTTGGGTTCCTCTTATTGATATTATTTGGGGCCTGCATTTCTCCTGCAGATAACAGGTGGTTTGCTGAGGAATGTGATAAATCCTGTCCAATTAAGCCAGGCAGGACTGCAGGTAAATTGCTTCTTGGAAAAGAAAGCATGTGGGGATCAGCACAGAGGGCCCATTTGACAGAATTATTCCCTTAACCTCAGGTTCCCAACATATGCATCTGTCTGTCCCCTATCATCTCCACTCAAGAACTTTGGGTCCCTAAACTATTTTAGGGTATTCTGACTGCTTCCTGCTGAGAAAAGGCAAAGTTGTAGAAAAGTGATCTGAAGTCCTTGTACTCCATCCGGTGGGACATGGACAGTTAAGGGTATTTAACATCAATGTAGTCCAGAGGTCCACGGCAGCAGTTGGTAGATGACTATGTGAGGTGTACATAGGACAGGAATCATGCTAAGACAACAATAAACAACAAGAATTAGCACAAAAGCATTAAGTATGTCTGTACAAATTATGTAGATGGTAACTTATTAAAGCTTCAGGTGGGATCCAATATGCCATTGATTTGTGAGTGGAGGCCATTTAAACTTTAGAAACTTTAGCACAGTTGTTAGAAACATATATACAACACTTAGTTTTTTAAAAATATTGTTTTAGTTGCTGATGGACCTTTATTTTTATTTTTTTATATGCAGTGCTGAAGATTGAACCCAGTACCTCACACTGTTAGGTAAGTGCTCTACCACTAAGCTACAAACCCAACCCCAACATTTAGTTTTTATAATGTCACAGATGTCCCCTTGAGTTAAAGTTATAACATCTAATGCTATATGATTTTTTAAAAATAGCTATTAGCATTACCTTTGTGTTTAGTAGAGAGATCCCTTTAGCTGTGCCATTTAGGGATTTCTTGGTAAAGTTAGGTCTTCCATGTGCCACTTTATATCTTTTAGACCAATATGAGGGATAAATGTCAGGGTTAGATAATCATATCAGCAAAACACAAAAACATAGATCAAGTCTGTGGATTTTAGTTGAGGATTTTAGGTCTCAAATTGACTCAGAAAAAAAAATTGTGATACTGACGGTCTTTTGTGATAGTTATCAGACACTCCTGCCAATCAACCTTTCCTTTACAGCCTCTAGTTTTATGTACTTTGGGTAGGGTTGACACAAGTATACATTTTTTATAATATTTTTTATTGTTCTAATTAGTTATACATGACAGTAGAATGCATTTCAACACATCATACATAAACGGAGTATAACTTCTCATTCGTTGGGATGAACATGATGTAGAGTTACTTACACAGGTCGTGTAGTCATATATTCACATGGAGTACTAATGTCTGATACATTCTACTATCCTTCCTACCCCTATGTCTCTTCCCCTCCCTTCACTTCCCTAAAGTCACATTAAAAGAACCATTGCCTTCCTTTTAAATGTTCATATATGACTGTGCTTTGGTTATACTCTCCTACCAGGTGTTTAAGACCAAGTTGGTAAAAATTTTTGTACCTATCTACTGTTAAGAGTAAGATACCTCAGGGAGCCACTCTTGGGAACTTGCAAGAAGCCTCTTAACTGCTTTAGCTTTTCCCCTACTAGTTGTGTCATCTGCCAGGATGTGTCATGGCCTTGCTGACCACATGTGGCTTCCCTTGGAAGCAGCGGGACATTTCCCTCTCCAATGACCCTTCTCTTTGCAGAATGTACACTGGTTGACTTCCTGTTCCTTAGGGTTCTCATGCTCCCCTGATCAGGAGGGTCAGGTGACTCACCAGAGTTGTGGGGCACTTAGAGAGGTCCAGCCATTTCCTGGGTCCAGGCCTTAGAGAGCTAAGGGTCAAAATATTGGCTGACTTTTCCTTGGTCCTTTTACTTTGACTTTGGTCTTCAAGTTTTGGTTTCAAATATCTGGCAGTCCAGATTCACCAGTAGTAAAATAGTCATACTGGATTTTGACTTTAATAGCTATAGTCTATAATTTTACAGTTACTCCTCCCATGTAATTGGGGTCAGTATTAGTACTGGAAGTCAGCCTTATGTCCTATCTGTCCTATAGTTTATGGCTTATTGTCTCAAATTAACTCAGCTTGTTCTATTAGAAGTAGTAATTCTGCAAAACGCTAACAGGCAACAGTTATAAAGTTTACAATGAAAATATAAAATGAAATTAACAAAAGCAAAAACTTTTTCAGTTTTCATAATAGCTATGAACCAAGAAATAAAATTTTTATAATCCTAGTCATAATCTTTAGTTATATATCATATTCCCTGTTTATCTTGAGATCACAGTAATCTTTTTTCTTTTTTAAAATTACTTTTTATTTGTGAGATCACAGTAATCTTTACAACAAAAATTTATCTTTTGAACTTAACTTTAAATAAGTTTAATTCTGGCTTATGTTGAAACCATCCTAATATGGCATAAGGTGGGAGGTGGAGTCTTAACTCAGGTGAGGTAGGACTCTTGACAAATCATAGGGCAAAGTGTTTTATTTCTGATCTTTGTTTCTTTCTTAAATATCATTTTAAAAAGTTCTCATATGTTGTTTTCTGAGTCTATCTGAATATCAGTTAACATAACACAATACATTTGAAACACAGATCAAACAAAAGTGAAGACAGCATCTAATCTTTTTATGGAAAAAGTGGCAAGATGTTTCCATGTATCACATTGTCAACCTTTAAACAAATCAGGTTCTCCTTGTTATCTTCAAAAATATATTTAAACTGGGTGTGGTGGCACACAACTCTAATGCCATTGACTCAGGAGGCTGAGAGAGGAGGATCACAAGTTCAAAGCCAACTTCAGCCCTAAGCAACTTAGCAAAGACTTGTCTCAAAATAAAAAAGGGCTTAAGGTGTGGCTCCATGGTTAAGCACCCCTGGATTCAATCCCTGGTACCTCCCTGCCCCAAAATTTAAATTCCCATCCCAGTGTAAAGAGTAACACAAAAATTTATTTGTAACTTACTACTAACAGGTTACCTTTATCCCAGTTACAAAATATTAAATAACATAAATAAATCACCAACTAAATTTTTCATTTTCATATAACTCTGAAAGAGACTATTGCTGAGACAATTTTAGTTTGGAGCATACCAGCCTGGTAAAGTGCTCTCCTAAACTTTACATTTTAAAAAATTGTACTGGAGAACAGGAATACATCTAACATACAAAGAAGACAGTAACAGCATCACAACTACAGTGATACCCTTATATTAACCATGTTTAATTTTTAAAGAAAAATTTAGAATCCATAGTGTAGGATAACTATAATCACAGATCTATATAGGTTAGCAAAGCTCACAAAAATCAACGTATAACTTTAATTCTCTTACATTTAGGTACAGTGTTGATGATCAGAAATGGACTTATTATCTAATGTATAAATGCACCTTGTTTTTATAATAATAAAATATTTATGCAGTCAAAACAAACAGATGTGACCCAGGTTTTGAAATGGTAGCATGGCCCTTTTCATTTCAGATACAATGTAAAACAGAGAGCAGTTATTGGTTCCCTTGCCTATACTAAAGCCACATAGCTTTCTTTTATTTTTTTCTTTTTCTTTTTTTTTAACATAGGTTTCATTTTGTGATTTTCAATTTACATTTTATGATTTTCACATAGCACTTAGACCAAGCTGGAATGAACATATTTAGTTCTTAGTTGTATCTCTAGTCACATAAATTTCCATACCTAGAATTTTCTTAAATCTCTTTCCTGGTTGCTGACCCTTTTTAAAATTTGTATTCTGAAACAGTCCTTGTGAAATTTTTGAATATTTTTGCCAAGTACTCCTATTTATAAGGTAAAATACTTTATGCTTTTTGTATTGCTTTAATTGCAACAACTGAAACTTTTTATAATATTTGCATATAGAATTACACCTGTTAGAATTTTAACTCTTAGTAACCTTGCTTTTAGTGAAGAACCAGAAATAAACTGGCTTTCCATTTACCTAATTTATAAATTTATAGATTATAAATTATTTACTAATTTAAATTAAATTTACTAATTTATTAATTTTAAATTTGATTTACTAACTTAAAATTAAATTTATAAATTTATAATTATTAAATTACACATTTAATAAACCCAAATATGTTACCTTATGAAATTCAAGAAGCCAAGAATACTTGAATTTATATTTAGCAGTTAAATGTTTTAGTATTTTAACTTTGCAAGTAAATTAGATGTCTCCTCTAACAAACACATTTATGAAGATTAGTTCCATTTATATTAAATCAAATGTACTCATTTTTAACTGTCAACTTTAGGATACCCATGAAAACCAAGATATCAGACAAGTGTAGTTAACAGTATAAGCCATCTTTTACCTGATGAAGAAAAATCCTAGAAGCAATAGACATTACACTTTAAACATTTTATAGAAGCCAACACTATTGATGGCCTGATCACATAGAAAAATGTGTGGCTTAGTAATTTTAAGAATATCTTTACTCTTATCTGTTCAATCAATTTAAATTGAACTTTTTATTAAATGCTTAAGTCATGTGAACCAAAAGGCATTTGGATCCATTCCATTTTAAATTGTTTTAAATTTATGAGTACTCGTTTATCCATATGCCAATTTTGGTTCCATGTAAGCAATATACTTGTAGACACAACATACAATATACAGGTGTGCACACATTCATAAAACCCAACAGAAAATAAATATTTTAGAACTTTTCCTTAAATAATTGCTCTCTGAATAAAGACAACTGGGAAAATAGAGGGCTAAAAAACTCCAGTTAAGCAAAATAAGACTACTCAAAACAAAATATATTAATTTAGGCATGCAGGGCATGCAGGGCAAAAGGAGAATTCACCAGGAAAACCATGAGTGCAAAATAATAATAATAATAATAATAATAATAATAATAATAATAATAAAAAGAAGATACAGCCATACGGCCATAATTACCCTAGTAAAGGAGAACATGGAACATCTATATCAGATTCAAGTATACTTTTGGATCAGATTAGAAATAGTCCAGATATTTAAAGACTATGGGAGCCCATGAGTTCTCAAGATAAAGAATTATACATATGGGATCTTTCCATTTTCCTCCTCTGTTCCCATCTGTAGAAAAGAGGAAACCCCAAAGAAGTAGGGTATCCCCTGACATTCCCAGGCCTGTTCTATCAGCTTCCTAAAGCTGAATCTCTGTGATTTGGGGTAACACCTGCTGCATTCTTCCCCAAACAGAATGTAGGCCTTTTCAGAAGTCTAGGACCAGCCATAGCTGACCTTTCCAGATTCCCTTCCTGTGTCTCTCTTGTTTTCTAGCTTTTAGGGAACTTATTGGGAAAGCAGAATACCAGAGTATAAGAACAGATAAAACAGCCATTTATGTCCCACAGTGACTTGGATTTAAAAGTGACACTTTTCCCTCTGACCTTGAAACAGTTTTTAACAATTGCTTAAATAGCTTATATTCCAGATGCAAGCCTTGGAGTGATGGGACTTTCTGGCAGGAAACTAAGGAGTAAGGAAAGCTGCCATTTTGAGCATGAGAGACAAAGGACATTAAATAGGGCATCTTGATCCAAAGAGATGGACAGCACCCCTTTACCTTGGACACGAATTAGGAGCCTTGAGTGAGGTCCCACAATGTTCTGTTGATCCCTAAGGACTACAATATCTGAATTTCAATCAAGAAACATTTTGGTCTTTACTAGAGTGTGCTCTAGCCAAAAAAAAAAAAAAAAAAAAAAAAAAAAAAAAGAAAAAAGAAAAAAAGAAAAACATAAAATAACAAAAAACCAAACAAACAAAACCCATTAATTATCTCAAGATTTTTCCTCTAGTCACCAAGAATCAGAGGTGGAGAATAGTGATTCAGAACTGAGAAAGCAACCAGAAAAGAATTGGAATAACTGAAGATAACAAATATCCAATGATAAAGGATGATTAAGTGGGCAGATAAATCAAATGTTGTAGAGCTGGGAATTTCTCAGAGACTGAGGCAGCATAAAGACCACCTACCCTTCAAATCCCAATTCTTGCAATCAAATCAAAAAGATTTCAGACACATTGCTCAGAGTAACAGGCATGAGTTTATTGAAGGGATAGAAAAAGGGAAAGGGAATACTCTCAAAGGAGAGTGTGAGTCTACTCAGAGAGGAGAGGGATGGTGTGCCTCTTCTGCACTCCAGTTTTATTGGGGATCCCAGAGAAGTTTCCAGAGAGACCCACTCAGGTCCATCTCTTGACTTTCAATTGACAGAAGGATGACATTAGACTTTCAAGTCCCCATTACCATGACAACTCTAAGTCACTTTGGCCCATGCTGACCAGTTCTAATTGGATTCTTAACCATAAATTCTTACAAATTTTGTGGTTAGGAGGAATTACCCTTATCTCCTTAAGTTTTAGGATTTGCTCTGTGAAAAGGGTCACAAAAGTCTCCCCCTTCAGCGTAACTTGGGTTCCTCTTATTGATATTATTTGGGGCCTGCATTTCTCCTGCAGATAACAGGTGGTTTGCTGAGGAATGTGACATATCCTATCCAATTAAGCCAGGCAGGACTGCAGGTAAATTGCTTCTTGGAAAAGAAAGCATGTGGGGATCAGCACAGAGGGCCCATTTGATAGAATTATTCCCTTAACCTCAGGTTCCCACCACATGCACCTATGCATCCCTTATCAGAACCAACAGTTGAGATGGTCCTGTGGTTTTGAAAAAGAATTTTCATCCAACTCTCAAAAACCCATCTTAAGAGTTCTGAATGGAACCTCTTATTAATTTATTAATATTTATATATCTTCCCTGATTTTCAAAAGCAAATTTGAAGCAGCTTATTAATATACATATAATACAAAGCTAAAAAATAAATAGTAGCCTCTGGGATAAGCAATCTGTTTATTGAAAACATTCTTAAAATGATTAGCTTCTGCAGATATGGTAGCAAGCAAATATTTCAGTGTTTGAAAGACTCTGCTGTTTATATATACCAGGAATAACAACATCTAAAACAAAGACTTACAGGCTGGGGATATAGCTCAGTTGGTAGAGTGCTTGCCTACCATGCCCAGAGTGGTAGGTTCAATCCCAAAAACCACCAAGAAAAAAAAAAGTGAAGACTTAATAAAAACTTAGTAATGACTAGATTATCCTTAGGAATATGCATTTTCTATACAGTTTCTGCATTTTTCAAAAAATAGCATATTTGTCACAAAAATTTAGTTAGCATCTTGGAACTGAATAGGCCTGTGCATTGTGTGTAGCAACCAGAAACTTCTATATGATCTAGAATTTAGTTTTTAGTTTGAAACGGGAGCTTTTCATTTATAAGATCATAAAATGTGTTTCCATTTGATTTTTCTTAACAAAAGACTTGCTAAGTCTATATGAAACCAAACTCTCCAATTTCTTTTCTATTTTTTTTTTTTTTTTTGCAGTACTGGGGATTGAACTCAGGGCCTTGTGCTCGCGAGGCAAGCACTCTACCAGCTGAGCTATCTCCCCAGCCCCCCAATTTCTTAATAAATTACTTCAGGGCAGTTAAATAAAATTGGTTTGAAAATCATTTTGGATTCAGTATTATAACTTTTTCTCAAAAAAAAATTATTTTCAAATAAATGTGTGTGTGCGAGCATATGTGATGGAGTAAGGGGTAGGAGAAAGGATTTTTTTTCTTCTAGTGCTGAGGATGGAACCCAGGGTTTCATACATGTGAGGCAAGTGCTGTACCACTGAGCTCTGTCCCCAGCTTTTTTTGATGACTCACAGTCACAATACCCAGTATTGCAACTGCCAGGGTGCCAGGCCTTGGTACTGTAACTCCTGTTTCCACAAATTTAACAGCCTGTCTGGTTTTGAATAAAAATGAAAACATTAAAGGGTTTGACTATAAAAGGAGGGTCCTTTAAATCCTTGTGAAATACCTAGAGATAGATAGATTCATCTTTGGAGACCATAATCCCACAGGCTGTGTAAGGGTCACATGATCTCCAACCCTCATCCCTGCATACATCTAAAGATTGTGCACAGGGGCTTCCTCTCTCAATCTTACTTTCATTCTTTGACTCAAGAGTGAGAGAAAAAAAAGCATATTAAGATGTCTTTCATTTATTCTTTATAGCATGTCAGAATAAATGAAAAGAGTATTTGTCTGGCAAAACTAAACAGAAACAAATGAAAGAAAAACTATGGAAGAAAATAAGATGTGGCTCAGAGATAAAGTCATACCAAATGTATACCATGTCATAAGGTGCTGTATAGCAGCTGAAAGCAAACCTCAGATTTGGCTCTGAGATTTGCAGCTGACAGAGCAAAGAACAAATCAATGACAGGATTCACTTGTCCACAATTTAGGCTTTACTTAGCAGAGAGATATCTGAGACAAGTTCTGAGGGGCCTGAAAGAGTTGGATCACATTTGGTGAGACCTTCGGGGTTTGGGTGCTTTTACCCCAGTTGATTTGTGAATGAAGTTGCAGATCCAATGCTCTGGGGTTCTAGGAGGACCTAGGCTTGCTCCTCTTCATTCTTCTCTCCTAAGCCCTGCACTACCTTCTCATAGCCAGAGGGTTGAGTTGATTTACTTAGGGGTTACCCTGACATGCAATATGTGGCCTTCTGTGTCTGACTTCCTTCACGTAGCATATTTTCAAGATTTATCCATATTATGTCAGTACTTTATTACTTTTTCAAAATTTTTATTATGTTAAAATATACATATTACAAAATTTACCATCCTAACTATTCTTTGCGGTGCTGGGGATCAAACCTTGTGCATGCAAGGCAAGCACTCTACCGACTGAGCTTATTCTTTTTTTTTTTATTTATTTTTATTGTAAACAAATGGGATACATGTTGTTTCTGTTTGTACATGGAGTAACAGCATACCATTTGCATATACATACATTTACATAGAGTAATGATGTTTGATTCATTCCATTATTTTTTTCCTTCCCCCCCACCCCCCCCACCTCTCTTTTCCCTCTATATGGTCCCTCCTTCCTTCATTCTTGCCCCCCTCCCACCCCCCACTATTCACATTGGCTGTGGGTTTCCAATTTTGTTTGCATATTGGAATTATTTAGGGGAACTTCACAACCTTATATAACTGCCTGGGCACCACCCAGATTAATGGAACATGGGCCAGTTGGAAAGGACCCGGGGTTCTGTATTTTGTCTTAATGCTCCATTGAATTGTAAGTACAGTGGGAGTAGAGAATGACCAACAGCTGGGCATACTCCAAGGTCTACAAAGCTTGACTGTTGGTCAGAGTCACTTGAGCTACTTGTTAAATGTTCCCATTCCTCAGCCACTCTCCCTCCTAGTCTCTCCAGCTACCTGGGGCCAGGAATTCCATATTTTTAAGGAGAACTCCAGGGAATTCTGATGCAGCTGACCCACAGACACAGGAGTCCACAAAGTGTAAAGGAGACTGGGCTCCAGCCTGATCTGACCACAGTGGGCCATGGGACATTTTTGGCCTATTAAGTGCTTTGATTTTGTTTCCTTGCTGCTGAAATGGTTAGAGAAATATTCTGCTGCATCCTACATCCCAGTGGTTGTAAAGATTTCTGGTTCATTCCCAACTAGAATGGGGATAGGGCTGGGATGTAGCTCAGTGGTAGAACAGTTGCCTAACATGTAGGAGGCCCTGGGTGTGAGCCCTATCACAGCTTAAAAAAAAAAAAAATGCAACTCAAATGGTAGTTCCACGGGGTTGGGGCTCAATTAATTTTTGTATCCCTGGCATGTAGATCAGTGCCTGGTACATAGTAGGTACTCAACTAGATTGGAAATGAACTCATATTTGGGAAACCAGATTAGAAAGGATTAAATGTTCATGGTACCAGATATGCATTCTTACTTGAGGTGTGTGCACATGTGTATGTGAGTGTACAGGGAGAAGGACTGAAATTCATGGTCTCATCATAGATATCCTGGGTTTCTAGGTTCATTAATTGCAAGTCTATTTGCTGAGAGCAATGATGCATGTGAGTTTGGGGCCTGATACAAGAGTACCCTTTGGCCTGGTTTCTACTATCTTGTTTCAAAATGTAGGTGGATTTATATGTGATCCAACTAAACAAAATGGCACCCAGTGCTGAGATGAGGGAAGTAGGCTAAGCAAGGACTGGACTGGGCTGGGCTGGGTGCACTGTGTGCCTCGGCCAAGTCAGTTCCCCACCCAAGACCAGGTTCCTCAGCTGTAAAGTGACAGACTGAATGATTATCTGCAAGGTCCTTTCTCTCCCTCACAGGCTGTGGAAGTCTGATTATAAAACTGTTAAACCAGAATTCTGGCTACAAAACACTAAGAGGCCTTTTGTGGGGTAGAGGTGGAGAGAGGTCATTCAGCTTAGTGGTTGAGTTCAGATTCTGAACACTAAAAAAGTAATTACACTTCCCTAAATCCACTTGGAAAACCAGAAATGTCTAATAGCAATATAGAAGTGAATCACTGAGAAAGCTGCTGATACTTTTTTCTTTCCATTACTACTTAGATCAGGATACATATTAGTTTCCTATGACTGCTCAAAGAAATCACCATGAACTTGGTGGTTTAAAACAACATAGATCTATCATCTTGCAGCTCCTGAGATCAGAAGTCTAAAATGGCTTGGCAGAGCTGATTTATTCCTGGAGGTCCTAGGAAAGAATCCCTTTGCTTGTCTTTTCCAATTCCAAGAAGCTGTCTGACCTGTGGTCCCACGTCACCCAGCTTCTGCTTCTATCATCTTCCACTCCCCTACCTCCTACTTTCCCTTACTAGGACCCTTGTGTTCACATGAGACCCATTTATATATAATCCAGGATAATAGCTCCATTTTAAGGACCTTAAGTTAATCATGTCTGAAAATTCCTTTGACTGACATCCTAGTGTCCTTGTGTTAAGTATAAATATTCAGAATGACAAATCAGATGTTGCAAAACCCTAATCTTCAAAAAATAATGTTGCAAAACCCTAATCTCCAAAAGACATTAAGTAATTCTTCAAGAAAGTCTTCTAATTAAGGTAGTACATTGGAGAGTGATGTTTTATAGAGACCTTTTACTTATAAGAGTTGGAAAGATACATGACTCAGTGGTAGAGCACTTACTTGCCTAGCATGCCTAAGGCCCTAGGTTTTAATCCCAGCCTACCAACAAAGCCAAACAGATGATAACAAACCCCTTCAAAACAAAAACATTTTCCAGATGTAACAGCAAGTTGAACAGCAAATTCCACCTCTCAGGGTTCCTTCCCTCCATCCCATGGACTTCTAAGTAGCTGAGGGCTGCCAATGAGATGTCTTTGTGTTGTGCTGAGCAGATGCAGATGACCATATGCTGAGTCTTGTGGGAGGGAGGCCATCGTGCTCTTTGAAGGAAATAAAAATAGACCCTGTTTTCAGGAAGTTGTATCTACAGTGCATCTTTGAAGTCTATTCATTTTGAATTTCCCAAATAAAGGGCCTCCCATTCCATGTCAAACAGGAAAATCAACTATTCTGCCCAAGGGTGTAGGTGAAATGTGAGTTAGTCCAAAATAGAAAACGAGAGTTTCCATCAAGTGGAATGAGTCCCTCACCCTTTCAGGGAGGATAATCATCCCATAAAACAAGTGAAATGACTGACGTTGAACCACAGCGATGGCAAAACCCCTGGGATATGGACTAGTCACAAAAGCTTTGAAGGATAAGGAAATAAATACAGGTTCTTCTTCTTATCTGCTCACTCAGTTCCCTGGGAAATGTAGTTACATGTAACCATTACTCATATGCAAGTGAAACTTTGCACAGAAGAAAAAAATTTGACATAACCATAGGTTACATTTGTTAAGTTCTTTGGTGACTTCAAAGAACATCCCTATACATATTTTATTTACTTCTCACAATAATCCTTTGAAATGTTTGATAGGCTTTTAAAATGTGTTTACAGATGAGGAAACTAGCTCAGAGGGATGCAATGACTTTCTTAAGGTCACACAGAAAATCAGTGACACAGCCAGGATTTGAACCCAGTTCTGGTTCTGCTTTTGACTGCCTCCCTATAAGACTGTCCATCAGTTGCCTTAATGCTGACATGGACATACACTGTTATTATCTTCTGTCTCCTGCCCCCTGCCTCACCTTCCAGCTATTCCTACTTTCCCCCAAACTCTACCATCTTACTTCACAAAGTGTGGCTAACTAGTGTGGTTAAGCAGGAGCACAAGTGTCCTCAGAGAATCTGTCAGAAATGCCACATCTTTCCTACCTCACCTCCAGCCTCAGAGCCCAGGTAGTTCCCGTGCACAACTAAGTTCAAGAAGTACTGTTTGATCAAATTTGCCCATGCAGGCCTGATGGATATTCCCAAGTGGCTCCTCCTCTTCCCTTCTACCTGCATAAACATGGTGAGAGCCCGAGCAATATGAGTTCTACTCATTTCCTCTCTCTTTTCAGAACTTTCCCTTACAGGTCACTGGTTCCATAGCTTCAGAACTCTTCATTCCCCTTCATTTTCCCTTGAGGCTTCTCATGCTGGCATCTGCTCCTTGTAGCAGAGTCTACTCTGGGAAGTTTCCTCACCAAAGTCCTTGGCAGAGAATGTTTTCCTAAGAGGCTGGATCTGACTACATTGTTTGCTCTAGGAGGGGAGTCTGCAATCTCTCTTGGGGGTAATCACAGAGAACCAATTTGTTGTTCCCTCCCTCAGTTATGAGAATATGGGGCAGTAATAACAAGAGACACTGGCAGCAAAGGGAGGGAAGGAAAATATGGAGTCAAAAAGAGCCCAGATAATCGGTCAGTCAATTGGGGTTAGTTTTGTAAGGGAAAAGAGAGCAGATAATTAACTTGGAAAAGTTATTCTCTCACTTCTTGCTTTCTCTACATTCTCATCTCCACACCTTAACCTTAAGAAACATCATTTTTAAAAGCACAAATAATTGTCAAAATCTCTCAGGTTCACAGGTCAGAAGCATTACAAATTAAAAAATGAACAATGATTTAAAAAAAAAAATTAAAACCACCACAACAAGAAAGTATGCTGAAAGTTGCCTGATGAAAACAGAAACTAAGAAAACACCATGCCACAGGTTTCAGACCCAGTAAGTGCAAGTTTAAATTTCAAAGGCCATGCAGGGTTCCAAGGAAGGAGTGGTAGGGGGAGGGCATCCCTGGTCTTGTTGTCAGGAAACCTACCTATACTACCAGAGGGGTCAGGATATGTTTTACACTCTGGAGGAAACCAGAAGGCCAACATACTCAAACCAGTCCTAATTTATGGTAAGTCAGTTGGGAAAAATGTGGTATTTGTTGATTGTTATTTCTCTAAAGGATGGTGTCTTTGGAAGAGCTGGGTTGACACAGCCAGAAATTTTGAGTGTCAACTTGGAATATATTTATGGCTTCCTGCAAGGCTGATAAACCACCCATACATAGAAGGGGATGGGGGTGTATGTCATTTACCCAGGTTTCTTCTAGGGGAGTCCTTCTAGATTGATCCAGCAGCTCTTTGACTAGTCTCAGAAGGTTGGCAGTAGAGGTGGCTCTTTAGCTCTCACAACTGAGCTTGATTCCCCCCTCTGGGAAACCTGTGACTACTTACTTGGCTACTTACATCTGAGCCTGGGCAGAAAGAGCTAGAAGAATGCAGGAAGGAAACCTCAGGATTTAGGATACCAGCATTTGGGAAGACAGGGAGTCTAATCTTAAGAAGGAAGCTTTTTCCTTAATATGGGAACTGACATGTAGGTTTTATTGTTTCACCTCCTGGCAATGCCATCATAGTTTACAGGTTACTCCTCAAATCGAGAGTCTGTGCTATCAGGATTGGCCCCTGGGTGAAGTGCTCCTTGTTCTCCATAGGTGCCGGTTTTATTCTAGGCCTCTGTACTTTCCCCTCTTCCCTTCCTTTCTCCCCACAGGACACACAAGTAGAGTAAATACAGCTGCTTATTCCAGGCTTGGCCCCAAGTCTAGGGGGTTGGGATGGGGCTGAAACTCTGTGCTTCAGTTTCGGGGACCCAGTGTGTTCCATCCTGTCAGTGTTTGGGTGGAGTGAGAGGGAATAATCCATTTCAGAACATTCGTTGCAGATAGAAATCTTTAGCTCTGCATCAGCACAAATGTCAGAAAGGGCTCTTCTACTCAATCATTGTTCATGCAAAATACACCGAGCAGTGCCACAGAGGTGGGAGGGGAAGGAGGCATTTGACAAGAGTCACCTTCTACCTACCTAGAGGAGGAAGAGAAAGAGACCTGGCTAACTGTATCTGATAAATTCTAGCCCTTCAACTTTCCCCCAAATCCAGCGATAAGAAACCTGCCTTTAACCTGATTCTCATACACGGAAATATTTTCTTTTTAGCAAGTGTGTCCTTGAGGGCTTAAAGGTGAGGGCTCAGAGGTTTCAAACTGGCTGCTGGTGGGTGGGATCCAGTTTGCAGACCTGTTTTGCTTGGCACTTGCAATGGTTTTCTCTTTTAAAATTAGTTTCCAACACTAACAGAGCAGAAGGTTTCACATGCGTATCTACATTACTGTCATTTCTTGAGGAAAAAAAAAAAAAATCTGGTTCCTATAAGCCCCAAATTCCACAAAGTTCACACACACACACAGAGCAGATGCACCTGTCCTCACCACTCCTCACAACCATAAACTGACCTGCTTTATTCTCTTACCTCATCTGTCCATATCAGGAAATGATTGGTAAATGCTCTGTTCTGTTTCCTAAATAAGTCACAACTACTTTGCTGACACACTTTGGATTAACAGAAAAACATGCAAAAGTCTGTTTGTCATTTAGACTTTTGTTCTGAATCTCTCAATTCAGGCTCCCAACCTTGCAGGATTCTCTCACAGATCCGCCTTTCCTCTGGCTAGGATGCTGGAACTATGGAGGAGTCTGGGAGAAAATGGTTCAAAAAGTTTAGGCTATGAAGTAAGACATTTCCTTTGCCTTTTCTAAAGACTCAGAATCTCTGCCACAGATCTGTTTATTGATTTTTCTTTTAAAAACTAAGGAGAAAAATTCTAATTTAGTTCTTTGAATTGTTTGACAGTAAGAGGTTACTGAAACCCCAGGCATTTATTATAATTACAGTTTATGATAATAGCAACAGAGTAGCAAATTGCTTTATTGAAAATGGACTAGGGCAAATGTCTATCTCTGAAATTAAGAATTCTTTAAAAATTCGACCTAATACAGTCAGCTATGCACACTATATAGTGAATAAGTATTTTTCTTAAAATTTTTTGTAGTTGTAGATGGACAGCATACCTTTATTTTATTTGTTTATTTTCACATGGTGCCTCACACATGCTAGGTAAGTGCTCTGCCACTGAGTTCCAGCTCCAGCCCAGAGAATTAGCTTTTTAAAGGTGAAATTTATATAATATAAAATGTCCAAAGTAAACAATTTAGCAGCATTTAGTACATTTTAGTCCTGTGCAGAATACTTCCTCTATCTAGTTCCAAAATACTTTCATTACCCCCAAAGAAATCTTCATACCTGTTAAGCAGTTGATTCCCTTTTCCCCTCCTCCCTGTCCCTGGTAACAACCATCCTGTGTTCTCTCTCTGTGAATTTACTTGGATATTTCATATGAACGTAATCAGACAATACCGTGACCTTTCTCATCTCGTTTCTTTTACTCTGCTTAATGTTTTCAAAGCTCATCCTCCTTACAGCATGTATCAGAACTTCATCCCTTTTAATGGCTGAATGACATTGTGAATAAGTTTTAATTAAAAAACAGAGAGTCTATTTTTGGTACTCTGGCTTTTTGTTCATTGATTGCTCATGTACCAAAGGGAATTAAGACTTGAAATGATAGAGGAAAACAGGTTCTCTCTTTACGAGGTCTCTCACCAAGAAGGTATAAT
This sequence comes from Sciurus vulgaris, assembly GCF_902686455.1. Lineage (NCBI taxonomy): Eukaryota > Metazoa > Chordata > Mammalia > Rodentia > Sciuridae > Sciurus > Sciurus vulgaris. The sequence continues at coordinate 25,020,511 of NC_136476.1, read as the reverse complement.
TAAAGAGACATACACAGGTAGGGACATGAATCTATTTCCAGGAGTGGAGAGAGCACAGTAGGAAGAAATACTTAACAATTAAATGATTGCCTTTACTTAACGTAAAGATGCAAGTTAAGTTTCCCACAGGCTTATGCTGCTAGTTGCCTTTCAACAACTTTAAATTAGGTCAGTGTGCTGGTATACACCTGTAATCCCAGCAGCTTGGAGGCTGAGGTAGGAGGATCACAAATTCAAAGTCACCCTCAGCAATTTAGAATGGTCCTAGGAAACTCAGTCAGACCCTGACTCTAAATAAAAAAATAAAAATTAAAAAGGGCTAGCGATGTGGCTCAGGGTTAAGTACCCTTGGGTTCAATCCTTCATACAAAAAAAAAAAAAAAAAGAAGAAGAAAAAGAAATTAAGTTGGTGTAAAAGCACTATTTCTTCATACCTATCTAGTCAACTGCAGGGGGGTTGGAGGATTTGGAATATGGTATCTTTCCTAATGCCATGCAGTTTCCTAATTTACATGAAAATGAAGACTCCAACCACAGAATAATAGCAATGAACACATCCTGAGCTTTAACCAGGTCTCTGGTATAGGGCCAGTAGCCCCACATCTCAGATGGAAACTGAAGCACAGCAAAATTAAATAATTTACCAGTGTAACCATAGCAGGTTAGTGGTAGAGTGAAACATACTAAAGTAGTTTGAGGGCAGAGACCATGCTGTGAACCACTGTATCTTTGTTTTACAACACGTGTGGCAAGGTACTATGTGGTTCTGACCATTAGGAATGCGGATGGGGAGGAGATGACAATGCAGACCTGCTATTCATAAAGCTGAAGGAAGGGGGATCTGGCCCAGGTTCCACCACAATTGCCTCTGTGTCCTCTTAGACATGTGGACCAGATGTGGAAGAAGCCCCTTGATGACACCATGGTTTGCCATTTTAGCCTGCGTATGAATCATAGGTTACAGGACCCTGACGGCAGAGAGTCTAGTGCAGTACGTGGGTAGAACACAGGGAGGTGATTTTCTGTAGGTCCCCAGGTGATTCTCATATTATGTGGTCCTCAGACTGCATTTATTTACTTATTTATTTTGGCATTGGAAATTGAATCCAGAGATACTGTTTCAGTGAGCTACATTGGCAATTCTCTTTATTTTTTTATCTAGAGACAGGTTCTTCCTAAATTGATGAGGGTCTTGCTTAAATTGCTGAGGCTATCCTTGAGTTTTCAATCCTCCTGCCTTGGCCTCCTGAGTTCCTGGGATTACAGGTGTGCAATGCCGCACTTGGCCTCAGATCACATTTTGAAAGAGATTTGTCAGTTTCATGGATTCACTGTTGTTTCTTTCCTCTTTAGAAAAGCAACAGCTGCAGAGGCTATTTTGGGCCAGCAAAGACCCAAAGAAGGTCACAGCTCATAGGACAAGTGAAATCAGTCCGGAGTAGAGTGTAGGAATGGGGTTCCTGGTGGTGCAGGAAGCGCTTAGCTACTTAGAAGGGGGTAGGGAAGAGATGGGCTCCCTGGACCTGCATTCCTAAATGCTTCGAACTCTGGCAATGCATACCCTCATGAATGTTTTAGTAGACTGAAACAGCCAGTTTCGGCATGGAGCAAATTCTCGTGAGTCAGCTTCCCCAGCCCCCAAACAGCTGAGTCATACCCTCTTGTCCTAAGTCACCTGCCCCAGCAGCCCAGGGGAGAAATGCAAACAAAGCCCTCAGTGTGTGGCCTTGAAATAAGTCCCCAGAGATCTTCAGGTTCCTGGGTTCTTCTCTAATACAAAGAAATGTGCTATGAAGGAGGAAAAGAAATTTCAGAATCTGAAGCCATTTAAAAGTATGTGCACTGACTCTTCTCCTATGTCACAGACTGAGTTTAAGAAAAGATAATTAAGTAAAAATTCTCTCGAAAATTTGTTGGTTCAGCAATTGATTAATTACTGAAATCTGTCCCCTAAGCTTTTTAGTAGAAATGTGCTTGGAGCTGGGATGTAGCTTGGCAGTAGAGCACTTACTTAGCATGTGCCAGGGTCTGGGTTTGATTCCCAGCACCTGAAAGAAGGAAAAAAAAAAAAAAAAAAAAAGAACATGCTTTGAGGAAAATCAAAACTAGAGATTAACTTTTTGACTCTATGCATCCATGTTGGACCTAATTTATAAACTGTCTTTCTAAGGATTAAAATGCCAGTGCTCAATAGACAAGTGCTTTCTTAGGCACAGAGTTGCTGGAGTCTGAACACAGGCCCCTGGCTTTTAAAGGAAATGCTGAACTCAAGGTAGAAAAGGTGGAAAAGAGAAAAATGAATAAAGAGGAGGAAAAATTCCCCAGAGATAACCACTGGTATTGTGCAGTGAATTACCTGCCACATATTTACTATTTATATAATATACTCTTATCTATTCAATTTTGTACCTTTATTTTTTCTTTCTGTTAGTATTTATAATGTGAGTACTTCCCCCACAATACGGAACAGACTTTGGTAATACTGTATTTAATTCTACATGATATTCCTAACTCTGAATGTACTATAATTTGACCTTTTCTTTCTCCTTCTATGCTAAAGTCATTTCCACATATTTGATTTTTATAGATGAACATCTTTTGCATTTTTCCTTTCTAGCTTTCACATGTGAGAGAAAACATATGACCTTTGACTTTCTGAGTTTGGCTTATTTCATCAAACATAATGTTGTTCAGTTCCACCCATTTACCAGCAAATGCCATAATTTCATTCTTCCCTATGGCTGAATAAAACTCCATTATGTATGTAGACCACACTTTCTTTATCCATTCAATCACTGATAGACACCCAGTCTGGTTCCATAGTTCAGGGAGACACAGCTGAACTTGCTTTCTAACTCCTCTTGCCCTCCTAGATACAGGGAACTAGACTGTGGGGGTCCAACTCAAGTTTGCAGAGGAGGTGAGAGTGGTGTGCTTAGGCCCTGTGGACAGTTCAGCTCATGGGGGGCAGGTAGCAAACTTCTAAAGAGAAGTCAGATTTGTAGATCCGGCTCTGTGCCTTTTGAAATGCCCCTTCCTGCTGGCTCCTAGGCAGCCTGACCTGTTGGGGTACTCCCTGTAGTGGACAGATCCTGAAAATTTAGATTCATAGTTAGGAAGATCAATTGTCCAGTACCACCCTGAGACCTCAGCTTCAGCCTTAATAGATCTAAACCAATCAACCAACCAAAAAATGAATGGTGTTTCCTGAACCAGTTCCATCCCTGGTCCCTTAAACCAAGCTAGTCCACCCTTATACTACCTAAAGCACATTAAACCCAGCTATGGGCAATAGCACCTGTCTACAATATTTACACAAGATCTTACTTGCATTTGTAGCCCTTGCTCTTCTTGTTTTTGCAATCTTTTGACTCACTTTGTCTTTCACTTTTTGACAATTTTTACATTTAGTTTGAACTCTCTTCTCACTTCTTGGCTTGGAAACTCACTTAATTTCAATGTAGGTGTATATCAGGTAAAAGGCTTCAGTCCCAGGGAACTTTACCAAGTGCCCTGGTAGGCCCTCTTCCAAGGAAGGAGGCACGTAGGCTGTGGTTTCCTTCCAATGCACATCAACTGTGGAATGGCCTGTGTAGGAGCCAGAGGCTGGCAATTCACCTGAATTCTGATAGATCACATGCCTTTCCACTCATTTTGGCTAAGTTACTAGGAAATATTCAAGAAATGCCAAGAGGGAAGGGTCATGGGGCATCTCTATGCCTGTCAGTCAGTTTAGTTCTCACTTTGTCTTGAAGGGACACACAAGAAAAACATATTTGTCTGACAAGCCAAATGAATTGATTCAGCTTCAGTGATCAATAGTTCACCATGTGGGGCAGCCAGATCCTTCACATCCATCTTGTCCTCATCAGCAATTTTATATGTGGGAACTAAAATGTACATTTCAATACACTGTGGTCATCTTTCCACACACAACTACAGATCAAAGTGGACTCAAAAACTTCAAAGGCCAGACATTTGCAAGGTCTATTAGCCTATGTGATCTAGGTGTGATCATTCTGCTGCGCTGCCTGGGAATGAGACTGAGTGATCTTAGGAAACATCATTTAGAGCACAAACGTTCACTGCTCAAAACCACCCCAAAGTCCTTGCTGTGACCAGGAGGCTCTCCCTGCTCTGGTCCCTGTCTGCTGCTCTGACCTCACTTCTCCCACTGGCCCCTGTGACTTGGTCTGTTTTCATCACAGGCCTTTCTTACTGTTGCTTCTGAACATACCAGCTCATTTCCCTCTGCTCAGAACAGTCTCTCCCAGGCTTACGTGGCCCTGTTTCTCACTTCATTCAGGTCACTTCAAATGTCATCTACTCAGAAAGACCTTCCCTGATCACTGAAATAAAACAGCAGCTTCTGTCATTCTCAATTCCCTGCTTTCTTTTCCTTGTAGTACTTTGACATTTTATTCACACACACACACACACACACACACACACACACACACACACACTTACATACATGCTTATTCTTACCTTGTTAGAACATAAGCTCTGTGAAGGCAGAAACATTGATTTGTTCTTCTGTTTCCCCACTTTAATCAGTAACAGACAAGAGTAGATATCCCACATATGGTAGCTCAAAAATATTCAGATATGAATGCCATAGTATAACTAAGTAAGAGAAAAACTGCCTTTTAAGAACTCAACTATGGCTTTATTTGCATTACCCAGGGCTCTATGATTACCTGATAGGAAAATGACTTTTAAACTATAAAGGATTGTTTAAGGAAAATTCTTTAAAATAGTTTTTAATGAGAATTGTGTGAGAATTGTTCACATATATTAGCTGATTAATCCTCCTTGAATTCCATTAAGGCAGGTATATCCATTAGCAAAAGTAAGGACACCTGGTCTTGGTGAAATTATAACTTAAATAATGCCATGTGTATTGAAGGTACTAGATCCAGGAACTCAGATCTTCCTGAATCCAACAGCCAAGTTTTTTCCATTATGACACAGTCTCCCATGGAATATGGCAAGAGATGTTTACCATACAGTATTCATTTAGAAAGAGTGAGCTCAAGTGATTTACCCAATCACATAGCTCCTGCAAGTTACTTTGTCCTTAGATTTCTGATACCAATCAGCCCAGCAAGTCAGCAAGTGATGGCACAAATAAGTAAAGCAAAAAGACTGAGACATTTGTGATCTTCCTCTAAGTACTAGAAACTCCACATCTTGTTATACAGTGGATGCAGTTGATTTTGAGGTCTTTCAAAGAAGGTAGAAAGTTTAGGTTTTGGGAGAAGTTAATAGCAAAAACAGCTGGTTCTTACAGAAGTCAATATATACTCATTCTCTTGTTCAATAAATATATATTGAGTGTGACCATGGGCTAGGCACAGAGCTAAGCACTATGGATGTGGTGATGAATAAATAAGATGGACATTGTCTGGCTTCATGGAGCTTACAGACTAGAAGAATCTCAAAGAGCTAAAGTTATGCTGTTGCCATAAAATGGTTGTTTTCATTTATTCATTCACTCAGTAATTATTGTGTTGGGACTGTAGCTCAGTGGTGGAGTGCTTGCCTAGCACGCATGAGGCCCTGGGTTTGATCCTTAGCACCACATAAAGATAAACAAATGAAATAAAAGTATTGTGTCCATCTACAACTAAAAAAATTGTGTTAAAAAGAGAATTATTTATTGCTGGGTGTGGTGGCATACATCTATAATCCTGGTGGCTCAGGAGACTGAGGTAGTAGGGTTAGTAGGATTGTAAGTTCAAGGTCAGCCTCAGCAACTTAGAAAGACCCTAAGCAACTTAGTGATATCTTTTCTTAAAACTAAAAAAAAAAATTATTACTTATTGACTATGTACTTCATGTCAATTTTGTGTTAAGAGCAGACAAGTGAGCAAAAAGAGACAGGATTCCTGCCCTAGACTTATAGTCTAATGAGGGAGACATTAAATAATCCTTTGTATACCTGGTGCAAACAGGGAAAGCAAGATAGGCTTACTTTTTTGGGGTGATTCTTGTTTGAGCGAATACCACTTACACGGAGGTTTGAAGGACTGAGTAGAAGTTAACTAGGCAATGGGGGAAGGGAAAAACATTCTAGGTAATCCAAATAGTATGTGAGAAGATCCTGTTGTAGAAGGAAAGATGGTGAGCAGGAAGTCTGAAATGCTAGTGTAGTTGGGGAGCTGGGAACAAGCATTTGATGGCAGAGAAGCCTGAGAGGTAGGCTGACATCTGTATTAAGTCAAAACTCATTCAGTGTGCTTTCCCAGTTGGTTCTAGGTAAGGCTCATGTAACTGCAGCAACTGCATGCCTGGGACACACAAATAAAGCAGAAAGCCTCACTGCACCACAAGTGGGAAGAAGACTAACCTCTAGGATCCACACCAAAGCCAAGGATATCCTTCTTACCACAGAGGGTGACACTGAAAGAGGAATAACTTTTCTGGACCTTCTTTTCCGGAGTGTCATGTGTAATAGAGGAACAGAATGCTGTTTGGGGAGCTCACGTAGATTTCAATTCTTCATCTGTTGCCTCTAAGTTCCTCAGATATAAATAAGAATAGAAATATTTCCTTTTCTGGGTTCTTAGTAGAATTAAATAAGACACTGTTAAAGCACTTAGCATAGTGCTTGGTTCACAGCAGGTATTCCTAAACAACACGGGGTTAACAAAGATCTGATTAGATTATTCATGTGAAAGCAATAGGCTGGGCCTTCTCTGCCTAGTTCTATTAATCATTTTAAGAGCCAGGGACCTACTTTTTTCTGAGCCTGTTCTAATGTTCTTTACGAAAGTCGGGCCATTGTTTCCCTCATCCACCTGGTGCACCATAAAAGCCACCGGCATTCTTTTAAAAGAGCTCTCACTCTTCTTTTGTTTGGGGTTTCACGTTTCTAGGTTTATGGGAGTTCTTCCATTTGGAAATCTCTGTTCCGCATCAGGTTGGGAAACCATGCAGGAGAAGGTATACCTACCACGCTCAACTTGGGCCTGCCCTACCAGAGATCTGCCCAAACAAACTGGTCGCGACGCGGCCGGACTGGCCAATCAGAAGAAGTTTGGCCCTCTGCAGTTTCCGTCCGCTCACTAGGAGGCGCTGCGGCGGCAGCGGCGGCGGCGGCGGCGGCGGCGGCGGCTGCCCGGGCCGTCGCGGGCTGGGTCTGTTGGGCTGGCGGCTAAGGCTAGTGACCATGGACCGGAGCTCTGAGTTGACTGCTGTGAGGCGACATCGCGTCGGAGTCGAGCGTCGGGAAGGACTGGCGGCCTCTCCGCAACCGGAGAGGGAGGCCTTGGCGCAGGAGTCCCTGGTGGACGCGGCCGGAGGCCCGAGGACGCGGAAGAACAGCCCCGGGGGTAGCGGCGGCGCCAGCCGAGGCGCGGGGACCGGGCTGTCCGAGGCGCGCGCAGCGGTGGCGATCGCGCTCTACCTGCTAGCTCTGCGGGCTCTTGTACAGGTCTCGCTGCAGCAGCTCGTGCTGCGGGGGACCTCTGGCCACCCCGGCGAGTTCGACGCGCGCCAAGCCAGGTACCGGCGGTTTAAACCTGGCACGGCCCGCGGGCCCCTTTGCGTTCCCTGCAGGGAGCCAGTGCAGGGTACCTATGTGCATCCGACCTTGCAGGTCGCGGAGGCACGTGGGAGGGGGTTGCCTTGGGTGTTCTTCTTCTGGGGTCCGAACTGCCGGGATGGACACCTGCCTGATCCCCTGTTTAGCTCGTGGTGCAGAGTGGGGGTGGCCAGGTGGATTGAGCCTCCTTTTTCACTTATTTTCCTCTCCTTGCAGATGATTGGTCGTTAGTGGTATCCACATCTTCTGGAGCAACTTCCACTTTTTGCCCTGATTAGCTTTCCTACTTTTAAAATGAAATGAATGAGAATGAAATAATGTGTTCAGACTGCACTATAAATTGGGTTTTTTGGGGAGGGAGGCAATGTTGGAAGGGGCTAGTGTAGTGTTCTTTCTGAGGTTCACAGTCCCCAAATCTGAAATTTATGGACTCTCAGTGGAAGATCCATTCGAAACTTTGCACATAATTTCAGAAGTTCTCAAATTGTCTTTGGGGGTCCCCTAGGTTAGTGACTGTAAGTCTTAACCTTTTGTTTTTTAAAAAGACCTTTATGTATGCTGGAAAGGTGATGAGGTTGAAGGTATTGGAACTTAAGTGTCTGAAAGCTCACAAAATCATAATTCAGCAGTTTTCAACAATCGTGCTTTAAAAACTTTTTCTTTGAATGCAAAGTGCTGAAAGCTTATTAAGGACTCTCTGGAACACCCCTAACCTCCCCTCTTTTTTTTTCTTTTCTTTCTTTTTTCTTTTTTCTTTTTCTTTTTTTTTTTTTTTTTTTTTTTTGCTTTTTTTCTTTCGTATTTGTAGTGCATTGAAAACTTTTTTTTTTTTTTTTGGTAGGGTAGATTTGTTGTGGCCTGAATTGAAGTTATTAGGTCCTGTGTGCACAGTAGGAAGACTGAGTTCCTCACCAAATGTTTTTCTTTGCTTATTTACCCTCTTGACTTACTGTCTTTGCTCATTGATTTCTGCCACTTAGAATTGGAAACCCAGAATCAATAACCCTCAGGAGTGTGGCACCCTGAAGTTGTATTCCTTCCTGTCTCACATTTTGAATATAATTCTGTCTTCATATTGATTTGTTATGGGAATTGGGAGAAACTGGGAGCCAGATCGTGTGGAGAAAACTGTGAAGACATGAACTCTTGGGAGGAAAAATGATGGAATTTTACAAATGATTTTTCTACAGGGTTCTATAGCTCAGTGGTGGAGTGCTTGCAAATAAGTGCTTGATTTAATATCAAGGCAGTCTTTTTCTTTAATAAGAGAAGTCAAAGAACTAAACTTATTTGGGGAAGAAGTTTCATGTAGTAGAAAAGTTGCTCTATGCTGTTATTTTTAAGCCTACAAGTGATTGTCACTTCATTCTTTTGATTGCTTCCAGGGATTATCTTGAACATATAACATCCATTGGCCCCAGGACTACAGGAAGTCCAGAAAATGAAATTTTGACAGTGCACTACCTTTTGGAACAGATTAAACTGATTGAAGTTCAAAGCAATAGACTTCACAAGATTTCAGTAGATGTACAGCGACCCACAGGCTCCTTTAGCATTGACTTCTTAGGAGGTTTTACAAGCTACTATGACAACATAACCAATGTTGTGGTAAAGCTGGAACCCAAAGATGGAGCCCAGCATGCTGTCCTGGCTAACTGTCATTTTGACTCAGTGGCAAATTCACCAGGTATGTACCTGTTTTGCAGTAATTTTAAGATATTACAGCTAAGAAAGTTTATTAACAACCTCAAGATGTTTGGGCAGTTTTGGGAACTATTTTCTGGGACAATCCTTTTTTTCATTGTGATGGAAGGCAGGATAATTAGTATCAGTTTAAGATATAGCCATTCAGTTTTCTCTTATGTGCTTCATTATTATTACTTTTTTAATGTTAATGCTAGTAGCCCAGTCATGAAGTGTTTTAGGTAGACTGAAGCAGCCTTATCACTCTTACCATACGTGTGTGTCTTGTGTCCTGGAGTCAGGTTCTGCCACTTCAAGTGTTTACTCAGCTAGGTATTGTAAAAGCAGTGGGGACATTTGGTAAAGAACAGTCTTTGCCTTTAAGGGATTCATGGTTTAGAGAGTACGACTTTGGCAGTTTCTGTTGACCCATAAAATGAGAATTTTGATCCATTGGGAGTATGCCATTGCTGTTAGAGTACTCAGTTAATTTAAAATCTTGCTTTGAAATACTTGGCAAAATAGAATACTTGATATTTAGGACAGTGCCTGATATATATTTGCCAAATGATTGAGAATCCCCTAAATTGAACTTTCATTTTGTAAAATAAAATTCCTCAGAAAAATGTTTTCAATAGTTAGAGTAGGAAAAGTGGATAAATAGAAAATAACATTACAATGTTATCATTTCGAATGTACTTTGCCTTTCCAGAAATCAGTATGCATACATTTGTTGTGTGAAAGCAGAAGTACCTTCCTTTATGCTGGGAAAACCAGTAGTCTTATGTCCAGAGCAAAAGTAGTAATAAAACAAGCATCACCCCCTATTAAACATCAGTTTTCAGAAGGGGTAAATAAATACTATAATTGCTTAAGGACCTTATATAAGAAATACGTGTATATAAGTAAATGTAGACGAAGAAAAAATAATTTTCCTGCTATCCTTCATAGTTCTTAGATGGATTGGATCCCTGTAATTACAAAAACACTCTTATTTATTTATTTATTTATTTATTTTTGGTAGTACCGGGGATCTAACCCAGGACCTTATGAATGGTAGGCAAACACTTTGCCACTGAACCTTATCCCCAGCCTTAGAAGATAGATTAAAAAAAAAGAAGTTTATTACCATGAATATAAGGGAGGTACCCAGGAAAAACGAGTAAATATGGAAGAGGTGGCTTAGAACTCTAACTTATGTAGCATCTTCAACAAAAAAAGGTGCCTTTTGAATTAAGACATAGGAAAAGGACTTTGAGTCTTGCTAGTCAGCAAATTGTTGGAAGGCTAATATATTGTAGATAAAAGCTAATTAGTAAAGTTTGTCATCTAGATGTCTCTGCTGCTGTTTCTAGGTTGGTAAGGGTTCTAGAATTATCTTTGGTGACCAGCCTTTGTCCTTCTTAGTAGAGAGGGAAGGTAGAACTCCTCCGTAAATTTATTTTCTGCTTTTAGGCAAATAGGTGGAAGGCAAGGGAGCTTTTATCTACTTCTCAGTTGCTTTCAACTCAAAATAATCCATATGCCAAAGTGGCATGTTTTGGGGCAGTGTATTCTGTTACTCTTGGTGCCAGGTGTTACACAGTGCATATGTAATTAAAGAATTACATATAATGTAATTAAAGAATGATATTTTTGTGAACCATTAGAATCCATTTTTACCTAAATTTTTATAAAAATACCCATGCCAATAGTCTCAAGGAAATTTCTGTCAAGAAGTTGTTAAAAATAGTGTTTTGCACATTCATCAAATAGGCTATTACCTGAATTATTCTTGTGCTATGAACTAATTGAAGCATGAGGGTTTGTGTGTGTGTGTGTGTGTATGTTGTGTTTCTGGTGATTGGACACAGGACCTTGAGCATGCTAGGCAAGTGCTCTACCATTGAATTATACCCCAAACCCCATGAATATTTAAAAGTTCTTCTGAGCAGTGTTTTGAAACTCAGGAACTAATATCAATTAGGAGTAATTTTACCCACAGAAAAGTCTTAATTGTCTTTTTGAGTCTGCTATGAGGTTCTAGGTCATTGGTAGAAGAGTTAAGTTATTTTGAGGGTGGCTTCAATTTCAGAGTTAATTCTAAATGGAAAGGGATGTTGGTCAACTACTCTCTCTTCTAAGATACCAGAATCATTCAAATAAGGGAAGATAAATGGACAACTTAACTTCTTAATCCACCCTGTAATTTCCCTTTTACTTTTAATGAAGAAAAATTTTATTGTCTGCTTTTTATTTTAAAAAGATTTTCAGTCTCAAAAATAAATGTTTTTAAAAATTATTTTTCTGGAAGGTGGTTCTTTTTTTTTTTTTTTTTTTTTTGGTTAGTACTAGGATTGAACCCAGGTACACTCTACCATTGAGATACATTTCCAACCCTCATTTTTTATTTTTATTTTGAGATAGGGTCTTGCTAAATTGCCCAGGCTGGCCTCCAACTTACTATCCTCCTGTCTCACCCTCCTGCTTATAGGTTCCTGCCTCCATAACTAGCTAAAAGGTGGCACTTTTTACTGATGGCTGCATATTCTTGCTGAATAGTAATTAGATAACTATTACTTTGTTTCACTTTGATTAATACCACAATTCACTAATAACTACCAAGACAAGAATTGTTAATAGTGTTTCTTCTTGAGTAGGAATTGGATTTAGAATTTAACAGAGCCCAAACATTTTTATTTAACTAGCTTTCTTAACCCACTCTTTGTTTCATTTGTTTTTAAGTTATAAAAACTTAAATTGAGCAACAAATATACCACTTATGGCAACTTTGAAATGATATTTGAATATTCTGTTCCCAAAATTGAAAACTTGGAACTTAATGAAATAAATTTACTAAGAGAAGGAAAAATTAATATGGAAGGCCTCCCAGGTTTTAGATACCAGGTTTTTCTTGTATAATCCTCACAACAAATCTGTGAGGTGGATGTGATTAGTCTTCTTCCTATTCCAGAAAATAGTGGAGTAAAGCAAGAGCTAAAATTTATTTCCAAGTCTTCCTTGTTCTAAAATATCCATTAAACTGTAGCACCCTGCCTCCCAGTACATAGATGCAGAAATGCTATTGCTTGGGTTATGATAGTGTTTATTTACTTTGAATACTCTCTAAACTTACTGTTTTTATTCATTTATTTATTTATTTTTGGTACCAGGGTTCGAACCCAGGGGTACTTAACCACTGCCACATCTTTAACCCTATTTATTTTTTATTTTGAGACAGGGTCTTGCTAAGTTGCTTAGGGCCTAAGTGGCCGAGGTTGACTTTGAATTCACATTCCTCCTGCCTCAGCCTCCCCAGCCACTGGGATTACAGGTGTGTGCTACCACCCTGACTCTTTAAACTTTTTATTATGGAAAATCTCAAATACATTGAAAAAGAGAATGTTTAATAAACACCAGTGTACCTATCACTCAACTTTAGAGGTCGAATCCTACTTTTCTGCTTCTACTCTTCTATTCATTGATGATTTTGAAGCAGATCTTAGCTATATTGGTTCCTCTATTTTTCATTCTGTATTATTGAAAAATAAGGACCCTTTTTGACATGATCACAATACCATGAGTTACCTCACCTATAAAACCTAATTCCTGAATATTGTCAAATACCTAGTTAGTTCCTTTAACTACCCCTTATAGTGCTTTTAAAAACAAGGCACTAGAGTCCTTTTTATAATCTCCTTTAATCAACATATAAAATTTCTGATATAAGAGTTTAGAGATTTGACTAAATCCTCTACTTTGTCAGTACTGGGACCAGGGATACAACTGAGGTAATTAGTCTACTGTGTCTACTAGACAAATGCTTTCATTGTGCTTTTCCATCATATGATTGATTCACTTGGAAGAACTTTAAAAAGTACTACACCATCTAGACTGTCCCCTTTGTAGGTCTGGAGTGATTTGTAGCTTTTATGATTTTGGCGGGAAAATAAGCAAGAAGGGTGTTGGTGGCAATGGATGAAGGAAGCAGTAGGTACCAGAAATAAGAATATTAGAGAATGTAGAATAAGGATAAAGAATGACACAGATAGCCTTGGGTTGCTGGGAATACCAGTTTTCAGTACGACTTTAGGTCTCATTTGTTTGCTCTATTCAGCAGATACTGTCTACTGTGAGCCAGGAATGGTTCTAGTCTTTGTAAGTCAATGAGCAAACTAGACAAAGATCCTTGTGAGGTTTATCTGTAGTGGGGATAGTGGTCACCTGACAATGACAGAGTTATGCTTCTGGTCATGCAGCTTTTGTGATGCTTCTCTGAGGGAAAAATTCCATTCGTAGTCATTACAGTTATAATGTAAAGGTCCTAAAATCTGAGAAGCAAAATCTGTTTTTCTGATTTGAAGGTGCCAGTGATGATGCAGTTAGCTGTTCAGTAATGCTGGAAGTCCTTCGTGTCTTGTCAGCATCTTCAGAATCCTTACAGCATGCTGTGGTATTTCTCTTCAATGGTGCTGAAGAAAATGTCTTGCAGGTGAGAACTATTTTAAATACCATTATTATTATTTGAATAATAATGAGAATAATAATAATAACACGTATGCATTTTTATTATTCATTTGAGTAGTATTATAAAAAGGTATGTAAAAGACATACCATAACTGATGTTAACACGTTCAGTATCTGAAGAACTCAACTCAGAATAGTTCATCTTGGCAGTGTTTGATTCTTATGAGAGTCATAATTCTTATGATGCTAATTACTTTTATTCAGTTTTCTTTGGAGTTTCAGAGATGTTTTCAGACAGGCATATAGCATGAATGCCCCGCCTGAAAGAGATAAGAATCGTCTCTTCCCTACTACTGTTCTCTTCTTTCTTTTGCACAGCCTCACACTTGCCAAGGATGTTGTTTGGCACCACTCATGGTGATCAGACTGCTTTTCTGATAGATGACTTTCTAAAACTCAACAAACTGAACACAGCCATTAGACATAGAGAAACAAAGATGTCTTCAGAGACTGCCTTTGAGAAATGATTTTTTTTTGTTCTCATATTCTTTACCTCATGAAAATAGCCATTCTGTGCTTTAAATAACTACAGTAAAAACTTTGCTGAGATCATTTAACCTATATTTACTTTCCTTCTCATTAAGGCCAGTCATGGTTTTATTACTCAGCACCCCTGGGCCAGCCTGATTCGTGCATTTATTAACCTGGAGGCAGCTGGTGTAGGAGGGAAAGAACTTGTGTTCCAAACAGGTATGCAAGACTGTGTACTATTTTAATGCAATTCCGAGTTTTTTGAAAGTGGAAAGTTTTTGAACTTAAGTAATTCCTTAAACAATCTTTTTTTTTTTTTCGTTTTTTGTTTGGGCTCAGCAAGTGCTCTTATCACTGTGGAACATACCCACCCTCTTTGATGAACAGTATCTTGAATGAGCATTCTTAATAGAATATAAAAATGTATAAATTGCTTAAGTTTTCACAGTTGATAAATGGCAGAGCAGACTTGAATATAGGCAGTTCAGGTTCAGAGAGTTTATTTTTTATCACTAACCAGAATGTCATGTAGGTAGTGAATGTTCTTTTTATCCATTATGGATGATTATGATATAAATAATTTTAAACGAGAATCATTTCATGAATTAAAATGAGGAAATTTACCTGTAGTTTAAGGGATTTAAATTTATCATTAAAATAATTTGAATATAAAAAGAAATCCAGTAATTTTTAATCTACCAGAGAAATATTTAAAAATTTTATTATTATTATTATTATTTTTTGGTACTGGGGATTGAACTCATGAGTACTTTATTACTGAGTTACATCCCCAGTGCTTTTAATTTTTTTTTTTTTGACATAGGGTCTCAAAACTATGTTGCCTAGGGCCTTGCCAAGTTGCTGAGGCTTCTCCTCAGACTCCTGAGTTACTGGGATTACAGATGTGTGCCACCATACCCAGTGAAATATTTTAAATAAGGATAACAAGATACAGTTGATAAATATCAACTTAATTATCATCTCTCTTAATTCAAAGCTCATAGGTTTACTTAGTCAGGGTCTACTAAAATCTGATACTGGAAGTTCCATGCCTTTTCCCTGCTCTGTTAGAAATTTTGGTTGTACATTTTATCCAGACAAAAAACATTTGCCTTAAGTTTTAATATTGAGTACTGTGTTGGGTGAGATTGGTGAGAGACATGGTATTAAGTTATATTAAATGCTAAGTATGTTTTTGTAGCCTGAACAGTACCATACTTATTGTTCATCCAACTTATTTTAAGTTTTTATGCTTCCAAATGGATATGTTTTTTACTTCAGCTAAGCCTTTGAGAATCTCAAGGTCATAAGGTTAAAAGCAGCAAGGTTTTTACTCTCTTTTCAGCTCTCAAACCTTATTGCTTCCTCTTCATCTAACTAATAAGAAGCTGGACTCTAACATAGGAGTAAGTAGTTACTACATTTTATTCATGCCCTCTAGGATGTCATTCAGGGTAGGACGAACACATTCAACTCTGACTAAATCAAAAAGCAGTAGGAGAAAAATTGTAAACAAAGAGGACTCTGAGTCTTTGCTCTTGTGAAAATCTCAGGGCTTCACATGGGCAGCAGCATGTCTGTATTTTTTCCTTGTCGTAAGTATACTGTATGCTATGTGCCTTTATATTCATTCTTGTAGTTATTATCACAGCACCTTGTCCCCATACTCCTATCCAGGTATAAATCCAGTTTTATATGCTAGTCTGTAGCTTTCCTGAATTTTTTTCTGTATGTATATATATTAGCATATTCTACAAATGCATAGCATAAACAGGTGAAAGCACATTTACCTAGGGTTAGTCAGGTTCAGTCCCAAGTCATTTCCTTTATTTATTTATATTAATTGAGTACTCACTGTTGTTAGGTCTGACTAGCCCAAAGTCTTTACTCTTGATTTAATGTATGTATTTTAGTTAAAAATTCTGTAGCTACCTGAATTAGCTAGTCTATAGCTTTAGAAATAACTACATTTTCTGGAAGGCTGTAAATAAAGTTACTAATGGTCACAATTAGATAGTGGGGATTTGCTGGTGGAACTAGGTGGTTGTGCCTGGAGTGGAGAAGGGGGCAAAATGTAAAAAAGCAGTTTGAGATCTACCTTACTTTATGAAATTAAGACCAGAATTGTCACTACCACTTTACTTATTTCCTTTATGGTTTCTGAATTGTTTAAAAAGTTTTGTACTGCGTATGTTACTTTAATAATACAGTAAAGGGGCTGTAGTTGTGGCTCAGTGGTAGAGCGCTTGCCTAGCATGTGTGAGGCACTGGGTTCAATTCTCAGCACCACATATAAATAAAAGAATAAAATAAAGATCTACCAACATCTAAAAAAAATTTAAAAAAATAAAAAAGTAAAAAGTGACTTAAGAACTCAGTAGCAGAATATATATATATTGTATGTGTATATAATTTAAATGTTTTACTCATTCTAAAACCCTCATATTTCTAAATTAATATTTTTCTGAAGAATCATCAACAAAAGACTTGGATGAAGTATTTCCCCCCCTTTCTGAAATTTTATACTATTTCCCTCCCTCCCAGTTTTGGAGCTTATTTTTGTGGCTGAACTGCATACCTGAAAACTTCCTGGATACTTTCTGACATTCCAGTACCTTTCCCAGTATTGCTTTCACTTCTGATCCCAGTGCCTACGAAGACTAGCTTCTGTAGTATGTCTTTCTGAAAGCTAGTTAGTGTTGTTTCCATGTTTGACTAAAAGAGGATAAATCCTCCCCACCCCCCTGCCTGCCCCCTGACATTTGGAATTGTGCTTGAAAGCATAAGGCAGATGACTCTGTCCTTTGCGTTTTAAACCAGCCCTTTTTCTGTGTGGTAATACATGTCCTGTCCTGGAAACTTTTCAGTTAAAACAATCTTTACTCTTTAGTTTCATTGTCACTTCAGAGAGATGTTTATTTGGGGGTTTTTAGTGACTAGAATAATCATTACTACTAATTTTTTTTTAAAAGGGCCAGAAAGGCTGATTTATCAGAAGAGTGATTTAATGAGTTGGGAAGACTTGATTAAATAATTGTGGATTTGTTATAAAATCCAACCTTTTAAAATTTAGACAGATTAGTTCAGTAATATAAGTTCCTTATTGAAAAAAAGAATTTCATATACTACCAACTTTGAGTGCAAGAGAGTCCGTAAACAAAAGGATCACAGAATCTTTTATTTTTCTCTTGTGAAAATATTCATGTTTCTGTGTTCCTACCACCCAGAGCAAACCAATGTAATTTAGTCTACATCCTTTTGGAATACCTTAGTGTGTGTATGTATATATTTGTGTGTATATATAATAAAAAATAGGATCATACTCTATCTTTCTTTAGAATGCATTTTTTTAAAAAAAATGTAGCTTTATTGAGATATAATTCACAGACCCCATAATTTGCCATTTTAAAATGTAAAATGGAGTGGCTTTTAGGTATATTCACAAGAGTTGAGTGATCATCATCATAATTATAAAAAAGTATTAATCACCCTGAATAAAACCCCTGTCCTTTTTAGTATTCATTCCCATTTTGGCCTAAATACAGGCAACTACCTATCAATTTTCTCTTTCTACACATTTGTCTGTTCTAGATATTTCATATTAATGGAAGCAGATAACATTGTGTCTTTTATCTGGCTTTTTTTCCTTAGTATGTTTTTGAGGTTCATCCATATTATAGCATGTATTAGTACTTCATTTCTTTTAAATGACTGAATAACCCATTGTATATGGATCTATCACATTTTGTTTATTCATTCATTAGCTGATAGACATTTAGAGTGTTTCTACTCTTAGGTTGTTATGAATACTGCTGCTGTCAACATTCATGTGGAAGTCTGTGTGAGCACATTATTTCCATTTCTTTTGTGTAGATATCTAGGAATGTGATTCCTGGGTCATATGGTATGTTTAACTTTATAAAAAAATGCCTAAGTAATTAAGTAATTACTAAGTAATTACTAAGTAATGCCTAAACTAAGTAATTAAGAAGAATTGTAAATTCGTGTAACAGAAAGATTTTTTTTTTTTTTTAAATTTTAGATTGGCAAAAAAAGTAAATAAATGATAAGGATGTAGCTGTAGCTAATGAGTATAGAGAAACAGACATCTTTATACACCTTTGGTAGAAATGTAGAATGATGTATTTTGGCAATGTGTTACTTTTTTTTTTTTTCCCTTGGGTACTGGGGATTGAACCCAGGGATGCTTAACCACTGAGACATGTCCCCAACCCTTTTTATTTTTTATTTAGAGACAGGATCTTGTTAAATTGCTTAAGGACTTCGCTAAGTTGCTGAGGTTAGCTTTGGACTTGTGATCCTCCTGCCTTAGTCTCTGGAGTTGCTGGGATTACAGGCATGTGCCGCATGCCTATGTATTACTTTTTTTGTTGTTGTTTTTAGATATACATGACAGTAGGGTATATGTATTACTTTTTGAAATGTAGATTCTTTTGTCTAACTGGTCCATTTCTGGGAATTTATTTTATAGAAATAGTTGACATGGACACATAGAGCTAAGTATTATATAGTCTTACTTACTTTTTTTTTTCTTTGGTACTGGGGATTGAACTTAGGGGCACTCGACCAGAGCCATCCCCAGCCCTTTTTTTGTGTGTGTTTTATTTAGAGACAGGGTCTCACTGAGTTGCTTAGGACCTTGATGTTCCTGAGGCTGGCTTTGAACTCTCTATCCTCCTACCTCAGCCTTCTGAGCTGCTGGGATTACAGGTGTGTACCCGCCACCGTGCCTGGCTTCTTCACTTTTTTTGAGAGGAGGTTTTACTGTGTTGCCCAGGCTAGCCTGGAACTTACCATCTTCCTGCTTTAGTTTCCCAAGTAACTGGGATTATAAGCATGTACCACCACACCTGGCGTGGCTTTTTATTAATGAGTGAAACGACTTCAAGGTTCATGAGTAGGAGACTGACTATATAGATGGTGACTTAAATTTTTAATTCTCTTAAGTTCTTTTTTGTTTTTCATCATTCATTTTCCCTTCTCTGCAGAAATGAACTCTTTCTCCCATCTTAAAGAAAACCACTTTTCCTTCTAACCTCAACTACTGCCTTATTTCTCTGATCATCTACTGCAAAATTCTTTGAGACTGATCTATAATTGTTTTTTTCCAAGTGTCTTTGCTTCTGCTTCTGTCAGCTTTAACCTTCCCACCAAAACTGCTCTTGTTAATAAGGTCACTGTGGCATAGTCAATGGCCAGTTTTCAAGCCTTCTTTTTTGGCTTCATTAATAATATTGCTAGTTTTGCTTCTTATTAAGTTTTCCTTTTTTGTTTCTTTTGAGTGCCATTGCTACCACCCAAAGGTGGAAAGTGGTAGAGCTGTGGGACTGATGTGGCTCTGCTTTCTCTCCATTGTAGGCAGCTTTGACTTTTCATTCTTTTACTGAATTCTAGCTCCCTTTAACAACACACATGCCTATACTTTTTGCATGAAAAAAGTGACTCATTATTTTCTTCTGGTACTGGGCATTGAACCTAGGGGGGGTGCTTTACCACTGAGCTACATACATAGTCCTCTTAAAAAAATATTTGTTTTTGAGATAGAGTCTCGCTAAGTTGCTGAGGGTCTCTATCCTTCTGCCTCAGTCTCTCGAGTCACTGGGATTATAGGTGTGGGCCACTGTGTCAGGCAGGGGCTTATTCTTTAAAAAGTATTTAACAGATACACACAACCTGGAAGCATGGTAGGATTTAGATGATGGCAGGACATAGAATGCAAATTGAAAATGTTTCTAAATGTGTCTGGCACCTTTCTCTTAGGATAACTAGGATAAAAGCTTTTAGGGGGGAGGTGAGATAAGGGAGTGATGAAGAGCCCAGGTTCTGTAATTAAATAACATAAGCTCAAACCTCACAACCTTAGTTGGCAGCAAGCTCTAAGCACTGAACAAGTTATATAACTGCTTCAAGCTATAGTTTCTCATCTGTAAAACTGGGATACTATTTGTACCTACCTCTTACGATTAATAACCATGTAGTATAAAATCTTTAGGTATATATCATGTAAGCACCACCCAGATCAAGGCAGAGAATTTCTCATTTAAGGGGCTCCCTTTTGTTTATATCGTGGGGATTATGTTACTCAGGAGCTGAGCTGTCTTCGTCTACCAGTCTCTCCAACCTCCCTTTTTGTACTGAAAGTTTACCTGTCCACCTGTAGACTTCAGTGGATGATCCATGAAAAGCTGGAGTAGGGGGCTAGAATACTTGGATATTGCAGTGAAATCTCTATACTGGGTTAGAGAGGAGATAGTGAATTTTTAAAACTGTAAATCCCTTTCCTACTAATGGGTCTTGTGTTTTTCTCAAGTAGTTTTTATTGTAGAGAACATAAGATGAAATTTTAAGATTATCTTTTGGTATCTTTATTTCATCTCTTATTATATTGTAAGAAAAACTCACAGCTTAGTGAATTTAAAAAATGCAATATACTTATGTAAGCACCACCCAGATCAAGGCAGAGAATATGATAAGTACCTTGTGGCCCTTCCCAGACATTTCTGCCTCCAAAGGTTATGAACATATCAACACACTTGATTTAATTTTACTTGTATTAGAACTTTATATAAGTAAAATCATATATTATGTTTTTTGTGTATGACTTTTTTTCACTCATCATTCTGCTGTAAGATTCATTTATGTTTTGTTTAGCAGTAGTTCATTGTTTTTCATTGCTGAATAATATTCTGTTGTACAACTATCTATTCATTCTACTGATGACATTCATTTGTTTCCAGTCTTTGCATCTTATTCATGGTGCTGCTCTAAGTGTTCTTGTAAATGTGTTTTGGTACACATGTATGTGTATGTGCCTTTCTGAATAGAATTGCTGAGTTATAAGGTATGCATGTGTGTGACTTTGGTGGAGGTTTTTGGGTGTATAACATCAAACTTTGATGCAAATGTCCTAAATAATTAACAAATTGAATCCAACAGTTTATACCTACAAAAAAGGTACTTTCCAGCCAAGTTGAGTAATGAGATGATTTATGTTTGAAATATTTGAAAATCTATATAATTCACTGCATTTTCAGAATAAAGGAGAAAAATGTCACTTGGTAATCTCAGTATTATATCAGTAAGTAAAGAATAGGATATCTTCTATAACAATACATTTATCACATTTAAGAAATGTAACATTAATATAAAACTATTATCTAGTGAAAATGTATTTTCAGTTTTCTCCAGGCATTCTAATACTGTTTTAATAGTTTTTGTTGTTTTAATCTGGGTTCCAATCTAATATCAAGCATAACATTTTATTATAATGTATTATTAAATATACATAGTCATTGTATAACACACATACATAAAGTGTAAAAATTATTATAAGGTAAATACCCTTCTAACTATACCTCATGACCAAGTGTAGTCTCTTGCCACTCTTCCCCAGAAATTTTTCACTTCTTCCTCTTAAATACAGTTCCTTCCTTCCTTTCATGCTAGAGATCAAACATAGGACCTTCCTCATGCTAATCAGGCATTCGGAACTTTAGTTCCCTCCCATCTAAGAGTAACTTATTTTGATTTTAGTGATGATCACTTTTAAATTTTATGGTACAACTTTACCTGTTTTGCATTATAATTTTAGTTACCAATATCTAATTATAATACTAATAATGGTTTAATTATAATAGTGTTTTGATTTTTTAAAAATATTTTTTAGTTGTCAGTGGACCTTTATTTTATCTATATGTGGTGCTGAGAATCTAACCCAGTGCCTCTACCACTGAGCTACAACCTCAGTCATGTAGGGTCTTGTATGTTTCCCAACTGTTGCTTTTCTTTTTCCATTTGTATTTTTGTCCATAGTGCATCACATCTTTTTGTCTTACTACTGATAATGTTAACTTTTCATCATTTGATTAAGGTATTTGCTAGGGTTTTTCAACTGTTGTTCTCTTTGTACAAATTGTACAAATTGTAGTAAGTACTTTGAGATTATGTAAATATCCTATTTCTCATCAAACTTTGATCCTAATTTTAGTAATCACTGATAATTCTTGCCCCAAGAAATTTTTACTACTTGTACTACCTACTGGGTTTTTTTTTTTCTTCATCATTCTATCTATAATAAATAGTTGAAATTATACTAGAAGGAAGGCTTTCCTTTCTCTGTTGTGTCTGTGTATTTATTTCAGTATTTCATGTATTTTGTTTTGTAGACTACATGTTCTGTTACTGTCATTACTTTTTTATTTTATTTATTTTTAAGGTACAAGGGACTGAATCCAGGGGTACTGTACTACTGAGCTGTGTGTCCAGTTTTTTAAATTTATTTTTTAAAGTTTTGAGACGGGGTCTCCCTAAGTTGTCCAGTCAGGCTTTGAAATTGGAATCTGCCTGCCTTAGTCTCCTGAGTCTGGGATTACAGGTGTGCACCACTGCACCTGGCTATTATTACCTTTTAAACATTGCTTCTGCTCCATTTTGTCTCCTGTTCTTCTAGAACTGTAGGTAATCATGCATTAGATAGACTTTTCAATGATCCCATAAATTTCTTATGTACGTTTCTGTATATTCCATTCCATTCCTTTTTCTTTTTGTGCTTTTAGCATATTAATCATAATTATTAAAAAATCTCTGTGATAACTCTAGTATGAATCTCTTCTGTGTGCCTGTAGTGCTCTTCCCCATTTTTTGTCATTTTTTAAATGAGGATAACCTGTTTATAAAGCTATGAAGACAATATTCCCAGATGCCCTGACATAGTTATTTTATCTGTGAAACCAATATATTGCTGAGTTTTGTAATAGGAAGCCTAAAATCTCAGTGATAAACAATAGCAAAGGCTTATTTTTTGTTCATGTCACATTTTCATTTTTGGATATCTGTAGTAATATTCCATGATTATTATGTTCCATGTGTCTTATTCTTTCTGGGATCCAGGCTGAAGGAGAGGCCACCATCAGGGATGTATTGACCTCATGGCTAAAGTTAGCAGAATGGAATGACTTTTAGGTTGCCTGCTATGTTGAGGGTTACGTCATTCCTGCTCACACTCTGCTAGCCAGAGCAAGTCATGTGGCCAAACCTGTAGTTGATAATGTGGGGAAGAGGATGTACCTAATCCACAGAGAGGCATTACAAGTTATATGTACTAAGGTTAGGAATATGTAATTCTTTTTCAGAGAAGGAAGAGTGAATAATTATTTGGAACAATAATGTACTTTATCCCATAATCCTAAAAAAAAACTCCCAATTTTGAAAAAGGTGTTTATGTATGATTATATGAATACAGAATTATTAATTATGATAAATTATAAGCAGTAATAAGGAACTTTATGGCATATTCAGTAAAATGTTATAGGAATTATTAAAATGATTATTGTAATATCTAGCAACATAGGAAAATTCATGATACAATGTTAAGTGAAAGAGCTATGTACAAAGTATACCCTTTGACTCTATACTTTGTTGCTGTGTATACACATTCATATATTAGAAAACTGAAGATGTAAAATTGATAGTAGTTATCTTAGGATGATAGACTTATAAATGATGTTTCCATTTTCAGACTTAAACTTTTTCTTTTTTTTTTTTCTTTTTTTACAGTAGTGGGGATTGAATCCAGGGATGCTCTACCACTGAGTCACATCCCTACCCCTATTATTTTTTGAGACAGAGTCTTGGCTAAGTTGCCCAGGCTGGCCTTGAACTTGCAATCCTTCTACCTCAGCCTTCTGAGTAGCTGGGATTATAGGTTTGTACCACAACCCAGCTTCAGACTCAAGCTTTGTGTAGTGTTGTTATTTTATGATTTAAAGTAAGTTTATCTTTATAAAAGGTTATGTTTCATTCTAAAACTCATATGTGTATATGTGTGTATGTGTGTGTGTGTGTGGGTGTATATATATGTGTATATATATATATATATATATATATAAAATAAACGTTTGAAAATACAGAAAAGGGATTAAAAATAAATTTTGGATATATTTACAAAGCCACTACTGTTACTTTTTTGGGCATGTTAAAAATATTACTGCTATACCTGGGGATGTAGCTCAGTGATTGAGTGCCTGCTTAGCATGCCACTAGGGCCTGGGTAGAATCCCTAGCACTGCCTCCCCCGATCCCCCCCCAAAAAAAAAAAAAAAAAAAAAAAAAGAGAGAAAATTGGTAATCTATGACAAAAGAAAAAAAAAATACTAGGTTACCCTTGAATTGTGTTGTCATATTTCATTTCAGGTCCTGAAAATCCTTGGTTGGTTCAAGCTTATGTTACAGCAGCTAAACACCCTTTTGCGTCTGTGGTGGGTCAGGAGGTTTTTCAGAGTGGAATCATTCCTTCAGATACTGACTTCCGTATCTTCAGGGATTTTGGGAACATTCCAGGTATTTTGTTAATGGTTATAGGCTATTGTGCAACACTGATTTATCAAGGGCAAGCTTTACCTCTTGAAAGATTATGAGTAAGCAACATTTTCTGAGAATATATTCTCTGTGATTTGTGCCTTCTGACTCATTGAGTTCTTAATGTTTTCCTTTTAAAACTTAATACTAATTTAAATGTTTGCCTCCTCTAGAATATATCATCTTGCCCCATAATGTGACAGAAGAAACAGGGGGAACTATTTAGCACTTCATTCCCAAAAGATGGTAATAGATTCTTCAGGGGTCTTTGACTTTCACTGTTGTCTTGCTTTGCCAACTCCCTTGGAGACTTACACAGTTATTTGAAGTTAAAATTTGGCTTTGGCCCAGCAAGGATATAGATGGCAAAGTTTTGATGACTGCCCAAACTCAGTATTCCTACCTCCTGCTGTGTGACTTATAATGCCTTCCTATGGAGTAGTATACTTCCTCAGTCATTATGTATTGAATTATGTACCATATATACAGAGTTTTTAAGAATGTAGAAGAGAATTTATATCATTCATTAATAAATGTGACAGAAGCATTCCATCCCTTTGATGTTTTGTCTTTTAGAAATTTAATATGTTAAACAAATAGGCCTAAAGCAACATTGATATTTAAAACAAAATGACCTTTTTTTTGTTGTTGTTCTTTATGTCTTAGGAATAGACTTAGCTTTTATTGAGAATGGATATATTTATCACACCAAGTATGACACAGCAGACAGAATCTTAACAGATTCCATTCAGAGAGCAGGTTGGTATTCCAAATTCTACTTTCAATGTGCAATAAGATGAAATATTAGGGATGACCTGTAAAACCTATAAATATTATGTGGCCTGAGCATTAGAGAGGCAGTATGTGGTAGAATGGCTAGGGATTTGAAATTGGAGAGATGAGGACTTGAATTTTAGTCCTGCTATCTGGTTTAGCAGTTAAGAACATAGAAATATTCATTGCAAGGATTTGCAAAGGGAGTTGATACAGGGTTATGGTAAGGTTACTGAGCAATAAATCTGTAGCCAAAGTGGGTGAAAAACTATAAATTGGGGGTGGCATTAGGACATAGTTGTGAGCAGCTTGCCCAGTGTAGAAAACAGTTACTTGGATTCATGATTTGGGTGGGTAGTGCATGTAGGTGAGAGGCTTAAAAGTCAGGGAGTTAAAGTGCTTTCTGGAAAGATCCAGAGTGAGAGGATACAAATCTGAGGCTGACCCATAGAGTTGGTAGGATTTGGCCTACAGAGAAAAGAGGATGTTCCAAGTAAGCACAACATGAGTGGAATATGTTTGTGTGTGGGATGCTGTTGGTGAGGAGGCTATCAGACTGGAATGGAAGTAGTATTTTCAAATAGAAATAGGGAGATGAGGTAAAGTTTATGAGAGAGAGAAAAATTGTAGGCTTTTTAAAAATCAAGAAGATCCCAAAGGATGAGGAGTCATTGAAGGCCTGAGTTCATGAATAAACTCATTAAGACAGTTTTAAATGTTGCTGATCTGGTGATACATTATGGATAGTGTGAAGGATCCAGGAGATGAACTGTTTGGACAGTGATTTTCATGTGGAATGTGGAGGACATAGACTATGGTGTTGACAAAAGATAGAAACAAAAGGGGAAGGATAGAAAATTAGTTGCATTTAAAATGTAAATTCAGCAATACTTGACAAGTTGGATAGAAGGGATAAATCAGGTGGACAGCAGCAAAGATGACAAAGTATAAAGCCTAGCTGATGGGAAATGTGGTGCCATTGGCTACGGTGGGAGGTGAGAAAATGATTCTTATTTATATTGGCAGTGGAGAGGGAAAGCAGTCCTTGAGTTCTGAGAGATAAGTAAGATGCAGGGGTCTCTGAACTAGCTTGATGAAACAGATTTGGTGTTAGAGCTTTTTGCAAAACTGAATAGTTCTAATAGAAGACAAAGACTGCTTCCAAATTCAGAGGCAGGGAATATGGGCCTTATTTGAGAAATTTATTAAGAAAAATGGGGGAGAGCAGTAGGATGGTAGGAAACTGTCTATTCACATTCATATCAATTCCTTCCTTCCTTCCTGCTTTCTTCCTCTTTCTCAGTGCTGTGGATGGAACCCAGGGACTCAACATGCTAGGCAAGCATTCCACCACTGCACCACATGTGCCATCAGGGTCTTGAGACAGGGTCTTGCTGAGTTGCTGAGGCTGGCCTCGAACTTGTGGTTCTCCTGCTGTAACCTCTGGACTGGAGTAGCTGGGATTACAGATGTGTGCACAGCTGTTTTTTTTTTTTCTTTTTTTTTTTTTTCTTTTTTGTGTTACCGGGGATTAAATCTAGGGGCATTCTGCCACTGACCTACATCTCAGCCCTTTTTATTTTTTGAGACAGGGTTTTGCTAAGTAGCTGAGTATGTTCTCAAACTTGGGTTCCTCTTGCCTCAGTTGCTAGGATTATGGATGTGTGGGTCACAGTGCCAGGCTCCTAGCTAATTCATTATTCAAATAATAAGATAACTTATTTCTGCTTTACATTTAAATTGCTTTCAAATAGTTGATTCAACTTTTTAATCTTTCTTTACTAATAGGTGACAACATTTTAGCAGTTCTTAAATATCTAGCTACATCTGATATGCTGGCTGCTGCTTCTGAGTATCAACATGGAAACATGGTCTTCTTTGATGTACTTGGCCTGTTTGTCATTGCCTACCCATCTCGCGTTGGCTCAATAATAAACTACATGGTGGTGATGGCTGTTGTTTTCTACCTTGGCAAAAAATTGTGGCAACCCAAACATAAGAGTAAGTATTTGCCTCTAAAACTGCAAATACTGTTGTAGGATTTGCTTAAAGTTGTTTTTAGTTACTATGCTTATATCTTTCCAGGACATTAAAAATCTTAAGAAAAGGGGCTGGAGTTTTGGTTCAGAAGTAGAGCACTTGCCTGGCATGTGTAAGGCCCTGGGTTCGATTCTCAGCACTGCATATAAATAAATAAAATAAAAGATCCATTGACAATTAAAAAAAATTTTTAAAAAACCTTAAAATAATGCTTAACTTATATTATGAGATATCTAAGTAGATGTTAAATTGATATTGCTAATTATTACTATTATTGCTAATATCGATTGCTAATCGATATTGCTAATTAATTGATATTGCTTTTAAGTCTTGGTGAAGTACATTTTTACTCCATAAACGTAATCTATAAAGGTGTCACATAGGAGCTCTTAAAAAATGATTTGTTGAAATTGACTTATTTTTTGCAATATTGGGGATTAAACTCAGATCCTTATGCATGCTAGGCAAGTGTTTACCACTGAGCTACACTCTCTGCCCTTTTTATTTTATTTTGAGACAGTGTCTTGGTAAGTTGCCCAGACTGGCTTCCAGTTATATTCTTCTTGCTTCAACCTCTGAGTAGCTGAGATTATACATTATATGTGTGCCTCCATGCCCTGTTTATAGATTTACTTTTAATGAAAAGTTTCATTATATAAAAAGTCTTTACCACACTGTCAACTAACAGTATACTGTTCTGAAGTGTGAACAAATTATCCTTGGTTAAATTGGTTCCTTCTCATTGAAATGTTTCTGTTTGAAATGTTTCTGAGACTAAGGTGTTACGTACTGTTACAAAATAAAATATTTAGCAACAATTTAAATAATTTTTTATTATTAACTATTTTCCCATACTATTTCCCTTTCCTTTGTTAGCTTTTTTAGCCAAATTTTATATGGAACTTTACTATCCTGGTTAATATTTTGGTACACAAAGCATCCCTCAGGTGTTAAAATATTAAAACAAATTGCCAGGCACAATGGTACACACCTTAATCCCAGTGGACTCGGGAGGCTGAGGCAGGAGGATCACAAATTCAAAATAAGCCTCAACAACTTAGTGAGGCTTTGAGCAATTTGGTGAGACCCTGTCTCAAAATAAAAAAATCAAAAGGGCTGAGGATGTGGCTCAGTGGTTAAATGCCCCTGGGTTTAATACCCAGTTTAAAAAAAAAAAAAAAAAAAAAGATTAAAACGACCTATTTCCCTAGTAAGGGTATATATGAATCTAGAAGATATCTGATTTGTTGATGATATTCTTTGATCTTTTTCCCAGTTCTAGTATTTAATTAACAGTCCTCAACACTAGGACATTCCAGTAATTTTCACTCATGGTGGTGAATTTTTAAACATTTGCCCCTTTAGCTTGCTAACTGGTTATGTAATTGATTTGATGAAGATAGTGACCTCAACTTTTTGTTTTCTCTTCATTAGCTGTGAAC
Source organism: Sciurus vulgaris (assembly GCF_902686455.1). Classification (NCBI taxonomy): domain Eukaryota; kingdom Metazoa; phylum Chordata; class Mammalia; order Rodentia; family Sciuridae; genus Sciurus; species Sciurus vulgaris. The sequence continues at coordinate 24,991,669 of NC_136476.1, read as the reverse complement.
TACACGAAAGACTTCTTGTGTGGACTTGGCATCACTCTCATTAGCTGGTTCACTAGCCTTATTACGGTGCTCATTATAGCAGTGTTCATCTCTCTTATTGGACAGTCTCTCTCATGGTATAACCACTTCTATGTCTCCGTTTGTCTGTATGGAACTGCAGCTGTAGCCAAAATAATATTCATACATACCCTTGCAAAAAGATTTTATTATGTGGTAAGTGTTAGGCATATTTATTGATTTCTTTTTGCTGCTTTCAGGAAAAGAAGACAAACTCAAGTGGGATTCATTGTTTGGTCTTTCAAACTCTCAGAAATTGTTCAGCATGGTTACAGAAAATGTTTCCACAACTGTGTTAATTTGCTAGAAGGTTTTTTATTCTAATTTGTACAGAATTCAGATGAAAGCTGTGCCATAAACAGTGTTTAGGATGGTGGTGACAACAAGGCTTGTTTGCACAGCACTCTGTCTCTGTTGCATTTTCTGCAGTTTTTGTAACTGTGCTCTAATAGCTACCAACCTGTCCTGGGCTCACCAGTTGTGGTTGTTTGGATATCTCTGTTCTCCACTGAAATGTAAACTTCACGAGGGCAGAAATTGTTTTATTCATTGCTGTTTTCCCTGTGTTTAGGCAGTGTCTGACATACAGCATTAACATACAGCAAGTACTGTTGCCTAAAAGTGTTGCACCTAAAGTTTTCATTTTTTCCTTCTTTTTTTCTTTTACCTGTATGTTGCTGATGTAAAATTTTTAAGGCATGCATGTATGTTATCAGAGTTAAAGACACATTACTAATGGAAAAAGTGGGAAGGGAAATAGGTTCCAAATGATTTATACAGATTTTAAGAGAAAATATTGTCATATCGTTATGGTTTCCAATGTGTAAATTTGGTAAAATGAGAATTAGGATTATGAAATAACATTACTAAAAATGAAGTACAGTGAGAGTCATGGTTTCCGATTTTCTAAGTGTATTAAAGGGAAAAAAATCTTAGCTCCTTTATTTTCAAGATAACTAGTAGATACTGCTTTTTTTTGTTTGTTTTTTCCTTCAGTTTGTCTTGGTGGGGGATTAGAATAAAGATATGTAAGACTACAGTCCAGGAGCCTTCCACTAGGATGTCTGTTTTCTGAACCTTGGCCTGAGTTTCAGTAAATGTTGTGAGATGGTCTGAGGAACTCTTCCATGTTAGCAGGGCCTATCGAAGAAAGGTTCTTTGAAGCTAGCCATCTGCTTACAGTTGAGCTCATGTTTTTGTCTTAGTGGTTTGGTTTCCAAAAGAATCATACCATGGGGCTTAGTTTCACATTCTTATTCTTGGTGCTGGTGTGTATAACCAGAGTATAGTTGAATATTGTTGATTGGGGCAGGAATGGGATAGAAATGCTTAATAAGAGTCTATTTACTTTCACTAATTTCAATGGTCTGATCATAATATTTGATGCTGAAAACACAATGGAAGAATAATGTATTTCATTTTCATTTCACTGATATTCTTTAAGCACTCAGTGGGCATAGTATCATACTGCTGCATGGTGATGTGGAGATTCATGAGAATGTGATGTTTTTCTTTGAGGAGCTCAGTTTTATGTGGGAATAGATGGGGACTATGATTGCAGTCCATTGTGGGACAAGGTGAAATAGAGTGACAAATACAAAGTGCTAGAAGAATACATGGCAGAAGAGATGAATTTTGCTTGTAGAAGTCATGAAGGAAGTCATGACATTTGAATGAGGTTTTTGAAGCATGAGTTGAAGTTTACTAGATAGTGAACAGGTTGATGAGCACACAAAGATGGGAATGACCTGATAATTTGGGTCACCGTAAAAAGTCCAGTGTGGTGAAGAGAATATTACAGCATAATGACTGAAAAGTTGGCCAGTGTGAAGTTGGAGCATGACCCTAAAAATCAATGTGACCACCATTAAAATTTTCTTAGCAGGACAGAGAAATTTTGTGATTTAGGAAGAAAATTCTGATTGACAGTATATATAGTGGATTGGAATAAGGCAGGAGTGGTAGTGAAAAATAGAGGTGATGATGAAAATAGATTTGAGGGATATTTGTTTTATTTTTGGTAGTTTAGGCACTTACTGTAAAATATTTTCAGTTATTTCAGTTTTCATTGCTTAGCTCTTTGATGTTTGAGTGGCAGTTTCAAATTGAATTCTCAGAATCATTTCCTTTTTTTTAAATGCCAAGTCTCTTGATCAACACTGTTAAACACCTAAGTCTTCAACAACTATAGCCTATCTTCTTTTGCAAGAGGGAGTTGTCAAATGAACCATAATTTCTTTGGGAAACATATGACAGGAAATCTTGAACTCTTGAAGGTAGGGTCCCTTAAAACAAACATGCTCTAGGATAAACAGAAATGAGAAGGCAAAAAGAAACTTAAAGATAGGTATTTTCATTTTGGTAATTATGCACTGGAATTATAATATTTTTGTTGCATTAATAGAATCCCTCTTGCACTCACTTTTAAGTATTAAGTTCATAAGGAAACCTAAAGAGTGCAAGGTGTTGTATAGGAGTCCTGGGACTTCAAGTCTCAAGAAAATGTTAGTTCAAATTTTATAGTGTAAAATCATCAGTAATACAAGAAGGGGCAAAGGTGATAAGTTGGAAATAGAAAAGACTCAGGAAAATCAAGGCAAACCCAACGTGGCTATTGCTTCAAAGGGCATGCAGTTTTCCAAGTGTGCTGTTGGTGGTGCTGCAGCAGTTGATAATATTCCTTGGTAGGTCGGTCATTTCTCTAGTTTGCCTGAAACAGTTTTTGGAAGTTGCATGAACAGGAAAAGCTTAGAAAAATGAATGTTTGCAGGAGATATCTTTCTTGAATTCTGGAAAATTTCCAAACGTTTTATTTGCCTGGTGGAAGAAAAGCACAGATTAGATACGAGGAATAGTGCTTTCACTTCATCTTGTTAAATTGCCCTTTCCTATGCAGCAATAATTTATTACTCCTGGTAGGAGGGACCTTTATCAATGTTTTTGAGTTTAAAGAATAGACCCTGCTTAAAACAAAATGTAGCTCTCTGAAGCAATAGAAGTTGTATTATAATAAGAGATCTTTATGAATGACTCATGAATGAGACTACTAGTTTATTATTATTGTTTTTTTTCTTTCAGAATGCCAATGACCAGTATCTGGGAGAAGTGTTCTTTGACATCTCATTGTTTGTGCATTGTGGTTTTCTCATAACCCTTACTTATCAAGGACTTTGCTCTGCATTCATCAGTGCAGTCTGGGTAGCGTTTCCATTGCTCACAAAGCTTTGCCTGCAAAAGGACTTTAAACAGCATGGTAGGGTATTTTTAGTTTTAATACAAATGGGAAAATACCTTAAAATATATAAAACTTTCAGAAACTATTTTCTTCTTTTTTTTTGTCTTAGTGAATAGGCTTTTCAAGTGGTTACTATCTTTTAAAAATTTCATACCACTACAATGAATCAAAATGCAGTCTGTAAAAAAGTAAAAATTAAAAAAAAATTTCATACCAGGCAAATTTTTATTTTATACCTTATACCCCAACCCATTAGCATGTTTATGAACACATACTAATATATTACCTGTATATTTAAATACTTAGGTGTATTTTATCTTGAGTGAAAGTGTCTTGTCTCAGTAGATAACATGTACCTAAAGGATAAGATTTACAGCTAATCTAATTTGTTAGGTGCCAAGACGTACTAGTACTATAAAATCTCTGCATCTCACTTTACAGTTTCATAGATAAATGTTTTATTTCTCTTTTGCCCCTAGGTGCCCAAGGAAAATTTATTGCCCTTTACCTTTTGGGGATGTTTATTCCTTATCTTTATGCACTGTACCTCATCTGGGCAGTATTTGAGATGTTTACTCCTATCCTTGGAAGAAGCGGTTCGGAAATACCACCTGATATTGTGCTGGCATCCATTTTGGCTGGTTGTACCATGATTCTCTCTTCGTATTTTGTAAGAAAAAAATGTTTACTTTTCTTCTTTATTTTTTATGTGAGAATATGTGATGAGTTTAGTCATATTAGATTCTGTGAAATAATGTTGCTTATATTTTGAGAAAGATCTTAGGCAAAAGAAATGGTGAATGGCTATGCATTTTATGGTAAGAAAATGTAGAATGGGCTAGGCATGATGGTATGTACCTATAATCTCAATGACTCAGGAGGCTGAGATAAGATGATTGCCAAGTTTGACACCAGCCTTGACAATTTAGTGAGACCTTGTCTTTAAACTAAAAAGGGTTGAGGATATAGCTCATTAGTGGAGTACCGCTGGGTTCAATTCCTAATACCACCACCACCACCACCACCACCCTGCTGCTCTGTGATGCCTTGGGTTATCATTCTCTTCATTTTCTTGTGTATTATCAACAGTACTAACAACAGTAGCCTTTGTTTTTTTTTTTTTTTTGGTACTGGGAATTGAACCCAGGGGTGCTTTAACACTGAGTCACATCCCAAACCCTTTTTATTTTTTATTGTTATTTTGAGACAGGGCCTTGTTACGTTGCTGAGGTTGTTCTTGAACTTGCCCTCCCAAATCACCTGGGATTATGGGTGTTTGCCATCATGCCTACTGTGGCTTTTTTTTTTTGGTAGTGCCTTATTAATAGAGAATTTATTCTTGATTAATGGAGAATTGAACCATAGTTCTTATTTCAGAGAACTTTTCTTTCAGTCCTTGGGGATTTAATAAATATATTTTAGGAAGCAATTAAATTCCTGTCAAGTGATGAGTTAATATATTTCCTAAGGTTACACTTTGCTGTGCCCCTATAGTTATATTGATTGGATGGGAGTGTAAATGGGATGCCTCTAGGAATGGGATCAGAAGGAGACTTAGAAACAGCTTAGTCATCAGCACACATTTGACATTTCAGGGTCCTTCTTATGCTTGTTATTTTATCTTGTACCCATTTAAGATCCTAACGTGACATACAATGCAGTGTTTAAGATAGAACTGTTCAAGTTGATTAACCATGAAATCCAGACACATTTGGATTTCCTCCTCTTCTTTCTTTGGTGATTGCCATTCCATTTACTGTCATGATGAAACCTCTTCTAGAAGATGGGGAACCAGCCGAAGATGAACCTTGTGATTTGGGCAAGAGGGAACTTGAATGTGGAAATGATGGCTTAAAGTGAAGTTTTAGGACAACTTTGGTAGTAGCTGACCTGAGAGTGGCAGAAGCCACAGCCACAGGGGGGTGGGGGGAGTTCCAGGAGAGGGAAACTTGTTACTTGGCAGGATATTTGAAACTTTCTAAGGAAATGCATTTTACATATTGTTGTCTCTTAGGTGGTAGAGGAGCAAACAGGGTTACAAATTGTGTTTTGCTAGCTTACTGCTTTAATTCCAGGGTGCTTTGTCTTACTTCTGTACTCACAGTATATAAACAATTCCCTTCACCTGGGAAAGGAACTGTTTTGTTGGAAATTACCTTGAATGGGGTATTGGAATACCATAGAAATGAAAATTCTTCAACTCTGCCTAGTAGATTATGAATGTTTGCTTAATTTTTCTTTATTTTTTAAGGCTTTTTTTTAACGATACAGGAGATCGAATCTAGATCTTCATGCATGCTGGGCAAGCACTGTAATATCACTAAGCTGAACTTACCTACTCCCAAATACTTGAATTAAATTAATCACAAAGTCCTCTCACTTCCCCTTCCCCAGTACTGGGCATGGAACCCAAGGGTGTTCTATTAAGCTATTTCCTCAACCCTTTTGTTTTAATTTTGAATTTTGAGACAGGTCTAAGTTACAAGGCCAGCTTCAAACTTGTGTGCCTCCTGCCTCAGACTTTTGAGTCACTGGGGTTATAGGCATGCTTCACCTTGCCTGGCCTTAAATTTTCATTTTCATCTGAACAAAAATGTTTTTACTCTCATGTTTTTCCCTACTTACTGAACCTGGAGGTGGGCAATAAGATGAATAGAGCAAAAGTGACAGCTGGGTTTAGGTCATTGTTTCTTCACATGACTTTTAGACCACTTCAAACCCCTGAGGGAATTGTGGACCTATCTGAGTCTCTGTGTTTTCTGTAGTTTTTCATTCAGTGACTTGATTAAAATGAAAAAGCTGTTATTTAGTATTTTATGGATGCCAGCTTTAAGACTGAGCCATTCACTTTTACTGCCCAAATTCAGATTTGTTGTTTTGTGTTGAAAAAAACAAAGGGACAGAATTGCTTTGTAATGCATTTTTCCCCCTCAAATGCAGGTCCTTGAAGGTACATCTAAATACTATTTTATGTGAATCTAGCTCTTTGCTACATTATGAAAGCATTATGGGTGGAATTTGAATTTTATTGAAACTTTACTTAATCTTATAAAGCTTATCTTTGGTATTTTAGTGAAAGCCTTGATACCATAACATTTGGTGCAGTTCAATGGTGTCTGCAGTGCAGTGTTAACTTTTACAGGTCATTCATAGACTCAGAAATAAAATAAGGTACTGACTTGGTGAGTGTCAGATCTACATTCTCTTGGCTTGATTGAGCACAGGAACACCGCTCAATCTTTTTCCTATTGCTTTCTAGTTACCTGTCAAAATGCACCATCTTGGCTAATTGGAGGCATCTGTTCATTTTCTAGGTTTTGACTTGTGATGGAATTCACTAGAATTCGTGTGTTAGAGTGTGTTATCACTTGCTGATAAATTTTCTTCATTACAAAATACAGTTAAAAACACCTTTCTGCCAGTGATATGAATTTTTAATTTTTCTATTTTTGTTTTCAGATTAACTTCATTTACCTTGCCAGAAGCACAAAAAAAACCATGCTAACTCTAACTTTGGTGTGTATAGTTACCTTCCTCCTTGTTTGTAGTGGAACTTTTTTCCCGTACAGCTCCAATCCTGCTAATCCAAAGCCAAAAAGAGTTTTTCTTCAGGTAAGAACAATTTTGCACAAATGGTGTGAGTTTCAGGAGAGGAAATTCACGTTGTGTGTTTTGAGCTTCAATAGGGAACAGGAAACTCAACTGACTTCTGCTATTGACCTAATTAGTTGTTCTTGACTTTGGTGTATTTGGTAGTGAGGAAAAGACTGACCATCGAGGGGCATTCTTATTAGCTAGATTCTCCTAAGAGGTAGAATTGTAAATGCTTGCTTGTTGTTTTTATTACTATTCAAATTGTAAAACTACTCAAAAACAAGCAAATATATATCAGAATAATGAGCTTTTAGAAATACAGATTGCAAAAATGTCTACAGGCTGATTAAAACTAAACTCTTTTTTTTTTAAATGTATTTTTAGTTGTCAGTGAACCTTATTTTATTTATTTATTTACATGTGGCACTAAGAATTGAAACCATTGCCTCACGCATGCCAGGAAAGTGCTGTACCACTGAGCCACAACCCCAGCCCCTAAAACTAAATTCTTAACTAGCAAAATAAAATAGTTAAAAATTGCTAGTAAAGTTGAGGTTAAATAGCATTCAAAGTAATATGTAATGATGAAAATATAATAACTTTGATATTATTAAATTGAAATTTAGAATGTTCTTAAGATTTCAGGTTTTTCTCTAAACTTTTTAGAGCTTGTAGTATAAAGATTGTAGCTTCATTTACATGTTCTCTGCCTTAGAGGTTGTGGAGTGACTGAACAGAATGCCCTTGGAGTCACAACCTGGATAATTATTTAAGGACTGGAAAAATTAAAATTACTCGAAGTTAGAGAGGAGATTTTTAAAAGGGGTTGAACATTCTTATTTTTATAATCCTAATGGGCACACTGATGGATTTTTATATGAATTTTGCAATTTAAAATATTTAGTGAAGAACAAATAATTTTTAGGGAGTTCATTGTGGCTTTCAGTGACATGCTTATTTTTATAATTATGTCAGTAGTATTTAGGAAAAACCAGATTTTTATTTTTAAAAAGTCCTGCTGCGATTCATTTTGAGGTTCTCTTTTCCCTCTGCTAGAAGTTGGTAGACTTTTCCTATGAGGGGCAAGTAATAAATATCTTAGGCCTTGTCAGCTACATAGTCTCTGCAGCTCTTCTGTTTTATAGAACAAAAGCAGCTGTACCCTAAGCTAGTGAGTGTGACTGTTTCCGTAGAACTTTATTTGGTGGTTATTTTTACCCATCAGCTGCAGTTTTCACCCTTTGCCCTATGCAACCCTTTTTCTTTCCTGTTTCATATTCTTTAGGCTGGTTACTGCTATTGATAGAGCTATTCCAAATGGAGAGTGGTGCTCTTTCATGGAATTTTATTATGCACAAGCTTGTCATCTAGTGTTGAGCTATGATTCTTGTTTTTCTGTGTGCCCGAATTAGCTTCATGTAACACACTGAGGGAAATGAGTGTGGATGTGGATGTGCTTAGGATGTACTTGTTTTAAATCCTTTTCTAAAATGAGTTCTAGTAATTCAAGTCTTTTAAATCTGAAATAGGTTAGAATTTTTGTTTTGTTTTTTGAGACTGGATCTCATTATATTGCCCAGACTGGTCTTGAACTGGTCTGAAGTGATCCTCCCACCTAAGTCTCCTTAGTAGCTGGTACTGTAGGCACATACCATGTGCCCAGCCAAAACATTTTTAATGTAAAATTTAATTAGATAAATGTATTTGTAAGATACAATAAAAATCATCTAAATATTCATCATCTAGTTAAAAAAAAAAATAGCAGTAACTTAGTAACCCTGAGCTCCCTCACCCCTCTGCAGTGTTTTTGCTACCTATATTTCTTGGTATGGTCATACTTAATAATCTTTATTAATTTGGAGTGGGAATGTGGGTGAACTATTCAAAGAGTTTTCTTATAAGTCTTGTTCTTTGCAGCATATGACTAGAACATTTCATGACTTGGAAGGAAACATAGTTAAAAGAGACTCTGGAATTTGGATTAATGGGTTTGATTATACGGGAATGTCTCACATAACCCCTCATGTTCCTGAGATCAATGACACCATTCGGGCTCACTGTGAGGAGAATGCCCCCCTTTGTGGGTTCCCGTGGTATCTTCCAGTGCACTTTTTGATCAGGTTGGTTCATTACTTTCCTGCTTAAGTAGGGGTTAGTTTGCTCTCAAGTCCTGTCAGCACCCTGTTATAAACTTTTATCTTCAACCCACAAGTCAAGTGCTATTTATACTATTTTTCTAGCACTATAAAACTTCTCTATTTCTTTAGTCAAATTTAAAAAGTTTAGAAATGTGAGTAGTTAGAAAAAGGGTGACCCTTCTAGTTAATTTAATAGATAGCAGTTAAGTATCAATCTCAGATTTTATTTCTAGGAAGTTTTTGATTTGGTAGGAAAAGATTAGAAGAAATAGGATGCATCATGGATTCAAGATCAGCTACGTAACTCCTCTCTTCTTATTTTTGGGAAAGTTTTATTATATAATAATCTGGGTTTCAGATGAGTTGGTGTATCATATCTTTCATTTTTTCCCATACCTAAGGATGTGTTCATATATTATGAATCCTTCATGAATTATAGAAGCTGTCAACTAGTAAGTCATGCCAAATATTGAAGCTCTCTTTCCAAATAGGAAAAACTGGTATCTGCCTGCCCCTGAAGTTTCTCCAAGAAATCCTGCTTATTTCAGACTTATATCCAAAGAACAGACACCTTGGGATTCTATAAAGTTGACATTTGAAGCAACAGGTAAGTCAGATTACAGTTTTTTTCTTCTTTTCCTTCATTTCTTAAGTTTTTTAATAAGTTGCATGTATATTTTCCTTTCAAACCCAGTGGTGCTGTACCACTGGGATACACCCCAGCCCTTGAGACAACGTTTGTTGACCCCATTTGTTACTTAGAAGTATGTTCTTTATTTCCAAATAATTCAGGAATTTTCAGCTGTTTTTCTGATATTGATTTCTAATTTAATCTCATTGTGATCTGAGAGCATACTTTGCATAATTTCTATTCTGAATTTGCTAAGGTGTGCTGCATAGTGAGGATGTGGTCTTTTATGGAACACTCCAGGTGTGCTTTAGAAAGAATGTATTCTACTATTGGTTGAAGATTCTATGAATGTCACTTAGATCTATGTGATTGCTGATATTGTTCAGTTCAACTGTATCCTGTCTCTCCTATTTTGATGCTTTGTTGTTAGGTACATATACATTAAGGATTATGTCTTCTTATAAAACTGACCCTTTATTATTACATAATGCCCCTATTTATCCTTGATAATTTTCCATGTGCTGAAGTCTGTCTAAACTTAATATAGCTCTCTAGCTTTCTTTTGATTAAAAATAGCATTGTATATTTTTCCTATTCATTTACTTTTAATCTATTTGTCTTATATTTTATGTGTGTTTCTTATTGGGTCTTGTTTTTTGTCCATTCTGAAAATCTGTTAATTGGTACATTTAGATGATATTCAAAGTGATTATTGATATAAATATAATATTGTTACTGTTTTATATTTATTGCCCTTGTTCTTTGTTCCTGTTTATGCCTTCCATTCTTTTTTTTTTTTTTATATTTTGCCTTATAATGTTTTAATTTTTTTATTTTTTAATGTGGGTCTGAGGATTGAACCCAGTGCCTCACACGTTCTAGGGAAGCGTTCTGCCACTGAGCCACCATCCGACTCCCCTTAAGTGGTTTTAATTTGAGCTTTTTTTTTTTTTTTGCGGTGCTGGGGATTAAACCCAGGGCCTTGTGCTTGTGAGGCAAGTACTCTACCAATTGAGCTGTATCCCCAGTCCCAATTTGAGCATTTTATATGATTTCATTTTCTTTTCTGTCTTAGCATTCAGTTGTACTTTTTTTTTGTACTGGGGATTGAACTCAGGGGCACTCAACCACCAAGCCACATCCCCAGCCCTATTTTGTACTTTATTTAGAGACTCACTGAGTTGCTTCATGCCTCACTTTTTCTGAGGCTGGCTTTGAACTTCCAATCCTCCTGCCTCAGCCTCCCCAGCCTCTGAGATTACACGAGTGCACCACCATGCCTGGCTTCAGTTATACTTCTTTTTAAGCTTTTTTTGGTGGTCGCATTAGTGTTTACCATGTACATTTACTGCTGATCCAAACCCACTTTCAAATAATATTCTACCAAGCCATGGGTAGTATAAGTATTTTGTAATAAAATAATCCTAATTTCTCCTGTGTTTCCCCTGTATCATTTTTGTCATTCAGATGTAATCATGTAACCATACATAATAAAATATATTGTTGCCACTATTATCTAGAACAAACTATTATCTGTTATTAAACTATTTATCTGTTAGATAAATTAAAATAAGAAAAATGAGAAAATTTTTATCTTCACTTATTTCTTTTCCAGTGCTCTTCCTTTATGTTACTCTAAGTTACTCCTATATTATACCTGTCTTCTGAAGTTTTAATTGAGCATTTTGTATTTTCTGTTTTTATTTACTCTCTTAGAATATCAGTTATATCCATGTTAATTAATGGTTGCTGTAGAGCTTGTAGCAAGTCCACATTCAAATAACACTGGACTGCTTGGGTAGCACCGATGCTTTATAACATAGCATTCTTGATTCTTCCCTCCCTGGGGTTCTATGAACTTGACCTCTGAAGCAACAGGTAGGTCATATGACACTTTTTTCTTCAATCCACCACTTAAACTTTACAGTAAGTTGCATGTGGTTTTCCTCATCAAATTTATTACAATAACTGGCAACTTAGGAGCTTATAATTTTCCTAAAAGAAAATGAGGTTAGTTATGACTTTTAGGGAACTCTGTTGAAAAACTTTGTAGTGTCAGATATTGGTTCATTGTTAGATCCATAATAGCATTTGAATTGGCATAGGTAGATATTATGACTTTGTTTACCTTTCTTGGTACATTTTTTTCCCCTATTCCATTTTTAAAACTAGTAGTTAGCTCTTTCACCTCCTCTGTTGATGTTTTTGCTGGCAAGTCTTCTTGCAAGGATATCCTTTATGGTGCTGACAGTTTATCCTTTCAGAAATAGATTTGATAATGTTGCTTCTTTACTTAAACTTGAAGTTCCATTGCCTGCTGAACAGGTTGAAATTCTGGCAGTTCATGTCTTTAGTAGACTGGTCTCTGTGTATGTTTGAAGTTGCGCCCCCCCCCCCCCCCCCCAAGACCCCAGTGAATGATACTTTCTTGGTAGCACCTTTTACCCCAATTCTACCCTTTCTGCTTTGTGGAATATGAAGATGTCTCTGGTCTTCCTCTCTATCAAAGTGAGCAAGTGCCATCCTTCCATTTTTTCTTCCTTTTGTACAGTTCTGTGGTAGCACTAATTATTTAGTTTGTGTTTTTGTTTTCTGTTAGAATTCAAGGGAGGCAGATATGGGTGGTTTCTCTGTCTATTCTTGGCATCCAGTTAAAGGGTACTCCAGTTAGTTAAAGGGTACTCCAGATGCACTGAATAATTTAGTTTGGCAGTTTTATTTTCTTAAATAAGCAATCTACAGGAGCATTTTTCTCTTAGTAGGGAGACAGATACTTGAGAAAGAAGAGAAATATATGACAGGAAATATGTCTCATCTTCAGAAGCTGACAGACTTTGCATGACTACTAGGTATTTTTGAAAATAAGCAAACAAGGATTGTTTGTTTCCCTTTCTAGTGACTTATCTTTGGGAAGTGTGACAGTTAACTTTATGTGTCAACTTGGCTAGGCCATGAAACCTGAGATTTGGTCAAAGCTCTTCTAGATGTTTCTGTAAAATAAATAATTGTGATAAGATTAACATGTAAATCAGTGGACTTTGAGTCAAGCAGATTGACTTCCATATGTGGGAGGACCTCATGCAATTAATGAAATCCTTAAGGAAATCACTACCAGGGAATTCAGCCAGCAGACTGCCTTTACACTCATACTGCAGCATGAATATGCTGGGGTTCCTGCTGGCCTTTCCTGCAAATTTTGGACTTGCCAGCCTCCACAATCATGTGAGCAAATTTAAAAAAAATAAGTACCCACCTCCTTGGCCTCTATATACATTCAGTTGGTTCTGTTTTTCTAGGATCACTTGTAATAGCTGTTTACTCTGTACTTCCTTTTCTAAGTTTTGCAATGCTGGCAATTGATCCCAGGGCCTCACTTATGCTAGGCAAGCACTTTACCACTGAACTACATCCCCAACCCTGCTCTGTACTCTCTTTACTGAGTACCACTCACATGGTAGAAAGTTGCCTTGTTATGTATAACTAGAAAGTACCAATTAAAAAAAAAGTTGCCTAGAATATTCATGATTGAAAAGTATTTTCAATTATGACTTTCTCCTTTATTTATATGTATTTTCAAGATCTGGTTTACATACAGTAAAATAATCTTTTTTATTGTTTGTTCCTATTTAGTTATATATAACAGCACAATGCATTTTGATTCATTGTACACAAATGGAGTACAACTTTAAATTTCTCTGGTTGTACACGACGTAGTCATGCCATTTGTGTAATCATACATGTACATAGGGTAATGATGTTTGTCTCATTCCACCATCTTTTCTTTCCCCTGCCTCTTATTTCCCTTTGCACAATCCAGTGTTCCTTCATTCTTCCCTTAACCATTCCATATCAGCATCTACTTATTAGAGAAAACATTTGGCCTTTGGTTTTTTGGAACTGGCTTATTTCACATAGCATGTATTCTCTAACTTCCATTTACCTGCAAATACCATAATTTTATTCTTCTTTATGGCTGATTAATATTCTGTTTTTATATATACCACAGTTTCTTTATCCATTCATCTATTGAAGGGCATCTAGGTTGGTCCCACAATCTAGCTGTTGTGAATTGAGCTGCTACAAACATTGATGTGGCTGCATCACTGTAGTATGCTGACTTTAAGTCCTTTTGGTATAAACTGAGGAGTGTGATAGCTGGGTCAAATGGTGGGTCCATTCCAAGTTTTCTGAAGAATCTCCATACTGTTTTCCAGAGTAGCTGCACCAGTGTGCAATCCTACCAGCAATTATGGGTGTATCTTTTCCCCCAAATCTTTGCCAACACCGATTGTTGCTTGTATTCTTGATAATAGCCATTCTAATTGGAGTGAGATGAAATCTTAGAGTAGTTTTGATTTGCATTTCTCTAATTACTAGAGATTTTGAACACTTTTTTATATATTTGTTAATTGAATGTATATCTTCTGTGAAGTGTCTGCTCAATTCCTTAGCCCATTTATTGATTATTTGTATTTTTGGTGTTAAATTTTTTGAGTTCTTTATAAATTCTGGAGATTAATGCTGTATCTGAAGTATATGTGGTAAAGATTTTCTTCCATCCCGTAGACTCTCTCTTCACATTATTGGTTGTTTCCTTTGCTGAGAAAAAGCTTTTTAGTTTGAATCCATCCCATTTATTGATTTTTGCTTTCATTTCTTGCACCTTGGGAGTCTTGTTAAGGAAGTCTGATCCTAAGCTGACATAATGAAGATTCAGGTCTACTTTTTCTTCTCTTTGGTGCAGGGTCTCTGGTCTAATTCCAAGGTCCTTGATCCATTTTGAGTTGAGTTTTGTGCAGGGTGAGAGATAGGGGTTTAATTTTATTTTGCTGCATATGGATTTCCAGTTTTCCCAGCACCCTTTGTTGAAGAGGCTATCTTCTCCATTGCATGTTTTTGGCACCTTTGTCTAGTATGAGAAAATTGTATTTATTTGGGTTTGTGTCTGCGTCCTCTATTCTGTACCATTGAACTACCTGTCTATTTTGGTGCCAATACCATTGCCATTTTTGTTACTATTGCTCTGTAGTATAGTTGAAGGTCTGGTATTGTGAATCCTTCCTATTTCACTCTTCCTGCTCAGGATTGCTTTGACTATTCTGGGTCTCTTTATTTTTCCAAATGAATATTATGATTGCTTTCTCTATTTCTATGAGGTATGTTATTGGGATTTTAATCAGAATTGCATTGAATCCATAAAGCACCTTTGATAGTATGGCCATTTTGACAATATTAATTCTGCTTATCCAAGAACATGGGAGATCTTTCCATCTTCTAAGGTTTTCTTTAATTTCATTCTTTATAGTGTTCTGTAGTTTTCATTGTAGAGGTCTTTCACCTCTTTTGTGAGATTGACTCCCAAGTATTTTTTTTTTTTTTTTTTGAGGCTATCGTGAATGGGGTAGTTTTCCTAATTTCTCTTTCAGAGAATTCACCATTTATGAATAGATATCCATTAGATTTATGAGTGTTGATTTTATATCTTGCTATTTTACTGAATTCATTTGAGTTCCAGAAGTTTTCTGGTGGAATTTTTTGGATTCTCTAAATATAGAATCAGGTCATCTGCACACAGTGATATTGTGAGTTCTTCTTTTCCTATTCATATCCCTTTCTTTGGTCTGTCTAATTGCTCTGGCTAGAGTTTCAAGGATGATGTTGAATAGAAGTGGTGAAAGAAGGCATCCCCTGTCTAGTTCCATTTTTTAGAGGGAATGTTTTTAGTTTTTCTCCATTTAGAATGATGTTGGTTTTGGGCTCAGCATAGATAGCCTTTACAAGTGTTGAGGTTATGTTCCTACTATCCCTATTTTTTCTAGTGTTTTGAGCATGAAGGGGTGCTGTATTTTATCAAATGCTTTCTCAGCATCTATTGAAATAATCATATGATTCTTAACTTTAAGTCTATTGATGTGATGAATTACTTTTATTGATTTCTAGATGTTGAACCCACTTTGCCTCCCTGGGATGAACCAACCCCACTTGATCATGGTGTACTATCTTTTTATATGTTTTTGTATGTGATTTGCCAGAATTTTGTTAAGAATTTTTGCATTTATGTTCATTAAGGATATTGGTCTGAAGTTTCCATTCCTTGATGTATCTTTGTCTGCTTTTGTTATCAGGGTAATACTAGCTTCATAGAATGAGTTTGGAAGGGTTCCCTTTTCTATTTCATTGAAATACTTTGAGGAGTTTTGGCATTAGTTCTTCTTTGAAAAATATGAAGATTTTATTCAGTTTCATTAGTTTTGGTAAAAGCATATATTTACTCATGAAACCTTCATTCCCATGAAGATACAAAACATTCCCATTGCCCAGTTCCTTTAATGCATGTTTCCAGTCTCTGACCCTTTGTAATGCTTGTTATGATTTTTACCTTCATAGGTTAGTTTGGCCCATTCTTGAACTTTAAATATAATCATTCAATATGTAATTCTTTGGGTCTAGGTCATTAAGCAAAGGCTTTTGAGGTTCAGCTATGTTGTTTAATTTTCCCTTTCTGTTGCTGACTAGTTGTCATTGTACAAAGGTCTCATAGTTTATTATTCCCCTGTATTACACACTTGAATTGTTTCTGGTTTGGGGTTAATGCGACTACAGCTATTAATAACATTCTTGTAAAAGGCTTTTGTGGGGGAACAGGTGTTCCATTTCTTTTGGACAAGTATGTAGTAGAATTGCTGAGTTCATAAGGTAGACTTATGTTTAAATTTTTAAGGTTGTTCTGTATTTCACTGCCACCTGGTAATATATGAAATTTCACCTTTCCATGATCTTTTTCAGTTTATTATTTCTAGTGGGGGGTATGTCTTGCATTTTTCTAATAATAGTGTAGAACATGTTTTCAAGTGCTTACTGGCCATTCATATACCTTGCTTTGTTTCTTCATGTCTTTTCCCATTTTTGAAAAATTATGTTGCTTATTGTAAGACTTTGTATTTTCTAGATAAAAAGCCTTCATGAGATACACAATGTTGTGAAGATTTTCTTACTCATTTTCTTAATGTTGTCTTTAGATGTACAGACATTTTAAATTTTTATGAAGTCCAATTTATCAGGATATTCTCTGGTAAAAAAAAAAATGTGCCTATTCAGAGGCCATGAAGATAGACTGTTTCTCCTAGAAGCTTTATGGCTTTAGCTTTTATAGGCCTCTGACCACTTAATTTTTGTGTATGGTGTGAGGTGTAGTGTTCAAGGCCTTTTTCTCTATGGATATCTAGTTGTCCTAGCACCATTTGTTGAAAACACTTTCCCCATTGAGTTCCTTTATTGCCTATATCAACAATTATTTGACTGTGTTTGCATGGATCTAATTGTGCACCATTTATCACACTTTTAATTATAGAAACTTTATAAAGTTTAATGATTAGAAAAGTTATATTTGTTTGTAGTTTTTTCCCTCATTATTTTCCATGCTATTTCTGCATGTTTTCCCACATGAACTTTAGTAATAATTTGTCTAACTCCAATATAAGACTTATTGCTTATTGTTATTTTTTAGAGTACTACGATAAATTCATAAATTAACTTCAGGATAACTGATATTGAGTCATCCTAGCCATCCATTGGGAGTGTCTTGTCCTTTGTTCAAATCTGTTTTTATGTCTTACAGGAATGTTTTAAAAGTTTTCCTCATCTAGATTTTGTTGGTATTGTTAATTGGGGACAGTCTACTATTATGTCCTCTCACGCTGTTTTTTTTTTTTTTTTTTTTTTAAGTATGAAGGCAGTTTATTTCTGTCAGGTTTATATTCTCACTAAGTTGCTGAGGTGGGTCTTGAAGTTGCAATCTTGTCTCAATCACTTGAATTGCTGTGGTTACAGGCCTGTGCCATAGTGACCGGTGAAAAACAGTTTTTTGAAAACTAATGGTTTTGCTAGATTTTGTCTCTAGGTCTTTCAATCTGGGTTATTATAAGATTATCAGTAAGATCTTTTAATGTGTAAACGGTCTATTTCTGTGAAGTTTTCTTGGATTATAGATTTGAATATTGGTTATGTTCCATTGTTTTGTTTTTCTTCTTAGTGATATAAATTAAATGAATGTTGCTTCTTTTTGACCTGCTTTCCATCTTTACCTCTTTGACCTCTGTTTCTTGCTTTTCCTTTTCCTTTTTCTTAGTACTTTGCTACCTTTCTTTCGATTTGGAGTCGGTTTTGCATTGGGCATGTTGTAATTTAGTCTAACTTTTTCTTCCATTTCTTTTTCTAGACCTTAGAAATGGAAGTTCAACAATTTTTAAATTTTTCCTTGTATTTGTATACTTCTAAAGTTTAGAATTTCTGATTTATAGTGTTTTTTTTTTACAGCTCCAAAATGTGACCGTATTTAGAATGTTGACTTAGTTTTCTTTTACTTAATGGTTGTTTTGAGCTGTGTCCTCATTTTTTTTTTTTTTTCTAATAGCTGTATAGACCTGTTTGTCTTTTCCTTCCTTACTTTTGTGGTTATTGGGTAAAATTCCTAGCCAGTGGGTTCCTCTTCTGTCAGTATAACCCAAGTTTAAATTCTTTAGTAAAATTTTAAATTTGTTTGGTATGGATGGGTTTTATTTCTTCCATTTTTTTTTTTTTTTTTTTTTAATTTTCCCCCTTTGGTTTTGCTGGACCACAGATCTGCCCTTTTTGTTTATCTTTTCACCACCACCCTCCCACCCCTGCATTCTTTCTTTTTTGCTTTATTTCTCCCATAGAAGCTTTGCTTTTGAAAACTGATAGTTTAAATATCAGTTCAAAAATTAAGTAGCTTCCCCATAAACCTTGCTTTAATTGGATATGTGCTCTTCTCAGATTTAGGGTGGACTACTTGGCCTACCTTTGCTTGCCACAATGACTTGCAGCAGGAACAGGGCAGGCATGAGCATGTGAATTTATTTATTTATTGTTATGTCAAATTTGAGTTGACTTTATCTTCACGTTTGGCTGAAGGGATAGTTTTTAAGTTTTATTCGTAGTTTGAGTTTGACAACCACTGTTGTTAGTTTCTTGGAAGTACCTGGTGCTGTTCCAATGTACTGCTTAAGTGGAAAAATTAGTATGAACTATTTTAAAGTATTAATATCAACTGCCTGAAAATTACAACTCAATTCATAATTGCCTCACTCAGTACTTTTATAGCACTTTGCAGTCTTCCCAACTTTCACATGCTTTTTCTAATATAATCCTCTCAAAAAATAATAGATGAAGAAATTAAGCGACTTCCTAATGTCATGCAGCAGTTGACAGTGTCAATATGTAACAACAAGCTTTCTTGTTTAGATTTTTTGTCCTTCCTTCTGTGCTTCATTTCTTAACCTTATTGATAACATCACATGTCCAAACGGGTAGGCCTCCATTAGGTCTGTAGTGAATACACTTAAAGTGATACAAGGCATGCATCTTTGTAGTATGGTTTGGGAGGTGGGTTAATTGCTTTTTCTTGATGCTTTTTAAAAGATCTAACCCTTCTTTTTTCCTCTTCTTTTATAGGACCAAGCCATATGTCATTCTATGTTCGAACCCTCAAAGGGTCAAAACTTCTTCAGTGGTCTCTTGGTAATGGCACCCCAGTCACAAGCAAAGGAGGTGACTATTTTGTATTTTACTCCCATGGACTCCAGGCCTCTGCATGGCAGTTCTGGATAGAAGTGCAGGTGGGAATTTCCAGATGATATTTAACAAGAACCTTGAATTCAGTAATCTGGCTTCAAAGAACTAACTGGTTTTCTTCAGCAGGTCTTAGAAGAACAGCCCGAAGGAATGGTTACTGTAGCCCTTGCTGCCCACTATCTATCTGGGGAAGACAAGAGATCCCCTCAGTTAGACACTCTGAAGGAGAAGTTCCCAGATTGGACATTTCCCTCTGCCTGGGTGTGCACCTACAGTCTCTTTGTGTTTTAATCTTGTGGATGAGCTCTAAGTACATGCCCAGGGGATACTCCATGTGACAGTTACATGGATATTTGTAACGTAAGTCAATGAATTTTAATGAGCATATGTTCAAAAAGCTTTTTGGGTTAACACTGTTTAGGGCCAAGCACTCTATGGGTTAAACTGGGATGGTGAGGTGTATCTATTTGATGCTCAAAAATGCCATTTTCTGGTACTCACAAGTGGGTATAGCCACTACACACATAAAGTCATTTTATATGACCTTAAGGACAAGAGCCAACAAACCAGTTCGGTAGCTGTCCCTCTAGGATCAACAAAATTTAGACTCTCAGACTCCCTGTTAATAAGACAAAAGTAATTTCTAGTTAAAGCCCAAGATCATTTGTTTTATGAGTGGAGGTGGGTAAAATACCATTCATTTTCGTAATGACTCCCACAGGACTGTAGAAGGGTGGGACTCTGGAAGCCTAATTAGTGTATTTCTTCAGGCAGCCTCTAGAGTGTGCTTTGTGTAAGTGTGGAGCCCTAGGCTGAGCTGGCCAAACAGAGCTGTTGCCTTGTTACTTTCCTGAGGTGGTTTCCTATTGTCTTCTGGAATGTGTTCCCTGCCTTCATCTTCACAATTTGAGAAGGGGAGCATCTGCTGTAGGTTTTTATGGGTTCTTTTGGTTCAGAAAAATTGTGGAAGTATACAGCCTGAAATATCCTTCCTCAGAGCACTGAATTGCCCATGTAGCCTGGGGTGCAAGCTGTGGGGAGAGTGGGGAATTGTGGTATTTTACAAATATTCTGTTTTGTAGGAGTCTTCTGTTATACAAAGTTAATCCTTTAGGATGATTTTATTGATACACTGGGTCCTTTTTGTTTTCTAGTCAGTTGCATAATTTCCTGATAACTACTGTCCAGTGAGACTGGCTTTCCTGAGACTTGAAGTTGTGGCTTATAGGGAAATGAGACCACTGTACCTAGAGCTGTTAGTGTTCAAATCCTGTATCATGGCAGCACAAGGCCTTAAATGTGCTTTTCATTTTGAAGACGGGGGGTGGTCTACCTTGTGAGGTATAACACAGCAGCAGTAGGGTTTGGTGAGATCACTGGTAAATTAAAAGCTTTTTTCCATTAAGACATGTTGGACAAATTCTGTATTAGCAAGCACAGGCCAATACCAGTTGAAAGAAAAGCCATAGTAAACAAAGAAGAAACACTTCTCAGGTGATGCAGGAACAAGAGGAATGCTTCTTGAAAAGTGGCCCTGAGATTGTCTGAGTAGCAAGTACATACCAAGTGTGCATCACAGATGACTTTCTTTGAAAATGCTTGTGTGAGTGTACGGTATGCTCTCTTAAATCATGCTCCTCATATTGTCTAATTTATGACTTCCTAAAAACTGTGCCCATGCAGACAGCAGGGCTTTGGCCAGAACTTTCATGTGCATTAACACTGGAGTCATTGCCTTTCCTGGACTTAGTAAAAATCATTTTATCAATATCAAGTGCTAGAAGTGTCTGGCTGCTGCATATGCCATGTAGTACATAAGGTTTGCAGGGCTTATAGCTTGTATAGAATCATAGTGTGGAGAAAAAAAATAATACAGTAATAATATCTCCATGAATTTCAAAATAAAGTAGTCTGTCCCTGTGGTTAATCTGAAATAGATTAATATTAGAGTATTAGAAATTATTTATAGAAAAAAGTAAAACACCATGTTGAGGACACTATGAATTGTTCTCTGTGATTTCCCCTCCCCTTTGGGAAGGCTACAGATTCTCCTTTAGTAATAATCATGGTTTTTCTCTTTGCCTTGGAGTTCTCTATGCAAACAATTGTTTCATTTAGCATTATGAAACTCTGATATTGTGCACAGCCAGGAACAAGATGCTCACTTAATCTTACTGCCTGCTTAATATTCTGGGAGGTTGTTTTAATGCCAGAAATGGTTAAGTAATTACAGTGTTCATGGTCCTGTTAGTAAACATAGTGTATCATGTTAGCAACCTCTGGGACTAATAAACTTGTTAGATCCACTCCTGCCTTTATCTGATCAGTTGAATAACATTTCTAAAAGGGTCTTTTAAAACTCTAAAAAAAACCATTTTCTACAGAACTTAAAAGTAGCACAGTATTGTAACATTCAGGGAAAGTGTGAAGAATTGATTTCAAAGTAGTTCTTACATGATCTAAGAATGACTGTTGCATGGTATTTGCTCCCCCAGTTTAGCAGATATAATTAAACATGGTAGGATACTCTAAGATGTTACCACCAAGGGTTGGGGGTGGGGTGGGGCACACAAGCTAGCCTGCTGACTCAGGAAGCTATAGGAAGAACGACTGTGTCTGTCCATGTTTTTTGCTGGTTTGCTGACTTGTTGAGGATTAATTGTTGCCTTACAATGTTACTGAAATAAACTTTTTAACATACTGGTTGGTATACTTCTTAACAGAAAAACATCTTTATTAATTGCTTATGCTTTATCCCCATATTTCATAGTTATTTCATGTTTATATAGCCTTTTAATTACTGCTGAAAGACCTAGATGATTTATGTGGATATAACTGCTATTTCAATGAGTGATATGAGTAACTCCATTTACTTCAGTTGAAATTTTTATATCTTGGAATGAAGGTGCATCTGAATTTCATAGAAACTGAAATGACATTATTTGATAAATGTTGAATTGTAGCATATTTAGGAGCTTTACCTCCATTAAGAAAAAAAAATCATGAAAGGGCGAATGATGGTGGGGAGGTAGGGCTAGGAGAGAGGAAGAAATTGCTTTTCAGTGAAAGTAACCCACCACTTAACCTCCACCCAAGGGAAGGGTAGCACCACTCACCAAAACAGAACCCACACTTCTGATTCAAAGAACTCTATTCAGGTTTTCCAAGTGTATTCCTTCAAGGTGAAATGGCCAGACAACTTTTTTTTTTTTTTTTTTTGGCGGTGCAGGGGATTGAACCCAGGGCCTCATGCTTGCAAGGCAAGCACTCTACCGACTGAGCTATATCCCCAGCCCAACTTCTATTCTTAATTAAAGTCAAGATGTACTTCTGTCTTGTATCTGTTTTTAGTTGAAATATTTATGGAATTTTGAAGTACATCAATTTTTTTTATTTTACTACTTCCATATTTGATTCGCAAAAACTCCATTTCTTTTATCTAATTTGGCTCTACATCATGACCAAGTAGGAATACAAGATTGGTTTAATATTCAAAAGTCAAATCAATATAATACACGAGTAAAGGGCAAAACACATCATCTCAGTAGATACAAAAATGTTTACAAATGTAAAATCCTGCCAATGATAGAAAACTGCCAACAAACTCAGGAGGCAGCTCAACCTGGTAAAGTCAGTTATAAAAAACCTGCAACTAACATGATACTTAATGATGAGAGACTGAAATCTTTCCCTGAGATCAGGAAGAAGACCAGATGTCCATTGTTGTCTTGGTGGCTCTAGCCATGGCTATTTGGCAAGAGAAAGAAAGGCATCCAGATTGAAAAGGTAGAGTTAAAACTAGCAGCAAATGATGCAATCTATATAGAAATCTATCTAAGGAATCTACATACATACACACACAAATGGAACAACCTTATGGTTATTAGATAATGCACCACTACTGACCTCAACATCTCTTTCTATCTATACATATAAACAAAAATGAATTCCATTTACAAGAGCATCAAGAACAAAACCCTTAGGAATATGTGACAAAAGCACAAATCTTTTAAACTGAAAACTACAAGGTATTGCTAAAAGAAACTGAAGACCAATATTCCTAAACTGATTTGTAGATTGAATATAACATCTATCAAAGACTCAGCTGACTTTTTGTTTAGTGCAGAAATCACAAGCTGATCCTAAAATTCACATGGAACTTCAAGGGACCCAGAGTAGCTGAAACAGCTTTGAAAAAACGAATTTAGGGCTCACACTTTCAAAATTTCCTAGAAGGCAAGAACAGTCAAGAAACCATGTTACTGTTGTAAGGATAAACATTTAGATCATTATAACACATAGATCACTGTTAATTAAAAGTCTAGAAATAAACCTATGCATTTATAGTCAATTGATTTTTGGCAATTCACAGAGAAAAAAAATCTTTTCAATAAACGGTGCTCAACTGAATATCCACATGCAAAAATGAACTAAAAATGGACCAGAAACCTAACTGTATAAGCTAAAATTATAAAATTCTCATAGGAAAACCTAAATGCAACTTGAGTAAGGCAGTGGTTTCCTACCTATGACACCAAAAGTACAAGCAACCAAAAAATATTGAACTTAAAGCCTGCTGTTTCAGAGAATACCATCGAGAATGGGAAAAAGAATGAGGAGATATTTGCAAATCATACACCTGATAAGGGCCTGATATCCAGAATATAGCAAGAACTCATGCAATCCAGTAATAAATGACCTTTTCATTTTTCATCAATGGTACCTGATTTAAACTATGTTTTTTCCTATATACACACACCCATGATAAATTTTAATTTATAAATTAGACACAGTAAGAGATTAATAACTACCCAAACAGTTATAACAATATGCTATTTAAAACAATATTTCTGTAATTTTTCATTTAATAATTTTGAACCTTAGTCTGATTGACTGAAGGTAACTGAAAACTCAAAGTAAAACTGTAGACGAGGGGGAATTTACAGAATCTGAATGTTCCTATTTGTAATACCCCCAAAGAAGGAAAAAACCCAAATAAACCCTCAACTGCTGAATTGATGAATTACATTCACACAGTGAAATAATATTCAACCTTAGGAAAGGAACTAAGGTACTGATACACAAGGATGAATCTTAAAACCATCATACTCAGTAAAGGATGCCAGACAGAAAAATCCACATTTTATATGATCATGAAATGTCCAGAATGGGCAACTTCATAGCAACAGCAGATTTAGGAATGCAAGAAAATGGAAAACAGTCAAAATAATTGTTAATCCCACATATTAGAGAAGATGCTTAGTCTCCTGTATACTTCAATATAAAACTTTGCTTGATGGAGGTCATATGGCATAATTTTCTATCATTTATTATATTTTGAACACTTTCCATGTTATATTAACTATTTTAATATTCTGTTGGGCATTTAGAATGCTGCCAGCTCTACATCTACATATGAATATTTTAAATAAATCTGTCTGAATTTATAGTTATTTCATAAGGAAAATTCTAGGTGAAGTTGTAAAAATGAGAAGTTTTTTGAGACAGGGTATTGTTATGTTGACCAGGCTGACCTTGAATTCCTAGGCACAAGTGATCTCTCCATTTTAATCTCCCCAGTAGCTGAGACTACAGACTTGTGCCACACCTGGATCAAAAGAATATTTTTGTTGCTATTTATTTATATATATATATATATATTGCTGTTAAGCTCAGATGATAAATAAACAAAAGTTTGTGTAATGGTTTTATTGCCCTTTGCCAAGTAAAAAATACATGTTACAGAAGTAGCAGCTTTAATTACAAGCGAAGGTTGACTCTACCCCCCAATGAATTCTTTTTTTGGTATCAGCAAATAACTTAAATGTATCCAGTAACCTTCAAATTGTTATACCAAATATTTAAATTCATTGGTTTATATATATGTGAACCAAACAATACAGCAAAATAAAATGAGTTTTTAAGAATTAAAGTATATAACATATAAACTACCACAGAGAAAATTTTTGTAAACCTGCCAAATTTTTGCCCTGGGGCTTCCTATTTTTACTAATTGAAAATTGAATATTTTATAGAAGAACAGATTCATTCATGGTCTTAACTATAGGAATAATGTTAATATACTGGTGCCCTGCTTTCCAGAGTGAGATGAACTCAGCAACACAGTTTTATTTAGAATATTTGAAAAGATCACAGCTGTTTATAAGGTAAACCATTTTTATTGATTGACTATTCACACCAAATACAAAAGATGCTGGTTCTTCTCCCTAATGGAATAGGACAGAAGAAATTTCAGTTTAGTTTCTTGGTGTGCTGCATGTACTCACATAGAAAACACTTTCTATCAAAAGGGTCAGAGGAAAGGTGGCTTGAAACAAAGACTTAAATAAAAGTAGCACCAAAAGGACCAGGTACCAACTGTCACACTCCACTCATTCAGGAATTTTATTATGTAAAATTATTGCACTTGTAAAAAGTAGATGATAGTAAATTACCAAACAATAATTTTAAATGGTGAATTTTGAAATAAGGAATTTCAAAATGATTTTGAGTTTCCCTTCAAAGGAAATCTGGCTAAGATAACTAAATCTAGCTATTTACTTTAAAAAATAAGGACAGAGGACCAAGTTTTATTTCTAACTTTGAACTGCACTGTGAGAAGAGAGGCTTTTTTACATAGTGGTACGAATTTGGTCCACATCAAATACACTGTTATTATAAAAATAAACAAGTTTTCATAAAAAATAACATTGCATTCCTTGTTCAAATTGCACAGTACAAACAAGCTATCTAAATTAATACTGTTATTAAGTAATTAGAATTACAGTGGATATGTGTTTAGTCTGAAGCAGTTAAGGAGTATGTAGTTTTGTTTTCATAATGTAAAAAAAAACCTAAAATGTAAGTTGTATTTAGAAATACATAAAATCTTTTTAAAGTTTACAATGAAGAATGTGTTATTTACATACTAATTTTTAGTAACCATGATAATACAGGATTCAGCAGTCTATTTACATAAAAGCCTATTTTTATTCCATTTACAAAAGCAATAAATAAGAAACCACATTAATTTGCACGAAACCTGTTGTACTTCATGATCAATGGGACCATTTCTGTTACTTGGTGACTGAGCCAATATACCTGTATTCCTTTATGAAGACTGTTCATTTCTGGAAAGAAGAGTGAGCCCAGTTTCTGTTCCAAGAGTATCTACAGTCATGCATAAAACCTTATAAATTATAATACAAGCCTTAAAAAATATGAATAGTGCCTTTGAGTATATTTACACAAGAGTATTCACAAAAAAGATATAGTTCTTTGATACAAAATAGTTTAGTGGTATCAGCATAATTGATAAGAACCCCTCACACTTCTGCCCACATTATCTAGTAGGAATCAAGCTTGCTAAAGCAGGAACATTAACTTGCAGGTAAATATCTTCCACCAATTCAGGGCAGGGATTTAACAGGCTGGTAAAGCCAAAGAACATTTCTATCGCACCGGCACATATTGTGCAAGGGGAGGCCCTCTATTCAAAAGGACCAAATTGGGAGTTCAACAGGCTCTATTCAAGGAAGCAAACAGGTAGCTCAAGAACTTGATGAGCTAGAGCAAGCACCTTAGCATTAATTTTCAAAAAAGCAGTCTAGACACACAGAACCAGAAAACATAGAAGCTATAAGTACTGAAAAAGTGTGCTCACCTGGGGCAAAACAATCCCTATAGTTTAAGAGGTTCCAACCTTTGAATAAAACCAAGATATTCTCATGTACATCTGTACAATACTCTTTTATTACTTTCCACTGCAGCTTAAAAATTTTTATGAAAGATACTTTATTTGATATCACATTTTATGGAGTCAAAGATATTTCTTAGAGAAAGAGTTCATTAAAATCGAATAATACTTAACCAAATAGTCTCTGAGCTGAGTTCTTTCTCCTGTTAAATCATTCAACTACATCACAGTGTACTCACGGTTGCACACTGCTAATTAATACTGCCTGTCATGATGTTACCTCACTATTGTTAGGACACAGAACAGTCATAAGTCCCATCCTGAAATGGTTCTTCCTCCTCTGCTCGGGTTGTGTCCTCATCTTTTCGGGTGACCATACTGCTAACCCCAACTTCACTTTGGGGGATGCTTCCATGGCTGGAGGAGGCCCTGCTCTCCTCTGCCCGAGGGCTGGTCTGTTCAGGAGTCTTACCCACAGCAGTTGGCTGGAAGGCATCAGGCTGGACTTGCTCTTCTGTTATCTCACTGAGCTTCTGTAGTTGTGGCTTAATGATGTTTAAAAATGGCTTATATCCTGGGCTAGGTAGAGGGAAAAAATTAGTTCTCATCTGCCATAACTCAAAAGATTTGGTAAATCATTATAAGTGAATTACTAAATATTGATATTATATGGGGGGGGGAGACTGTGAGGGAAAAGAAGGCTTCTTGGGTGCCTTGCCTAGCAGCACAGAGGGAACTGTACATAGCATAGGCTGTCTTACATTTCTGAGCAGTACAAGCAAGAACTGACATTTAAAGCCATTTTATAACTAGAAATAGTTTTATAGTTGAAGGATCATACCATTTTAGATTCAAAAAAGGACCTTCAAAAAACATCTAACTTAAATGTATTTGGCAAAAGGAAAACTAGATCTAAGTGAGGGAAGTAAATAGAACCAAATCCATACATAACTGGTGGCAAAGACAGGGCTAGAGTCCAAGGTTCTGGACTCTGATCCACTCCTCTTAGTTTGGACATGCTAGTTACTGCCATGGATTTAAATTAACACAGACTATAACTTTTTGTCTTTTCAAATAGTCATTAATTCAACCATTTCATTAACCAAATGGTTGGGTACAGAAATGGTTACTAAAGAAAGTATCCTTAAAAATGAACATGAGAGAGCCAGACATGAGAGCACACACGTGTAATCGCAGTGACTCAGAAGGCTGAGGCAGGAGGGATGCAAGTACAAGCAACTTAGGGAGGCCCTAAGCAACTTAGCAAGACTCTGTCTCAAAGTTATAAAAAAAAAGGGCTGGGGATACAGCTTAGTACTAAAGCAAACATTCAGTACAATAAACTACAACAAAAAATATGTAAGCATTTTTATTCCTACTAACCTGAAAAAATCCAAAATAAATGTCTGAACTATAATTAAGCCTTAATGTGAAAGAACATATTACCAAAGGACACCAAAGGAACATAAGCCTGTGGACACCAGTACTTACCAATCTGTAGAGGCCCATCGGTCCACCGCATGCAGCCCTGTCTTTATGTTCTGTAACATTTCTCCATCTATCTCTGAAGACTGTGCAATAACTAAAATCTGACTGATTATAGAGGATTCTCTAAGAATCAGGCCTATTACAATGCACCAGTCCAGACATCCTGCCTCCATGAAAATGTGTAGCAAATACCTATAAATAAAGCAGAAGCAAAATATTTATGCTAAAAAGGATCTACAGATGTACAGAAGGGCAATGATTATTAGGAAAGTGGCTTCAGTACTCTATTTGTACAAATACCCTGACTAGGCTTTTGGTGCTTTCAAATAGCTGAGAAACTCACCTAAGCTGGACTTGGGATTTGTGAGGGCCTTTACTTGCCAACTCCATGGAGATATGTTCTAGTTCTGACTGAGTCAAACTGAGTGTAGAGAAATTTTCATCCACCATTGTCCAGTCCCCATCCACCATGGAGCTACTTTCAGTCAAGTCTGTGGCTGAACCAATGCTGCATTCATCACCTGATGGGAGAATTCCCCAAAGTTATAAACCAGCTTAGTGTAGAAAATGTTTTTCTTTAATTAAAAATATAAGCTATTTCTCAGATGTCAATTTCTCCTTAGGATTTTGAAACCCAAACATGCAATCTATTGCTAAAATAGCCATGTCATATGAACAATAGTAAATATTTTTTAAAAAATTAGTGGAGCAATAAACAGATATCATAAACCTTGGAATGGAAAGACATTCTACCACCAAGAAGTCATATTTCTTGTTTCCCCCAAAAATCTAGCTCAAACTTGATCAAGTCTTTAGGTTCAACTATCAGTTTATGGGAAATAGAGGAAATAAACTAAACCATGAAGATGCAAAATCTGTAGTATGAATAAATCCACAGAAGATTCCTCAATGAATAAATTGCAAGGGATGGGGGATAATCACAACACAAATTAAAAACAATCACAATGTGTAAATCTGATTTGGATCTTAATTAAAACTAAAAATTTGTGACATTTATGAAACAAGTGGAAATAAGAATACAACAAAAGCCTCAGAAAATAAGTGTTGGTGAGGATGTGGAGAAATTAGAATTTTTGATACTTTGTAGGAATGTAGAAAGGTATAGCTGCTATGGAAAACAGTATAGTGATTCTTTAAAAAATTACAAATAGCATTATCATGTGTCAGTCATCCCATTTCTGAGTATTTACCCAAAAGACTTGAAAGCCAAATCTTGAGGAGATATTTGTATACCTACATTCATAGCAGCATTATTCACAATAGGTAAAAGGTGGAAGCAATCAATCCAAGTGTCCCTCAATAGATGAATGGACAAACAAAATGGTATGTACTCACAGTGGGATATTATTCACTTCCCAAGGAAGGAAATTCTGATACATGCCACAGCATATATAAAGTACCCAGAGTAGTCAAGTTCATAGAAACAAAACAGAATTAGGTTTTCAGTGGTTAGCACTGGAGGGAGGAATTGGGAGTTATTAATATATAGAGTTTAGTTTTGTAAGACAAAAAGTACTATGGAGAGTGAGTACACAACAGTGTGGACAGAAGTAATCAGCACTACTGAACTGTATGCTTAAAAATGGATAAGATGGTACATTGTATGTGTATTTTATAATTATAAAGTAATGGCTGTTGTAAGCCTCCTCATGTGGCAGCTCAGGTATCAAATATTAGATGAATGCCTGGCCATTAAAAAGACTACAAAAAGAAGAAAAGAAATATCAAATTACTGTTTAAGCTCCTATATTTTATAACCCTTTGCCAACATAAATTGCTTCAAAACCTCTCTTTGTAATTTACCCATTAGTGTAGAGCAGATGTTGGTGTATGTTTTTTTTTTTTAAATGTCCAACCAGTAAATAAAGGCTTTGACAGCTAAGAGGCAAAATCAAGGATATTATGTAGGAACTTAAATACAGTGCAAAAGAAAAGGCAAATTCCCACAGGAGTTTATTGATGAAATAAAAAAAATGACAATGGAGTATTTTTTGTATGTGCATGACACAAATCAACTTATAATAAAAATGGAATTCTTATGGAGATAACATTTTGCTTACTTGGGGTTAAGAGTTAATGTTTCCTTTTCATCAAAATTGATTGCAAAGATTCACCTATTAGTGCTGATCTGTACTGAGATTTTACCTACTTCATTTATCTAAAATAAGGCAAAATATAGTCAAGCCCAGTTTTTCCTTTGTTTTAGTACCTGTCCACCTCTCCAGCAGATAATATTGACTACTCCTTCAGGACACTGAAGGTATCTCTGAAATGCTACAACACACACTTTCTTTACAAAGAAACTGAAGAAGAGCTAGGACTTAAAATGACATTTACCTTTATTAGATAAAGGTAATAAGAAAGCATCTTGCATTTGTGGTCCATGGGATGAAGCTGTATCTATCTCATGATGGGTGGGGCCAATGTTGCTGAGCCAGCTCTGACTTCGTTGAATATTAGAGATGCCAGCATCCATCTCAAGGTTCATAAAAGGTTCAGCTGACTGAGACTTTAACAGCTGCTCTCCCACTGCAGGGTAGGTACAAAAACAAAGAGATTGGATGGTGGGAGGTTGTCATTACCCACTGTCATTTCCAATTCAGTTCTTTTACCTTCTCCTATCTGCTCCTCAGTACTAAACAATGCAAAGTCAATTACTGTCCTACATTGTTTCTTCATTCATCCAACTAAGAATATGGAATTGTAACAAAAGAGAATGACCATATAAAACATTGAAGTCGTATCATCTACAATACGTTCTAAAGTCTATGATAAGGTTCTAAGGTTCCTGCTTTGGTTCTTAAGGTGACATGAAGTTTTCAAATACCATAAAAGTTTTAAAATTTTGTAATTAAAGCAGTCCCCCTAAAATGACTCAAACAAACAAACAAAACTTTAAATTTTTATTTCACTCAAATACATAGTTTTATTTAGTCTTCTCCTAGCGCAGAAGATGACCCACGATTTCAAAGATGCATTTTTATTATTTTTCTGGAATGATTTCCATGAGGTAAATCACATTTTAGCTTATTTTGAGGTCCATGACTAACCAGTTCCAAAATTCCTTCCCACAATAAGGTAAGTATGGTAGCTTTTACATTGAGCCAGTTCTCAACTTGTTTATAATCTAAGATAATAATGACTAGATTTATGAATTAGACTTAAAGGTCAAAAGACTTAAAGATATAGGTTCTACTTTTTATCCTTGGTCAAATGGTGAATGTTAACTGAAAGATAAAAGTCGGCTTTTATTTGCTTGAGTTTGAAATGAAGATTTCCTTGAATGTTAACTACTTGGAATAAAATATAATTCTCCTTAAAAAAGTGGCAAGAAGTCTACATTACCTGTACGGTATTTTCCATTTTTGAAAGGAGAACTGACAGAAGAGGCAGGGATGATGGGAAGTGGCCACAGGAAATCTTTGTGGAGTCTCTTGAGCGCTATTACAAAGTTGTCTACCCGGGCAGCTCGGGTACGTTCTTTGCAGAGCCAACTAATTAGTTCAAAGCCTAGCTGGGCAGCAAAGCAGCCAAGGTCCTTTAACCGCACATCTTCTAAGAGACGCCGAGCATGTCTCCAGAGCATCATGTCAATATACATGTTCTCAGCACATTCACTGTCTTTACTCCATCTATAAGTGATAACAGAAGAAAACTACAGAACAGTCTTTATTGGAGGACTTCATATACTTTTATGCAGTAGCACTGATAAAGCTGACAAGGAGGTAAGTGATCTATTATCTGACTGAAGAGGAAGAAAAAGCATCAGGGTTTCTCTATGTGATGATATACAATGACCTGTTGAAAACTTGGAACATAATAGGTTCTTAAGACTGATGTATGGAATGAATATATGGAATAGAAAAAACCAGGACTAGGAAGGGATAGTGGGTGGTTGAAGGAAAGAAGCAAATAAATGCCATTACTGAGAGGCAATACAGTGGAGCATTAAAGAACCCAGTCTCTGGAGTAGAATGCCTGGATTCAGATCTTCACCCTGCCACCAATTAGTTGTGTGAATATAACCAAGTTCATTTTTTTGAATCTGTTTCTTTACCTGTACAGTGGGTAACAACCCTCAAGAAGTTGTTTTAAAGATTAAAAGACTGATGTATGTAAATGTTTAGAACAGTGCCTGGCACGTAATGAGCACTTGATACGTTATTAGTCAATATTTAAATTCAGGGGTTGGCTGAGGAGATACTATTTGCCTGGCAATTGTTTATAGTCCTCCATGGTTATACTTTACTTGTATATAGTCCATAACTGTGTGCATGTTTGTGTGTGTGGGTGGGGGATTTATGGCCAGTGATAAAAGAGCAATAAAATATAATAAAAATGTTCAATTTTTCTGTTTAAATAACATTGGAATTGGTATATCTGGGGATGAAGATGAAACTTGGAAGCAAGATGGAGAAGATGGAGTGTATGTAGAAGGGCTGTTAGAAGTGTAAAACTTAGTCGTATTATTTGTGGAGACTAAAACTTGTGAAGTTTAAATACCATAATTTTTCTGCCTGCTCTGAATTTTGATTCTTTGGGGACGGTCTCACTAAGTTGCCTAGGCTGGCCTCAAACTTGTGATCCTTCTGCTTCAAACTCCTAAGTCCCTAGGATTATAGACTTAATTCCATAAATGCCCTGAAACGCAATGTGTTAGATACCCTAAATCAATAATGGTTCTTTATTCTTTTACCTTTTTCCAGAAGGACCAGATGGCATACTTAGTGTTTTCTGTAAGCTGAATTTACTAGGAGGAACATTTTCAGCTGACTGGGATAAACTGATGCTTCGATTCCTGAAGAACTCGAATCCACCACTTGAACTGGGTTCCTATGATTACAAAGTGCAATAAAGTTAGACAAAGATGCCTTGTAGGTACATGGCATAAAGAACTTATACAATTTTGAAACTAACCTGAACTGTAGGTGTGGATGGAGGTGTCTCAGATTCTCCAGAGCCAATGGCTTTAAGAAATCGAATCATGTGTCGACATAGGTCCCACTTGCCTTGTTCTAATGCTGTGTTGAACAGAAGGGTGGCATGTTGCCTACTTACTGCTGGGACTTCCATATTCTGCAGAAACAAGCAAGGAAGGTAGCATCCTTTTATACATGATTTGGGAAGGTATGGGCAATCATTTTCTTCACAATAACTCAAACCTGAGGAATATACCTATAATACTGTGGGATTATTTTAACAAGATTAAAAGGAATATTGAAAAGTACAAGGAAAAGTAAAGCAGGTCTTTGCTGATATAAAATGAACTATGATTTACTAAACTCCCATTACATGCTAGTTGTCTTACATACATTATTTCTTTCAGTGACTCTGCACAACAGGTGTATCATTACAATTTTACAGATAAGGAAACAGAGGTAAGTAAATTGGTGAAGAACAGCAGAAAATCAAGAATATAAATCTAGGTCTGCTTGTCTCCAAAAAAGCTTAGTTGTCTCCTATGACAATTTTCTGAGGTTGTAACTAAAAAATCTTTGCTCTGCATAGTATCAAGTACTATTGCTAATACATTCAGCATTCTAAATATGTCTTTTACAAATTTAATGCCTGTGTTGGCTTTCATGCGAGATGCCTAACAGACAAATTTAATTGTAATTATCATGTTAATCCACAGCAATTTAGAAATTCTGGGGAAAAAGTTTCCAATTCCATTATTAGGGAAATTGCTGCAGTCTAAGGAGTGACCCAAAACAAAATGCCAGCAGCATTTTATTTTATTTTTTGTGATGCTGGGGACTGAACCTGGGGCATTGTGCATGTGAGGCAAGCACTCTACAAACTGGCATTATATTCAATTTTATGAATAATATATGAAAATATGGCATTATATTCAATTTTATTCAGATTAATGGGTCATTCCATTTTCAGTCATTCAGTGATATCACAGAATAACAATTTAAATTAGTTGTGTTTTGCATGGCATTTCAAAATGATATAAACATTGATCAAGGTAATATACAAATCTTTCTCCAACTGCACTTATTGGAGACAGAGTAATTGGAAAAATAAAGTCTTATTTAATACTCAAGAGATTAAATTTTCAAGCACTAAACCTACAACAAACACACACACACACACACACACACATACACACTCTTATGGTTTATCCCTGGGTATAGTTTATTTTTTCTTTTATTTGTTATTTTTAGATATACATGACAATAGAATGTATTGACATGATACATACATGGACTATAACTTATTCTAATTAGGATCCCATTCTTGTGATTGTATATGATGTGGAGTTGCAGTGGTTGTGTATTCTTAGGTGAACATAGAAAAGCTAGGTCTTATTCATCCTACTGTCCTTCCTAATCCCATTTCCCCCTCCCTTCCCTTCATTCCCCTTTGTCTAATCCAATGAACTATTCCCTTCCCACTTATTGTGTGTCATTTTGATCCAGTTTTTATAATTCTGTGTTCTTTTCTTTAGGGCTAGCCAAGGAACCATAGAATCTCATGGCTACTAGTCTCTGCTTGACTGTCTTCTCTCTTTTAATCAGTTCTCAAAAAGCAAATAAGCCAATGTAAAATCTGCACTTCAAACCACAATTATGGAGAGCGTCTTATATCAATGAAAACAACTCTGCTGTAATTTAAAGAACCTTAAGTGTAGACTATAAAATCCATATAAGATTTATGGGAATAACAAACTGTCAAGCCCATTTGTCAAATATATAATGAAATGAATTTTCAGAAGTCTCAAAGAATCTATTATTTTGAGAAAAATCCTGTGTTATGAGGGTCATTACTGTGGCAGGCCTGAGTCTGTCCAGTGTGCTATGTGGAGTCAAAAATAAGGTGCTGTGTTATAAGTGAGGTACAATCAGAATCCTCTCAGCAATCCCACACTATAAGAAATCAAATTTATTATTGTGGGGAGTTCAGACAAATACACTCATGTCCAAAACAATACTTTCTTCACTATTAATGTACTAGTATTCATTATTATGTAGTATTTTGGCAATCAAATGTTATATTTCCTATGTAATATGAAAATAGCACTGTATTACAATAATACAATAAAATATTCTTCAGTCTTATTTAAAATAATACTTGGAAGTGATTTATTTTAGATTTATTTATAGAAAAAAAAACAGGATAAAATAGCCTTGCAATGCTCCTTCATAATATTAAAAACCTGGGTGCATGCCTATAATCCCAATGGCTGGGGAGGCTGAGGCAAGAGGACTGCGAGTTCAAAGCCAGCCTCAGCAATGGCGAGATGCTAAACAACAATGACACTCTGTCTCTAAATAAAGTGCAAAATAGGGCTGGGGATGTGGCTCAGTGGTTGAGTGCCTGAATTCAATCCCCATACCAAAAAATAAAAATAAAATAAGAAATCAGTGGTCATTTGGCAAGATTGAGTTCTTCAAAATGAAAAATATAAGCTAGTATCCTTAAACATAATAATAGTAGCAAAACAGAACATTTCTTTTTTTCTAAGTTTAAGCTTATTATTCTTGCATCTTTATAAGAATAGAATTGTTACCTGTAAGATAATAAGGTAAGAGGCAGCTGTGTCCAAATCCTGAGCCATCAAACATTCTTCAAACAAGTCCTTGGGGTTTCCAACAGCTGCAAAAAGGTAATTCCACAGGGCATATTCAGTCTTCCTAGCACAATGCACAACTGTCTGCAGGAAGAGGGGGAACTCGGTGATAAATTTTGCCACAGTGGGAAGTAGTGGGTCGGGAATGGGCTCCCGTGAGGTAGCTTCTTCTTCCAGCACTTCATGAAGCATGAGCTCCAGCACATGAGGGAAGTAAGGTAATGCAGCACAGGACTGAGCCAAGAGCAAGGCTTGCTCCCCAAGGTTTCTGACCAGAAGTTGACGTAGAATGTGGTGGAGGTAGATCTGAGAGGTTCTCTCCACAACACAAAAAGGAAAGAGCACCTCCAGCTGCTCCCTAGCAGTGTTCCGAGTATACAAAGAATCATACAGTAAAGTGTCGTTGACAGCACCAAGGACCAATGCATCTTCAAACAGAACCGCCAGTGGGTAAATATTGATATGGAAAGGCAGCATGATCCGCTGGGACAAGAAGGAATGGGGCTTGCGGTGATCCCTAGGGAAGAGGGGGAGCCAAACTTTCATCCCTGCACCACCGCAACTCAGCCAGAGGGCCTCCAGAAGGTGACGTTTTTGTTTATTTGCTCTACACGTAGTCCAGACATTTTCAACAGACTGGGCTAGTACAACAGGAGGACAGAATGGCAGCTGGAGAAAGAGACACAAGAATCAGGGTATTTTCCTATTAAATTTGCAGGTCCTTGTTCATTGGTACTAGTTTTTTGGATTTTTCAAAACAATAGTACAATAACTTTGAGAAAACCAGAGCAATATATTCAGAAACAGAGTAATAGTACCCTGCCTTTTAAAGTATATTTAAATCTAAAAACAAAACAAAACAAAAAGCCCATGAACTTCACCAAACTATCCATAATTTCCCATTAGAATTTGCACCTAATGATACCTACGTAATATCCTGCCTGGAGTTCAGGACATCTTATTATCATTTGGGAACTTATCTTTCACGAACAGCCTTATTCCCAGAGGCTTAAGGTGAATTTTATATATTAGTTTCTAAATCATATTACTCTTTTTAATTCTTTTATTCCTTCACTCGAATTTTAGACCTTTTTTAACTTTTGAAATGACCTTCCCTTTACTCACAAGTTTCCTCTGGTTTGGGTTACTGTCCTTCTCCCGGATCTGAGGACCTGACCTGTCCCTCTGCATCATGATGAGCTGCCCCGCAAGGTTCAGCATAATGCTCTCTGCATCACGTGCCTGAAATTTTAGAAAAGCAAACTGGGTTCATACTAATTTATAGGTATTTTTTGGCATCCCCCCAATCCATACTGATTAAGGTTGTACTGTATATAGATATTCTACTAGGCTCTGTGGGAATACAAAGTGCTTTCTGGCTAGAGTGGAACAGGTTAATTAAAGAACCATACTAGTGAACATAAAATTGAAAGCAAAGATGAATCCTGGAAAAACTAAGAGAACTTAAATAGTTCATAAAAAAATGAGAGATCATTTTATTATTCTAGCTGGCACAGCTGGAGAAGGTGTGAAGGATGAGGTGGAACTTGAAAGATTAAGAAAACACATGGGGGGCTGGGGATATAGCTCTGTTGGTAGAGTGCTTGCCTCACAGGCACAAGGTCCTGGGTTCAATCCCCAGCACCACACACACACAAAAAGAAAAACACATGGGTAGAAGAGAAAGGGTTGGTGCTTTAGTTAAAGCATGAAATGTAAATGAAGACATGGAGCTAGGATAGAACAGTTCTAATGGTAAAGTGAGAACAACTCTGCTAGATTAGGGATATTATGAAATCAAAGCTGGATAGCAACAGGCCTTCAAGGGCTTAGAAATCTAGGTAAAAGAGTAGCAGGAAAGAACTCACTATGTATGGTTCTTAAGGGAATTATTGAAAGATATGAATTAATCATGATGGATTACTGGGGAGAGGCAGACAATGCGTTTTGACAGGGGTCTTTTTTTTTTATGGACAGCTTAATTTCAAACTTTAGAGAGCCTAGCATAATGATTTTCTGTTGAAACTTATTACCCAGTTTAAATAATTATGAATATTAATAAGTTTGAAAAGCATTGTTTTAAAGCAAATCTCAGATAAAATCATTTTCACCTATAAAGAGGAAAAGCATTTTGATTAAAAAGACCAAAATTTATTGCTATCTTAGGCATGAAAGGTAGAAAAACAGAGTTGAATTAAAGATAATCTCAAGTTATTGAATCTAGGCAAGGAACCAGAGAAGTTCAGGTTATCACTAACAGAAATTAGGAAGACAAATCAGGAAAGTGAAAGTTTGTCGTGGCGGGCGAAACCCGGGGTCCAGGGTTACGCCACGTGCATCTAAAGATGGTGACTGGCAGAGAGCAAACGACGTCCTGATTATGCCTGGAGAACGGCAGGAAGCATTTACAATTGGCTGCATGATAATCAGTTCAGCCGCCTAGCGTGTGGACACATATACTTTACATGTATGCTTGAGCGAGTGATTGCTTGACCTTTAACAGGATTGGACGGACATATCTGCTTACAATTGCTTATGCATGAGACTGCTTATATATTGAAGGTGTTATTTGAATAAACGGGAAGCTGCTTCATGACCCTCTGAAGTGTACGTATCTTTCCTCCCGCTGGTCGGGCCATAAGAGAAGCGGCTGCGGAGCTGCTTGGAGCAGCTGGGCAAAGAAGCGGCGGTTTTCAGTAGTTTGTTACTTTACATGCCATTAAACTGGAAAGAACCTTGCAACTTTCATGTAGACATGTTGTATGAGACAACTGGACCAGAAATGAACATGCCAACATCATAAAAATAAGGGTAAGTTTGGTAAACTGAAGAAACAGATGAATTTGAGGCACAGTATATGGAGGTGAGAGGTAGAGAGCAGAGGGCCATCATCTGAGCTTTTTAAGACAAGAAGAAAAATAGGGAAGTGCAATGACACGTAAACCAAAAAAGGAAAGAATTTCAGGAAGGAAAGAGTGACTCTTCAGAAGATGTAGGATTATTTTCCAGGCTAAGCCTTGCTGACTAGATAAATTTAAGTTGCTAGTATCACCTAGGATTCAGTCAAGGAGAAAAGCAGCCACCCTATGTAATTTATTTGCAAAATACCAAGTTACACAAAATGCTCTGGCTTACGAGTGAGTCTGTTTCTACAAGGATGACACAATAAAGAAATGGCAAAACCAAAAATGTGGATGTCTGTCCAAAACATGAAAATTTCCAATAACTTAGAGGTCTGAGAAGGAAAAATATAACTTAAAAGATGTACGAGAACTCTAAAAGGGTCAGGTACTCAGTAAAATGTAGCTAGATGGTAGAGGAAAAAAACATGAGCATGAATCAAGATAATATGGCTGCTGGAATTGACATATAGTCCTCAGTGGCATATACTCCTCAAATACTGCAAAAGACTTTGAAAATGTTTTACTGAAATTCACTGCATCACTGCAATATTATTAATATTCATAAGGGCCACCTTAAATTTTAAGACGATAGGTTATTTTGCCACTACATTTGGCATATTTCATTTAAAAATATATTTTAAAGAGTAGATATTATTAGTATTTACTCATTCAGTACTTTCTATCAATAATATTATAGGTGTCTGCAATAGTACTCTCAGGAAATCTTAATGAACTTTTTAGAAGAAGCATG
This sequence comes from Sciurus vulgaris, assembly GCF_902686455.1. Lineage (NCBI taxonomy): Eukaryota > Metazoa > Chordata > Mammalia > Rodentia > Sciuridae > Sciurus > Sciurus vulgaris. Next base: position 24,951,985 of record NC_136476.1, on the reverse strand, counting down.
AACTATCTGTATGCTCAAAATCCTAAATTTGAAGGAACTCAAAATACCATTTCTGGGCTGGGGTTGTGGATCAGTGGTAGAGCGCTTGCCTAGTATGTGTGAGGCAGCGGGTTTGATTCTCAGCACCACATATAAATAAATAAACAAAATAAAGGTCTATCAACATCTAAAAAGTATATTTAAAAAAATATCATTTCTTAGCCTAAAAACCTCCCCAGTGGATGGTTCTCTGTGGGAGTTTCAGGAGCTCAAGAAGGAGCTCACTTTCTCATGAGAGGCTATTTACTGTTGAACAGTTCTCATTGTTATTACTTTTAAAAAACTTTATTAAATCAAGACTTTCTTTGTTATAGTATTCTTGGTCTTCCTCCCACACCAGATATAATCAGTCTCACTTCTACTTCAACTTACTACTTAATCTACTCTTCACTAAATTAAGCATCTTCTGTTTAAGAAAGGTCTCTTATAAGAGGTTAAAATAGGTCCAGTACTACTGATACCACTGATTGCCTTCTATATCCAGAATATACAAAGTTTCTGGGGTTTTTTAGGCAGTACTGAAGACTGAATATTTTTTTGTACTGGGGACTGAATCCAAGGGTGCTTTGCCAGAATTATATCCCTAGTCCATTTAATTTTGGTACAGAGTCTTGCTAAGTTGCAAGCACTAAACTGCTGAGGCTGCCCTTGAACTTGTGATTCTCCTGCCTCAGCCTCCTAATAGGTAGCTAGGATTATAGGCATGTACCACTGTACCCCTCCAGTAGTACTGAGAATTGAACTCAGGGGTACTTCCACTGAGCTACAGCCCCAGTCTTTAAATTTTATTTTATTTTTTTAAATTTTGCAATAGGTTCTTGTTAACCTGCTTGGGCGGCTTCTGCTTCAGTTTCCCAAACAAATGGGCTTACACGTTTCTCTAATATGAAAACTTCAAACATGATAAAAAATATGGAGAAAGGTACAATGAACCCACAAATTCTTATCATCCAGACTTATAATTACCAAGATTTTTCCATGTTTGCTCCATTTATTGTTCCTTTTTAAATTTTTCTGAGGTATTTTAAAGCAAGAAATCATGCCATTTAAACTCTCTATATTAAATATTCATTCCTTAACTATATGGAGAAATCCACAATGTTAATGAAACTAACAATTATTTGGAGTTATCAATTCATATTTAAATATCCCTAATTATTTCAACAGTGTCTTTTTATAGCTGGTTTGAATGAAGATCCAAATAACCTTATTGGTTTGTTTCTGTGGTATAGTGATTATCACATGTGCCTCACAAATTAGCTTACCCATTGTATTTAGTTATGACTCTGAAGTCTTGGTTAATCTAGACACTTCTCCTTTCCCCCATGTTCTAAACTCATAGCTGTCCTACAGAATATTCTGCATTGTTTCCTTGTGGTAGAACTTGGCCTAATCCTTCCTAATTCCTGACAATGGAAATGACTCTAGACACTTAAATTCAACGTTTTTGGCAGTAATTCTTCACATGAACTTCATGTTACATTGCCTCAGGAAACATACCACATCTGATTTTCAGTGATGCTATCAGGCATGGGTATGACAATCTGATGTCTTCATTGTAAAGTTTCACCCAGTAATGATCACTGCTGAATCAGTTATTTCCTCAGTCTGTAAAATAATGATCCTTTAATTCTCACATTCCTTCTACATCTTTTAGCTAGAAATCTTGTGTAAAACAGAACTATCTCTTATCAACTAAGAATTACCTGGTTACTACTATGAAATAAGTTTGTGGAGGAAATGGGAGCTATGTTTTAAGGAAGAAAACAAATTATAAAAGTTCATCTATAAAAAGGAGACCAAGTTTGTTAAGGAGTCTAGAACAACTAACATATGAAATAGTTGCACACATGGGAATATTTGGCATGTAGACAAAAAAGTATGAGTGAAGGTAAAGTCAAGGAATGGTAACTGTCTGCAAATATTTTAGAGTATATCATGTGGAGAGAAAGTAACTTTTATTATTTCTTGTTCCAAAGAATAGAGAAATGGGATAGGCTGTTACAAATCAGATTTTAGATCCTTATAAATAATAACATAAAAAATTACAACTGTAGTGGAAGAGGCTCTTTTATGAAGTAGCTGAATTCTCCATTATTTATGGAGTATTGAGGTTTAATGGAAGTGCCCTAAAAAGAAGTAAAATAACAGAATGGATCAAAAACTATTAACCCATGTAAATGTATGATTACACAAATGGTATGCCTCTACTTCATGTATAGAGAAACAAGATGTATCCCATTTGTTTACAATAAAAATAAATTAAAAAAAAAAAGAAGTAAAAGACACATAGGGCAGACAGGAATGAAAAATATTCATAAAATTTTCCTTTGCAACAGGTTCCCAGCTGACATGAAGTTTGGAAACTGCTGCTACCAAAGAAAGAGCCCTGGAATAGGAGGCTATGGAATCTGGATCCTGATGGCAACACTACACATCTGGTTACTTCATACAGAAACTATAGGATTATACTTTCTTTCTTTCTCTCTCTCTCTCTTTTGGCAGGGGTGGGGATACTGGGGGTTGAACACAGGAGCGCTTTACTACTGAGCTACATCCCCAGTACGTTTTTATTTTGAGACAGGATTTCGCTAAGTTGCTAAGGGTCGCCTCAAACTTGCAATCCTTCTGACTCAGCCTCCCCAGCTGCTGGGATTACAGGCAAGCACCACCATACCTGGCTGGGCTTATACTTTCTATTCATAACTAACCATGGTGACCTTGATATTCTATATTCATTCTGCTACTTTCCATCTCATTGTTTTCATAGGCCAAGTTCAGGCTACCATTCACCTAGATCATTATAATGGCCTTCCAGCTGCTCTCCCTTTATGCAGTTTTGTCCAGTTCATTTCCTCCTTACAGTTAAAAACTATAAAACTTAGAGCTAATAATACCCACTTTAAAACACTTTAAACCTGAAGATAAAGTCTAAAGTTATCAATATTATCTATAAGACTCAGTCTCTCTCACATTCCACGTTCCAGAAACTTATGTTCCAGAAACTTATATTATGTTCTCTTGTCTATTAAGCCTTTCCATGACTGTTTCCTCTGCCTGAAATTCTTCCTCTTTGCTTAGACAATCTCTACTCATTCTCCAGATTTCAATTTATATTTTCTTCCCTTCTTTCCTTCCTCCCTCCCCAACCCCTCCCTCCCTCCCTGTGCTAGGGATTGAACCCAGGACCTTCGGCACGCATGGCAAGCCCTCTACCACTGAGTTATACTTCCAGCTGAGGTTTCAATTTAAATGGAACAGAAATCCTGGTTGTTTTAGACTATACCAGGTTTTTGGTTAATGCTCTCACAGTAACCTATATTTTACTTTTTGAGATATATATATGAGATATATATATATATATTTATCTCAAAACAATTAATTATGCAAGTAATCATCTGTTTAATCGAGCATAAATCATGTCTGTTTAGTTTGCTACTGCAACCTAGCATATTCATACAAGATACATTCTAAATACGTAGTATTTATTTGTTGAATAAATAAATAGTTCCTAAGATCAACTTAAAATACTAAAAAGACTGAGATGTAAGCTCCAAAGAGTTTTGATAATGGGATGGTACCTGTTGTGGCATTTTCAAGGTGATTCCATTCTCTGTACTCACTGATGTCAGAGTGACAGATACTACCAGGAAAGGGTGAGGAATGTAGCGTGACATGGATACCTCCTGAAGAACTTGAATACCAGCCATAGTATTTGAACTGTAAAAAACAAAAGAAACTCTGGTAGCTCAACAATGCTAACAATGTTTTTCTTTTTTCTGCTCCTATATAGTAGTAGATTCCATGTTTAGAAAGATCCAAAAGTTCCTACTGTCCTCTCCTCCCTAAATGTCCTTCAGTTATGATTAACAAAGTTGAGGGACCTTCAAAGAATACATATGGTGATGAGAGGGGAAAAAAAAAAAGAAAAAGAAAAAAGAAACAAGACTGTGGAGAAAAGGAAAAAATAAAACAAAAACTAAGGAAGGATCTGCAAAACAGAACTAATTCAGGGATTAAAAACTGGTTGAGAAAGGATGAAGGTTTAATTACTGAGGCCAATAATATATCTTAATTTTTTATGTGTGCACTACCGTCACTGAGCTACTTCAACAAATACATACTTTACAGCTATTTAAACAAGCACACCTATGAGAACAAAATAAAACTCAAGAGATGTTGACTAAATGCTGCAAGAGGGACCAGATGCCAAAAATAATATGAGGCCACATGTAGTAGCAGCAGGACTTTTGCTTTATCTTGTTCAGACTATAATCATCTAGCACAGTGGAAATGTAACTGAGTATGCTAAGGATGTGCTTCCTGAGGCTGTAAAGCTATAGAATGCTTTCAAATTTCCCCAAGTGTCTGGACCTTATTTTCAAAGTTGTGAAAAATTTAATAATTCAGGGTTTACCTCGGCTGAAACTAGATTTTTAAAAATGAATCCAGGAAGATTAGCTGAGGATAGTGCAGACTATGTTATTTCTTTTTCTTTTTTTTCACTACTACTATATAAATATCACTAATTAAAACTCCTTGCATTTTTTACTTCTAAAAAAGGAAATTAAATACAAAGGTAGAAAAATTGTTTTGAGGGAAAAAAAATGACAGAGGAAACACAAGAAGTAGGAGAAGAAAGTGACTTGTCATACGCTATTAACTTACCCATCAGATTTTCTTTCAATACTGTAAAGGCATATTGAACAGTCTGCTCTAAATACTATTACCATGTCCCGGAAGACACTAAGTAGTAATGTTTCTGCTTGTGTCTTGGTGACATGAGCAAAGGCATTGTCCAGATTTGATGTTCGCAAGTATACTCTGAGCTGCAGAATAAAGAAAATTATAAAAATGAGATGGCTAAATACTTTAGACAAACTGCTTTTTATTTACTGACTCTTTTTTCAAGTAATAGTTATAAGACCTATAGAAGTTTTAATAATAAAAGAGTTATATTTATATTTTGGCAGGTTAGATTCATTTTATAGATAAAAGATAAAGTGATCAAAACTGTGAATGCAATATTATGAGACATTCCTATTAGACTTGCATGTTTACATCTAATATGATGAGCCCAGCAGTTTCTTAAAACAAGCATATAATCAATAAATTAATAAAACTATCTTTCATTTATTTATTTATTGTACTGGGGATTGAACCCAGGGGCACTTTACTGCTGAGCTACATCTCCAGTTCTTTTTCTTTTTTTATTTTGAGAGAGGGTCTTGCTAGGTTGCTGAGGGCTGGCCTCAAATCTGTGATCCTTCTACCTCACACTCTTGAGTCACTAGGATTACAGGTGTGTGTCTGGCTTACAAATCTGTCTTTAAGAAGTCATTCTTAAAAAAAAAAGTCATTCTTATGAATTTAGAATTTTAACTATTTTGCTATAAAATTTTATAAAGATTATCTATAAGCTAAAAATCCTTAGAAAAGTTTATCTTAGAAATCCCATTGTCACTTAAAATTTTTTTAAAACAGTAGTAATCTGAAAAATTTAAAACACATTAGTTATTGATTAAAAATATTTTATTCAGTTTTCAATTGGTTATTTTCTATATAAAATTAAGTAGTGCTTACTAGGACTAAAATATAAAAATCTATTATTTCTGAGAAAAAAATAAAACCTACCTCTTCTTGATGGTCACTTATATTATAACATGCAAGAACCATAAAATCATTCCACCAGGCTAAGCCACCAGTCACAATCATATTTTGCTCCTTGAAAAAAAAATTTTTTTTAAACATTTTCACCTTAATTAAGTTACCAGAAATTACAAAAAGTAACATATTCTTAGGCAAAGAAAGCTCAAATTATTTCTGCTTTACTCTCCCTTGAATGATTACTCCAGGGACTTTATTAACAATGGTTCATATTCTGTCTTTAAAAATAAATGTTTCTGTAAGGAAGCAAATATACTGATATATCATATAGCACAATTATTCCACATCCAAGAGACACTAGTTTAAATTCTGTTTTTATCATTCATCAGATGAATGAATCCTAAGTTTCTCTTTTATCAAATGGTGAGCAACAATAAGGCCCTGTGTTGTTATAAAATGAATGAGATATACAGAAAATACCCTAAAGTGACTGATACACAAAAAAGTACCTATTAAATGCCATTTTCTTCTCTTCTCTTCCAATTTGATTCTTGCAAAATCCAACTTCATGCACATATGTGTGTGTGTGTGTGTGTGTATTTTTTTTTCTCCAAATAGATCACACAGATAAGCAGAGAATGATCTCAAATTTTGTGGAAATTTACATTTGATGGACTTGAGATTAAATCTCAAGCTAAATAATTATTGTTACTGATCTTAACAAGAATTAAGAATAAACCATTTCAACACAAGACCCATTATCAAATTATCAAGTACTTTATTAAAATCAACTCATAGATATTATCCAATATCAGTTTCTTATACATGACTTTCAGTTTTTATAAGGAAATAGTTTACTGTATAGCATAGATAGTTTATATTAAGTTCTATATTTAGGGAAATTGGTTTTTAATTTCAAAAAGACTAACCTGAGTAATGTTTCCAAAAAGTTTCCATTTTTTGGTGAGTAATGAGTAATGTGCAAAACCAAACTTGCCAACCACAGCAATATTCTGTCCAAGTTTATCAATAGCTGAAAACTGTTTAAAAAAAAATTAAGAACTCTTTGCAAACCTATATACTTTAAAAGGCATATAGTGATTAATATTGGGTAAGGTAAACAGACTTAATAAGTGCTAAATATAAAATGCTAAATTAAAAAATTCAAATATTTCTAGTTATAGATGACAAAAGTAGATGTTAATGCACTAGTAATGTGTAATGTGTAGAAGATCATGTACTACATTTTCACTCTTATCAGTGTTCCCACTGAAAAGCTCAATTCCCAGAAAGCCTCTTGCAACAAATGCTATTCAACAAAGTTAACATCAACAAAATAACAACTCACCCGTATAGGCCAATTGCTTTCTAGATAGGTACTGGAAATCTATAGAAAATAACACATCGGTTTGGTAAGATTTATGAAATATACTTAAAATTTAAAGCATTAATTTATCACAATGAGATTCAGCTTCCCAAGAGTGGCTAGTAGTAGCAGAGCACTTGGAATTTACCATTTATATATGAGTCAATATTTCTCATCTCATGTCTTAACCAGTCCAAATTTCTAGACATCAGGCTCATCAGGCTTTCTTCTTTTTCCTTTTTCTCCCCCACAATGCTTTTTTTTTTTTTTTTTTTTTTTTTTTTGTAGTACTAAACTCAATAAATACAGACCGATGAGATACTTAGAAGCATCCATGAGGGTAGTCATGAACTATGCAGATGAGCAGTTTTGGTTTGCTAACATGAATCATTTTCAAACAACCTTTTCAGATAAAATTACAGCTTCAGAAAGAGTTTTGATTTTTAATGGAAATACTTCGATTACACTTCTGATTAAAAAAGCAATGCTTACAAAATTAAATAATACAAAAATGTAGAAAGTACAAAATGAAATTGTTGCTAGGGACAACCACTAGTTAGTTTTTATTCTGTCTCTAAACAAACACCTGTAAAAAGGTAGAGTATGTTTAAGCTACTATTAGTCTATTGGAATGTTCAATTTATTCATCTATAAGAACTCTTAATACATATTACAGATATTAAGTTTTTATTTTCAACATCAGTGGTAAATGTATTTTCCCATGTCTGTCTTCCACCTTTGTACATGGTATCCTAGTATCATTATAACAAAACTCTTAAACTTCAAGAATCCTCTGTGGGATATAAATGTGGATTAAGTAAATTCTAGCTGTACTGAGACTCTTGTCTCTATTAGCCCACTAATTACGCAGTTTTCACAAGGAGTTGGTGGGAGTGGAGTGTGAATTAGCAGAACAACAGAACAAAGGAAGAGTTATCAGCTCTGTAAGAAAAGCTTCAATTTATTCATATTTATTTTAATCTTAGTAAAAAGTGTCATATATTTAAAAAATAATTCTAAATTAAAAAGCCATGTGAAGTGAATCAAATCTAAGAAAACTGTGTAATGTGGAAACAAAATAAAAATCAAGTAATAACAATTGCTGAAACTATTTAACCTTGATGAACTATGTTAGACTTCACTTATCTAGTAAATCAACTAAATTAAATAGCTGTTAGTACATTAGGAAGTTCTTAAACCTCAATATTATTTGTGCAAGCCTACCTTATAGAATAAAAGATAACTGTCATTGATATATGCTGGAAGAATGCTTAACTTGAATCTTAACAGATATGCTATACTGTTCAGGCTAATTAATAAAATTCACTATGATGGGCAAAATTAGTTCAGAATAATGGTAAACTTGAGGTAATAACATGGTGGTAAAATAAAAGTTAAGAGCATTTTCTTTTCTTTTTTGCAGAGCCAGGGTTTGAATCCAGGCCCTTCCACATGCTAGGCAAGTGCTCTACCACTGAGCTATATCTCCAGCCCCGATTAAGAGCAATTTTTATCTTTTTATTAGATTGTAAGCAAAATTCCTTTTTTTTTTCTCCAATTAAGAAAACAACTATGGTTACATGAAGGAGGATATAATGGATGTACTTGAGTACAATTGCCCCTGTTATCCAAGACGCTCAAAAAAAAAAAAAAAAAAAAAAAAAAAAAAAAAAAAAAATTCCAAACTACCCAAACTTTGATGACTGTGTGAAACATCATGACTGAGAGGGTACTACAGGAGCTGGGATCTCACTGCAAAATGGTTTACAACATAAAGTTCCTAATCATGGGAATTCAATGTTAAATCTTAGCAAATGACTGTACTCCAATGAATATTTTATAGGCAAAAACAATTCTTTTTTTTAATCTGAAAAAGTCTAAGAAGTACCAGGTGCAGTAGTGCACACCTGTAAGCACTTGGAGGTTGAGACAGGAGGATCATGAGTTCAAACTAGCCTCAGCAACTTAGTGAGGCCCTAAGCAACTCAGCAAGATCCTGTCTCTAAACAAAATATAAACAAGGGCTGGGGATGTGGCCCAGTGGTTAGGTACCCCTGGGCTCAATTCCTGCTACCAAAAAAAAAAAAAAAAAAGTCTAAGAAGTACCAAAAAATTGCAAATGGTTTATTTAAAACTCAAGATATAAGTTTAAAATGAAGATTTATTTTTTCATGTAGTTTTTTTTTTTTGTCTGAAGATCATATAAAATACAAACTAGAACAAAAACTTGTATTTTCCCTAGTAGTCACCTTTATTGATTTACATGTCATCTGAACTCTGAACTCTATGCCTAACATGAAGAACAGGAAATGGCAGAAGTAAGTAAAGAAGTAGCTAATGAATAATGATGAAATACAGATCAAGAACACACATTCAGAGTTCAAAAGTCATGCCACATCACTGAGAAACTGAGTGAGTGCTAAGGTACAGAAAGAATCTCTACCCTTCTTATTGTAGGATTTTCCAGTCTCTTTTTTTTGGTGGTGGTGGTGGTGGGAGTTTTTTTTAATTGGGCATTTAACCCAGGACTTCGCCATGCTAGGCAAGCATTCTACCTTAAGCCACATCCCCAGCCTCCAGAGTCAGTCAGTCTGTCTGTCTGTTGGTCTGTCTCTCTCTTTTAAAGTTATTCTTCTAAAATCCTATCTCCTGCCTAGACTACTTTTGGAACTGGTAAGGTTATGAAACCCAGCCTATTAGCAGATTTGATCTATGCCAAATACCACTCCTAGTACACTTGATACATATTGTAGGATAGCAAATTATTTGTAAGTGAAACAGCCTTTGGGATCCACAGCTGACACTCCTAACATGGTGCCTGATACACCACTGTTACTTATCTCCCACATTTTGTCTAAGTTATTCTTTCCAAGTAGTTAGAGCTAGTTAATTAAATCCAACAACCTCAGAATACTGGATAATAAAGATTATTGCATCTTTCAGAAATCAATGTTTACATTATATGAAATACTGAGCATTAAAATAAATGGCATCTGAGAAGTAACATAGCTTAAAACTAGAAGGTTTTCATTTTTTAAAAAATGTTCATATTGTGCTCCATTACTTTCTAAAATTTTAACTAAGAAAACTCAGTTAAAAAAACAAAAATAAATAAAAGCATGCTTCACTGTCAGCTACAAACCCTGCTTCTGACAAGGATGTATTTTTTATTTTAGCTTTAAAGGAAAACACAATGAACATAGAATCTTCTAATGAGGAAGTTAAGGAGTACAAGATAAGGCTTAAATAAGCAAAAAATCCAGTATTCTAAGTAACGAACAGAAAAAGCAGTAGAATTAGTTGGGGCTCATTAGATGAACGCTAGCTATACAAGAAGCATACAAAGTATAAGTTACACAAACAAATAACTTTGATGGAGGATGTGATCTTATCCTGGAAAAGATATGTTGAAAGGGCAATTAAACCAGGCACCCATGTTTCCTCAGAGTCATCATTACTGGCTTTAAAGCCTAGAAGGTAAAGATTTAGCATTATAAAGACGTTGTAAAGCATCCTACTGAAAGATCACCATAACTGTGCATTGAATCACTGGCTGGAATGCTAGCAAAGTATAAGGCAACTCCAAATAAAAACATAGCCATATAGGTAAATTCTAAGTTTTAGCCCAAGATTAATAGTATATGATTCAACATTTAGTACCTAAATTTGATATACATTAGACTTCTTACTTTAATGTAGGTCACAGTAAAGACAGGTCTGCCATTATTCTGTTGTGTGATCTTGGGTAAGTCACATAACTTCCCTGAGCTTTGGTTTCCTCACGTATAAAATCCAGTTGGATTATATGATCTCTAAGGTCCTTCCAGCTCTAAAAATTCTATGAATCTATCACAATTTAATTGTTTTGGGAATACAACTGTAGCCATGTTTTCAAGGAAACTGAAAAAACAAGTTAAACTCAGGTTTAAAAAGTTCATCTTTCTAAATATTTTGAGTTATCTAACAGAAAGAATCATGCTACTACCTAAAGTCCTAAAAAATCAGTGCCATATGCTTTTCTTATTGGATACTTCATAGATGGCTAAGAATCACTGAATTTTTGAGCTGGAAGGAAATTCAGTTTTGTTATTGCCTCATGGATTTTGAGTTCCAGACCTACCTTCTTTGATCCTCTGCTCTACTTGGCTCTCTGGTAACACAGACCTGGCTAGGCAGAACTGGCATTGATGCTAGGTCAGTGTAGAATGAATAGTTCAAAGTATGGGGAAATGAAAATAGCAGAGAAATGGCTATAGGAGAGAAGGGAGCAGTGGAAAATTTTAGTCAAGGAAGTAGCTGATGCAGTTCTATTTAAAAATTGTTACTAATTATAAAATGGTATGTACATTGTTTGATTCTATGTTTATTAATGTAAATTAAATACATTTTCAATGTAGGAGATATTCCTCCTTTGACCTTTCACATAATGACCATTTTTCTGTCTTTTATTATCTCCAAAGTCAACTGAAAATAACTTGAAAGCTGAAGTAAGCTAGTAAGGTACAAGTACAGAGAGCAGAAGGCAAAGAATTGTGGAAATAGAAAGTGACTAAAGTAAATTCATCCAAGAGTAGGCTCCGATACATTGTGGTATCAAAGGAGGAAAGAAAACATTCAGGACTTTGAACTTATACATGCAAGTTTCTTTTAAGAAACTTTAATTTATTGAATTCCCCAGTTTAATTTTAACTATCATCAAAATTCAGAATTAATCTTCATGTTAAATGCCAATTTATCAGAATTACTAAAAGAAACTGCTAAAAAGTGATATCAGAATGAGTGAATAATTTGGAAGATTAAATATTAGTAAAATTATTAACAAAGTTTTAGAATGATCATAATTTTTATAAATTTGGGTACACTGTCAGATGATTAACCTTAATATGGACCCATCAGGATTATAAGATCAGCTGTAGAGGGTACCAGTCAACACTGCCACTTTCACAGTGAGTATACTTTTACCTATGTAAATACATAGAGCTATCTTATGTAAAAAAGATCCTGAAAATAAAATAGTTATCTTCAACGAGAGGGCAAAACAAACTTCCAGTTCTTGAGAGTAATGGACTTAAAAGCAGGTGAGGATGTACTCTGTATCAAATGGAAAGAAAGACGACAAGAGGACAAGAACATAGAAAAGCAGAAGAGTGATGTGACAGTCGAGAAGGTTAAAAAGATAGTTTTTCTGAAGTAACAAATTAAATACTTAAAAAATCTGTTCCAAGTGACATCTTACCAAGAACTGAATCACTAGTAATCAGTAAATAAACACTTACCTGTACAACATGCCAATGTCGATGTCCAAGTAAAGTGCTTAAACCCTGGGACTCTAAACCTCCATCTGCAAATGGGCTCCTTTCCTGACTGGGCTTCTGCTGAGAGTGTGAAGAACTTCTGGGATTCTGGGTCTGTGAGGCTTCTCCACAGTTCAAGTACAAGCGATCCTCTCCCTGAAGCAACACCTGTTCTTGGTTACTCTAGATAAGGAAAGAGGAAGATGAGGAGCAAAGGAGAAAACTGAATAAAAATTAAGTAACACATCAATTTACTTCTATTACAGAAAACGTATTACCTCAATGTTAATTTTCTTCACAGAGGACAAAGACTACAATAATGATCTCAGTACAGTTACATTTAGAGAGAACAGGCAGTGTTTTAATTATTATTTTCCAGTGTTAAAACCTGTTAAAATCTGTTTTATTATATAGTTGTAATAAGTTTACAACTGCTATAAAAGAACCTACCTAACATTACTATTTCCAAATGGCAATTCTAAGAGAGATTTTTAATCTGAAAAACTGAATATGACCACCCATTATTTAGTTTACAAATTAGTTTTACAGAAAGTATTCATCAATCATTTTAAGAAAGGGTATCTGGTGGAAGACATTTCTTTTTGTATGCTTATCCATGTGCTTACATGGTAACAAGATGGTGTACATTAGGAACAGGGATAACTGGATGCTGGAGGATCTTCTAAACCATGCGGGTAGAAAAAGAGAAGCCTAAGCCTATAGTTTTGGGTTCAGAAAAATCTGATCATAAAGTGAATGTTTAGTGTCAAGGACTGTGTATGGGTCTAAGGATAACCAGACATATAAGGCAGTTTCTACTATTTAAAACTTTGTTCTGGTTTTCAATTAAAGGGCCAGTGTACTCCAAAGTAGTAAGATTCTTGGGACCCTATCCCTTCACTTTTCCATTTTAGTCTAAATGCTATACTGACATAAAACTCAAGGGCGCTATTATTGTTAAGGAGGGCAAACACTCTGTTCTTATTTTTCTGGGGTTTCTTAATTTTAAACTGCAGTGATGGGATCTCAGATCTGGACTATTTTTTATAGTATTTTTCAATGTATTGTAAATTTAATTAACCCATTTTACCAAAAATCTTTAAAAAGCCCTTGATACTAAGGTAATAAGATAAGCACTCCTAACATGTAAGCTATACTACTATTATATATTAGCAATATATAATATTAATATATATTATTTCAGATAGGCATGGGGAATTTATAATTTGGGACAATGTTTCCCAAAGCAGGTTCTTAGACTTACTTTTTTCCAAGTGTTCATTAAGAGTTGATGGTTGATTGGGCATGAGGAACACTGTCTTTTTTATTTTTATTTTTTTAAGTACTGGGGATTGAATCCAGGGGTGCTTACACCCCCTTAACTTTTTTTTTTGAGAAAGAATTTCACTAAACTGCCCAGATTGATCTCAAACTTGTGACCTTCCTACCTCAGCCAGGCATGCACAACTGGACCTGATTCAACTGTGCTTTTTTAATATTCCAACTTCTAGATTTTCATGATGCACATGAGCATATTTGAAACTCTAGAACCCTACAATAAATAGATTTCTACAGCTTTGTTTTAAAGTCTTTATTTCATACCTAGGTAAAACTGGAACTTTTTTTTTTTTTAATCCCATGTAACTGCTAATATTTTTAGTAAGTAGTGTGGTGAAACATACTTTGGTAAATTCTATTCAGATTAAGACTAAATTATTCCAGTTATTCAACATATAAACACTGCTTTCCCACTTGTGACCCTATTAAAAAAAAGAATAATACACCAACCATGCCCCAAAACCCAACAAACAAATAAAAAACCAAAACTATAAAGTATGTTCAGAATGATTTTGGTATAAATTTATTGTAAAATGTAAGGATCACAAGAATATGCACAAAAAAAAAGGTAATATGCCAATTTTAGGAATATACTTGCTGTCTATAGTCATGAAGAAAGTTCTGGAATTCCAATTGGAAAGAAACTAAAGAAATTGGAGTTTTAAATACACTTACCATACAAGGGTTTACAGTGAGGACACTCTTGATAAACTGAAATAGCAGAATGCTGGGCTGTTTAACTATATTTCTGAGGTCAGATTCAATTTCAATGTGTTGAGAACCAAATCCACTGATTACCCATAGGTGATAGCCTTCTGCACCCCAGCTCTTGGAGAGAGGATGGGGGAGAAAAAAAGTCAAAGCATTAAAAGGGACTTGTTACCCTTCAGTCAATATCTCCAATAACCAATGAGCATTATTAATGACTTCTGAAGGTTGGAGAACCTATGACAGACAACTCGAACAAGAATGATACCTTCTACTACATCTTAGCTATCTTCAGAGAAATCACTACCACTGTCCTATAATTAGAACAGTCAAACAACTAAATGCCATTCTTAGCTTCAATTTCAGGATCACAATCCTAAGGAATACCTATTGCTTTCTCTAACTTCTCCATTAATTGAATTTAGCTACCTCTTAAATACAAAAGACTAGTGTTTTACATAGCGCAAAAAACAGTGTATTGGAAGTTGAGACTAGTTTTCATTTTAGATGGGTTTTTGTTATATTATCTTGGCCATGCTATCTGGTTTATTAAAATGTTTCTTCCTTTGTAAAATGAGAAGCTTAATAAAATTCTCCAGGTACATTGTTTTTATTTTTTTTTAATTTTTAGTTATTGGTGGACACGATACCTTTAATTTATTTTTATGTGGTGCTGAGGACTGAACCCAGGGCCTCACACATGCTAGGCAAGCATGCTGCCTCTGTGCAATAATCCCAGCCCTCACATTCAGTTTTAATACTTAATACATTTCATGACAGATTTTTTGAGTGGGGGGGTACTGGGCACTGAACTTGGGGGCACTCAACCACTGAGCCACATCCTCAGTCCTATTTTGTGTTTTATTTAGAGACAGGGTCTGAGTTGCTTGCTTTTGCTGAGGCTCATGGGAACTCATGATCTTTCTGCCTCAGCTTCCTGAGCCACTGTAATTACAGGTGTGCATCACTATGCTTGGCTGAAGATAAAATTTTTAAAGATTAGTTATTCTCAATCTGTAAGCCAAGAAGATGGTAATAGTGGAGGTGGGAGGGGGACCCATGAATTGTTGCAAAATTACAAGAGTTTAATAGAAGTTTTATGTTTTCCCATGATAAACCTGTAAAAGCTTGTGGCTAAAATATTAACTTAGCAAGGCTGACAGCACTGTTATATTCCATTCAGAAGCACGGACTTGCAATTATAAAAATCCTCTCTGGTGGAAAACTTATTTTTAAATATGGAGGTGGGCTATAATCCCAGGAACTCAGAAGTCTGAGGCAGGAGGATTCCAAGTTCAAAGCCAGCCTCAGCAACTTAGCAAGACACAGACTCCAAATAAAAATCAAATGGGCTGAGGATGTGGTTCAATGGTTAAGTGCCCCTGGGTTCAATCCTTGGTACTCTAAATAAATAACTAAATAAACAACTAAATAAAATATATAAATAAAAATAAAAATAAAATATGGAGGCAGGGAGAA
Organism: Sciurus vulgaris; assembly: GCF_902686455.1. Lineage (NCBI taxonomy): Eukaryota > Metazoa > Chordata > Mammalia > Rodentia > Sciuridae > Sciurus > Sciurus vulgaris. The sequence continues at coordinate 24,936,154 of NC_136476.1, read as the reverse complement.
ACAGCAAAATGGCTCCTTGGAGGTAAATGGTAACCACAGTAATTTTAACTCTTACCAAGATCAGAAACGCCTTCCTCTGTATAATAAAAGAGAAGGGTAGGGCTGGGGATATATAGATCAGGTGGCACAGCCCTTGCCTACCAAGCACACGGCCCTGGGTTCAATCTCTAGCACCATAAAAAAAAAAAAAAGAAGAAGGGTAGTGATAAGCCTCATAGCCGCTAATTCCATAAGGATGACACCAAGTGGGGCTATATAGAGCAAGAAAATGGTTTTATGTAAAGAGAGAGATTATATCTCATTGATTTCTATAGAAATTTGAAAATAGGTAATAAAAGAATTATTACAATAGTACTATAATTCTCTTGACAAACATCTATAAAAAGTTTTAAGAATGTGCTTGAGTAATGCACAAGTACAAGTACTCCAGGAAAAATGCTCGAAGTACATTTTACTTTATGTTAAAAGAAAGGAAGCCATGAGAAGTGAGCGCCTGTGAGTCACACAAAAATGGGAGGTATGCTTTGAAAACAGAAGAGCCTTGTATGAACAGTCATCTTCAGAAAGGCACTTAATGGACACATCTAAACAGAACTGAAAAAAATCAGGCAGCCTCCCAATTTAAAAAAAAAAAAAACTTTCATCAAAGTAAGAACTGTATAAGGAATAACTGCTAAGACTAAAATAACTTTGTGATTTCTATCAGACCAATATGAGAGAAAAAAAGAAAAGATATCTACATTCTTTATACTATGCCAATTTAATAGAAAGTACTTACCATAGAGCTGATCTTAAGGGGATCTTTTTTAGTACCATCAGACCTATAACTAAAACAGAATAGAAACTTAATTTAAGAGAGTCTTATGATTATCTATAATGCACATAGCATTTAGCTTTAGTTTTTTAGAAACAATATTTTGCTCCATCAAAATAGAAATACAGCTGGGTGTGGTGGCACATACCTGTAATCCCACTGGCTTGGGAGGCTGAGGCAAGAGGATCAAGAATTCAAAGCCAGCCTCAGTAACTTAGCAAGGCCCTAAGTAACTCAGCAAGATTCTGTCTCTAAATAAAATATTTTAAAAAAGAGCTGAGGATGTGGCTCAGTGGTTAAGTGCCTTTGGGTTCAGTCCCCAGTACAAAAAACAAACAATCCAAAAAACCACAGAAATACATAACTGCATGAAATAAGAAGCTGTAGGCTAATACACCTAGGCCTATCACTCAGCCATTTTTCTAGGTTCAACTGACTTCTTGACAGCATCATGAAGTTTGGGAAGGTGTATTCACTTCCTCAGGACTGTAGCTCAGGGTAATATATAAAGACAGCAGACATAGTAACCCATTACTATTAACCCGCTGGGTTAAACTACATTAACTCAAAGAGATTAAGTAACTTTTAACTTCCTATTTATTTATTTATGTACAAGGCTTATCACTCATACTGTGTGAGCAGCTACCTGAAGGCAGGACCTTGTGTGATTCATGACATGAGGTCAAATACACAAAAGGGGCTCAGTAAATAAGTGAATTTTTTTTCCAGTATTGGGGACCAGTGAGTTTCACTGAATGAACTATCAGTTTTAAGAGGGTGATGTTTGGAAAATCAATACATTCTGAACAAACTAATTCTGAACCTCACAAATTATTTTGAGGTAAGTGTCAAATAAGGCAAAAGGGTAATTACATGACCCAAGGTTTCTATATACATATACTGTCTGGGCAATAATGGAGTTATTTTATCTAAACTTGTCTTTATTGACTCACGCAAAATCTCCTCCAAGTGTACAAATCAGCTGGGCTCCAAACACACTCCACAAAGAAAGTCCTCCATATTCCCATGTCACTATTACAACACTATTGTCAGGAGACCATCTGATCAATTTAACAGCTCCTGTTTTGTTCCAAATGTCTGTTAAGAAATAGTGAGAAGAATTAGAAAAAAACAAATGATTGCTTCAGAAATACTTAGTACTTTTTATAGTCTATATCTTCAAACATAAACAAGCAGAAGCATCACTGCTTCACATAATGAGATGAATCCTGCTCATATAAGACTATTTAAAACAAGGATCACCAGTCTTGGTCTGATCTAATCAGGACAAATTCAGTGCACAGGTGACTATAAGAAGTGAAAGTTGTTTCTGGCCACTATTGGCTTGAGTAATCTTCAGTCTTTGGTTTGTGCTAATTAGCTTGTGTAGAACAGGGATAAGGTTGAAGCAAATACTTTATTTAGAGAAAAATATATGCCGGACTTTGAAAATGCTATATAATAAGAATGATAAAAATGCAAGGAGCAGGCCAGGTGCAGTGTTGCACACCTGTAATCCCAGTCTTGGGAGGCTGAGACAAGAGGATCATGAGTTCAAAGTCAGCCTCAGCAAAAGTGAGGCACTAAGCAACTCAGTGGCACCCTGTCTCTAAATATAATACAAAATATGGCTGGAGATGTGGCTCAGAGGTTGACTGCAACAACTGAAACACTGAAACAACTAAGATGTTGAATAAAATATTTAAATACCTCAAAATGACCAAAAATATTGGGACAAAATGTTTTTTCCTTGAATTTATCTGCTAAGCCCTGAAAACCTTGATTACCACCTCTGATGACTCAACCACGCAAGGGATAGGAAAGAAACTCAGAGTTTGCCCAACCAGGGAGTCTAATCAAAGACACCTATGCAAAGTTAGACTACAAAGGACTCTATCCACTGTATAAAAGCAAATGAGAAAAAAACTGCCTTGAAGAAGAGAATAGCAAGAAATATTTCCATGCTTCACCTATAGTACTGAATAAAAACTAAAGCTCCCCTGATAATCTGCAGCCACAAGTCACCCTTCACCCTGATTTGTAATTTGTGCCATTAATGTGGTTCAAAAAAATCTTCAAAACTACAAAGTTCAGTATATAAGATTGATGTGGTACTCTCAAGTGACTGGCAGAAATACAAATCCTCTCTGGTAGAAGTCAAATGCAATCCAGGTCTCAAAGCATTCACATAAATAACTTTCAAGAAAAATAATCAGCTTTCAGTCAAAAATCCTAAAATACATAAACAAATGAATGAGAACCTACGGAACTAAGTAGGAGAAACATACCGACAAAGTCTTCAGATATTAGAATTAATGGACACAGAACATTAATAATCATGTGTTTTATAGCTAAAGAAACAGAAGACTGAAAGTTGGAGCTGGAAGCCTAGAAAGGAAAAAACTAACTTTCTGAAATAAAAATAATTAAAAACACAATGGAGAGATCTAGTAGATATAAATGAAGACAGAATTGGTGAACTAAAGATTGATATGGAAATTTTTTCTAGACTGCAGTTCAGAGAAACAAAAGAAATTTAAAAATTCAAAAGCCAGGTTAGAAAATAAGAAAAAAATTGGGTACAGGGGTGCAAACCTGTAATCCCAGTGGTTCAGGAGAAGGCTGAGTGGGAGAACCAAGGTTCAAAGTCAGGCTCAGCAACTTAATGAGGCCGTAAGCAACTTAGTGAGATCCTGTCTCAAAATAAATGAAAAGAACTGGGGATGCAGCTCAGTAGTAAAGTGCCTCTGAGCTCAATCTCCAGTACAAAACAAAAACAAAAAACAAACACATACATGCACACACACAACACATAAAAATGCATAACACATATTAGAGTTTCAGGAAAAGAAACTGCAGGAGAGGCAATAATCAAGGATAATGATGGAGAATTTTTCTAGAACATATGAAAGATATGAATCCTCAGATCCAGCACATCTAAATCTCAAGCAGGATTAAACAAAATCCTTCACCATCCACATCACAATCAAATCACAGAACACAAAAGACAAAGAGAAACTCTTACAAATAGAGAAAAAAAGACTAATCTGAAAAGGGAATACTATTTGACTGAAGACTTCCCAATAGCAGCACTGGAAACCCAATGACAATGGAACTTCTTCAGTGAATATAAAGGAAAATAACTGTCAATCTATAATTGTATAACAAGCTAAGTTATAATTAAATCACAGGGTGAAATAAGCCATTAAGACCAAAATAAACAAAACAAAGTTTACCATCCCAAAAACTTCACTTAAAGAAATTCCAAAGGATATATATCAGGCAGAAAATGGTCTCAAAAAGAAGATACAAATTGTTAAAAGAAATGGTAGACAAAAATATTGGTATATGTATGTGGTTAGAACTAAGTCAACAAGAAAAGTTAAGTATTCTAATATTTAACTGAAATTTTAAGTAAGATATCTTTCTTCCTTGAAACTAATAAGATTTTTTATTAATAAGTTTGATTAGATTTTCACAGGTACATTCAACCTCTTTCTGACTCCTAACATCAAAGCAATTTGTAGTCTTATGATAATCACTTTTAAGATGGGAACACATTTAAACCTGTGAGGAAAACATAACTCAGTTTGGGAAAAGGCACCCAATTACTAATATGGATATAGGCATAGTACATTACAAAATTCAGAAGACATATAGTAATGAGATTATACTGCTGTTATATATAATTCTGGGAAGGAAACTGGACTTGACTTAAAAATAGATTCATTCATTACATGTTTATTATGTGTTTCTCACTAAACTGAATCAGCTTGGTGTAAAGTAACAGGAACCACTCTACACTCAAACTATATTCTAGGCGGGGGAAATTATAAGCTATTAAGTTCAGTAAAGCATTATAGATGCTAAGAAAGATGTGCAGAATACAATGAAACAGAGGAGGGAAGAGTATTCTAACTAGTTCATAAAAAGAGATTTAAACTATATCTGGAAATATGACTAGATTTCTTCCATGTAGAAATATGAGACATTTTAGACAGAGATCAGTGTGAGAGTCAAAGATATCAAACAGTGTGGAGGTATTCAAGCACGGAGGTATGCAGGCAGTTTGGTCAAGCTAAGTAAAGTGTAAGATTAGTTCCTAGCCTGTGTGCCAACGTACACCAGAAAGGGACAAAAGACTTACAGAGGTGCCATAAGATAATTTTCAAAAGAAACACAGTGATATACAGCATGTGTTAGACACAATGTAAATATCTAGCTGCAAGTAGTTTATAACTGCAATTCATTTTGTTTATTAATTTTTTTAAATAATTTTATTTTTACAGACTGCATTTTGATTCATTGTACACAAATGGGGTATATCGTTTTGTTTCTATGATTATGCACGTTGTAGATTCATACCATCATATACGTACATAGGGTAATGATGTCTGTCTCATTCCACCATTTTTCATACCTCCACTCCCTCCCATTTCCCTCTATGTAAAGTTCCTCAATTCTTCTCTCACGCCTTCTCCGCTTTGTAAAGATAGGTTTTTAGGAGCTGCTATAATAAAAAGTAAGTATTCTGTGAAAATCAATGTGAAACCAGAAATGTGGATGACTGTGCCCAAAGTTTGAGAGACTGTGCAGTGCCCAACAGGCATAAACATTCCATTAGTAAAAAAACTACATTTGGGGGACGGAAAGATAATAGAATAAAACAGACAGTATTACCCTATGTATATTTATGATTACATGAATGATGTGAATCTACATTGGGTACAACCACAGAAATCAAAAGTTGTACCCCATTTGTATACAATGAATCAAAATGTAGTCTGTAAAAATAAAAAAAATTTTAATAAAAAGGAAGAATGAGATTATTATTTTGTTTCCATTTACAGGAAATAAAAATTTAAAGGTGTGTGTGTGTGTGTGTGTGTGTGTGTGTGTGTGTTTGGTGGTACCAGGAGTTGGAACCCAGGGCCCTGTGCACACCAGGCCAGTGTTCTACCAGTAAGCTACATCTTTAGCCCTGTTGGTCAGTTAACCCAATACCTATTGACATCTACCTTCTCCACTTCTACTATAATGGCTTAGAAAAAGTTATCATTTCCAAGTTTTCTCTGAAACCTGAGGTAGCCAGGTGACATTTTATGGTCATAAATTAGATGAAAGTAGAAGACAGGTGGAGTAGGTAGGAGGCAGGGATATATCTGGGAAAGCTTTTGCTTTCTTCATTAAAAAGAAAAAAAAAAATCAGATATACTTCGCTCCAATCTTTTTTGGCTGTCTCAACTGCATAATGCTGGAACTTTGGAGCTACCCTTTGACCACAAAAACAATCAAATGAAGATCAGTAGAAAATTGCCTTTGGATTTTCTGCTAGTTGACAAAATAAATTCTATTTGTTTAAGCCATAGTAAGTTGGGTTTTCTGTTAATTCAGTCAAAAGCATCTTCAATGATGCAAAGTTTAGGCTTAATCTTGTGAAAAGCAGAGAATAAAGGGTTCGAAAATAAATTTTTATTTTATTTATTGCTATGTATCCAGCAATTAAAAGTGTCTAACATGTAAAGTATCTGTTTGATAAGTAAATTGAATTGGAAGACATAAAATAACAGAGGGAATAAAATCAGGTCAGAGACTGTGGCAAAATCCAGATAAGGAATACAGGGGTTAAAACTAAGGACAGAAAGAACTAAGTGAAAGAATAGAAAATATCTCAGGAGCCTCTCCTGTTACACAGAAATCTTTGGGTCACATAAAATCTTGTTACATGTTCTAACAATATTTACTTATAGCAGGTATCATTTGATTTAAAGCCAGTATTTGTTAGGCATAGCATTACCACTACAGTATCTGAGGTTTTGCTGTTCACATTTTCAGTTACCCAAGGTCAACTATGGTCTGAATGTATTAAATGGAAAAATTAAAGAAAGAAATAATTCATAAATTTAAAAGTGCATACTATTCTGAGTAGCATGATAAAATTTCACTGTCTTGCTCAGGGCATCAATTGTCACTTTGTCCATTATATCCACACTGTATACACTATTTACTCATTGTCACTTAGTAGAATCTGACTGTTGTGGTATCACAGTGTTTGTGTTTAATAATCCTTATTTTACTTAACAATGACCCCAAAGCAAAAAAGCAATAATGTTGGCAATTCAGATATACCAAAAATAAGTTGGAAAATGTTTCCTTTAAGTGGATAGGTTAAAGTTCTCAAGGAAAGAAAAAACATATGCTGAGGTTGCTAAGTTCTGGGACAGCAATTAATGTTCTACCTGTGGAATTGTAATGGAAAAATCTGTTGTTAGTTTTGCTGTTGCACATCAAAAAAAGTTATGGTTGGAATGTGTGATACATGCACTACAAAGATGGAAAATGCATTAAATCTGTGGAAATCTGTTTATGGGGCTATTCTCGGTTCAAAAATTGACAGCAACATGTTGCACCAGAAAGCACTGAAGCCTATGTGAAGACTTCAGAAAGTAATCCTCTTTCTGAAGTGATAATGATCCACTTACTATAAGTAAGGGATGGTTATACAGCTTTGTGAATACGTTTGGACTGAAAGATATAAATGTTACAGGAGATGCTGCATCTGCCAATGAAGAATTTGCGGATGCATTTCTGGCAGAGTTGAGTAAATTGATCAAGGAGAAAGGATACTGTTCAAAGCAAATCTTCAGTTGAGAAGAAAATGGGCTTTTCCAGAGTAAGATGCTCCAAAGAACCAATATTCATTCATAAAAGTGGGAGGTGGTACCAAGGCAGAAAACACAGAAAGGCAGATTAACTCTGGAATTAAGTGGCAATATCTTAGGGCATATATTTTAAGTCAGGCATGATGTCTAGAGCACTAAACCTCACATTCAAAACCAAAAATTATACTTTGAAAGACGGGAAAAGAGAAAAGCCACTTTCGTATAACTTTTATTTCAGTATATAATTGTTTATTTTATTATTATTTTTAAAATGTTTTAATTTTTAATTTTATATATTTATGGAGTAGATAATTCAATACATTTATATAATGTGTAATCATCAAATCAGGATATCTTTTACTATGCCTAAGTTTTTACCACTGGAAGGGTAAAAACCGTGTTGGGATGTATCCCTTGCAGATAGAGGGGGACCAAACTGAAAACATTTTAAAATATACTCACCAGGATATTGTTTTGCTGTTAGCTCTAATTTATGAGATAGCAGCATGGCTCCAGTGGTGTTATCTATTGTATAAACCTGCACAGAACCACTGTGAAAACAAACAAAAAAAAAAACTTAGCGAAGAAAGACAAATATAAATAAAGCATTTTATGAGAACTCTTTTATGTTCTGTTGATTTGAATATAAAGTAGAACAAAACTGTTTCATAAATAATTTCATGTCACCTCATGACTTTGCGTAGATGCATATTCTGTATTCTAGCAATTTCATTTCTAGATAAACCCCCCAAATTCTTGCCTAATATTTATTAAGAGACGTGTACATGTTCACTGGACTAGGTATAATTGCCAAAAACAAAAACAGCAAAACAACAAAACAAAAACCAACCTGAATATAAAACGATTAAGAAAAAATAAACTAGTATGTTCATATAGTGCTAATACCACAGAGCACTGAAAAAAAAAATGAATAAACTTTAGTCACATGCAAGGCAAGGAGCTAACAAACACAAATTTCAGATTAGTGACTGCACAGGTGGGGAAAGGGGAATATCAAAGAAGGGAAACCGAAGGCTTTGTTAGTACTAGCAATGTGCTGTTTTTTATGCTGGGTAATACAGATTCTTATTTTATTATTTTTATATATGCTATTCTGTCTATAAGGTATGTATAAATAGTTCATTTAAAAATATTTACAAGTATCAGACTTACAAAGGGTCATAAACCAAAACTAAAGTCTCTATATTACTTCTAAAAAGTGGCAGGGAAGGATTTTTCTGTTTATGGGGTTATTCTCAGTTAAAAAATTCAACACATACTCATTTTGGAAAGTGAGGTAGCTTATTAAGTTACATTACTTATGCAAAGTAATTAAAATGAAAAAGAGAAACAAATGTTCTTAAAATACTTTTCAGTACCAGGCTGCCTTTGCAGATATTAGGAAGACAATGCTTTATGAGTGCCAGAATTAGAAGAGAAGAATTAGAAGAGTTCGAAGGCTCCAAACAAAGAAATGATAAGGAAATGGAAACGTTAATTATTCCAATTTGATTAGTATATGCTATAAACATCTGTTGTAATATCACTCTGTACCTCATATTTATTTATAATTATTACACCAAAAAAAGACAACTTACTATTCCTAAAGCAACTAAACAAAACATCTCTATGATAGAAATATGGCTATTTTTAACAAAAATGACCAAATTTAGCATCATTAGTACTGGGACAACTTGACATTATTGTTAAATGATGCCACAGAAAGTACACATCATCAACTATGACAAAAATGTTTACCCAGAATCCACCTATTAAATATAACCACTTATGTTTAAGTGGTTAAGCCATTACATATAAAGGTAAAGAACTAGGTGGTTCAAATTGTCTATTGCAAAATGGTATCTTAAAAAGAAAGCTGGCTTCTTACAACTCTAAAGACACCAGCCACAACCTAGAGCTCAATGCAATTAATTCTGGTAAGTGTTGGCAAAACATGACTAGAAGCCACTGGTTTGTGTGTCACAAAGCTATGATTTAAAAAAAAATTAACTTCAACTCAGGATTATGCAGATTCCCAATTAATGAAACTGAGGTGACCAAGAGGCCATAAACCAAGATTATTCTAATAAAAAGGCAAATATTTTTCAGTCATGCAGGTTATAAGCTCACAGCCTAAGGCTCCAGAGCTCTGGATCCTATCATCTGGCCCTGCTAGATCCCTGGGTACCAGACCTGAACACAGGAAATGGAAGAACTGCACACTTACCACTACTGTCTTTGTCAGTTTTCTCTAAATGCTGTTCCAAACTTGTGTGAGCTTCTCAGTCATTTAACTGTATTTGCTCAGCAAAACCAGTTTTCAGGTTAGTTATTATAGGTGTTAGAATTGTTATAGGAAAAAGATAGGAAGATGACTAAAGAAAAATAACAACTGAATATAATTCATGAATCTTGACTGATACTGGTTAGAACAAAGGAATTATAAAAGAAATTTTGGTAACACCTGAGTTAATTTGTACATATTAGATATTATTAGGGTATTAGATATTAGGTACTTATCATTAATTACTCGTATGTGATAAAGACAGTGGGTTTATGTAAAAAAAATGCCTCTCTCTTTTGGAAACCAAGATATAATGCAAATGTCAACCAACAGAAAAGCTGACGAACTATATATATTCATACACTGGAACATTATTCATAAATCAATTAAAAATGATTACAGCTATTGGCAAGTACTATGGATGAATTCACAATGTTGACTGATAGAAACAAGCTACAAAATATAAAACATGATTCTCTAAAGTTCGCAAACAGGTAAAACTAAATTATTATTGGTTTTTAGGAAGGTTTACATGGGTAACTGAACTATAACAAAAAATAAATGATTATCAAAAATGCCAAAAATTGTTACTGAGTCAGGGAGGGAGTAGAGTTACAAATAGAAGGGAGTAGAGCTTATGATAGGCTGGCAATGTTCTATTTTTTGATCTAGTTGTGAACAGACAGATGGGTGTTTATATTAAAATTACTTTTTTCTTTTTTTTTGGTACTGGCGATTGAACCCAGTGGTACTTTATCTGAGCTATATCCCCAATCATTTTAATTTTTTCTTTCGGGATAGTCTCATGAAGTTGCTTAGGGCCTTGATAACTTTCTGATGCTGGTCTCAAACTTGCAATCCTCCTGCTCCAGCCTCCCAAGCCACTGGGATTATAGGTGTGTGCCATCATGTCTGCTACAATTATCTTTTAAACTTCAAGTATTTGGATTACATACCACTCTGTACCTATGTTTTTAATGTATAATATGAAAGTGAAAAGGAATATTATACACTCTATGCCAATAAATTTAACAGAATATAGAAACCAATTCCTAGAAAAAGATAACTCACAAAATTATTTAGAGAAAATGAAATCCTCTTAAATATATTTTAAAAACTAAATTGAATTAGACATCCAAAAAATTCCCCCAAAAGAAAATTAAGGCCCACATGGCTTCATTAGCAAATTCTGCCACATATTCAAAGATGAACAGAGAAAAGACATCAACTTATTTTATGAGACAAGTATAAGCTTGCTTAACTAAGAGTATAGGATAAATGAAAATGTACTTAATGAACATAGATTTTAAAATTTTAAATAAAATGTGAACTGAATCCACAAATACAAAAAAAAAGTGTGTATGTCTACATTTAACTCAGAAGCAATGTGTTGAGAACAAGTTAAAATAAAAAAAAGAGTTCTCACTTTACAAAGAGGTTACTGAACATGTAATCAAGGTGGTGATTTGTAATATGTATATTACTTATACTGATTAAAAACATCTTTGATACTTATTTGGGTGGAAATGATGTGGCTGGAGACCATGCTAGATGCATATGCTATAAAACAATTAAGTTTCATTTTGAGAGCAAAATAGAATTTCATATATACATCTGAAAAACTAAAAAAGCACTATACACATTGCAAGGCAGTATTATAACTGATATAATTTTTTAATTTAAGCTAAGGTATAAGCTCAAAAAGTTAGGCAGCTTTGCTTTTTTAAGGTGTTCTAGGTATTTAGACCCATGTCCCATACATAATAAGCACATAAAGACAATGGCTATATGAGTAATTGTATTCCATTTTATTTTTAAAACCTCTATTACATGAGTTAAAGTAAGAAATTGATTTTGCACCTAAGTTTTAAATATACTTGTTAACTAAGGCATACCTACTAATTTAAAGGTAATATTAACACTGATGTCTTCAAAAGGATTATTAACAAAAGAAAAAGTATCTTCTACTTTGTTGTTTTTTTTTTTTTTTTTTTTTTTTTTCTGTATTAGAGATTGAACCCAGGGGTGCTCTATCACTGAGCTACAACCCCAGCCTTTTTTATTTTGAGATAGGCTCCTGCTAAGTTGTCAGGGCTGGTCTCAAATTTGAAATCCTCCTGCCTTTGTTTCCTGAGTTGCAATGATTACAGGAATAAACCATTGTGCCAGGTTCAGGTTCTCTTTTTAACAATAGAGTACCTAAATTTTAACTGATTTATTCTTTTTAATTTCTAATTCAATTTTCTACAGTTAAAGAAAAGCTTGATTTCACAAATTAAAATGTCCAGCCTCTCAAACCTTTGTTTCAATCTAATACCTTTAGACTTCATATTAAGGGTAATGATAAATTATAATAAGCATGGTAAGGTTTCCAAGTGTGAAAAGACATCTTTTTAAATTTGTCCTTTTTAGTTATACATGACAGTAGAATGTATTTTGACATATCATACATACATGGAGTACAACTTAACTATTTTTGTGGTTGTACATGATGTGGTTATACTGGTCATGTATTTATATATGAACATAGGAAGGTGATGTCTGATTCATTTGTGGAAAGACATCTTAAGTCTAAAAATTTGTTTCTGATAATAACTTAAAAATTCAGAAGTCTATATAAATACCTTGCACAACCAAATGCCATTAGTCGATATTTGTTATTTACTGCTACACATGTTCCATCAACAACATCCTGGGGCCAAACTCCATGAAGCTGCTATAATAAAGGAAAACAGTTAAAGCTTAAAAAAGCGTTTCCCCAAATTTACTGTAGCCAGTATAATTCTTCTCCAATAAACGTGAAGTTTCCTAAAGCTTAAATGTCCCATCAGAAAGACCATCTGAATATTCTCCCTTAAAAACATCAAATCTTTTATCAGTTAGTTCAGTAAATATTCCCAAGTGAACTCAATCCAATACTAGTTAATAGAAAACATTAAAAATGAATATCCAATCTCAAAATTAAAATTAAGATAACCTGCTTATTATAATGTCAAAGTTTTGATAATAGAAACTGCATCTCACTTGTTCACTATTAGGGGTTTTACTTTATTTTTCAATTTTAATAATAGAACTAGACACTGTTTTATATAACAAAATGGTAACAACAGCACTGAGCATCAATTATTCACCAGTCACTATTTGAGATCCTGAGGATATGATAAGATTACAAACACATCAAGATCCCTACTTGTATGTCTGCCTTATATATGAATTAGTACACAGACAAGTTTAAAACCTTATATAGTATATTGGAGATTGGTAAATACTTTTAAAAAGTAAGGCAATTATGGTGAAGAGAGCACATGGGAGATGAGCATATTGAACAGATTTCCCTGTTCCCAAGTGCCTTGTGAAGATAGTCTTGGAAATAAACCAAGTACAAAGGCCCATTATAGTATAATTTCTGGCAGGATATGAGATAGCAAAAGCTTGTATGGATGAAGCAGAGTGAACACAGGGAAAGGAAAGGAGTATCTGAGGTGACAGATGTAAAAGGGGCCAGAATTTTAGGGCTTTGAAATCACTGTAAGAACTTTGTTTCTTCTCCAAGTTATAAATGGGGAACTCACTGGAGGGCTTAAGATTTTTTCAAAACCTTTTCTATTTTGAATTATACTGTTAGAGAATACACAAAACAAAAATGTACATCTTAATAATATCACAAAGCAACATTTAGGGTAACACTTATCAGTACCATAAAAACCTCAAGTAGTGCCCCTCCTGATCACTGTACCCTCACTCTATCACAAAACTCACCAATATCCAAACTGACAAGAAATCTTTTCCTTTAGACTATTACCACTTAAAGATGTTTCCATGTACTTTCTAATTTAAAGTTGCTTATGTTTTAATTTTCCTTTAAATTTTACATAAAATGGAATCATAACATGTATTCTTTTGGGTTTCTCTGTTTCACTCAATATGCTTGTGAGATCTATCTATTTTGCTGCACACAGCATTGTTTGTTCAGGTTTACTATACACTTAAACACTGGGTTTAGCTCATTGATCTCTGGTCTCCCCTACCCTGGTAATTCTTTATTATTATGTTACCTTTTGAAAGTCTTCAAGCATATTTTTAAAAGTTTTTAATCTAACTTTTCTGACCCTCAGCTGGACTTTTTGCCATAATTATCTAGTTCTATTGACCAGAGAAATAGTATAATGTATGTACTGTAACACATTAAGTGCCATTTTGTGTATTTCCCAATTATCAGTAATCTGTATTTTCTTGTAATTTATATTTTCCAGTTATAACACTTAATGTTCACCTGCTTTTCTTTTTAAATCCTTATTGAAAATTTCTTTAACCACATACCAAAAAATGATGAGAATAAATGAACTAACTTTAAAGTACTCAGAAAAATATTAACTACCGTTTCAGCCCAACTATTTTTGTTTTCAGTATAAACATTTAAGTTCCAAATAAAATTATATATGCATTTTGCAGAAACAGATTTTTTTCAAAATATTGACATTAAGTTATCAAAAATGTATTATGTAGTACCTCACTATTTGAATAAAGTACAGAATATTTATTAGGAATATTAAAGCTAAAAACAAATAGAAGAGCAACAATAATAATGCCCCTTAAACGTGAAATTTTTCCAGTTAAGACAGCAGACTAAAAATGAATATTTAGTGTCCATAACTCTGAGGCCCCAAACTTTCATACAAGATTTTTTTTCAAAAGCATAAACTAACAAAGACAAAGAATGGGAGAGAAGGCAGAAGCCTTAGAGAATTTTGGAAGCTGAAAAGCACACAGATGAGTAGAGTTCTCTACTGGCAGTAAAGAATACTGAGAAATGGCTAACTTTACATTACAGTGTACATGAAAGGCTTGGGAACTAAATTAGAACCAGTTTAAAGCCCATTTAAACAGCACCTGGTTCTCTCAATGCTTAGCAGCCATGATATACATGGCCTACATCCTAAAAGAAAACTGGAGAAAAACAGGACTGTCAAAGATAAAATTTACACCTTGAAAGTGGACCCTCTAGCCCAACTCTTTTATAACTAAAATTCCAGAATACTATGGGAGTCAGGTACACATCCACTGGAAAGCACTCCAAGACTCTTTTCTAAGGAATAGTGAAGAAAGAGAGATGATGGGATAGGAGAGGAGGGGAAGAAAAAGATGCAAAGAGAGAAGGTAATGAATCTAAAGATAGGGGGTTGTCCAAATAAATAACGAAGGAAGGTCATCCTGTGGTGAAGAACATATAACAAATCCACCAAAACTCAGTTTTCAATGAATCCAATTTTATTTTGGGTTTCTATCACAGCAGAAAAATCCATGTATTATTAACCATTAGCTATCCAAGGATCCCATACAAATAAAAGAGTAATGGGAACCCTCAGGGTGATGACGATGAAGACCCAAAAATAGAGCTATGTTAAAGGAGTATGGTAAACAACCAGTCAAGTTTGGAGCAGGCAAGAAGGCTCCAAGAGAAATTTATTTAAGAGGATGAAATATATAGAATACTTAATGTGTTTAAAAGAGGTAGAGGTTGGGAATGTGGCTCAGTGGAGGAACAGTTGCCTAGCATGTGTGAAGTCCAACATTTGAGAGAGAGAGAGAGAGAGAGAGAGAGAGAGAGAGAGAGAGATGTTTATATAACTGGTGGCCAGTCTTGAGTTAAGTGGTAAATACATAATAAACACTAAGCAAATGTAAAAAACTCTATTTCCCAGAGGGAGAGAAAATTTGCAGGAAATAAAAAGTCTTACCAGGGTTTATATACTGATAAAAATATAAACAATGAACAGTAACCAAATAAAAATGATAAAACTTCTCTGGGAAGATGGAAAGAATATGAGTGTGTTGGCAATAGGGAAGAGGGAAGTGAATGGCCATTTTTCATAGGAGAAAGTCAATGACACAATCTAAAAAGTGAAATTAAAGGAAATACTCAAAGTGGTAGAGGTAAATATCCAAATAACTAGTACAAGAATTAAAAGGCATATGCCTCTGAGAATGGAAATCAGGCAAGAGCAGAGCAGGGAGGAGGGCAAGAACCATCAATTTTCTTCAACATGTCTAATATAATTTTGTCTATGTACATTGTTTATAAATATATATAGTTAAATTAAAAAATTAATAACCCCTAAAGTCTTATATGAATAAAGAAAATGGGGAAGGATTTAATAACAAAGATTAACATTAATAAATGCAAAATAAAATAAATATTCAAAGTAAATAAGCCATACCTCTGCAGTAAATCTACTTGACACTGGTGTAATAAATCCAACTTTACCATCATTAAACACAACAGCAAATCCATCAAGTGTGGCACAGTATTCCATGTCTCTGATGTGCACATCTGCAAAGCCCAGGAATGAACCTACTGATGAATAAATAAGTACATGAAATTGGATTATGAGTATAATAAAACTATTACACTTTTGCTTGCAAATCCTCTGAGAATAGTTAAAAGGACAAAAATAATGACCTAATGACCTAAACGATTAAATTAAAATCAATGTTCATCCAAAGAAAATACCTAATTAGATTTTATCAAATATTAAACAACTGGTTCTACCTACGTAGAAAGTGTAACTACCTCTAGATGATTGCAGATCTACTGAAAAGGGTACTGTACAAAGATTAATGGCTTTCCTTCCATTTGTCATTCCTTCCCAGTGAATAAGATGAAGAAGTCCATCAGAAGTAGCAACCAGAAGATCTTCCAGCACAGACTGCAAACTGTAGGGAAATAAGTAACTTTTAAAAGCATGCTGGGAAAGTAATGAGTATGAATATAATTACTCTAGAAAAAGTTAATGCAAAAAAAAAATCACGACATCTCCATTTATATGCAATTTAGCTATGAATTTTACCTATGCATAATTCAATCTAGATTCAGAAATTCAGGGAAAAATGATGTACGATGGGCAGCCATAGTAACAAACTATGGTTAAAAACTAGAAATGCTGAAATAGCAAATTAGAAAACAGAAGCACAAGTGACAAATGACATGAAAGGAAAAGAGGAGGAGAAATCATCATAAAGAAGAGACAACGGGATGACAATCTAGAGTCATGGACTGTGGAGGTAACAACCTCTAGCAGTCCAAAAGAATTTTCAGTAATGATGGAAATGTTCTGCATCTGTACTGTCTTATAACAGTAGCCAATAGCCATATGTAGTGATTGTACACTTGAAAATTAATAGGATATATAATCTCTAAATCAAAATTAACAATGCTGCAACAAAACATGACCAGACATATGAATAGGAAAATGTGACTCAAAGTCAAAAGAAAAATCTATCAATATAAATAACACCAACACATAATCCTGATGTTAGAATTAGCAGATAATGATTTTAAAGATGATAAAGAATCTACATGAGAAGATGGATACATCATATACCTTGTCTAATTAAAAGTAAACAAAATTGTTAAAACAAAGGCTGATGTCAGTTGTTAAAGTAATAAATATTTCCATAAAGGATGATAAATATAGGTCTTGCCCCAAGCCATCCAAGTGCCACTAATGACTTCTTCCCTCATGAAAGATCTAGTAAAGGATTAATTCTTAGCACAGATCAGGACCCTATACCAATAACCCTCATCTTTTCATGCTACACTTCTTCTTAAATATTCTGAATATCAATGTTGGTTTTAAGTACATACAAAATACATTTAAATACACTCTAAGTTATATCCTCAGGGAATCTCTTCAATCACTGGCTTCATGAACTTTATAACAAGTATCTGGTATCCCAAATATGAGTAAGCATTTTTAAATTTAGGATTGCATTCTAAAGGATTTAACATGGTTAGAAAGCAGTATGATACATATATGCTGCAATGTGTACCTTGAAGTAAAGGAGTGTTTCTGATTAATCAAATATTATTTTATACATGTTATTATATGAATTATATAATGTACATTAAAAACTCAAAATGCTATTATACTTAATATTTAATAAGCACTATATACTATATAGTGTTTTCTTAAGTGCCCAGGATAGAGGAAGATGTGGAATAAACTGATATTTAAAAGTTAGAAACATAATATCTAACAGTTTTAACTGTAAATTAAACTCATTAAATGATAAACATTTACCTAAATACTATCTTCAATTACTAACAAAGATTGGATGCTTAACATTAATCTCTATATTTTTTTCTGAAATACAAAATAAAAGCAGTATTTTGGCTCCTACAAGCAACAGCCTAACAATTATCTGTAACTTTATTTGACTTATAATTGTGATACTGGGAGGGAAAATAGTTGGTTACAATGCCTTTCATCTCTACTCATCCATTTCAAAATTGTATAGGAAATTTCCCAAATTTCCAGCAAATATGTATTACAGGTGCTAAAAGCACTGCTCTGAAATGCAATCATTTTATTGGAATTTTTAGAGAAAACTTAGAGAATTCCAACCACCTAAATTTGTAGAACCTAGCACTTGATAGGTTTAAACTTGCACAAGTGGCAGAAATTCCTTTTTTCCTTTGGTGGGGTTTAGTATTGAAAACAGGGCCATGCATTTGTTAAGCACAGGATCTACCCGCTCACACCAACCCTACAAATTCTTTTTTTAAAGGCTCTTTTTCTATCCTATTTCCATGCACCAAACAGGTTTTACCACCAAGCGGAAGTAGAAAGCCAAGTTGGTAGTTTCACTTTGCTTGGTACCCTTAAGTTCAAAATTCCTTCTACCTAATAATCTATCCTGAAAAGAGAAATTTCTTCCAAATTTTATGATGATCATTGTCAAAGAAAGCTATACTGTAACTATTTTACAGTACCACCTTTTCTCTAAACTGTACTGAAATAAATTATAATCATCATTGCTAACGTTTTTTCTAATGCAATAAAACTGTAATCTTCCCGACCCCTCAAAAAATTCATTCTACATCAAGTTACATTCTTGAAAAGGATTTCAATGCTGAAATAAATAAAATCTTAAGTGATGAGTAACCTTTTGACCAAGGTGATGATTATCCTGAACTCAAATCTTTTGTGACACTGATCACATTTAAAAAAATGATAGCATTCTTTTCTGAGAATATAAAAAAGACACACTATACAAGGTAAATACAACGCATCACTTAACATAAAATTTTTATGTAATATGTTCCAGTGTTATTCTATTCTAATAAGAGAAATAGTGAAAGAAGCCCTTTTATCAGAACTGTGAATCAAGAGGATCTTCCAAAAAACAGGTATTACATTTGTTATAGTTCAATACATTCAGACTATATTCATATAGCTCAATATTTTAAAAAAGTATACAGTAAAAAAAATCTTTCAAAACCTGTCCCCAGGCTACTCAGTTCTTATCCCCAGTCTCTTATGCATTCTTCTAGAACAATAAATATTCTAATACTACCATCTCCTCTTTAGAAACTAACAGTATTATTATATACACCTTGGTTTTTGTCACTCACCAATATATTTGGAAAGTCTTTTTCAGTAAAGAATATCCTCATTGTTTTCACAGCCACATATTACTTAAAAATATTAACATTTACACAATGGAAACAATTGTAGCTAAACTAAGTTGCAGCTAAAATGTCAAACAAGAAGCAATTTAAGAAATAATGTCAAATTATAAGTAAGATCACTTATTTCATAAATAGATGTAAAAATAAATTTTTGGTATTCTGTCTGCCTTGTCATAAAACCTTTATTCATACTTGGATCAGAAAGCTTAATTTTCTTCTAAATGTAAATATATTTCCCAGAAACCTATAAAGGCTTTGAAATCAAAGACACTTTCTCTTTTCCTCAACTTATGATTACTTACTAATATGATTTTTATCAGTATCTTTTTGAGGAATAGGGATTATATTATTGAGTCAAACAATTCTAGACCTTATCAAAAAACTACAAATTGCAAAGTAAATTTACCCAATTTATGAGTTTTATTACAACAGGCAAAATAATGTACTATTTGTGAAATTTCAAATGTCTTAGACAAGCATTTCCAGAACTAAAAGTTCTCTTGAATTTTAAGAAATGAAAGCGATTTTCCTATTGGTCATGTGATTAACCACCTACATTGTCCACTGTCATCACAAAATGCCAAATTTAATCAAAGCACTGTACCTCATGATGGGTGCTTGTAAATCCAATATTTTCCTCATCTCTAAATTTAATGCTGGAGCACAGTGTTCTTCCTTAAAATGGGGTGTCCCCTTCATTTGTGGACTTCCTCTAAAAGAAACAGCACAGGATTAAAGAGAAAGATTGTGGTTAATTTACACCCAAATAAACAAACATAAAGGTGTTCATCCCTTCGATTTTCAAATGAAAAACAAGCAAATTCTATTGCAGTAGAAGTATCAATTCGTTAACTGAAAACAAGATTCTAGTCTGTGGGGCACTTAAAAGTGAAGTCTCAAGAGAACCATCAAACATTTTGTTTAAAATGACTCGGAATTTTGTGCGTTAGAAAGCAATGGAAGAAATGTATTATTCCATATATAGTGAATGTTTCAAGGGGTCCAAATTGTTACTTCATCTAATCTTACTCCACATTTCGCTTTTGATTCCTGTTCTTTTGGTTTATATTAGAACTAAGGTCAGATTCAGGAACAAAATTAGATGTTTCAAAAATTACTTGATAATAATAAAAAGCAAAGTAGCTAAATTTTAAAAAAATCCATGGGTGTTAAATGGTTGCACTAGAGTGGCTAAGTCAATGCCAACGTAACCAAGATGCCACATACCCTGCTGAAAAGGAGTACAAGAGTTGATTTGGATTCTTTTCTCCACATGGCATAGAAGTAGGCTACTATTCACTAGACTACTTTTCTTCCTCAATGCCTGTTTTGGGATTAAATGGAATCTGTCCCTTTTTTTATTGTTGGCTATCAATCTTGGCAATAATTAGCCTGTGAAATCACCTTTCTTCCTTTCCAGTCACCTATAATCCTGTACTCTTAAAATTACATGCAAACACTGAACAGGTCCAATGGCTTTTAAGGTTCCTGGCTTTATGCAAATTTTGTTGCTCAAAAACCTTTCTTGTTCGCTTTTTATTTCTGGTCTATTTTTCATATATGTTTGGTGTTGGCTTTTTGCTACCTTGTTCTGCTACTGCAACAATGTGGAATATTTGTTTCTTTCTATGTCTGAAAGGCTGAGTCAGTTAGAGTTCATGTTCAACTAATATGTTTGATCAATATGAAAGTCTCTAAAATGAAAATGGGTAGTAGTTAAACTGCTAATCATACATTCTGGTAAATTTCCTGAGACATTCTCCAAGTATACTAGTTTTAAGGTTAATCTGTATTTTTCAAAGTAATACAGAGACCGACCTTAAAATTCAAATAGTGATAGGTGGCTTGTGAAAAAGAAAAATATATATATACAAAGTAGTAGTCTTCTCTTAGTGGAAATTTAAGACATATCTATTAAATGCAGTAGATTCTCATTAGAATAAGTCAATTCCTAAACACAGCTTTGAGTTAAAGTAGAGAAAATGAAACAAAAAACTAAGTATTTGATATTAACAAATTGCTAATTTTTAGGTGTAATAAGTGTGATTTTGTTTCTTTAAAGTATGTTACAGAAAAAATTGAAGCATTTAGTAGTAAAATGATAAAGTACCTGGAATTTGCTTTAAAATTTTTAAAGTATGCTATGCATAGAGGAAAGGGTGAAGTTGATAACTTGAATCTGGGAGATGAACACATGGGTTTTCATTACATTGTTCTTTCTAGTGTATAGTTTTACAAATTTTGTAACAAAAGCTCAAGCCAATATATTTCCCTTAGCATTTTAAATGATGTTTTTATTCATAGACTATCCTTTTTTTCCCTCTTCCTATCTTGAAGTCCTTAGGATCTTCTTACTATCTGTTCTGAATTTTCAGAATGATGTACTTTACACAAGTATGTGAATTTCTATCACTGTGCTGGGCGCTTGACCTGTTCAAGCCAATGATGTCTTTAGTTTTAGAAAATTTACATGTTTTGTTTCCTTAAGGTTCTTTGTTTCCTGTCATCTCTTTCTGGAACTCTTGTTTGGTTAGATATTGAGTCTCTTACCAACCTCTTTTTCTTTCCTCTCGTATTTTGTTTCACATTCTATGTCTAGAGAGAGTCTTTCAACTGCTTCATGCTTTCACTGAAAATTTTTTTTTCAGATTTCTTTTTATTTTTTTTATTTTTACAGACTGCATTTTGATTCATTGTACACAAATGGGGTACATCATTTCAGTTCTATGGTTATCCCACAAATTTTCTCAGTTGCTCTCCCCTTTTTCTTCTTAGGGCATTCTGTTTTGTTTCATTAGGCAATATCTGTCTGGTATAATGAATTTTCATTTCCTTTAAGTACTTTTGTTTCCTGCAATGTGTGTTCCTTTTAAACATCCCCACCCCTGGCTTTCTGTTATGTATCCCTCTTTGACACTGGAAACTTTCCTAAGACAGCTAACAATTCTTGGTTGGTTTTTCCTATTTAAAGTGTTAACATTAAAAAGCTAACAATAATGCTCTGCGTGTTTAGGATGGGCTTGCCAACTGGTGGGCTTCAGAGTAATGGCCAGCTAGGTTTTTTTGCTGAGGACTTCAAATACTTGTACCTGTTAATTAGCTTTGCTGGAGTAGTTCAATTTCTATAGGAAAGATCTCTCAATTATGCCTACGATATTTAGGCATGAAAGACAGATATCTGAAGCCAAGCACTTAATCCTGATGTTAGTTCAGTGCCTCACACTTACCCTGTGATTGGAATTCCTCTGGTTCAAACAGACAATGTACTTCTTGTCCACCATGTGATGAAAACAAAGGGTCCTTTTCCCGTATTTGGATTTTTAAAGCAATATCTCTATGGCCCCTACCTTACTCTTAAATTCTTTGGTACTTACTCGTCCATCTAACTCCTGAGCTTTTCTGGGTGTATGAATAAAGCAAAGTGATTTCTGTCTGTATCCAACACTTAAGCCCTCAGGTTTTGTAAGTCTTTCTAAGTCATTTACATTTTCTCTTCCAATTTTTAGGTCATTAAAGATAGAAATATTTCAAATTTTCAAGAGAAAATTACCTCAATACCTATCTTAAAACAGGAAAGCCTCCATTTTTCTTTATATAAATACTTTCATTAATTAGAGTTGAAGAATTATAAAACTTCTAAAGAAAATTTAAATCCTGATTTCTTGACTTCGCTTACAAAATCAGAAGGAAATTTCACAGAAAAATTTCTATTCTATCTTCTAAATAAATTAAAATTCAGCAAAATAAAAAATACCATTAACAGGGGAGGGGCCGGGGTTATAGCTTAGTGGTAGGGCACTCACCTGGCACCTGTGAGGCACTGGGTTCAAGTCTCAGCACCACATAAAAAAATAAAGGTATTGTGTTCATCTATAACCAAAATAATAATAATAATAGTAATAACATTAACAGCTGGACGCATTAGGGTGTTCCTATAATCCCAGCAGCTTGGGAAGCAGAGGCAGGAGGATAACAAGTTCAAAGCCAGGCTCAGCAACTTAGCAAGGCTCTATCCAATTTTGAGACCCTGTCTCAAATAAAAAATTATAAAAGGGCTGGGAATGTGGTTCACTGGTTAAATGTTTCTGGGTTCAATTCTTGGTACAAAAAAAAAAAAAAAGTGTATATATATATATATATAAAATGTATATATATTATGTATATGTATATATGTATAATAAAAATACTACTACTTATAGTTTATCAATAAATTGATAAAGTATAGCCATCAAATGGTTAGAAGAGAGTCAAAGAAGATAAAGGTGAAACTGGAAGGATAAGTTAAAGTGAGATTATGAAAGTCACTGAAGGCTAAGAAAATAGTAATAACTCAAGCATTTACTATGTATGAAATGGTGTACAAAATATTCTAGACACATTATCTCAACCAATCATTTATAATCTTTTGAGATAAGCTTTATTATCTTAATTTTTCCAGAGAAAAACCTGAAACTTAGAAACACTGAGAACTTTATGGTCACAGAGTTAAAAGTAAAAGAGCTGACAACTGAGTATGTAGCTTCAATGCCAGGTTCTAAGCAAATGGAAATTATAGTTAAGGGAACAAATGTGATAACCTTTCTTTACACAAAGAAAAAAGGAGATAAATGCTGAAGAATGGATGGGGATGAAATAGGAGAGTGAGGGGAGATTGTAGATTAATTAGGAGATAGTAATGTTTTCCACATTTGGGCACAGAGAAATATGGTGGTTACCTGCCTACTCAAAATTAGGGATGGCCCCATAAATTACTTTGGTCTAAAATATAAGAGTAAAGGATTTGTATTCCTTATGAGTAGATGATTTACGAGCAGATATTCTGTACAACATGTTGTTTTTAAACTCTGCGACAGGAATTTAGATTAGGCTGACTGACAGCTACTAAATCAAATAACTGAAAGCTGCTAGATTTTTTTCCAGTAAAACCCACTGGTTTTACTGGAAAATTGCACTGGTCAACAAACTGGACTGGCATGATAACATATGCCTGTAATCACAGCCACTAAGGAAGCTGAAGGAGGATTGCAAGTTGCCAGTCTGAGCAACTTAGTTAAGACGGTCTCAAAATAAAATAAAAAGGGCTGAGGATATAGCTCAGTGGTAGAATGCTTGTTAGCATGCATGAGGCCCTGGGTTTAATCCCCAGTATTGCAAACAAAACACCAAGTTAACAGTTTGTGACAATTCTACATGAGTAATTTTATAAACTATGTTGTCTGAAATGTAGAAGAAAAGAATGAAGAAAAATTAACACAGCTTAATAGACTTGGGACAACCTCATGCATACCAGCATATGTCTAATGGGAGTCCCAAAGGCAGGGAAAGACAAAGAAAAGAATAGGAAGAATATTTGAAGACCTAACAGTTGAAAGCTTTCTAAGACATGAATGTTAGTGTCTAGAAAAACTCAACAAACTCCAAGAAAGAATAAAGTTGAAAAGATCCACAGTGAGACACATTATATTTGACTATCAAAAGACAAAATCTGCAGAGCATTAACAGAAGTGATTCTTCACATAGAAGGGATTCTCAGTAAGATTAACACTCAATTTCTCATCAAGTACTATGGAGACCACAAGGTACTGGGATGACATATTTCATGCGTAGAAAGAAAAAAATGATGAAGAATTGCATTCTTCAAAAATAAAGGAGAAACAAGAGATTTCCAGATTTAGAAAAAGTTGAGGGAATTTGACAAGAGTAGACTTGAACAACAAGAAATGCTAAAGAAAGTCCTTCTGGCTGAAGTGAAAGGACAAGTGACAATAACTCAAAGCCAGGTGAAAATATAAGACTACTGAAAAACGTTAACTACAAATAACAATATAAAAGCTGGTAGTATATTTTTAGTCCTATATGACCCTTTTTTTCCCTATATGATTTAACAAATGCATAAAACAAAAATTATAAATCTGTTGTTAATCACACAGTGCATGAAGATGAAATTTGTGACAATAACAATCTAAAAGAGGAGGCATGGAGGAACACAGTTTTGGTAACTATTGAAGATAAACTGATATTAATTCAAACTAGGCTGGGGTAGATGTAACATGTTAATTGTAATACCCAAGTTAACTAATGAAAATAAACACATGCAGGAAAGGAAATGAGAAAGGAAGAAACATGTTACACTGCAAAAAATCAAACAAAAAGAAGGCCATTATGGAGGAACCCAGAACAAAAACGACAAGAGATATTAAAAAAAAAAAAAAAAAAAAAAAAAAAAAAAAATAGCAAAGGGGCTGACATCTTTCCCTATCAGTAATAACTTTGTATTTAAACAGATTAAAAGTTACAATTAAAAGACAAACACTGTCAGAATGGGGTTTTAAAAAATGATTACACTTACAAGTTGTCTAAAAGAATTCATTTTAGATCAAAAGACATAAATAGGCTGAAAGTCAAAGGATGGAAAAGGATATTCCACGCAGATAGTAACCAAGACAAGATAGCTACAGTATTATCAGAAAAAACAGACTTTAAGTCAAAAACTGTCAGGAGAGGCAGGGAATTTTTACAACGATAAAATGTCAATCCAGTAAGTAGGTATCATAATTATAAACAGATATGCCTCTAACAATACAGCACCACAACATATGAAATGAACACTGATATTTTGAAGAAAAATAGGCAGTTCTATAAATAATACTTGAAGACTCCAATATTCCACTTTTAATAATGGGTCAGACAAGAAAGATGGTCAAACAGGAAACAAAATGTGAACAACACTATAACTCACTTAGATCAAATACTTAACAACAGCATAATACACATTCATCTCAAGTATACATCCTGTATTCTTCAGGATACAACATATATTAAACTGCAAAAAAGTCTTAATAAATCTCAAAAAACTGAAATCATTCAAAGAATCTTCATTAACCACAGTGGAATGAAACTAGAATCCTCAGTAACAGAAGAAAAACTGGAAAATGCACAAATTTGTGGGAATTAAACAATATACTCTAAAATAACAATGGATTAAAGAAGAAAATAAATTATACTCTGTAATAATAAAAACAAAACTCAATATTGTAGGATGTCATGCACAGTGTTCTTTCCTTCTGATATAGGTAAATCATCATGGTCTTGGGCTTGGCAATTGTTTACAACATCAAAAGCATAAGAAATGAGAAAATACAGATAAATTTGACTTCATCAAAATTAAATTTGTGCGCAAAATATACTATCAAAAAGTGACAAAAGGAAAAAGATAAATATTCCAATTAAACATAGAAAGATGACTTCACTAGAAATTTATCTAGGGAACATAGTCAAATGGCCAATAAGCAAAGGAATATGATCAATGTCACTGGGCAAATATAAATCAAAATCCTATTAAGATACTACTTCACATTCATTGGGATGGCCATAAAAAGAAACAGAAAATAGCAAGAAGTGGTAATGGTATAGAGAAACTGAAACCCTCTTACAATGCTTGTGGGAAAACAATTTGGTGGTTCCTTAAAATGGGGAGGGGAAGGAGAAGTACTGGGGTCTGAACTAGAACATGATATAATCCATGCTTTTATTATTATGTTAAAACAGATTCTGCTGTCATATATAACTAAAAAGAATCAATTAAAAAATGTTGAATTTAGACTTGCCATATGGTCTAGCAACTCTACTCTCAGCTATATGCCCAAGGATTGAAACCAAATGTTCAAATAAAAACTGTATAGTAACTTTCATAGTAGCACTATTCATAATAGCCAAAAGATGGAAACGTCCTCAATGTCCACCAACAGAAAAACAGATGAACATAATGAACAAATACAAGGTGGTATATCCACACAACAGATTATTACTCAGCCATGAGGGAATGAATTATTCATACATGAAAAAAAAATGTATGCTCCTTGAAAACATTACACTAAATTAAAGAAATAAGACACAAAAGGCAATATAGTATGTGAATATATTTATATGATCGAACCAGAACTGGTAAATTCATTGAGAGAAAACAGATTCATGCTCGGAGACTAGAGTAGAAATAGGGAGTGACTGCTTAATAGGTTCATGGTTTCTGTTTAGAGTAATGTGAACTAGATATTGATTGCATAAAACACTGCAAATGTACTTAATATCAGTTAACTGTATATTTTAAAAGGATAAATTTCATATCACGTATATTACAAAGGAAACAAAAACATGTTATTCTGCCCCCTCACCATGAA
This sequence comes from Sciurus vulgaris, assembly GCF_902686455.1. NCBI lineage: Eukaryota > Metazoa > Chordata > Mammalia > Rodentia > Sciuridae > Sciurus > Sciurus vulgaris. Next base: position 24,908,745 of record NC_136476.1, on the reverse strand, counting down.
GACTTAACTATTCCTCCACCCCAATCATATCTCCCTGTATTCTGCAGGACTTTGTTTAATCTTATTATTGCTTCTGTTAAAATTATGTCAGTAGTAAAACTGTAATTTGTGTTTTTTCTTTCTGTCTGTTAGCTTGGCTAGGTTTTATCAATTTTATTTATTTTTTCAAAGAACCAACCTTTTGTCAATTTTTTTGGATTTTTTTTTCAATTTTATTGATATCAGCTCTGATTTTAATTATTTCCTATCTTCTGCTTTTGGTGTTGATTTGTTCTTTTTCTAGGGCTTTGAGATGTAATGTTAGGTTATTTATTTGACTTCCTATTCTTTTAATGAATGAGCTCAATGAAATAAATTTCCCTCTTGGAACTGCCTTCATAGTGTTCCAGAGATTTTGATATGTTGCATTGCTACTCTCAGTTAACCCCTAAGTATTTTAAAAATTTTATCACTGATTTCTTCTGCTATCCATTCATCAATAGCATATTGTTTAGTCTCCAGGTGTTCGAGTAGCTTCTATTTTTTATTTTATTGTTGATTTCTAATTTCATTCCCTTATGATCTGACAGGATGTAAGGTATTATCTCTACTTTTCTGTATTTGCTTAGAGTTGCTTTGTGGCCTAAGGCGTGGTCTATTTTAGAGAAGGTTCCATGTGCTGCTGAGAAGAAACTATGTTCAGTCCTTGATGGATGAAGTATTCAATATAAGTCTGTTAAGTCTAAATTATTAATTGTATTTTTTAGTTCTGTAATTTCTTCATTTTTGTTTGGATGATCTATCCAGTAGTCAGACAGGTGTATAAAGCCACCCTGTATTATTGTGTTGTGGTCTATTTGCTTCTTAAATTGAGAAGGGTTTGTTTGATATATGTAGATGCTCCATTGTTAGGGGCATAAATATTTATCATTTTTATGTCTTGTTGATAAGTGGAATGAATATGTTTTGTGACATTTTGAGTTTATTAAATATTAATAATTATTCATTTTATTTTTGATTCCAGTCATGTACTCTAAAAACTAAAAAGTTTTGATATTTTAGTTACCTTAGCTTTATCACTAAAAATACAAATTGTTTGCTGAAACAGAAAATAAATTTGATATGTGATAACTACCACATTCACAATCAACATTATGGTACAAATCTACAGAGATAAAATTTTAAAAAAAGGTACATGGATATCAAAACAAAATCCTAAACTTTCAAAAGAAAATTTAGTTCTAAGCCATACTTTGTATTTAAACTAAACTACTATGAAAGCATTAAATATATATGCCCATTAATAAAAGATAAATATCCCCACATTAGGAGTGCTATGTATACATCCTTTAATAAACAGAATAAGACAGTTCAAAATATTCCAAAGGAATAGCCAGCTAGTGACTTTTTGAATGTGCTATAACAAAATCTGCTAATTTGTATTAACAAAACAGAACCCCGTCAACTCAAGTCACAGAGTTAGACAAATATGGAGGAAAAAAAAGTTAAGGAAAATGAAACACAACACTTGACTCTACAACTCTGAGATGAATCTGAACTAAAAAGCTAACTGGGAAAAAATGTGAAGAGTAAGAAAACAGTAACAATTGACTCTACAATTCTGAGATGAATCTGAATTTAAAAAGCTAACTGGGAAGAAGAATGTGATGAACAAGAAAACCATGGTGGGAAATCAATAGTTATTTAAAGTTTAAAACTTCAAATTGTCTTGTTGAAACTACATGGAAAAGAAAAATCCTATCAGACATCTAAATCTATTAGATGAATCCTCTGATCTAAATCTGTAAAGTTTCACCACCAATTTCATAGACTTTCTTAAGAGAATTTCTCACAGCTTGCTAATGCTTTACACCACCACGAAATCAAATCACCAACAGAGAAATGTAAGATGCGAGAGAACTAAGTACTCTCTTCTTGGCTCAAATAATTATCACTGCATCCTTTTCCATTATCACCATAATTTAATAGCTTAATTCTTTTCTTAAATCCCTTTGCCCATCAAGTGTTCTTTGCTCTTTTAAAGTCCTATATTTAAAATACTATTTTTGGATTTTTATTGTTTGTGACTCTTCTAATTCAGGTTTAAAATGTTTTAATTGATCACCAGCTATTTTCACACTAGCTGTTTTTAACATGCAATTTTGCAGAATGGAAGTTTAATGCATATATCATGCTTTAGCAAAAAGAATACTACACATGAAAGGTTAAAAAACTTGTTAGACAACGAAGGACTACAAAGAAACACAATACACAAAATTTGTGAAACATAGCTTAATATACTTAAGAGAATTTAAGTTGTAAAAGTTCTAAAAGTGGTTATTAAAATATGCTAGATTTATAAACAGGATTTGGAGATAGAACTTACAAGTTTAAGAGCTGCTTATATTGAAATTTTAATAAATTAACTTTTTTAAAATCAAAATTCTGAATTAACATGCAGATTCTTGATCTTGAAACATACACAATCGCATATCAATAAAATGAGAACAGCTGAATGAATTAAGAGATAGGGAAAAGGGCTTAATCTCAACATAATGCCTCAACAATGTCCTAAAGTTCTATCCACTGAAGATTAACTAAGGCTAACAAAACTAAACATCTGTGTAACTAGCTGAACAGGTCTTAATCATCCCAGATTAGTACTAGTTAGTTGCAGTTCCCCTGCAACTTATAGTGGAACTTGTGATACAGGAGACGGAAATTTCAAAGGAAACCAAATGAACTTTGTGCAAATGGGTTGTAAGGGGGCAGTCCAGGAGAACTGATAACCTGAGAATCAAGAAACTAAAAATAGGGAAAAAAGCAGAAAGAGTTGTTCAAGGCATACCAAATCGATTCTAAATTTTAACTAGAATAAGACTGAGCCTCTTCTTCAACCCATGAGTTTTTGAAAAGTAGTTCTTCCTCAAATAAAATAGCCAATGAATAAAGGAAATGTTGAGAAGTCACCAATTAAGTATTCTTGATTTTTTTTTTCTCAATGCAATATCAGATCAACTATGTGACTGTTTCCTTAACATACTTTAAATTGCGGGAGTTCACATAGCCTCTGCAGACAATTTGGTTATTTATAAAAAAAGAAAACTTTTGAATATACTTTAAAGTTTAATCATGGCAAACTGCCATTAATTTTGATACATGAAATATAATAATGTTAATTTAGTTTTGGAATCAAAGTGGACAGATAGAAACTGTTGCGTGTCAGATTACTGTATAAATCCAAGATGTGAAAAGTCCAATCAATCTTCATCCAGAAAGCATGGTTTAACTAAGATCTGTTAAAATTCAGTTTATGAAGTAAAACATTTCTAGAGACTAGGTTGCTCATACCACTTGTATAGAAGTCTCTCCATAGAACATTTCATAAAATGCCACTTTCTTATTTAACATCTATGTAAACAACCTTTAATGTTATGATATTAACTTTATTTAAATTAACAACTATTAATGCAAATAAGCAAGCAAGGGCAATATAAATAAGTACATAGCTGTTGGTAATAAGAGTTTATCCCTCTTTTATCTTTGTCAACACTACATTTTCAAGTATTATATAAACAAATACTCTAATATAATAAAGTTCTCAAGAAGAGTCAAGTTTGTGATTGCTCACATTTAATACACAGCTCAATATGAGCTTTACTTTTGAACAAGAGCACTTGTATTTTTTGTCAACTTAAGGTTTTTTCAATCTTTGAACTGGAATTCACTATAAACCCACATACTCAATGAATCAGAATTCCCTTCTTTTCTATACACATGAATTGTCTTAAAATGTGGAGACATTAAATACTTTAAAAGGCAATCTAAACAGTATCAGTTTCAATTTACAAAAAATCTAATTATTCACTTTTCTCATTTTATAGATACATAGAACTTTAAAAGTACAGAAAATATTTCAAGAAGTGACTTTTCCAAAATCTTTGCTAATAAAAGTAGACCTGAACTAGAACCCAATTCTCTGATTCCAAATGCTATGTATACTCTTTCTTTACATTTCTCAACTGTTATATACTTCAGGTATTAGTAACAAGTTCAAAAATTATACAAGAAGGAAAAAAAGACACTAAGTCAGTTTGAGAGTTTTATTTTACTAATCTATTTTATATAAATTAAAAGTAGAGTCTTCCATGTTTCTATTCTAATCAATGACACAAGATATTCATGTTAATAAAGGGCAACAAAAATTGAAATGTTTTAATGGGATATGTCAATTACTAGTCAAATTTACCATCATAGCCTTGAAAAGGGAGTAATTTCCCATTAAACTGGTAACTGAAAATCAAACCACAGTACTCACAAATGTTAAATATGCTTTGGGGATTACACTAGGTGATACAGAAAACTGTTACTACACAATTTAACAAGTTCTTTTTTGTAAAATATCTCAAATACTCTGTCAGCTAAAGAAAATAATAATGAGGTAGATAAACTGATGAATTTGTGGTGCAGGAATACAGGAACTTCAAGAGTACAGTTAATTATACATTGTTTTTTGCAACATAACTTTTTTGCAACATAACTTAACCTAAGATCTATGTTTTCTTTTAAGCATATAGTTTGTCTCCTTATCTACAGAACTTACCCTAATAAGTGAGCACTTTCCCCTGAAATATTATTGTAACTTTTCATGATCATTTGTCACTTTACATTGCCATTATCTTTAAATAATTATTCATTAGTATCTCATACTTCTTAAGCCCGAGTATGTAGTTAATGTCTACAAATGACAGTAAGCATAAGTTTGTATATAACAATGAGGATGAATCAATTCCATCCCAGGTTTTCAAATCTTAAAACAATTCCAGAATGTGCTTGATCCAGGGGGTTCTGGCAGTCCTAGGTGAACTCTGGAACTAAGAGGCTTTGCTTCTCCAACCATAGTTCTAGAAAGGCTCAGAATTATAACTTTTCCCATATATTACATTTCATAATTGCAGACATGCAACTGGGGGAGCAGGGGGCTCATGGAGGTTGAACTCAAGGGTTTCATACATACTAAGCATGTGTGAATTACTTCCTTGAAATTTTTTTTTTTTTTTTTTTTTTTTTTTACTGATATGCCCATAATAATGTAAAATAAAATAATGATTTCTTGGATTTACTTAAATATACTCTAATGGAAAAAGAAAAAAAAAACTGTTCAGGCTGACTGATGAGCATTTAAGTAGTCATTTTATTATTCCGCTAACAGAGTAACTGATTTGGTTTCTAGCCCCCTAGAAATAAAACAAAACTGGACAAAACAGCTGAAACAACTGTATTTAAAAATGAATAACAGGTACCACAAAAGTGTTATCATGAGGAAAGGGAAACGAATAAGGTTTTCTAGCAGAAGTCACTTTCAGACTACCAGGTAGGGTGGGAGAATTCAGGCACACTATGGTAGTGTAAGTTGAGGAGAGCAAGATTAAAATTCAGGGAAGCAGAAGCAGCAATTTATAGAGAAGAGTACCAGAAAGGTGGGAGTTACAGAAAGGGATCTAGAAATCCACATTCCCCTGAGTCTTACAGAATACTAAATTATGAATACATATTGTGGCACCCCACAAGGCTAGGCAACTGCTAAGGGTTTTGGCTGCCCACCTGATATTCAGCTGAAAGAATTTTAATTCCAACTGGCTCAAGTGGATACACCTTGTTAAAGATTTCATAGAGGCTAAATCAGCCAAAGTAAATTTTAGATCCACCCTGAAAAAGCATGCAAACAAGTCTCAAAAGAATCAAGAAAGCCAAAACAACTGCTACCCAAAACAAATTTCAACACCCCTAAAGGAAATACACAAAAATCAGACAATCAATAATATAATGTCTAGCATCCAATCAAAGATTACTAGGCTTGTGAAATGTTCCAGTAATTCTACTCCTAATTATTTACCCAAAAGATTCAAGACAATTGGACAGTGAAATGAGATTACAATCTAAAAAAGCAGACAAGGTCCATATTTTCACTTTTTTATCTTTATATAACGGTTTGATTTTTTTTAATGAGAAGATAATTCATGGATTACCAGTGTAAAAATTTAGAAAATTCTACAGGAGTACACAAACATACATTATTTTGTATTTAGTTCATGTACTTGAGAATGTACGTTAATTATTAATTGTTTTATTCCCTTTGAGCCTCCTGAAACATAACACTGAATTTGATTTCAGTATGTAGATATTCTGTAAATGTACATGCTATGAACTTCAGCTGCTGAACTTTGCATATTTCATGTGTCCCTTAACTTACATTATAACTGCATGTGCACTTTCATGTATGTTTTATTTTGGTTCAAGGGAATTTATTCACAATATTTTCTTATGAATTTTCTTATCTCCTAAATCTCACCAATCCAGAATACTCTCCCTAGGTTTGTTTCCTCATAACTCTTTGAGATTCTTCTACATGTTAGCTTCTCAGTGACATTACAGAAGAATTTATTTCAAATTATGATCTAACTCCATATTCCCTTATCTGGCTTTATATCTCTGCCTAAAATGTATCTTCTAACTTGCGAAATATTATTTATCTCCCTCTAATAGAAGAACACAAGCTCTATAAGCAGGATTTTTTTTGTTCCATTTCTTAGTTGCTGCATTGCTAGAATCAACAACAGTTCTTAAAGCCTGATAAAACTGAATACTTTTTGAATGGGAAAGATGGAGGAAAATAATTTTCAGAAGTTTTCTTAAAGAGATATTAATCTGACTACTGGATATTTTATAAAATACGCGCCCCCCCCCCCCCCCCCCGCAATTCCAAAAAACCACAAATGGCCTTCAGTTTGATAAGAGCAACGTGCCAGGCTCTTTGAATTGCAGACCTTTAAACAACTCTATCTTTTAAGTTCAGGAGTCATCCTCAGAAGTGTGGCTAATAAAGAAATAGACTGCACTACCCAGAACTTACACAGTAATATTTTTACCAATCCTATTAACAAGTACTCATATAATTATGTCATCAATTAATGGATGCATGAAACATGCAAAGTTCAACAGCTAATGGTCACATGTGTACAGAATATATATATACTGAAATCAAACTAGACATGTTTTAAGAGGCTCAAAGGGAATAAAAATGTCATGGTTAATAACATATATAATTAAGTTCATGAACTTAACACAGAGTGGTATATTAGAAATAAGGGGCAAATGCGATCAAATTTATTCCCTAGAAAAACAACACTCAGAACGTATTAGTAAAAAGGGATGGTCATGTACCACACATTTCAATCGAAGTTGGTATTTTAGTCAGCTTTGCATTGTAGTGACCAAAAGACCTGACAAGAACAATGTAAAGGATGAAAAGTTTATTTTGGCTCATGATTTCAGAGGTTCAGTCCATGATTACACAACTCCATACCTCTGGGCCCAAGATGAGTCAGAACATCATGGTGCAAAGCTATGGCACAGAAAGAGTTCAGAAAATGGCAACAAGGAAGCCAAGAGACATAGTGTTCCACTCACAAGAGACAAAATATAAACCCCAAAGATATGCCCCCAATGACTTACTTGCTTCAACTACATCTTACCTGGACACAGTTCCTACTCAGTTAATCCTTATCAGTGGATTAATCCACTCATTAGGTTAAAGCTCTCATGATCTAATCACTTCACCTCTCAACATCCTTGCATTGTCTCAGGCATGAATCTTTGGGGTGATGTTACAGCTATTGTAATGTCAGAGGAGACAAAACATTCATTATCCATGTTTGCAATGATGTTGGTATAAACAAACCTATTCAACTGCCAGTTATATGAAAGTATATTCAGAGTTTCTGGTGTTGGTAATCTGAAGATATCCAAAACTGTTTGTATAAGAACATAAAGGCAAAAAAAAAAAAAAAAAAAAAACCCACTATACCTTTTCCATTTTTAGATATTTAGATAAACCAATACTTGTATAACTGCTTATAGTATTCAGTACAGTAACATGCTATACAGGTTTGTAGCTTAGGATACAAAAGCTCTAAACATCTACAATAGGCTATAACATCTATGTCTGTATAGTTACACTCTGTGATGTTCACACAATGATGAAGTCACCTCAGGATGCATTTCTAAGAAACATTCCAGTCTTAAGCAATGCATGACTGCAAACATATGATGAGGGAAACTTTCATGTCTACTACTAATTCAGACCTCTTCTCTCCTCTATATTTGATGTGATTCAGCAGATGCTTCTGACCCATAATATAGGATTTTCCTCCAAGAAAACTGGATTTTTGGAGATAAACTGCTGAAATCAGAAACTGTAGCCTTAGTCTCTTCCTCCTTTCCAGTCAGTACTAATTTCATTAACACAGAGCTAGTAAGAAGAACTATGTTGGAGAGGAAAGGAGTAAAGAAGAGGAGGTTTGACATTTGGTAATTGTTCCTTTGGAGTGATTAAATGAGTAGTGAAAACACTCAGTGTCTGTGAACTACTTAATTGTTTACAATGGTACAAGTTATGATGATATCATTATCAAAATCAAAATGGGGGGTGGCAGTGGGACAAGAATGGAGGAAGGAGGGACTGTATAGAGGGAAAAGAGAGGTGGGAGGGGTAGGGGGGAAGGAAAAAAACTAATGGAATGAATCAAACATCATTACTCCATGTAAATTTATAAATATGCAAATGATATGCTGTTACTCCATGTACAAACAGAAACAATATGTATCCCATTTGTTTACAATAAAAATAAATTTAAAAAAATTATTTGAATAATAGTAATTTTATGAAAGCAACATTATTAGTTGTACTTTGGTTTTTCTCCTTAAAAAAAAAAAAAGAAAAATAAATGATATATATAAATACATATTAATATATATTAATTACATAAAATCTTAAAAATGAAGTAAAAATTTTGTGAAAGAAAAAATATACTAGTGATTACAGCAGTTGTCCTTTATTAATTTTCTCATAAGCCAGGTATTTATCCAAGCATTGAATATGAATGATCTCATTTAATTCTGTGAAATGGTTGGTATTATTATCCCATTCTATAGATGAAACATTTTTTGGCAGTATTAAAAACTTGAAAAAAGTCATACATCAGGTATGGCAAAGCTGAAGTTCAATTCCAGATATCTGCCACCAAAGATTATCTCTTAAGCCATGATTCATGCTGTTTTAAGCACATTTTAGTGAGCCCAGGTATTAAAACCCCAAATCTTCACTATAAGGAAAGAGTGTCCAAACTGAAAATAGAATAATATCTTTATTTAATTTTCTACCCCAACATACATAACCAAGTACAGCAAAGATTATGTATTGTCAGGACTTAGTTAAAGTGGCATCTCATATAGTTTTGGAATCAAAAAGTAAAGTATTGCTTTTAAAAACCCTGTGATACTCAAAGTACTATTCTGAAACATGTAAATATATACAAATCATATTAGTGAGCTGAAATAAAGAAAACAGTATTCTTACTACTTAAGAATAGTTAAGAAAAGTTAATTTTCTACCCTGTCCACAGTTGTACAGACTGATTAAGTTAAATTCAATTGATTGTGATTATTGCTTTTTATTTACAGGAGCATGTCTAAATCAAGCAATAGTCAGACAAAACAGTTCAAAATATACAAGTCAAGAAAAAATTATTTTATTAATACCCACAACACTGAATATAAAATTTCGACATACACATGATGTACATATAATTGTGAATAATATATTTATATGTGTCAAAAGGGTTGCTGCATTTAAAGTTTAATATTGAATATTAACCAAATTAATCCCATCATCAAAATTTTCCTGTGCTTAAAAACATTTTCAAAATTTAGCTAATACCCTTATTAACACTATATTTGTCACAAAAACAATGGCTCTTGCATCAGGAAAATCTAGATAGTTTCTTAGAATCTGACGTATATTCTACATGATTTAGTCTTTCCAAAGCAGTATTCTCAAGAATATTAACAAAGGTTACCTTTAAAAAAAGTTTCATGGTACCATTTTTTTGGGGGGAAATCATGGGTTTCTTTATCTTTTGGATTTTTCAAGTTCGGTTTAACAAAATTAAATACATTTCCATATTTTGAATATGTTCTGGATCTTCATGGATAATTTTTATTATTTTTGTTTTAAATAGTTATGGTAATATATATGTAATTTCGTGTAGATTTGTTTGTTTATTTGAATACAGTCAGGTTCTTGAGTATATAAAATTTTCTGAGACATTATATTTAATGACTACATCTCCCTTGAGAAGGATGTATTACAGTTAACCTGATAACTCCCTATTATCACACTTTGGAATATAGCTTCTCTCAGAAGTGAGCAAAAAAATATTTACTATACCTCCACTAGTAGAATAATTTTACCACAAACATTTTTCTATATTAACATTTGAGTTTTTAAAAAAATTGTTGAATTTGATATTTTATTTGAATAATCTTAGGCTTGAACAGTTTCTCTTGTGTTTATAGTAATTCTAAACTGTGTTTATTAGCAATTTATATGATTCTTTTATTAAAAACAATAAGCTGAGTCCCTATTTACTAAAAATATTTCTCCAAGTCTGTTATTTACTTTTTAAATTTTTTTTTTTGCTGTTAATTTTCAGAAATTTAAACTTTTCAAATAGTAAAATCTATTTTTCTCATTAATTCCTTACATTTTGGATATTTTCTATTATCTAGAAATATGATAATCTTTTATATCTAGCTTCAAAACTTCATCTTTTTTAAAAAATGACATGCTTTAAAATTATACGTCCTTTTATTTTGAAAGTAAGGCATGCTATGGGGAAAAAAACCCACAAAAATATACATAACTATACATTCAAAGAGCAAAAGTTCATAGTCCCTCAAATTTTAATCAAGAGGTAACAGACATCTGAGGTTCTTTTTTTCCTATGCATATACAAAATCACAGGCAAAAGTACCTATAATGTACTCACATTTCACCTCCTCCCCTCATGATTTCTTAGCTCCTCTCTAATAAAGACTGCAGAATGTCAGACCTGGAGTATATTAATAGTAATTGTGAATGGCTAAGAAAAGATACAATACATTCCTAATGATTCCCAAACTTATTTAGTTACAGAATTCTTTATTCAAGAAATTATAGTTCAAAGACCTGGTAATTTCTGAAACGCTATTTTGGAAATGCTGGCTTAGTTTTATTTTAATAACTTCAGACAATCTAAAACTACAATGTTTCTGTGAATATAAAGTATGCAGATTAAGTATTAAAAAAATTAAAGCCAACAAACTTACTTGGGATATACTGGTTCATAAAGGTACTTGTCACCTCTTGAAGATATAACATGAAAAAATAAGATGTAGCCGTTTGCTGTCTGAAAGAGAAATTTTATTAAGCATGAATTAAAGTTAGGCTATAACTGGTCCCCTAAATTTTAATTTTATATATTCTTATTATGAAAAGAAATCTCACTCTTAGGAATTTTCTTTTGAATAATTTTAGCCTAAATATGTAAGTAAAATGACTTTTGTTTCAATATAACCCATTGTGAAAAGAAAGGTTTTACAAATATTTCATAAACATATAATTGATATAGTTCATAAAATATTATAGACATGAACATTCTCAAATAATTACATTTATTTAATTGGTAAATTATTATTCTGCAAAATACAGACTTTATGAATTCTGCAATAATATAGTCAATAATTATTCCAAGCTTGTAAGGAAAGTTAACAGTATGTAAATTGCTTGACTCTGGTCAAATAAACATACTAACCTCAAAATAGCATATTTATATACTTCAAAAATCAATCTTTTGGTCTTTGATTTACATAGAATAGTATTATCAAAGAAAAGCAAAGCTAACCTTTAATTTCCAAAAATGTGGACATTTGAACATTAAATGTGAACCTCATTTTTCTTTTTTTAATTGGTGCACTATAATTATACATAATAGTGGAATTCATTATGTCACATTTGTAATATGCACATAATTTGATCAATTTCATTCCTCAGTACCTTTCCTTTCTCTCCCATCTTCTCTCCCCAGATCTACGACCTCTACTCTACTGATTTCCTTTCTATCATTATTATTTCAATTAGTGTGCTATAATTATATATATATATATTTTATTGAGGTAAATTCATACTTGAACACAGCATAGTTTTGAACATCATTTTTTCCTAAGTTAACAAAATATTTTTAAGATAGAAACTAGTGAAAACATCAGTGACTTATGAAACTCAAGCAACCATTTTACATTTATTTAAATATTGTGAAGTACTATATACAGCTTTTTCTAATCCAACATTTTCAAACAGAACAGAACAAAGTGGCAAATGTTTTCCCCAAACTTTTTTACACTAACACTGAATTCCTATCATTTTAGAGGCAAATGGGCATTTACCCAAAGTAGAACCAAAGAAAACCAAAGAAAAGATCAAACGTTTCATATTTCTTTCCAGTACAAGCTTCCTGTTTTTCACTTACGGGAGTAACAGAAAAAAATGCTCAGTTTCTTAAGCAAAGCCAGGTCTGTCTGTATTTCAACTATAAGTTTAACTATTTTATGATGCATTCTCAAAAACTAAAGTTCGATTTATCAGAATACAGAAAGGTTGAAAACTTCATATATGATCATCTCTCTAATTCTTCACAGGCAGTTTTATGTTCTTACAATACAGAGAACAAAAAAACAAAAGGAAAATGGCTTCAAATGAAGCCATATTAAAGTTACAAACATATCCTTGTTCCTTTACAGAATAATGGCTGTTCAAAAAATTTAATCTATACTGTTACTTTATATGGGCTAGAGTCACACAGTATATGATCTCATACTGAACATGGAAAACATTTACTTACAAATGCTGTCCTAAGCCATTGAAAAGTCTGATATTTCAGTGTATCAAATGCTAATACTAACATATAAAGTGCTTAAAAGACTATAATGTCAGGGAAAATACAGCATTTTGTACTAGTATTTAGAAATTTTATGTACATAGAATACTAGGTGATATTACAAATAATATCTTGATTTACATTTTGATATTTTATATCAATCAACTTAGTATGTAAACCAAATGCCAAATATTTCCAGTGCTCAAGGACATCTATCACCAATATTTTATTAAACAGTCTTGCTTTTGAACAATTTAAAAGTCTTGGTAGTAAACTATCCTTAAAAGCAGCCTCAATTTGCACTAAATCTGTCATTAGACAGGGTTATAATGACCTTAGTTTTCTCTTCATGCTCCCAAACTAACGCAAATAAAGCATGACTATTGTTTAATCAACAGGAAACAATCCCACCATCTTCTTCTGACACACACACACACACACACACACACACACACTCTCTCTCTCTCTCTCTCTCTCTCTCTCTCTCTCTCTCTCACCCAAAACTAATTTTTTAAGTAAATGAAAAGCATAACGTTGATGTTCTTTCTCCTGTTATCATGACTTATTTTAAATACCTTTTCCTTCTTTCTATAGGACACACTTAAGGATCTAGCTCCAATGACCTGAATGATGTATCACAAAGATAATTAAAGAGATAAAGAGTTTGATGACTTAGATATGTATCTTCTATTCCAACTTATTGTTATGTTAGGCTTCAAATAAGGATGAAATAGACTAGCACTCAAATTCTTTACACTGGTCTGTAAATAATATTTTGTTTTTATTTATTACACATGTTCAAAATGAGAAAAAACAAACTTAATTACCCCAAATCATACCACCCTCCCAAGATAATAATTTAACATTTTGGTATAGACTTCCAGACTTTGTACATACATACACATGAGTATACTCAATTGGGAAATGATTTAAGATTACAAATTACAAGTACTTTCAAACATAGTTATTTTGTGACATATCTTTCAAAATTATTTTTCCTAGTATTACCACACTGTTTTATACCAGAGCATTAATTTGGGGTGGGGGGGACAGTGAGACCCTGTTTTCAACCAAAATGGATTAAACTAAAGTTGATTTATGCTCCTTTGAGATAACAACAACAAAAAACACAATATAATAAACAATGATTTCCAAAACATGCATCAAGCAATGAAAGCTGGGAAATGAAGGTTAGCCCTACTCCTCTTACCCAGTTTACTGCCTTTTTGAGAATTTACAGGTTACAGCACTGAGAATAGAAACTGAGACAGAGCCTAGTAGATTCTCTGGCTTCAGAAGATAAAGCTGAAGATTCTAGAATTAAATAAGGCAGTTCGAATTCATGTGACAAAGTACCACACCAGAGAGGAAAGAATGGAGAAACAATTCAAGAATACCAATAAGGACATAAATGTGTGAGGAAGCTACTCAAGGAAGAAGAAAGAACAATTTGAAAGGACTGGTAAAGAGAACAGTACATAAGCAGGACTAAAGAAAGTCATAATTTATAGCACATTAGGTAGAATACTCAGGAAAGCAGACTTCGAGTCTTCCTGTGGTACATCTAGAAAGATATTGCCTTAGTAGTGGGTAATAACTAGCTCAAGATTGCGCTCTGAATCCATAAAACAAAGCTTAAAATGAGACATGAACAGATCAAATTATTTCCAAGTAACTTACTGCATTCCAGGAAGATTTATAGGATCACAAAAGTATCCAGCAAATAACAAAGTCAAGTCACAATTTCTGGCATCCAATTAAGAGATTACTGCACATGCATGGAGGCAAGAAATACAACACGTGGTAAAGAGATAAATCAACCAATTGTAACAACCCAGAATGCAATAAGATGTTGAAATTAGCACAAAGGGTATTAAAACAGATAGATACTATATTCCTTATCTTCAAAAGTTTACAAAAATATAGAAGGCCCAAACAGAACTCTAGAGATAAAAACTAAAATATATGAGTCAAAAAACATATTGGATTGGATGAATCAGTTGGACACTGCAGGAAAAAGCACTGATCATAAAAGCATAGCAATAAAAAATTTTCACAATGAAACAAATAGAGATCAACAAATTGTAAGATTTCATGTGGCCTAATATGCATATACACACAGTCCCCAAATGATGCTTATATTTCCATTGAATTTAATTAAAATTCATTTCCTTCACTTAAATTTCTTTAAAATGTCAATTTTATTTTGAAACTAAAATAGCAAGGTTCTAAATAATTCATGGATCAAAGAAGAAATCAAAAGGGAAATTAAAAAAATATATATAGAATACCAAAATTTGTGGGATTCTGCTGAAGCAGTACTTAATGGGAAATTTATAGCTTTAAATATCTGTACTAGAGAAAAAGAAAACTCTCAAACCAATGATCTCAGTTTCTATCTTTTATTAGTAACAAAAGACCAAATGAAACCCCAACTAAGCAGGAGAGAAAAAAATGAAATTAGAGTGGGAATCAATGGAATAGAAAACAGAAAAGTAAAATCAATGAAAGAAATTCTGGGTTTTTAAAGAAAATCACAAAAAGAAAAAAAGAAAAGAAAATCACTAAAATTGACACGCCTCTACTCACAGAGTAAAAAGAATGTAATACCAGAAAGAAGAGTGGTAACAGGACTATAGATTCTAGAGACATTAAAAGGATAATGAGGTCAGGGAAGGATGCAGAAAGGTTGATGAAAGGGTACTAAGTTACAGTTAGACAGGAGTAAGAAGTACTGTTATAGTCGCCCGATAGAGTGACTATTAGGAAACAACTATGCAAAAACAATCCAATTTAAAAAGGGATAAAAAAATTTTAATAGACATTTCTCTAATATGTAAGAATGGATGGAAAATGGTCAACATCATCAGTCATCAGGGAAATACAAATCAAAACTACAATGAGATACCCCTTCACACTCTTTAAAAAACAAAGAAACAATGGAAATTAAATGTTAAGGATGGTAAGAAGAAATCAGAACTTTTAAATACTGCCACAAGGAATGAGACAGTACAGTCTCTGTGAGATTTATCTAGCAATTCTACATCTGAGTTAACCAAAAGAACTGGAAATAAGGACTCCCAACAAATACTTCTATGCTAATGTTCAATAGAGTATTATTCACAATAGCCACAAATTGGAAACAATGCAAATGACCATCAAGAGATCAATGGATAAACAAAATATGCTATATACATACTATGAAATACAACTCTGTCGTAAAAAAGAATGAAGTTCTGACACATACCACAAGGTGGATGAGCCTTAAAAACACTTCCCTAAGTGAAAAAGCCAGACACAAGAGAACAAATACATTATGATTCCACTTACATGAGGTGTCTGGTATGAGCTAATTCATAGATACAGAAAGTTGATTAGAGGTTACCAGGAACTGGGAGAATTGGGAATGCTGAGTTATGCTTAATGATTACCAAGTTTTTGTTTGGGGTGATGACAAAGAAAACAGTGGTGATGGTCGTGTAACACAGTGAATGTAACTAATGAGTTGTACACTTAAAATAATTAAAATGGCAACTTTATGCTATATATATCTTACAATTTAAAAAAATCAATCATGTAATATGCCAAAAATGAGACCAAATATAGATAATCATATCTTCTTTAATGAAACTGCTTTTCCTCTTTATGTTTTTTTCAGTAGTTGCCATGAACATTCTCTCACTCATCTAAGCTTGAAACCAGAGTATTCAACTACTCATATTCAGTTAATCCTCTATAATTAGCAAATATTGTCTTTTTTTTCCCTAAATATTCCTATGAATAAAAAAGAAGCCAGGCTGTCTAAAGGAGAGTACTTGCAGAAAAAAAATGAAAACATAACATCAGAAAAATAATAATGAAGCAGGGTTTTAGAGATTTAAAGGACCTCAAATGTAATGCTAAGCTTGGACTTTATTATGTGGAATACAGAACTCTAAACTTTAGCTGTAAATGGCTAGACACTATGTACTGTAGGATCTCTAAGCCAGGAGAGGAAAATCAAGGACATTAGGTAGGTACTTATATAACGTGACAGGACTTTAAAAGGTATATTATTCAGGTATGGTGAGCCAACAGGTCAGAAGGCAAGTGCCATTGAAGAATTTGTTATTCAGTTCCAGGTGGAGGAAGCATGACAAATCACATCAAAGGCGATGTGGGAAGTACCAGGGTCAGCAAGAAGGCACCAGGAGCCAAAGGAAAACATGCATCGAGTCTTTACTGTAATTTCTATGAGAAAGAACAAGTAAAACAGGTAAATAAAGTTAGTATTGATGAGTCTGAATAAGTTCAGTGTGCTCTGAACTGTAGGAGTGGTCTTTAGTTATCTGGTACCTGTCACTGAGGTTAACAGAAGAGGGGAATAGTGGCCCAGAGGGTCAGAGGATGATAAAGATGGTAGCTCGAGTATGTGCTTTGGATAGATTGGTTTGCATAATAAGGTACAGTTGTAGTTAAGTCCTTTAATATCTATCTCTAGGAATAGGCTACTCCTAGGAGGGGACAATTTCTGCAAGGACAACAGAGCCCTAAGATGTCAAAATGAAATACAAAAAAATAAAAAGACATGATAAATACAAAGGAAAAAAACTCCCAAATTTTATAAGTTGTAGTGATAGTCTAAATAAAATTGTAATGACAACCTAGTGTGTATGTGTGTGTGTGTGTGTGTGTGTGTGTGTGTGTGTGTGTGTTTGTATTATTATTTTTGGTAATACATATCCACTAATGAGAGAGAGAGAATGGGGTTCTTTTTATAAGGATAACATATTTAGCTAATTGGGGATTAAAGTGACTATTCCCTATCATCAAAATTTACTGTAGAGTTTTATCTATTAATCAGGTCAATAATGAGAATTTACAGGTTTCATATCTGAAAACGTCTTTTCATACAAATACAACCAAATATTGGTATCAATCCATGGATATGTGATTTTAACTGAATGTATATCACCTTATAGGGTATTATAGAATTATTCTCCTGGCTTTTTACTTTAATACTGCAGATTAATCATTTCTCATTGAAGGTTATGTGAAAGCTTTTCTTTTGCACAACTGGATTTTATACATAAAAATATAAAATGCTATTGGAACTTGCTGAGGCTTGAGCTCATAAAATATATCTACTGCTACTTCTGTGTGGGTTAGGGATCTTGTCTAAACTTGTACATATAAAAAGCAGCATGACATTACCTGTAGTTCAAACAATTTTATTAGTTGTTAACTAAAATGAGTTTACCACATATCGGTTTCACAGATAAGACTGTTTGCTTTATAGCTTTAGACTAAATTCATTAGGAAATTCTACCACATTTGCAGCAAAAGCTATTTTCAGGGCTGGGGATACAGTTTAGTACTAGAATACCTGTGTCATATGAATGACCCTGGGTTCAATCCCCAGCTCTGGGGTAAAAAAGCTATTATCCAAAGTTATTCAGTGTCTGTTAAGGGTGCTGTTTTTTTGGTACTTGGGATTGAATCCAGGTGTGCTTAACCACCGAGTCATATTCCCAGTCCTTTCTAGATTTTATTTTGAGGTAGGATCTCGCCAAGTTGCTGAGGCTAGCTTTGAACTCATGATCCTCCTGCCTCAGCCACCCAAGCCACTGGGATTAAAGGTGTATGCCACCAAACTCAGCTGGGTGATTCTTTTAAATTCTGAAAAAACTTCCATTTTCACTA
Organism: Sciurus vulgaris; assembly: GCF_902686455.1. Taxonomy (NCBI): domain Eukaryota; kingdom Metazoa; phylum Chordata; class Mammalia; order Rodentia; family Sciuridae; genus Sciurus; species Sciurus vulgaris. The sequence continues at coordinate 24,890,269 of NC_136476.1, read as the reverse complement.
ATAAGCTAAAAATGTTTGAATAAACCTTTATTACTACTAGGTCATCCAATAGCTAGCTGTGAGGTGGGGCAAGGCAGGGCACTCAACTTGGATGTCTGATAAAAGTTTACAATAACCATAGGGTTTTAAAAGTCTTATATTTTCATAAGCTTTGTAAGTCTGTCCAAGTAAGTCTTTTTGTTTCATGTGTATTTTTACCACCATCAATTAATGCACACCTTAGTGGATTCCTCTTTAGATTATACTGATTTAGAGTTTTCTCAACTTCTTTGAGAAATATTTCTTCTGGAGTTGTTCTACACAAGCTATTTATTCAGAGTAATTCTTAGTTACTTCACACTTAGCACTAATTATTCAAATAAACTATAACTAAGCAATATTAACATTTGTCAACTCACCAAGGATCAAGCTAACTTACTTTGAATGTACTTTTTATATTTTATTTTTTGTGAAGAAATTCTGTGATTCTGCTGTTTTAAATTTCTTAATTTTGTGACTATTTCGGTAAACTGTAAATACTGCAATGAGTGCTTAGTCTGGTAATGTCTACTTATCTTGTATTCTTTTGCATTGCTATAGTGCAATTCATTGCATAATAAGCAAAATACTTTGCCATCTAATTCATAATGTGTAACTATAATTTATAATACACTGCATAGAAGAGTAAAGCACTGAGAGCCTCATATATGGTTGCTATTAGCACTACTAAACTCAATCTGCTGATGTAGCTCAAAGAAGCCAGAGATAACACATAAATATATGAGCATTTCTGTGCTTCAATAAATATTTATGGACATTTAAATTAAAATATCATGTAATTTTCAAGTATAAAAAAGTTCTTCTTTGATCACTTAAATATGTAAAAAAAACTATTCTTAGTTGATGGACTACACACAAACAGGCAGCAAGGCAGATTTGATATGTGGCTGGTTGTCTGCCAACTCCTGCTACAAGAAGTACAGAACTACTTAATATTTTTGTCTATTTGACACATTTTCCGATAATTAATCTACTCAGCATAATACAACATGATCTTTTTCTAAAACTGAAAGCAGGAAGACAGGTTAGTCTATTTGTAGTCTAGTAAATAAAATCTGAGTTTCTGTCTTATATCTCTAGTATACACTATCTATGTAATCTTGGATAGGACTTAATAGGTTTTCATAGCCTTAAATTACTCATCTATTATAAAGGATAACAATAATAAATCCAACGAATTTTTATACATAAGTGATGAATCTTCAGAAAGAGAAATTAGGAAAACTACCCCATTCACAATAGCCTCGAAAAAAATAAAATACTTGGGAATCAATCTCACAAAAGAGGTGAAAGACCTCTACAATGAGAACTATACAACACTAAAGAAAGAAATTAAAGAACACCTTAGAAGATGGAAAGATCTTCCATGTTCTTGGATAGGAAGAATTAATATTGTCAAAATGGCCATACTACCTAAAGTGCTATACATATTCAATGCAATTCCAATTAAAATCCCAATGACGTACCTTACAGAAATAGAGCAAGCAATTATGAAATTCATCTGGAAGAATAAGAAACCCAGAATAGCTAAAGCAATCCTTAGCAGGAAGAGTGAAACGGGGTGTCGCAATACCAGATCTTCAACTCTACTACAAAGCAATAGTAACAAAAACGGCATGGTATTGGTACCAAAATAGAAAGGTAGACCAATGGTACAGAATAGAGGACACGGACACAAACCCAAATAAATACAATTTTCTCATACTAGACAAAGGGGCCAAAAATATGCAATGGAGAAAAGATAGCCTCTTCAACAAATGGTGCTGGGAGAATTGGAAATCCATATGCAACAGAATGAAACTAAACCCATATCTCTCACCATGCACGAAACTAAACTCAAAATGGATTAAGGACCTCGGAATCAGACCAGAGACCCTGCAGATTATAGAAGAAAAAGTAGGTCCAGATCTTCACCTTGTTGGTCTAGGATCAGACTTCCTTAACAGGACTCCCATAGCACAAGAAATAAAAGCTAGAATCAACCACTGGGATAGATTCAAACTAAAAAGCTTTCTCTCAGCAAAGGAAACTATCAGCAATGCGAAGAAAGAGCCTACAGAGTGGGAGAATATCTTTGCCAATCATACTTCAGATAGAGCACTAATCTCCAGAATCTATAAAGAACTCAAAAAACTCTACACCAAGAATACAAATAATCCAGTCGACAAATGGGCTAAGGAAATGAATAGACACTTCACAGAAGAAGATCTACAAGCAATCAACAAACATATGGAAAAATGTTCAACATCTCTAGTAATAAGAGAAATGCAAATCAAAACCACCCTAAGATTCCATCTCACCCCAATTAGAATGGCGATTATCAAGAATACGAGCAACAATAGGTGTTGGTGAGGATGTGGGGAGAAAGGTACACTCATACATTGCTGGTGGGGTTGCAAATTAGTGCAGCCACTCTGGAAAGCAGTGTGGAGATTCCTTAGAAAACTTGGAATGGACCCTCCATTTGACCCAGCTATCCCACTCCTTGGCCTATACCCAAAGGACTTAAAATCAGCATACTACAGAGATACAGCCACGTCAATGTTCATAGCTGCTCAATTCACAATAGCCAGACTGTGGAACCAACCTAGATGCCCTTCAATTGATGAATGGATAAAGAAACTGTGGTATATATATACAATGGAATATTACTCAGCCATAAAGAATGATAATTATGGCATTTGCAGGCAAATGGATGAAATTGGAGAATATCATGCTAAGTGAGATAAGCCAATCTCAAAAAGTCAAAGGACGAATGATATCGCTAATAAGTGGATGATGACACATAATGGGGGGAGGGAAGGGTTAGTGTTAGGGTTAGAGTTAGGGTTAGGGAGCGGGGCAAGTATGGAGGAAGTAAGGACTGTATAGAGGGAAAAGAGGGGTGGGGGGAAGGAAAAAAATAACAACGAATCAAACAACATTACTCTATGTAAATTTATGATTACACAAATGGTATGCCTTTACGCCATGTACAAACAGAGAAACAACATGTATCCCATTTGTTTACAATAAAAAAAAATAAAAAATAAAAAAAAGGATAATAGTATACACTTCAAAGCACTGATCTAAAGATTAAATGAGGTGATCCATGTAAACTAATTGTAGTACTTACATAGAAAGTTTTACTCAGTAAATGTTAACCATACATATTATTGCTATTGAAAATTAGGTGATAATGACATCCCTAAAGATGATACTGATAAAATATAAATTGAAAAGATAAAATGAGCCATTTCCAGGCACATCTAATGGAAATCCAGAAGAGTGCAACAGATATGAGAATTTAGTATGATGTAAAAACAAAGCTTATTATTTTATAGGATTTCCTTCTAAATGGAAGGCAGAACTTAAACCATAAATTCAGAAGCACCATGTGAATATGGACAAAAGTTTTTAAAAGCTGGACTAGATTTAAAGGACAAAACAGGAAAGTAAGAGGATCACAAAGCAAAGGATACAGGTGCTAGTTTAGGGATGACAGGAAGTAGTAAAGTCAACAAAGATATGGTAGGTGGAAGATTAGAGGATACAGTAGCAGCATAGAAGAATCAGTACAGCAATTTCTACTATAGAAAGATAAATATTTAGAAGTGTGAAAACTGAAAGGAAGTCATTCAATACAATCAAGTTTAAATACAATAAAATGATTTCATAAGAAAACACTATTTAAGTTAAAAAAATCTACTTACTGACACGGCTATCATGGTACTATCTGGTCTCCATTCAGCTTGTCTGTAGGATCCAAACTGAGTAGATGATTTTGCAGGTTCCTTGTAGGTCACAATTAACACGCTGGGCTGGAAGAAAATAGTTGTATTTTTACTTATAGCTCATAAAACATATACAAATAAAATTTAAGATAACAGAATACTCAAGTATTTTTAAAGTGAAATAAAAGATCACATAATCTAATATTAAATCTTCAGCTTTCAACATTCCAAGCAAATCAACCAAAAAGAAAAATGAGGTGTTACACCTATTAATGACCTTCCAAAAGAGAAAGAACCAGGCCCAGACGTGTTCACAGGTGAATTCAACCAAATATTTAAAGAAATTATACTAGTTTCCAGAAAATAGAAGTGGGGGAAAATACTTCCTAACTCATTCTGTAAGGTCACTGTTCTAATACCAAAACCAGAAAAAGACATTACATGAAAAGTAAACTAGGGGGTTTCAAGATGGCGGACTGGAGGGTGGCTGCATTTCATGTTGCTCCAGGACTTAGGATTCAAAAGAGGAGATATTGAGAGACTTGGGACCAACTCAAAGCAGCCGGGTGAGTCTCTCCCATTGGGGAGGCGTCCCGGATGGGGCGGTAGTCCTGGAACACAGGGAACTTTGTGAAGTAGAGCTGCTGGCGAGACACCCCTCCCCCCGCTGGAGCAGTGAACTCCGACAACTGGGAGCATTGGATAGGAGGCCGCTCAGCACAGCGCTTGGACTCGGAGCCCCAGTGGTTGCTCCGGGTGGCGACCCAGAGGAGGGGCTGCGAGGAGAGCTGTTTGGACTCAGAGCGACCACTCCTGAACACCAGGGCCTGCCCCGAGGAGGAAGAGGAGGAGGAGCAGTGCGGAGAGGTGCTTGGACTTAGAGCAACTGCACCGGAGCTACAGGTGGTTGCCAGAGGAGGAGCTGCTCGCCAAGCTGTTTGGACTCAGAACAACCACTCCTGAACGCCGGGGCCTGCACTGAGGAAAAGGAGGAGGAGCGTGGCTGCTTGGATTCGGCAGCCTAAGGAGAATCATTTAGGAAAGGTGAGGCTCCCAGGCCCAGGAGGTAGGTCCGGGCCCCTGGGAACGTTGCAGAGGAAGGCAGCCCAGCCCAGGCAGTAGTTGTAGATTGAGGGGAACCTCCAGGAGGGGAACTGACCAGCGAGACCTCCCCACCGGGTGAGTCTTCCCTGCCGGGTGAGGTTTTCCCACAAGGACAGTAAAACCAGAGACTCAGGCCCAAACAGGCTTTGCCTCAGCCCGCAGCCTAGTTACCCTTTGGATGACCATTGGTCAACAAGTGGAGACACCTCTGCCCACTAGCAGGGAATATACCCCACCTGAAGGCCACCACCCCTAGAGAGGCAGCTTCCTTGTGGAGCACTGCACTATCAACTTCCTCCAAGATGTCAGCCTACTGAAGGCTAAGAGGGGATATAGTAGAAATCTTCAGGGACATTATAAGTCAACAGAGACAATCTGTAATATCTCAGCAGTCCACTGATACCTGAACAACATGAGAAAACAAAGGAAGAATATGCTGCAAACAAATCTAGATGTTACATCAATAAAACCCAATGACAGCATGGCAGAAGAAATGACAGAAAAGGAGTTCAGAATGTACATAATTGAAACAATCAGGGAAGCAAACGATGAGATGAAAGAGAAAATGCAGGCATTGAATGATCGCACCAATCGACAGTTAAAAGAGCAAATACAGGAAGCAAAGGATCATTTCAATAAAGAGTTAGAGATATTGAAAAAAAACCAAACAGAAATCCTTGAAATGAAGGAAACAATAAACCAAATTAAGAACTCCATAGAAAGCATATACAATAGGATAGAACACCTGGAAGACAGAACCCCAGACATTGAAGACAAAATATTTAACCTTGAAAACAAAGTTGAACAAACAGAGAAGATGGTAAGAAATCATGAACAGAATCTCCAAGAACTATGGGATATCATGAAAAGGCCAAATTTAAGAATTATTGGGATTGAGGAAGGCTTAGAGAAAAAAACCAAAGGAATGAACAATCTATTCAATGAAATAATATTAGAAAATTTCCCAAATCTGAAGAATGAAATGGAAAATCAAGTTCAAGTGGCTTATAGGACTCCAAATACACAAAATTACAACAGACCCACACCAAGGCACATTATAATGAAAATACCTAACATACAAAATAAAGACAGAAATTTTAAAGGCTGTGAGAGAAAAGAACCAAATTACATTCAGGGGGAAACCAATACGGATATCAGCAGATTTTTCAATCCAGACCCTAAAAGCTAGAAGGGCCTGGAACAACATTTTCAAGCCCTGAAAGAAAATGGATGCCAAACCAAGAATCTTATACCCAGCAAAACTTACCTTCAAATTTGACGATGAAATAAATCCTTCCATGATAAACAAAAGCTAAAAGAATTTACAAAAAGCCAGCATTACAGAACATTCTCAGCAAATATTCCATGAGGAAGAGATGAAAAACAAAGAAGCAAATCAGCAAAGGGAGGAATTATCCTAAAGGAATTATCAAATAAAGGAGGAAACAAGTTATGTCAAACAAACAAATAAATAAAATTTAAAAAATGAACCAAATGACCGGGAAACCAAATCATTTCTCTATAATAACCCTGAATGTTAATGGCCTGAATTCATCAATCAAAAGACATAGACTGGCAGACTGGATTAAAAAGAAAGATCCAACAGTATGTTGCCTGCAAGAAACTCACCTCATAGAAAAAGATACCCATAGACTAAAGGTGAAAGGATGGGGAAAAACTTACCACGCACAAGGACTCAGCAAAAAAGCTGGAGTATCCATCCTCATTTCCGATAATGTGGACTTCAAGCCAAAGTTAGTCAGAAGGGATAAGAAGGTCATTTCATACTGCTTAAGGGAAGCATAATCAGCAAGATATAACAATCATAAACATCTATGCCCCAAACAGTGGCTCATCCATGTTTGTCAAACAAATCCTTCTCAATTTCAGAAACCAAATAGACCGTAACACAATAATACTAGGTGATTTTAACACGCCTCTCTCACCACTGAACAGATCTTCCAGACAAAAATTGAACAAAGAAACCATAGATCTCAATAACACAATCAATAATTTAGACTTAACGGACATTTATAGAATATACCATCCAACCAAGAGCGAATACACTTTCTTCTCAGCAGCACATGGATCCTTCTCTAAAATAGACCATATATTATGCCACAAAGCTAATGTTAGCAAATACAAGAGGATAGAGACACTACCTTGTATTCTATCAGATCATAATGGATTGAAGTTAGAAATAAATGAAAGAGTAAAACACAGAAACTATTCCAACATCTGGAGATTAAACAATATGCTATTATATGATGAATGGATAACCGAAGATATTAGGAAGGAAATTAAAAATTCTTAGAGGTAAATGAGAACAAAGAAACATCATATCAAAATCTCTGGGACACTATGAAGCAGTACTTAGAGGAAAATTTATTTCATGGAGCGCATTTAATAAAAGAAGTAAAACTCAACAAATAAACGACCTAACACTACAGCTCAAAGCCCTAGAAAAAGTACAGACCAGCACCAAAAGTAGTAGAAGACAGGAAATAGTTAAACTCAGAGCTGAAATCAACGAAATTGAAACAAAGAAACAATACAAAAAATTGACAAATAGTTGGTTCTTCGAAAAAATAAACAAAATTGATAAACCTTTAGCCACACCAACAAGAGAAGACGAGAGAGAAAACCCAAATCACTAAAATTCGGAATGAACAAGGAAATATCACAACAGACACGATTGAAATACAAAACATAATTAGAAGCTATTTTGAAAATCTATACTCCAACAAAATAGAAAATTTTGAAGACATCAACAGGTTTCTAGAGACATATGAATTGCCTAAACTGAACGAGGAGGACATACACAATTTAAATAGACCAATTTCAAGTACTGAAATAGAAGAGGTCATCAAAAGCCTACCAACAAAGAAAAGTCCAGGACCAGATGGGTTCTCAGCCGAGTTCTACAAAACCTTTAAAGAAGAACTCATTCCAATACTTTTCAAAGTATTCCATAAAATAGAAGAGGAGGGAACCCTCCCAAACTCATTCTATGAAGCCAATATCACCCTGATACCTAAACCAGACAGAGACACATCGAGGAAAGAAAATTTCAGACCAATATCCTTAATGAACATCGACGCAAAAATTCTCAACAAAATTTTAGCAAATCGCATACAAAAACACATTAAAAAGATAGTACACCATGATCAAGTGGGTTTCATCCCAGGGATGCAAGGTTGGTTCAACATCAGGAAATCAATAAATATAATTCACCATATCAATAGACTTAAAGTCAAGAACCACATGATTATTTCAATAGATGCAGAAAAAGCATTTGATAAAATACAGCACCCCTTCATGCTCAAAACACTAGAAAAAATAGGGATAGTGGGAACATTCCTTAACATTGTAAAGGCCATCTATGCTAAGCCCGTGGCTAATATCATTCTAAATGGTGAAAAACTGAAAGCGTTCCCCCTAAAAACTGGAAAAAGGCAGGGATGCCCTCTTTCACCACTTCTATTCAATATTGTCCTTGAAACTCTAGCCAGAGCAATTAGACCAAAGAAATTAAAGGGATACAAATAGGAAAAGAAGAACTCAAACTATCCCTATTTGCTGATGATATGATTATATACTTAGAGGAACCAGGAAATTCCACCAGAAAACTTTCAGAACTCATAAGTGAATTCAGTAAAGTAGCGGGATATAAGATCAATGCACATAAATCTAATGCACTTTTATACATAAGTGATGAATCTTTGGAAAGCATAATCAGGAAAACTACCCCATTCACAATAGCCTCGAAAAAAATAAAATATTTGGGAATCATTCTCACAAAAGAGGTGAAAGACCTCTACAATGAGAACTACAGTACACTAAAGAAAGAAATTAAAGAAAACCTTAGAAGATGGAAATATCTCCCATGTTCTTGGATAGGAAGAATTAATATTGTCAAAATGGCCATACTACCTAAAGTGCTATACAGATTCAATGCAATTCCAATTAAAATCTCAATGACGTACCTTACAGAAATAGAGCAAGCAATTATGAAATTCATCTGGAAGAATAAGAAACCCAGAATAGCTAAAGCAATCCTTAGCAGGAAGAGTGAAACGGGGTGTCGCAATACCAGATCTTCAACTCTACTACAAAGCAATAGTAACAAAAACGGCATGGTATTGGTACCAAAATAGAAAGGTATATCAATGGTACAGAATAGAGGACATGAACACAAACCCAAATAAATACAATTTTCTCATACTAGACAAAGGGGCCAAAAATATGCAATGGAGAAAAGATAGCCTCTTCAACAAATGGTTCTGGGAGAATTGGAAATCCATATGCAACAGAATGAAACTAAATCCCTGTCTCTCACCCTGCCCAAAACTCAACTCAAAATGGATCAAGGACCTCAGAATCAGACCAGAGACCCTGCATCTTATAGAAGTAAAAGTAGGTCCAAACCTTCAACTTGTTGGCTTAGGATCAGACTTCCTTAACAGGACTCCCATAGCACAAGAAATAAAAGCTAGAATCAACCACTGGGATAGATTCAAACTCAAAAGCTTTCTCTCAGCAAAGGAAACTATCAGTAATGTGAAGAGAGAGCCTACAGAGTGGGAGAATATCTTTGCCACTCATACTGCAGATAGAGCGCTAATTTCCAGAATCTATAAAGAACTCAAAAAACTCTACACCAAGAATACAAATAATCCAATCAACAAATGGGCTAAGGAAATGAACAGACACTTCACAGAAGACGATCTACAAGCAATCAACAGATATATGAAAAAATGTTCAACATCTCTAGTAATAAGAGAAATGCAAATCAAAACTACCCTAAGATTCCATCTCACTCCAATTAGAATGGCAATTATCAAGAACACAAGCAACAATAGGTGTTGGCGAGGATGTGGGGAAAAGGGTACACTCATACTTTGCTGGTGGGGTTGTAAATGAGTGCAGCCACTCTGGAAAACAGTATGGAGATTCCTCAGAAAGCTTGGAATGGAACCACCATTTGACCCAGCTATCCCACTCCTTGGCCTATACCCAAAGGACTTAAAATCAGCATACTACAGAGATACAGCCACATCAATGTTCATAGCTACTCAATTCACTATAGCCAGATTGTGGAACCAACCTAGATGCCCTTCAGTTGATGAATGGATAAAGAAACTGTGGCATATGTATACAATGGAATATTACTCCACCATGAAGAATGATAAAATTATGGCATTTGCAGGCAAATGGATGAAACTGGAGAATATCATGGTAAGTGAGATAAGCCAATCTCAAAAAGCCAAAGGATGAATGACATCGCTAATAAGTGGATGAGGACACATAATGGGGGGAGAGAAGGGTTAGTGTTAGGGTTAGAGTTAGGGTTAGGGATGGGGGCAAGAATGGAGGAAGGAAGGACTTTATAGAGGGAAAAGAGGGGTGGGAGGGGTGGGGGGAAGGGAAAAAATAACAGAATGAATCAAACAACATTACCCTATGTAAATTTATGATTACACAAATGGTATGCCTTTACACCATGTACAAACAGAGAAACAACATGTATTCCATTTGTTTACAATAAAAAATAAATAAATAAATAAATAAATAAAGGTAAACTATACACCAAAATCCCGCAGGAATATAGATACATAAACTCTCAAAAAATATAAACAAGTCAAATTCAACAATGTATAAAAAGAATCATGCACCAGACCAAGTGGGTTAGATCCCAGACACACAAGGCTAGCCCAACAATAGAAAATAAATATATCACTTCAACAGGCTAAAGAAGAAAAATTTACATGATTATAATAATAAATGCAGAAAAAGCATTTGACATATCTACCATTCATGATAAAAACAAACAAACAAACAACAACAACAAAATCCTCTGAGCAAACTAGGAATAGATGGGAACTTCCTCAACTTGAACACTTACCAAAAGATCCACATATCATATTATACTTTAAGAAATTCTACGTTTTCCCACCAAGACCAGAAACAAGGCAAGGATGGTCCTGTGCTCCAGTGCTTTTCAACACAACAGCACAAGTACTAGCTAATTCAATAAGACAAGAGGAGGAAATAAAATAAACATGTACTGGGACAGAAGATGTAAAACTGTCTTTATCATAACATGATCATTTATGTAGAAATTCTAAAAGAACATCAAGACCTCTGGAAATAACACACAATGATAGCAAAGTTGCAGAAGATAATATACAAAAGTCAATCACTTTCATATATTCCAGCAATGAAAAAGTAGAATTTGTAATAAAAAATATTCTCCCATTATACTAGCTTCTCAAAAACGAAATAGTTGGTATACAAATCTAACAGACTTTATGTAAGATTTACATGAGGAATATTATAAAACTCTGATGAAAGATATCAAAGAACTAAATAAAAGATATTCTATTTTAATGAACAGAAAGTTAATACTATTAACATATCAGATCAATTTAATCTACAGATTAAATATAATCACAGTCAAAATCCCAGCAAATTATTTTGTGGATGTTGACAAACTAAATTTTATATGAAATGGTAATAGATGAAGAAGAGCCAACTCAATACTGAAGAAGAACATGTTGAAGAATATGATACTACTGACTTGACGACCTTACTATAAAGTTAATGGTACTGGTGAAAGAACAAACAAAATCAATCAAAGAAAGAGAACAGTCTTGAAATAGACCCATGTAAATACATTCAATTGATTTTTTTTTAAAGATATTTTTAGTTGTAGATGGACACAATACCTTTACTTATTTATTTTTATGTGGTGCTAAGGATCGAACCCAGTGCCTCACAAGGGGGAAGCAAGGGCTCTACCACTGAGCTACAACCCCAGCCCCTCCACTGATGTTTGACAAAGGAGCAAAGACTATACCCAGGAGAAAAGACAGTCTTTTCAACAAATATTGCTAGAACTAATGAACATCAACATTCATGAAAATAAATCTGGATGTACATCTTACACCCTATGTAAGTACTAATTAAAATAAACCCAGACCTATATGTAAAATGTAAACTCCTGGAAGATAACAGTAGAAAAATCTAAACAGCTTTAGGTATGGCAAAGACTTTTTTATAAATGACACCAAAAGCACAATGTCCAAAGAAATGACTATAGCTGGGCTTTAAAGCAAAGAGTATTATCTAATAAATACACTTAGCTAATAATCTGCATTATGGATGTGGGAAATAATACAGAAAAGGAAATTCAAAAGCTTTTTTCTAGGAAGCAGCTTCAGGCAATGGCAGAGAAATTTGCTTCAAGTAACCTTCCTGGAGATAATGACAAGAATCTAGAAAACAAAGTATTTCAAAGCATTGGAAAGCAACCTAAAATAGGCAAAAATTGGAAATTAGCTATCTTGAAAGACATGACAAGCCACCAGGTAAAATCTATAAATCTGGCAGGCTCAGTGGCACAAGCCTATGATGCCAGTGGCTCAAGAGGCTGAGGCTGGAGGATTCCAAGTGCAAAGCCAGCCTCGGTAACATAGTGAGGGTACTATGAAACTTAGTGAAACTCTGTCTCAAAATAAAAAATAAAATCTATGGTATACACACACACACACACATTTTTTATATATTTTAATAGATCTTCAGCATTTTGCCTAAAGTTACAATCCAATCTGTTATCTGGATCTGTATCTGGTTCAGGGGTCATAGAAGTAGATTTACTGACTTGAGGCAACAAACAAAATTAAGACTTGCTATTATTGCTGGAAAGTTATGGAGGAAATTCTAAAAGAAAGGGTGCCTCAGGGAAGATCCATCTCAAAAATTCACATGTAAACTCTACTCTAAACTACATGGGAACGACTTTTTCCTGCATGGGAAAGACTACCGCATCTGATGAAAAAACAACAGATGGCAGTTGAGAGAAATGAAAGGAAGATACCAAAAGTTGCCCACCACAAGTGAAATAGAATTTAAAGTCTAAATTGAGATAAAGTAACAGCCTTCAAGGCCATAACACTCTTAGAGGGACATAACAAAATTTGGTCTCTATAATTTATGGTATATCATAAATGACAAGTCAAAATTTAATAAGCATGTGAAGGAACAAGAAAGGATAACTCAAAAGAAAAAACTTTACAGAAACTGAGAGAGGTATGACCCAGAAGTTAAATTTAACGTAAATTTTAAAGCAAGGTATTATGAACACGTTCAAGGAAAAATACTCATAATGAATGAAGACAAAAGCAGAAATCTCAAAACAGAAATAGAAACCATACAAAAGAACCCAACTGGCTCTCTGGCCTCCATCTGCTCCTTCATGGTTCTAGCACTATAATGTGCTTCACTATGCTCTCCCTGCCATGATATTCTGCCTCACCACAGGCCTAAAAGCAGAGGAGTCAGATGACCATGCACCGAAACTTCTGAAACCATGAGCCAAAACAAATCTTTCCTCCTTTTAAGTTTTCATGTCAAGTATTTTGTCACAGAAACAGAAAGCTAACACACAGATACAGTTAACCACATAAATGGACTTTGAATACAATGATATAAAAGGGTGGAAAATGAAAGAATAGAAAAATGTGTAAACAGTAAACCATGAAAAGTGGAATGATAAAATTCAGAAAAAATAATGCTCAACTAAACATTATTATATATAAGGAAAAATTTCCTATTAAAATGATAAATTCATTAGAAAGGCAAACAATTATAATTATTATAGATAATTATATCTATTAATAAAGCTTCAAAATATATGAAAGAATGTATCATCATTAAAAGGAAAAAAGACACACAATTATAATCAAGGACCCTTCTCCCAGTAGTTTATAAAATTGGACAAAAATTATAGTCACATTCATTCATTCTTCTGTGTCAGATAACTTTCCAAAAAAGATCAAGGAGAAAACAATTCAAGATCTGCGAGACATATATAGTCTCTGCCACATATTCTTTTCTTTTCCTTCTTCAAACAATATAAAAGATAACTATTCTTTGCTTACAGGCTATACAAAAACAGGACACCAAAGGCTACAGCTTGTCAACCTTCCACTACTCCGTCATTCATTCCCTTACTATTACTACCTGCTAAGATTCCCTCTCCCTGCTGCCCTACTGAACCAAATGTTTAGGTTTTCAGGACCTTCCTAGCTCAAGAATATAAGATTTTATTAGTCATTTAAATCCTGACATCAACTTCTCTACCTTAAAGTACTTATAATTTTTACTAATTGAGATCAAATTTGTTACAGTTTCATAGTCTTTCATTTTTCATGACATTGCCACTTTTTTTAAAGAGTATAGTTCTGGCATATTTTTTATTTTTAGAATGTCCCTCAGCCTGTGCAAACATCCCATTTTCCTTATAAACTCAGACATTAATTTTACAATTCATTAGATCTTCCCTGCAGCAATTATTATATTTCAGGCTGACTCCTGGGTCCCTTAGGCATACCCTCAGTTTCTAAGGTTCTGGCACTATAATGTGCTCCAAGGTCATTCGTGCACTTTCCCTTCCTCAGCCCTTGAGTCAGCATTCTTCCCGGGAGTGCTCTTTTGAACCTAGGGGTACTCTTAACTCTGAGCTACATCTCTAGCCCTTCATATTTTTAATTTTGAGATGCCCACTTTGCCATCCTCCTGCCTCAGTCTCCCAAATTACTGGGATTAGAGGTATGCACCATTGTGCCAGTTTCACGTTTTTTATTAAAAACTTTTTAGAAAATGAGATCTGAAGCCAGGCACAGTGTCACACACCTGTAATCACAGCGACTGAGGAGGCTGAGGCAGTAGAATCACAAGTTTGAGACCAGCCTCGGCAACTTAGCAAGGCCTTAAGCAACTTGGTGAAACCCTATCTCAAAACTTCAAAAAATAAATAAATAAAAAGGGTTGGAGTGTAGCACAGTGGTAAAGTGCCCCTGGGTTCAATCCCCAGTACTAAAAAAAAAGGAGATCTGAGCTATCTGCTGCTATAGTTAGTTATAAGCCATCTCAGCAAACATAATAGGAAATATTCCAATGTATACAGATACGTATATCTATATATTTTTCTATATGCACATATGTATTTTATATATATCTATCACAGGAATTTCTACTATCACTTCTGACTATAATCCAGAACATTTGGCATTCATTCTAGAAGGCACTCTTGGTTATTTGTAGCTTCTGGTAGGAAGAAACCCTGCTCTTATTTCATACAATTTATTTACTTTGCTCAAGCCTAGTATATACATCAAGTAGTTTTGAATGGTTAACTGCATCCCTGTGGGAAATCTGCCAAAAAGAAAGTATTGTTTATGTATTTCTTCTATTTTAGCCTTACAATAAACAGTTAAAATACTGGTTTTCCAAAGTTACACAGGTCATCCCTTAAAGCCTTTTTTGTTAATCTCTGCAAGTGAAATATATACAAGTTTCTAAGAAGCCAACAAGGTTCCAAACATCAAAACTGCTAGCCATTAGTAGTTGTACTCTTGGCATCAAGTAAAAGTTAAAAACAAGTACTTTGGGTGTCATTTGCAGTGGATGAAAATAAAAACAGTGAGGGATAGGAATTAGGAATTTACTGTAAAAATCAGAAAATAAACTTGACTTTGCAAGGGAAGTTAAAATAACAAAGCAACTTTTAAAAAAGATGTACTTAAAGCCAGGTGAGGTGGCCCAACCTTGCAATCCAAGTGATTTGGGAGGATGAGGCAGGAAGATCAAAAGTTCAAAGCTAGTGTCAGCAACTTAGCAGGTCCTACCCAACTTAGCCAGACCTTGTTTTAATTTTTTTTTTTTTTATTTAAAGGCAGGGGCACTGATGACGTAGGTCAGTGGTTTAGTGTCCCTTAGTTCAATCCCTGGTACCAAAAAAAAAAGTACTTAGAAGACTAAACCTTTAATAAAGCTATAGTAATCAAGAATGTGTGATACTGGCATCAAGGGAGACAAACAGATCAATGAAACAGAGTCCAAAACTAGAGAAGTCAATAGAAAGATGCAAAGCTAATTCAAAAGAGCATCTTTTCAACAAATGGTGCTAGAACAACAGGATATCTGCATACTATATTTTATAAAAGTTAATATATAGATATATTAAAATATATTTTACAGTTTTTAAAAAAGAACTTCAATCCATACTTTGTTTCTTGTACCTATTAATTTATAGACTATTATAGACCTATATGCAAAACCCAATCCATAGACATTCAGGAATATAAGTGAAAATCCTTTGTGGTCTTGGGTTAGTCAAAGATTTCTTATATAAGACACAAAAGGCCTGGTTCACAAATGAGAAGTAATTGATAAAATAAGCTTCATAAAAAATACTTCTCCTCAAAACACACTGTTAACAGATATGTCACAGACTGGAAAAAAATATTTGCAAACCAAATTTTACGTCAAGGACTTGTATCCAGAGTGCATAAAGGACTCTTAAAACACAGGAATAAAATGAACAATCTAATAATGGAGGTAAAAGAACAATCTAATAAAATGAACAATCTAATAAAAGAGGTAAACAAAATAATTACAGTATCAGATTCTGCCCAGGTGGAATAAATATCTATGTAGTCAGACTGACGTAAGTAACTGAATAAATTATCTATGAAGTCATACTGATATAACTAATGGAATAACTGAAAGAGAAGGGACAGCATATTCTCACACCAGAATTCCAATTAGTAAATGTGATAGGAAAGAGGGAGGCAGAGAATCATAACTAGGTGGACACCATATATTACTAATAATAGCTGCAGACGAGATCCAAATTAACTGAAGAAGTTCCAGGAAACCAGGCACAGCAGTGCATACCTGTAATCCCAGCAACTCGAGAATCTAAGATAGTAGGATCGTAACTTCAAGGTCAGCCTGGGCAACTTGATGAGATCCTATCTCAAAATAAAAAATAAAAAGGCTGGGGATGTGGCTCAGTGGCGGAGAACCTCCCTGAGGGGTTCAATGTCCAGTTGGGGTGGGGGAGGGGGGAAGAGCAAGGAAGGAAAGGAAGGTTCTAGGAGAAATAAGATTTGCCTATTATCTCCCCCAAGTTACTTTTTCAAAAATTTTAACTACAAAAGGAAAGACAGTAACTTCATGGTGGAAAAATCTGGCAGACAACAACTTAACCAAGTGATCAAAGTAAACATCACCTACCAGTAAGAACATCATAAGCTCTCAGATATATATGAGAGGGAACATTTTTGTGGTCTTGTCAACAATTATATAAACTCAGTCCATTCAAGAGAAAATCAAACAGACCTAAGATGACAAACATTCTACAAAGTAACTAATCAGTATTCTTCAAAAAGAGTCAAGATAATAAAAAGGAGAATGAGAAAAACTGTTAATGACTGGAAGGGATGAAGAAGAAATAACTAAATGCAAAGTGAGATCATGGACAGAATTCTAAAATAGAAAAAGAACATCAATTTAAAAATTTTGGGGAAATTTCAATCAGATCTGTGGTTAATTATACCAATGTTAATTTATTTTTTTGTTAAGTGAAAGATGCACCAAAAAACAAGTACACACTATATGACCCATTTAAATAAAAATTCAAGCAAACTCAAACTAATCTACAAAGAGAAAAAGTAAGCAGATGAGTGATTACTTGGACATAGAGGGCAGTGAGAAACACTACAAAGGGGCATGAGGTTAACATTTAGGGGTAATGTATACACTCATTATTATGATGATGGGGATGGCTTAATGCATGTATACATGTCAAAACTGATCAAATTATACAAGAAACACGCACAACTTATGTCAATTATATCTCAAGATAGCTGTTAAAATTAAAAACAAGATTATCTTGGATGGTCTTTTTGAAAACTGAATACAGAAGAAAATACGGCTTGAGAGACCAATTTGGAACCTATTGTAAAAGCCTAGAACAGACACCTGAATTAGTATATAAGGAGGAGGGGGAAGAAAAGAGAAATTTAAAAATGGAAATTTTAAAAAAGGAGCTATAATCTGTGCAGCAACTTCAATAAATACATATAAGATACAATCAGGAGTACATATATTTTTGATTTTTTATTTTACTTTTGTTTGTGTGTGATTTTGAACTCTGGTTCTTTGACCTGATTATTTTGAAAGATTTTTTTAAATACTGAGACCAAGGGGAGATTAGTAATTCCAAACAGAAAAGGGTTTTGTTTTTTTTTTAAACTTGAGCTTCATTATAATTGGCATTAATGATAAACTATTTTTTATTTATTTTTTATTGTAAACAAATGGGATACATGTTGTTTCTCTGTTTGTACATGGCATAAAGGCATACCATTTGTGTAATCATAAATTTACATAGGGTAATGTTGTTTGATTCATTCTGTTATTTTTCCCTTCCCCCCACCCCTCCCACCCCTCTTTTCCCTCTATACAGTCCTTCCTTCCTCCATTCTTACCCACCTCCCTAACCCTAACTCTAACACTAACCCCTCCCTCCCCCCATTATGTGTCATCATCCACTTATTAGCGATATCATTCATCCTTTGGTTTTTTGAGATTGGCTTATCTCACTTAGCATGATATTCTCCAATTTCATCCATTTGCCTGCAAATGCCATAATTTTATCATTCTTCATGGTGGAGTAATATTCCATTGTATACATATGCCACAGTTTCTTTATCCATTCATCAATTGAAGGACATCTAGGTTGGTTTCACAATCTGGCTATTGTGAATTTAGCAGCAATGAACATTGATGTGGCTGTATCTCTGTAGTATGCTGATTTTAAGTCCTTTGGGTATAGGCCAAGGAATGGGATAGCTGGGTCAAATGGTGGTTCCATTCCAAGTTTAAACTGTCTATTAATAATGGTAAAATTAGTCTAGTACTGAGTGACAAAATTTAAAAATCATGGTATGTTTTACTATTTACTAATTTTTCATTTCTTAATGTTTCAACATTTAAATGTTATAAATTTCTCATTTCTAAAAATAAAATTTCATTTCTTAGCATGGCGAGTCAGAAGTACACCAAATCTGAGATTTCTATTCCATACCCATATTGAAACAAACAGAATAATATACAATAATGTGGGTTTCTAAGACTGCTAAATTTTGATGTACAGCACACAACTGGTACTCTTTAGTCTCACCTGTTCCCAAGTGACTTGCATTTTGCACAAAGTTTAATGAGCATTATCTTTGACTGTAAATGGCAGAAATCAACATGTTTAAAGTCTCTCAATTGTTGACTCCATGAAAACAAAAACTTTGCTAGGAAACAATTTTACATTCTACAACACTCTTCCTGTTTCTAAATACATGAGTATGTAAAGTCTGCTGGTTAGTTAAAAATGCAGTTTCTTAAAACACAATAAGAAACAAAATTTTGCAACATATAAAATATGGTCCATAGATTATCCACAAATCCTTTTCTAAAGCTTCATGCTATTAAATATGTTTTCCTACTAATTTTGTTACATCAACTAATCTCATGAGTTTTATATTCTTTGTCTATTCATAAAGAATATGAAAGGGAATACCTATCTATAAATTCCTAGTACTACACCACTTTAGTCAAAGTAGTTTTTCTACTGACTCAGATGGTATAAAGTAGATTTTAACAAAATATGTAATGTAAACATGTAGCATACTTATGATAATGAAATGAACACCTACAAACCCATCAGATTAAGAAATGATTCACTATCCACAACTCTGAAGCTCCCTGAGTGACCCTAATTACATGAATCTGTAGCTCTCCAAAAACTTACCCACTATTTTTAATGTTGTGATTATGTATCTACTCTTCTATAATTTACTCACTTCTTATACTAACTGAATATACTATTTACCTATCCTGTAGATATGCATTCAGAAAAAATTTTAGAAATTAAATTTTCTGATAAAGAAAATTAGTTTCAAAATGAGTAACGTTGGGGTTAGAAGGTCTCCAATCATATGTAGTCCAATTCAATGTACTATATCAACTGTAAAACAGGCACTGTAAAAACTGTATAAACTGTAATACAAATGTCAATAGTTATTAAACAGATACATATAACACATTTATGTTCTCAATGGACTGCAAATTCATAGTATTTACATGCCTACTAGTATTTTTTCTTAATGTTGAAAGATTTAAGGTTATGGCTATACTTGGAGAATATCTGCAAAATTGGATTCCGGCTTGATCTTTTAAATCTTAATAACTGTTTTCAAAATTAGTTCACTCAAGGGCTGGGGATGTAGCTCAGTGGTAGAGCAGTTTGCCTGGCATGCCTAAGGCTCAATTCCCAGCACCACAAAAAAAAAAAAAAAAAAAAAAAAAAAAAAAAAAAAAAAAAAAAGAAAGAAAGAAAGAAAGAAAGAAAAGAAATTAGTTCACTCAAAATACTCAAGATTATATAACTATTATGTTCTCTGTAGTAGTTTCCTGGACCTGCTGACTGGGTGTCTTAAGAAAAAAATTAACATTCTCTCAACATCTGGAGGCTCAAACTCTGAAATCAGCGTCAGCAAAATCATGCTTCCTGACAATTCTAAAAGAAGATCCTTTCATCCCTCTTAGTTTTTGGTGTTTACTGCCTATTCTTAGTGTTCCTCAGCTTGAAGATGTATCATTCCCATCTCCTAGCTGTCACCAATGTGTGCAGTAGGCATTGTCCTCTTCATTCCCAGACATTTGGCAAGCCACAAGGTCCACGTACAGAAAAGCTAGCACACTCAGTCCCAAAAACTCTGATGGGGACTGGGATTTTCTGCCTGGACCTGGAGAGGCGAGATGTGGTGAGTAGCTAGCTTAGAAATTTACCTCCACTCCTGCTCTGCTCCCTTTACCTGAGAGATCTGGAATCTTCACACAGTCTTTCTTCTATGTGTATGTGTATTTTTGTTCAAATTTCCCCTTTACAAGGACATCAGTTATATAAAATTAGGACCCATCCTAATGATGTCATTTTAACTTGATTTCCTGTGTAAAGACCTTATTTCTAAATAAGGTCATATTCTGAAATGTCAGGGATTAGGATTTCAACATTATCTCTTTTGGGGGCATTATGATTCTACTCATAATATTCTCGGTAAATGATCCATAATAACTGGGAACTGGGGTATTAAGAGCAAATAAAAACATCCTATGTGTGTATATCAAACTGCATGTTTTTGCTAACACTATCAAATAAGATCTTTTTGCAATGACAGAAATATTTGTACACTCTAATATAATAGATATGTCACATATGACTACTGGACACTTGAAATGTGGCTAGTTTAAGTAAGAAAACTAACTTTTAAATTTTATTCAACTCAATGAATTAGAATTTTTAATAATATGTGGCTAGTTGTTTCCATACTACATATACTGAAATATGCTCTGCATAACTGGTGATTGTTAACTTAGATGAAGCTTTGGAGATCAATTCAGTTTTAAAAATACTGTTGTTTCTTCACTACATAGCTTAAATGAATCTTCAACAAGTGAATGAACACTGTAAATTTTCAACAGTATATAGTATATTTCCCAGGCTTATTTAAATAGCTCATCTCCCCTACATTATCATACAGTATCAAGAATATCTCATATTTTTTCTGATTACATTCAAGAAATGCTATTCTACATTTTTCAAGTAGCTTTATGTATATATTGTGCCTCATATATTATACACCATCAACTTTTTAAACTACTTTTATACTGTAAAATTATTAGGGTATTATTGCTATAGTCACAAACTTGTCCAATTATTACCATCTGACTTCTGAAATATTTTCAATACTTACCCAAAGAAATTCTGTATCCATTAGCAGTCACACCCCATTTTCTCCTTCCCCTGACCCACAGCAACTAATAATTTTTCTAATAATCTTTCTGACTCTATGAATTTGTCAATTCTGGACATTTAATGTAAATGAAATTATAAAATATGTGGCCTTTTGTGTCTGGCTTCACGCATTTAGCATGTTTTAAGGTTTGTTAATGTTGTACTGCTTATCAGTATTTCCTATCATTTATGACTGAATAATATTCCCTTAGAGATATACCATTTTGGGGTTATCCCTTCATTTGTTCATGGACATTTGAGTGGTTTCCATCTTTGGCTATTAATAGTGATACTAAGAAAATTCATGTACAAGTTTTTGTTTGAATAGCTTCTGTCAGTTCTTTAGGATATACACCTAGGAATGGAATTGCTAGGCCATATAACAACTGTACATTTAACTTTTTGTCAAATGGTTTCTACAGTGCACAAGGGTTTCCATTTCTCCACATCTTTGTAAACACTTGTTATTTGTCATTGTTGTTGTAGACATTCGAGTGAATGTGAAGTATTATTTCCTGGTTTAGAGTTACACAGCTCTAATAATGAATGATACTGGACATCTTTTATTTTCAATATAAACATACTGAACTACTTGTGTATCTTCTTTAGAGATGCCTATTCAAACTAATTGCCCATTTTTAAATTGAGCTAACCAACTTTTAAAGTGGTTATGTTCTAGTACTTGAATCTGTAAGCTGATTGCTGAACTTCTTTAAAATAATTTTTTCTATAAGAAAATTCCTTATAAGTGGTGATTAGATTCCCTGGCCAGTTCACAAAGTTTATTCAGCCCACAAACACCATTAGGGAATATAATATAAGGATTAAGAATACAACTGAAGACTGTATGTAAGGTTAAAATCCTGGATCTGACATTTGTTTACTAGCTCTGTGACTGGACAAACTTTCTGGTTGTGCAGGGCTGGGACCAAGGCAAACTACTTGGAGGAAGAGGCAGCAGACTGACCTGAAGTAGGTACAAGGAACCTTCTGGAATGTTGAAAATGTTCTGAATCTTGATCGAAATAGTGGTTACATAAGTATACACATTTGTCAAAGTTTACTTAAATTCAGGATTTCATATATTACATAAAATTTACCTTTAGAAGAAATATCCAAAAATAAATAAATAAGCCATTATTCAAGTATACTGAATACTGTTTACAAAGGCAGGAAAGAGTTCTAATATACGTTAGAGGATTTCTCAAAAAGGATTTCTGGTTAATTGTTGATGATCCATTAGGTATTGCTTTCAAAACAGATATAGGACACTTATAATCAGTAACATGTAGTTTCTTTTACTGACACTTCATCAGTAATGACGAACAATTAAAATTCATATTTCAAACATTCCTCAATTTTCAAAAGACCCTCTTCTTTAAGGGTAACAGCCAATGGCAACTGTGACTGATTTCTCGATCCAAATACTAATGCTCTTGGCATTAAATTGAGATGATCAACTTCATCTATAGGAAGTGGCTTACCAATATCTTTGGTTACTTTTCCCTCTCCTACAAGAAATGAGTAAGAATATCTAAAGCTCATTTTCAACCTTGTTATTAAAATCGGGCTGTTTTATCATTCACCTTATTACTATTCTTTATCCTATGAAATGTTACTTATCCATTAACAAATACTCTTGAATATAAACTCCTTAAAATCAATACATAAAACATCATCTATAAAGTATTCACATAAGATGTTTAAGTCTTTAACCATAACTTAGTTTACAACAGGTAAAAAGATACAGAAAAACTTTAGCAATTAGCTAAATCAAGAGTGTGGGATGGTGCTTGCTTTGGGGGCACATATACTAAAACTGGAAAAATACAAAGATTAGCATGGCCCCTGTACAAGGATGACATGCAAATCTGTTAAAGCGTTCCAAGAATGTGAGAAGACAGCCTACAGAATGGAAGAAAATCTTTGCCACCTGTACCTCATCTAAGGCATTAATTTCCAGGATATATAAAGAATTCAAAAAACTTAACACCAATAATAATCATAACAATCCAATCAATAAATGGGTCAAGGAAATAAACCGACACTTAAATATGAATGGTCAACAAATACAGGAAAAAATGTTCAACATCTCTAGCAATTAGAGAAACACAAAACTACACTGAGATTTCACCTCACTCCAGTCAGAATGGCAACTATCAGAAAACAAGCAACAATAAATGTTGTCAAGGTTGTGGGGAGAAAGGTACATTCATACATAAATAGCAGGACTGCAAATTGGTGCAACCACTCTGGAGCAGTATGAAGATTCCTCAAAACTAGGTACAGAAACACCTTTGACACAATTATCCCGCTCCTCGGTATATATCCAAAGGAGTTCAAATCAACATACTCCAGTGATGCAGCCACATCAATATTTACAGAAGTTCCATTCACAATAGCTAAGCTATGGAGATAACCTATGTGCCCAGATGAATGGATAGAGAAAATGTGGTATATATACACAATGGAGTATTACTCAGCCATTAAGAAGAATGACTTTATGACATTTGCTGGTAAATGGATGAACCGGAGACTCGCATGCTAAGTGAAATAAACCAAACTCCAAAAGCCAAAGGTAGAATGTTTTCGATAATAATGTGGAACTAACTTAGAATAAGGGGTAAGAAGAGAAAAACAGATATTCAATAGATATTCAGGGGAATGAAGGGAAGTGGGGGGGATAGGAAAAGGAAACACAGTGGAATGAATCAAAAATCATTTTCCTATGTACACTATGAATACACCATAGTGAATCCCACCATTGTGTACACCCACAAGAATGGGGTCCTAATTAGAATAAGACATATTCTATGTTTGCATAATTACATCAAAATGAATTCTACTGTCATGTATAACTAAAAAGAACCAAAAAAAAAAAAAAAAAAAAAAAAAAAAGATTGTGCAGTGGTCTTCATGTAAAGTGGCCTAATTTACTAAAGCAATTTATGTAACAAAGTGAGAAAAGAAGGAAGGACTACCTTCTTTTTAGGTTAAGAGATTTAAAAAAAAATAGCAATGCAATGGATCTTGAGTAGACTTTAGTTTTTAAAAAAGAAAAAGGCTCTACAAGTAACATGTAGAATATCTTGGGAAATTTCAAATTAAACTACATATTAGCAGATATTAGAAAATTATGAATTTTCTTATAACTATATCAAAGCTACATATTATTGTCATTTTTAGAAGATGGACACCAAAATATTTAGGTATCTGTGAAACACCCTGAAATGTGCAACTTCTAAATAATTCCACAAATATGCAGACATAAACACAAATACACACAAGCCAATAATAAGGCAAAATGTTGAAAACTGTTTTGGATCTAGGTGATATTACGTGTTCTGTATGTTTTAAAATTTGTATACAATTTTATAGGAAAATAATGGTGACAGGTTATATTTTCTTAAGCAACAATACTTAGAATAAAATTTAACAAATTAAAGAAATCACCTATATTATCCAAATGGTCAAAAGATATTCAAATTCTTTTCACCAAATAAAGTATATAAATAATAAGCGTATGAAAACATGCTAAATACAAATTAAAGCCACAAATGAGACACTATTACAAATTCACTAAAATGAGTATGCAGAAACAGAAACTTTCATACTTTACTGGTGAGGATGTAAACTGTTACAGCAACTCTGTAACACAGTATGACACTGTCCTAATAAGTAAAGCATAAACTTATCATAGCAATTCTACTCCTAGGTGTCCCACCAGAAGAAATGATAGCATATGTCCACATAAAGGCGTATACACAAATGTTTACAGCATTATTCAAAATGACAAAAATCTAGAAACATTCTACATACCATCAAGTGGTGAATGAGTTTTTTGAAATGAGATGTATCTTTACAATGAAATAATTTCAGTAATGAGTCCTACACCTGCACATACCCAAAACATTATACTAAATAAAAGTCAGACTCATTATGTGCAACCACAAAAATGGAAAGTTATACTCCATGTATGTATGAAATGTCAAAATACATTCTGTCATGCATAACTAAAAAGAACACACAAAAATTTTAAAAATAAATAAAAGTCAGGCAAAAAAATATTGCATATTATATAATTCCACTGAGATAAAATTTCCAGGAAAGTCAGATCCAAAGGGACAGATGCAAACCATTGGTTTCCTGAGGCTAGAGTGAAAGTAGAGGCTGATCACAAACAGGCAGAATACTTTTAGGATTGATCTAAATGTTCTAAAACTTGATTGTGGTGATAGTTGCACAACTCTAAAAATGTACTAAAAAATCATTGTACACTTAAGTGCATGTATTTTTGTATACCTCAAAGCTGTTAAAAAAAATTAAACCACAGTGAATTCTACCACATACCCATAGTAATATCTGGACTTTCACATGCATATTTAAGTATAATTTATGACTGAAATTAAAGCAAATCACTTGTAGAGACAAATGGCAACTCAAAGTAAAGCAAGTGTAATGAACTTAAAGGTAAGAATCATTCCATGATTTCAATCAACTGGTACCTACTGGTCAGTAAGAAAACTGAATTAAGGGATAGTGGGAACATTCCTTAACATTGTAAAGGCCATTTATGCTAAGCCCATGGCTAATATCATTCTAAATGGTGAAAAACTGAAAGCATTCCCCCTAAAAACTGGAACAAGGCAGGGATGCCCTCTTTCACCACTTCTATTCAACATCGTCCTTGAGACTCTAGCCAGAGCAATTAGACAAACCAAAGAAATTAAAGGGATACAAATTGGAAAAGAAGAACTCAAACTATCCCTGTTCGCTGATGACATGATTATATATTTAGAGGAACCTAGAAATTCCACCAGAAAACTCTTAGAACTCATAAGTGAATTCAGTAAAGTAGCAGGTTACAAGATCAATGCCCATAAATCCAATGCATTTTTATACACAAGTGATGATTCTTCAGAAAGAGAAATTAGGAAAACTACCCCATTCACAATAGCCTCGAAAAAAATAAAATACTTGGGAATCAATCTCACAAAAGAGGTGAAAGACCTCTACAATGAGAACTATACAACACTAAAGAAAGAAAT
The DNA here is from genome assembly GCF_902686455.1 of Sciurus vulgaris. Lineage (NCBI taxonomy): Eukaryota > Metazoa > Chordata > Mammalia > Rodentia > Sciuridae > Sciurus > Sciurus vulgaris. Next base: position 24,863,663 of record NC_136476.1, on the reverse strand, counting down.
TAAAGAAAACCTTAGAAGATGGAAAGATCTTCTATGTTCTTGGATAGGAAGAATTAATATTGTCAAAATGGCCATACTACCTAAAGTGTTATACAAATTCAATGCAATTCCAATTAAAATTCCAATGACGTACCTTACAGAAATAGAGCAAGCAATTATGAAATTCATCTGGAAGAATAAGAAACCCAGAATAGCTAAAGCAATCCTTCGCAGGAAGAGTGAAACAGGGGGTATTGCAATACCAGATCTTCAACTCTACTACAAAGCAATAGTAACAAAAACGGCATGGTATTGGTACCAAAATAGAAAGGTAGATCAATGGTACAGAATAGAGGACACGGACACAAACCCAAATAAATACAATTTTCTCATACTAGACAAAGGTGCCAAAAATATGCAATGGAGAAAAGATAGCCTCTTCAACAAATGGTGCTGGGAGAATTGGAAATCCATATGCAACAGAATGAAACTAAACCCATATCTCTCACCATGCACGAAACTAAACTCAAAATGGATTAAGGATCTCGGAATCAGACCAGAGACCCTGCAGATTATAGAAGAAAAAGTAGGTCCAGATCTTCAACATGTAGGCTTAGGACTAGACTTCCTTAACAGGACTCCCATAGCACAAGAAATAAAAGCAAGAATCAATAACTGGGATAGATTCAAACTAAAAAGCTTTCTCTCAGCAAAGGAAACTATCAGCAATGCGAAGAAAGAGCCTACAGAGTGGGAAAATATCTTTGTCAATCATACTTCAGATAGAGCACTAATCTCCAGAATCTATAAAGAACTCAAAAAACTCTACACCAAGAATACAAATAATCCAGTCGACAAATGGGCTAAGGAAATGAATAGACACTTCACAGAAGAAGATCTACAAGCAATCAACAAACATATGGAAAAATGTTCAACATCTCTAGTAATAAGAGAAATGCAAATCAAAACCACCCTAAGATTCCATCTCACCCCAATTAGAATGGCGATTATCAAGAATACGAGCAACAACAGGTGTTGGCGAGGATGTGGGGAGAAAGGTACACTCATACATTGCTGGTGGGGCTGCAAATTAGTGCAGCTACTCTGGAAAGCAGTGTGGAGATTCCTTAGAAAACTTGGAATGGACCCTCCATTTGACCCAGCTATCCCACTCCTTGGCCTATACCCAAAGGACTTAAAATCAGCATACTACAGAGATACAGCCACATCAATGTTCATAGCTGCTCAATTCACAATAGCCAGACTGTGGAACCAACCTAGATGCCCTTCAATTGACGAGTGGATAAAGAAACTGTGGTATATATATACAATGGAATATTACTCAGTCATAAAGATTGATAAAATTATGGCATTTGCAGGCAAATGGATGAAATTGGAGAATATCATGCTAAGTGAAATAAGCCAATCTCAAAAAGCCAAAGGACGAATGACATCGCTAATAAGTGGATGATGACACATAATGGGGGGAGGGAAGGGTTAGTGTTAGGGTTAGAGTTAGGATTAGGGAGGGGGGCAAGTATGGAGGAAGGAAGCACTGTATAGAGGGAAAAGAGGGGTGGGAGGGGTGGGGGGAAGGGAAAAAATAACAGAATGAATCAAACAACATTACTCTATGTAAATTTATGATTACACAAATGGTATGCCTTTATGCCATGTACAAACAGAGAAACAACATGTATCCCATTTGTTTACAATAAAATAAAAAAAAAGAAATCTGAATTAAAGAACTGTCTCATTTTGTGGCAAATGTGAATTCTAAAACATTTTAAATATTTTTAAATTGTAAATGTATTTATTGTAATTAAATTGCCTAATAAGCTAATACAGGTAAAAATTTTTTTAGATAAAATGTTTTAATGCAGTTCCTGTATCACCATTTTAGTTGACATACAAAGCACTATTATTAAATACATAATAACAAGAATTTTTTTTTCCAATTCTTCAATCCTGCTGATTTAGATAAGGAGGAAATCTGGACAAGGTGATAGTTTACTACTAAATAATCTTACATATATCTGCTAATTCTCCTTTTAAACAAAGGGGTAAGAGCCCCTAGTGGAAACTGTATTTTCATAACATTGTTTTCACTGTATCACTTCATAAGGTAATCTTCTGTTCATGTAAACTGTCCTAGCTTTCCATTTATGACAAACGTATAAAGTAACTTGTGGGGTCTTCCCCCGCCCCAGACAGGCTTCACAATTTGTCCCAAATTCGTGGGCTCAAGTGATAGTCCTGCCTCAGTTTCTTAGTGCTGGGAGTACAGGAGTGTGCCTCCATACCTGGTTTAATTGGAATGAAAATTTTACATTTAAAAGTTAGAATGAATAGGTTATATGAGAGCAAAAATCATAAACAAGGCATGCAAAGAACCTAAATTTGGTTCTAGTCAACAGTTAACTCCAGAGGAGTGCTCAATCATAATATGGACCATGTCAATGATTCATGAGTACCTGAAGGTGGCTAAAATATTCTCTTTAAATCTGTTTATATACTTCTTTTTCTTTATTCCATAGATCAGGTCAATAAAAACACATTCTGGGAATCAGAAATTTGATTCTATATGAATACTAGTATACTAGTTTAAACTTTGATAAACTATAGACTACATAATAATTAAAGTAGGATCCTTTACCACTTACCATTTTTCTACTATAATTTGAACTACATGAAATAAAATTGCACTTAATTCATCTTCACTTATTATAAACCCTAATTTTAGGTTTTCTGAACTTAAGTCATAAGTTAGTACTACAATTTTTTTACTATATATTTAAAAAAATCTTTTAATTATTAAATCTTTTGAAAACCCTGTGCTACACAAAGTACAGATTTTTGAATTAATTTCTAAAAAGCTATTAAGCATTTGCTTTGTGGGAGGCACTAGGGATAACATGAAATAAGATAGTTTTTGTCCTCCAGCAATTTATAATACAGTTGGAAAAATACAGCATGAATGTGAAACTTACAAAAGTTCAAAGCAGAAAGTAAAATTATCTCTAGATACGAGAGCATGTAGATGACATGCTAGAAAACTCTAAAGACCCTACAAAAATCTGTTAAGTGAATACACTAAATTTTCAGAATATGAAATATATAAAAATCCATAATCCTCTGTACTATAATCTATGTATTAGCAACAAACTAAAAAGGAAATTAAGAAAACAGGGCTGGGGTATAGCTCAGTGGTGAACTGTCTGCACTTTAGGTTTGAAATGGGGTGGGTGGGGGGTGCTAGGTCAAAGTTTCAAAATGAATAAATTCTGGAAGCTTAATATACAATATGGTGACTATAGTTAATAATATACAATATGGTGACTATAGTTAATAATAAAGTATTATATACTTGAAATTTGCTACGAGAATAGATCATGTTATAGGCATGAAAGTAACTGTCAGGTGATGGATACGTATATTAGCTTGATTTTGGTTATCACTTCACAATGCATATATATATATATATATAAATATCACATTGTATACCTTAAGTATATACAATTTTTATCAACTATACCTCAAAAAGCTGGGGAAAAACAAAACACTAGTCATCAATGTATGGTTATGGTAGGTAAGAAGGACTCAGAGAAAGAAAGATGTCAATAAAAGCCAAGTATAGATAAAATTCTAATGGTAAAAATGGTGCAAAAGAACAGTTCAGGAGGGGTGTGTGTTTCTGATATCGAACGCAGTAGAATGAGTTTAATTCTTTAATAATAAGTGAACCCTGGAAGACTTTCAGAGCAGTTAATTTATAAATAAGTTCTCTAGAGGCAATAACAGAATAGAACAGAAAGGGCAAGAAATGGGGACATGGAAAAAATGAGAATTAAATTAAATGGCCCTTCTGAGGTTGATGGTTAATCCTATACCTGATCCTACAGCTTGGTTCTTTGGACTTCCATCTCTTGTTTTTTTCATTATTATCACACAGTAAAAGGAATATAAATTTCTGTTAAAGGTTACTCAAAGACAGATTTTATTTACAAGCCTAGTGATTATGTGCCCATTTCAACTTTTTATTAGCAACCTACAATGATAACTCATAAGAATTTATCACATTATCACACTAACATCTTTGAATAGAATATTTTCTACATATAATATGCCTCTTCATCCCTTTCATATCCTGCCTGTTTATGCTATTTTTCACAACTGATGGTTCAGAAATACTTGAGGGTATTTTAAATATTTGAAATCATTAGTGACCTGAAAACTGCAATATGTCTATATATCTAATTTAGAATGACAGCACTCTAAGGTATCACTCTGAGGTTCACATATGTAGACCTTCACATTCACTGGTAAGCAGTATATTAAAGGAATAATCCTAAGGCCCTGGTCAACACCTTGTCAATCATAAACCATATCCCACTTTACAGAGCAGCTTCATCCTCAAAGTTAAATCCTTTTATAATACTTTTTTTAAGAATTAAAAAAAAAATCCTTAGAGCATCAAAGGAATTAAAGACATTTGTAAGGACAGTATCAATTCAGACTTATTTGCATGTATGACTAATTCATTATAAACAAAAGCCAGTCTTAAAAATGTTTCAGAAAAAGTGTAGTTATGCCAAGAACAAATAAGAAGGTACAAAGATCTTAGAGATTATGCTATACCAAACATGTGAAAAGCAAAACTGATTTCATATTGTAGGTCTACAAAAATGAAATCCTATCTTTTTTTCTTGTATGTATGCTTAGATTTCTTACATGAATAACAAAATGTTTCATTTCATTCACTTCAATAGAATGAACTCCTTAGAAAAAAACTGAAAAGAGTTGATAATCAGCTCCAAAGTTTCATGCTTACTTTTTTCTATTTCTACCAATTTCCTAACATATTTAACATAAGCAAGAAAATCTTTTCAGTAAGTTGAGCACAGGAGTCTAACAAGTGCCGTGAAGAATGCTTACAAATTATATATATCCCATGTTGCTTTTGGTTTTCCATCTCTTCTTTGCTTCAAACCCCACGTAAGTTCCTTTTTTTGAAAAGCCTGTAAGTTTTCAGCCTCCTTATTGGCTTTTACAAACTTGTGACAAGCAATTGCTTTGGCAAATTGTACATGAAGCTCCCAAGTAGCAAGCTGGTTGCTGAGTTCTTTAGGCTTCTCAACATTCTACTCCTCTACAGCCTGAACTATCCTCTTTTCAAGGCCTGACTTGGCAATCTTTTTAACAGGGAGCTCAAATCTATCACTGGTTTCACAGACTGAATAAGCTCCTGCCATTGGATTTCATTTAAGAACTGCTGATTTATGGAGCATTTTCTCTTTTTCCCTCCGAATTTTGAGGTTTTCTGTTCAGAATGTCTTTATGCAACTCTTGAAATTTGTTTCACAAATTTAAGGGAATTCCAGATGGGTACTCTTCATTTGCATTGGCCTCTGCTTCCATTTTTGGCCCATCTGCAGGGAAATTTCAGATTTCTGTTTCTCTAACGGTCCCATCCTCTTTGTCTTCCTATAAGTTAAGTTCAGGCTTCTCTAGTGTGGCTTCTATCTTCAGAATTCGACTCAACATCACTTTCATTTAGGCCAGGAGGCAGCAGTCCACATCTTTTCTTTGGTCAGGAAGCAGCCATACTGCATCTAGCTTAAGATCCTGTTTATAATACTACTGACAGAAATACATCAACTGTTCCATCAATAAAGTTGTACTTCTACCACCTCACACTAACATATACATACTATACCTGTTTTTAACAAATTTAGGAGGGCTTCAAAATATATGGATGATTCCTGTTGTAGACTCTAGAATATTTTTTTTAGAATTCCTAAGAACTGCAATGTAGAGAAAATAAACTTAAATTAACACATTATACAGAAAATGAAGCAATAAAAACTTCAAACTTTAACAATGAAATATGCTAGTTTTAAGTCTCTATCAAAGAGTCAAATAAATACCTACAGAAACTCTTCTTGTTCATAAACAGTCTATAACAGCAGCATGGTATATTTCTCAAATTTGGGATAGAAAAATAAGTAGGGAGAGATATGACTCCATAACACAAGTTCCAATAGCTACTTAGTATATATAATAGTATCTATGAGAGGTACATAAAAGTTCAAAGACTCAAAATGTACACAAATTGTTCTTAGAGACTAAATTTAATGTTTCCATAGTATCATGGGTAACCAACACTACGCACACAGCAATTTTTCTGGACATTAAAAAACTGGCCGAGACTAATAGATACTTGTTCCTTCCACAAAACTAGTTTTTTCTTTTTTAAAAATGCATTCCTCTTTATTACCCTACGTACATGTATGAAAAAAATAAAAAATTCTTTAAAATGCTTTCCTTCTTAGCAAGTTTAATTTACTAAGTGAGCCCTAATAAAATTTTAAGTAAGCAAATCTTATTATATACTCTCATCTCTTTGAACATGTTTCTCCCTGTCTCTAAAGCGGCTATAAGACTTCAACTACATAAAACCCTTTAGATCTTCAAAATTCACTTGATGCCATAAAATTACTTGCACCTACAACTTTTCCAAAAATCAAAGCTTTCATGTTCTTATTGCAAACACTTTATTATTATAAATTATGTAACTGATAGTTCTTTAATTTAGCTAGTGGTAGTTTACTTTTTAACAATTTGTTAACCTAAGTTTAACTTACACAGTTTCAGAAAGTATAGAAATTCCCTAGAAAATAAAAATGGAAGCTTTCAGTGAGAGAAAAGACATCCCAGAAAGGTACTTGTTCCTCACATACCCAGTCAAATAATCACAGATTTTAGAATCATCTGGTTCACACCACATGACCCAGCAGCTACACCCCTCCTCTGTATTTATCTCAAAGAATTAAAGTCATCATACCCTATCGATACATGCATACCCGCAAATAGCAAACTATGGAACCAGCCTAGGTGTTCATTGACAGATGAATAGATAAAGAAAATGTGATACACATACATACATAAATACAATTTTTTTCAGTAATAAAGAAAAATGAAATTATGTCATTTGCAGGAAAATGGATGGAACTTGAGACCATTATGTTAAGTGAAAGTAAGCCAAACTCAGAAAGTCAAGGGTCACATGTTTTCTCTCAGATGTGGAAGCTAGAGAGAAAAAAGGAAAAGAAAGATGGGATGAGGGTCTCATAAAAATCGAAGAGCGATCAGATGAGCAGAGGGAAGGGTCCAGGGGGAGAGAAGAGGTGAAGGAAAGAGGAAATACTGGGGAATGATATTGGCCAAATTCTATTGTTACTCTGTGAGGATGTATGAATATGTAACAACAAATGCCACCATTATGTACAACTATAATACACCAATAAAAAATATGGAAAAAAGATTTTTAAATAATCTTGGAGTTCTCTGATTTAAAAGCAAAACCAAAAAACAAAACAAAACAAAACAAAAACATCTTCTGGTTCAAAATCTGATTTTTCTAAGTGAAAAAGCTTGTGCCCCAGAGATCTGGGTTAACCATCATGTAAAACCACAGTACCATGTAGCCTCCCCTAAAATACTCCTGAATTTCATTTTACTCCTTACCTCTGAACCCACAGATTACCAGAATTTTTTTACTTAGTGGATCTTAATAATAGTGGCCCCTTAGATTTCCACGAATAGGAATTGTATCTAGAGTGGAAGTTTAAAGGGAAGGAGTATGAGTACTTTTAAATTCCAGAACTTCCTTGCATTTATATTATATCTAATTATCAAGTAATAGATTCTTTTAGTATTCACAACATCATTAAGAAAGTGGAGGCCCATTTTTATGTTTCTTTTGTGGGAGAATATAGTGGTTTAGTCTTCTAGTTTATTCATCCCTCATATTAAATTCTCTTTTGTCTAAAATTAAGTCAGGTCTGCCTTTGTAGAGGTAAGAAAAATTTTAGGCTTGACAATGTTATTGTCAAGTGAAATTACAAACTAAATTCAAAAAACAATTTAAAATTCAAGTTCTAATTATTTTTTCTGTATGTACTTTAAAACTATATACACCTAAACAAATTAAAAATTATTCAACTGGTATATACCTTGTAAATGAATATCTCACTGAAGAACCAAATGAATACTATGTACATATTTGAAAATACAATTAAGCAATGGACAGATTGTCTTATTGCTGGTATTATGATTTTATAACATCCTGTTTTGTTCTGATATATATTTAAAAATAGGCCAAAAACTTATGGCAAACAGTCTGATTTACAGTCCAACTATGATAGTCAAACAGAGGATATAACAAGAATTAACTAAATCCTATCATCAGTTTTACTAGAGCTGTGAGGACAATCAAGGACATTATGGGCATTCCAATGGTAACATTTTGGGGGGGGGGGTTAACCAACTAAAATCAGTATTTCACACAGTTCTATAAGGGCAAGGTCACAATCTATCTTCACTTGGTCAAATCAACTTTGAAGAGAACTTCATTCTGACATCGATTAGTACTGTCTTCTCCGGAGGAAAAAAGCATTTTTATACTCTTTAATTCCGAAGTTTTCACAGACAGACCTATAGCAGCATGTACAGAGTAGGGAGTATCCCACCCATCACTTATTTTTCAAGTTTTTTTCTCTTATCTGCTCGGTAATTAAATACAAGAAGGAAAAAGATGACCAAGATCTAAAGCAAAAACAGCACTCTGTCGCATATCTTCCCCAAGTCTTATTATTTCCAGGTGCTTTAAGTAGCGCCGGCAGATATGAGTCTACTTCCGCCCCTCCAAACCCCCCTTCAACTCTCTCAAGAGTCCAAACGCGGTAAAGAGAAAAACAAATAAACAAAAAAACAAAAACAAAAACAAAAACCTAGCCCGAAAGTGGGAAGTTAGCTATAAGGCAGGGAGTCGAACAAACAGACTTTTTGTAAAAAATAACTGCAGCTCTAAGTTCCTAGAATTAAGTTATCAAAGGCCTGCAAAGTCTGACACTGGGAAAGCCCAACAGGCTTTCCCTAACTCAAAAAAAAAAAAAAAAAAAAAAAAAAAAAAAAAAAAAGACCTTTAAAGCAAGGGAGACCACAGCCGCCGGATTTCTAATTGAGGAAAGTTTAAACACATTTGCTCCCCGGGAACGAGGGAAGGGAGGGAGGTGAGAGTAAGTCTGGGCTCTGCCAAGGGAGCGCGCGGGGTCTGCATGGTAGGCGGCTGTCTGTCCAACGCGGGGAGGCGCTTGGATTTTCGGCAGCAGCGATTTCATCCACCTGGGAGACCGGACCAAGAGCTAGAGTCTGGCGCGAAGCTGCAGGGGTCCCGGGCTAGGGTCGGTGCCGGGACGCCAGGAAGGGAGCTGCGAAGGACGGCGGAGGCTCTACTTACTCGGCTGTACCAGATGCTGAGGCGGGCCGGGGCCAGCACGGCGAAGAAAGCCCTCTGAGGGTCAGACTGAACGTGGAAAGGCGCCTCGGCCGGGCTCCCTGGAGGACAGAGCAGCCTCTTGGGCCAGCCGCTCAGGAAATACATGGTCCGCGAGGAGGCACAGACGCCGGAGCCCACGGCGGCCCCCGGCCCGGTCTGTCACACTCAGCGGCCGCGGGCTGGTCGCCCGCCTCCTACACCGCCACCGGCCGAGACGGCGGTGGCGACGGCGGCAGCTCGGGGCATCTGCCCGCTGGCCTGGCCGGGTCGGGCCGACTGGATGCTACACGACGAAGGCACCCCCGCGCTGACGGGGCCGAAGATGGGGGAGGGATGGGGAGGGAGAGTCGGGACCGAGAGAGGGCGGGAGGAGCGTGGAGGCCCGCCCCGGCCCCGGCCCCGCCCCTTCCTCGGGCAGCGCGGGCGTCACCACGCCGCGCCGCGTGGGTCGGCTGGGAGAGCTGGTGCGCGCGCGCTCTGGAGACTTCTCCCCTCCCACTTGCTGGTTTCTGAAGCTCCACCCCAAGGTTCATTGGCGGCCGCCTCGTTGCGTCAGCAGCTCTTGCTCCTCTGCACCTCCCACTTGCAATTTGGAGCTTATGATCAGGGGCGGGGCTGCCGTGTGAGAATCCGGTGGACAGAGTCGAGTGATAACATAGGGACCTAGCACCTTGGCCCGCGGAACACGCCCTTCGCCTGGCCAAATCTGACTTCCTTTCCGGATTGGTGGGGCCTTCGCTGGGGGCGGGACCGGCGCTGCAACGCCGTGGGTGGAATGGAGCTCAGAGCCAGTGACGGTACCCGCTCGGGTTTCCATTTTAAGGTCAGGGCGGCCGCCTTGGAAGGGCTAGAGATGTCTACGCAGCGAGCACCTTTTGCGTAGTAGGGCTAACGTGCAGAGCTGGTGGCTAGGTTCTTGCCTTTATGGAACGTACATCCTGGACGGGGCCTTTATTCAATCAGAAAATAAACCACCTACCATGAAAGTATTTGAGTTCTATCCTCTGCACTTCAGGAATTAAGTTTGCATTCTTTCCCCCAACCAACCCTGTGAGACAAAGACGAGGCTGTCTCTTTTGCACTCACAATAATGTTCTGCAAAAAATACGAACTTAAATTTTAGAGCTGGAACGGACTTGAGATAATGTAGTTTAGTATTTAACGTTTGAATCTCAGATATCACCTTTAAAATAACTACTTTTAAAGGATTGACGAAGTGATAACCTCTGAATAGGAGTCGGGATGGAGGTGTGGAGTGGAGAAAGGGGTTCTATAATAGAAGAGAGATTGACTTCTCGTCTTCCTTTTTTTAATTTTTATTTTGAATTTGCCCGTGTTTGTATTATTTTTTCAATTAAAAAAAAAAAGCCGAGGTTTAAAAAAAGTTAACCAACATTAACAATTAGCAACATTAGCAGCAAACAAGGAAACAAAGTAACTTAATCTGTATCAGATACAGCATTGAAGCTGGTACAACAAAACACAAGAGTTTTCATAATTTCTCCAAACGTTTGCTGCATTCCGTAAAAGGGAATCAAAGAACCGCCTCACCACTCACCAGCCTCTTGTGATCAGACTGTTTCTCCTTCCTTGTGCTCTCCAAGACAGCCACCACCGCTACCCCCTGCCCCCTCCCCAAACAACAGAGCAGCTTGGAATGTTGTGAGCATAGTAAATTTGGAAAATATTTGATAAATGAAACACTGTATGAAACGCTGATCCTCCTGAATCACACCGGGAGGCAAATAAAGAGGCCCAGAGAAGTTTTTTAACTTGCCAATGTAAAATCATAGAACAGTAACAAAGTTGCATCATACTTACTATCTTAGAGTCAGTTGTGCACCTGGCAAAAAGAGAGAGGAAATGAAAATGTTAAGAGTGCTGCAATTCCACTGGCAGTTTAGATAGCATATTTGTCTCAGCACTTCTTCAGTCTTTGTTCTCATGAGCTTCTTAAATGTGAATATCTTCCTGCACTCAAGCAATTTAAGGAAATTCTAAGTAATTTTTATTATACTCAATTTTGATCTTACTTCCCAACTTTACAATCTAATTCTCCTGCATCATCCTTGTAACATTTGAGGTTTACAAAATAATTTTACGTGCATGATTTGATTGAAGTCCACAGTAAACTTTCAAGATAGGTAAAATTGGTGGGATATTGTAATTCTTATTTTCTTAATAAGGAAACAGAAGCAGAGGGGTGGAGATGCATATATTTACATGACCTGAAAAAAAAAAAAATTGGTTTTCTACAGATCTAGTGTTCTTTTGACTGGATTGTAATGAATTGTGGTGGCATTTCTGGGCATTGAGAGAGAGGGAAGGAGACTTCACCTTTCTCACACTTTTCTCTGTGTGAGCATACGTGCATCCATACAGTCTAATCAAACTTATTGAACTCCACCACCAACACTGTCTAGTCAAACTTGTGGGACTCTATTCTGAGCTAAGACTTAAGTCAATAAGCAAAAGTTAATAGTGCATATCTGTACCCACCAAACTAAGACTTTTTTTATTATAAGAAATAATGTTGGTAAGAGCACATGAAAATGGGTACGTATATACACCGTGGTTAGGAGAATAATTTAGTAAAATTATCCTAAAGGATAGTTGGTAAAAGGATACAAGAGAAATAAAATAAGAGATCTTAAAAATATACATACATTTGGACCACACTGTTTCTTTCTTTTGCTTATTTTCAAAGTAAATCAACCCTGATATGTATAGAGTTGTAGCTTTAAAAATGTAAAGGTGTGAGAGAAAATATTTGGTCCTCCAAAAGACATCATGTATTATCCCTCTTACAATGGAATGTTTTGCAAAAAAATTAAAATTATTTTGGAAAGAATAATCATATAGAAGTACATTTATTATATATTATAAAGTACTGAAAACAGATTAAAGACATAAAATATCCCCTGCTGGTGAAAAAATGTATTTATGTGCCTACCAAAGAAAAGAAAATGCACTAAATATTGGTGTTTAGAAAGATCCTTGACATTTCATCCAATCAAAAAGGTGTACTGGTGACATCTTGATTCATTTAGAGATATTAAAGATGGGTGTGACAGAGATATGCTTGATTTGATCCTTACCTATAGACCTAGTTTTATAAGCCTTTTTTTGTTTAAAGGTCTCAATTTGAAAGTATTTGCCACTTGCAATCCCCAAATTTCTATGTTCACTTTATTGCCTTCCATTCTTCATTAAAAATTAGTCAATTAAAAAAATTTAAAAAATAAAAAGCTCCTTGACTTTTGGGTACTTAATTAATCCTTTGGGATTCTTAATATTTTCCAAATTATAATGAATTCATGTTACTTTTGTAATGAGAAAAAAGCTATTTAAGACAGTGAAGTTGTTCATGATTGATAATGTCCTACATGTCCTGCTTTAAATAGGCCTTGCAGTGCTGGCAAATCAAAGGGAGTAATGTGAAATTTCAGGCACAGTCCCAAGAATAGTGAGAGAAGGATTAGGAGAAAAGGTCCCCTGAGTCACCACAGTATAAGTAGGCCCTGTGTATTTTTGCACACATTCATAGGCTTCCGACGACAGAACTATGACTGGATTTTGATTCCAAGCATACCACTCCCAATGTTTGGAGACCTTCATAATAACCTATGATAACATGCACTGAAAATGATACTAATTTGGTTTAAGAATCTTTACTATTCTTCCCCCACCCCCACCTCTCTCTCCTTGGGACAAGGTTTTGCTATGTTGCCCAGGCTACTTTTGAACTTGTAGGCTCAAGTGATCCACTTGCCTCAGCCTCTTGAGTAGCTAGGACTACAGGCACCTGCCACTACACCTGGCTTTTAATGTACTTTCACCATTCAACTTTATTACATTTGTTATCATGTGCAACTGATGCATTGGCTTCTGGACTAGACTCTTTGTTTGTATGTACCTTCTGAAAATTGTTAATGAAGAACTCAGCTGAAATGATATAATGTCTGCATTTTGCTTTACGATAATATGGAGGTGAATATATATATACACACACACATACACGCACACACACACACACACACACATACATGATTTGCCATAGGTTGATAATCTTTAAAGCTGAATTATAATGGGAATTCCTTGTGTAATCCTCTCCACTTTAGTATATGGTTGAAATTATCCCTCCTTCCTTCCTTTCTTCCTTCCATCCCTCTCCTCCTCTCCTTACCTTTTTGCCCTAAGTTTACTGAAAATATCACAGCATAGCAAACAGATTCAAGTGACTCCATGTGATGTTTTGAAATTCAGTGACTGCAGGCTGAGTGACCTGTAGTTTGGACAGACTGCCAAAGTCCAAAACCATCAGCATTTCCTTAGTATTGGAATCTACGTCAATGATCCAATCCAGGGTGGAGACCTCAGGAACATAATTATCTCTCCTTTCTCTCTCCTCCAACAGTTTGATAGAGATACCCCTCACCTGGCTTCTCTCAATCCATTTCATCAGATCTATGATATAATCTGCTATATTGTTGTGGAACTTCTTGCTTAATAATGGTGATTTCCTTACCCATGTGTTTGTGTAGAACAGTGCTTATAGTAGTGCTCAGCAATGACCAGGGTCCTTTCTTCATGGTGCAAATACAGCACAAGTTGGTTGGTCTTTGGTAAAAGCAAACTTTTCAACAATGAAAATGTAAACATTTAAATTAAAAGGTGTATTTCAGTAACTGTTGTTACATGTACCTAACCAATGTATCTTGTCCACAATTCTACCCATAGATCAGAGTGTTAATTATCACTTGGAATCACTTAATTAGCCATAAAAGCAGGGTAGCCTATTATTATTAAGAATTAATAGATGCAAATGGAATTTCTGGGCTGGAGACTTAGCGCAAACAAGAAAACAAAATGAAATAGCTTATTGTTTCTAACCTAGATTAAATGGGGAAAGAGTCACCATGCTTTCTCTTTACCTAGGTCTTTTTTTTTTTCCCCTCCTTCTTTGAGACAGGTGTCACTATGTTGCCTGGGCACGTGTCAAATTTTTGGACTCAAATGATCTTTCTGCCTCAGTCTCAGAGTACTGGCACTGCAGGTCAGCACCACAGTGCCTGGCTTGGTCTTTTTAGATGTGGAAGTTGGTTGACACAGACTTAAATTAGACAACAACAATTGTTCTGTCTCACATGTCTCAACCAGTTCTCCAATATAAAAATGCCATGCTTGAATTTCCTATGTGTATTCTCTATTAAAATAGTTAGTGGAGTTGGAAAGAGGTTTTTTACTCCATAACATGAGACAGTAGAGAGTGTACAATAATTCTGATCAGACATCTCTCTCAGTCTCTCTTCTTACCCCTCTTTTCTCAGACAAATAAGTCTTTAGCCTTGCTAAATTGCTGAGTTTGGCTTTGAACTTGTGATCCTCCTGCCTCAGCTTCTTAAATCATTGGGATTACAGGCTTGAGTCACTGTACCCTGCAAATTGTTAACAAACCGTTCTGGAATATAGTAGTTTTGGCCTCTGCCTTATCCTACACCTCTCCAATCCCCCCAAAACACAGTGTTCTCAGAAATCTTATCGGAATCTGTCTTTAATAAAGACAAAATAAAATTGTCAAGGATGGCAAGACTCCTTCCTGCTTTTGTCTTGAACAGGTGAGGTGAGGGAAAATAAATGTTGAGATCAGCCATGTGTGGTTTAGAAAAGGAAGTTGGCCATTGCCTGTATATACTTTATCATAAAGCCCATGTCCTTCTATGTTCAAGCAGGTAAAAAGCAGTTTATGTTAATGTTTGGGAATCAGTGGAAGTCCAGTTAATCAACAAAGGTCATAGGGTCATAAGCTGAGAAACAATCCTGTAAGTGTAGTAAAGTTGGTATGAAAGAGCCTCATTCAGTTTTAAGTTAGTAAGAAACATGTTACATAATTACATTATACTCAGTTATAAATCCTCCAAAATTATATGTGTATCCGCTCTTCATTTACTTATGCCTTCCTCAATGTTCTATTAATAATATATTGGCATTTCTATCTTGTGTTATTATCCCAGTTTTTAATGGTTGCATTTCCTGTGATCTCATTTCTTTTTGAACTTTGAATAACTATGTCAAAAAAAGCATAGAGCATAAGATGATTTCTGAAAGAAGCCCCACCCAGTCAAGAGTCAACAGTGTCTTGACATTCCATAATCCTCCAAAACTTTCTCTTCTCCCTCAGAATGACACAGTCACCTTCTAAACAGAGAACCATCTATCAGAGGTTGCTTCCTACTTAGTGCAACCCCATGCTCTCCTTCCAGAAACACAGTACCCCCTACACTTGGCTTCTCCTTCTTAGATAGATCTTTCTGTTATTTATTATCTTAGTTTTGGTTTCCCTGAAAGCAGATTCTGAGAGGAGAATATACATAAATTTATTTGGGTGATGGTGATCAAATGCTGGCAAAGGGAAAAACGCAGAGAAAGGCAATGAATGAAGGGAATGTTTGCCAGCCTAGTATGCTACAGGAACTGAGGCTTAATCCCTCTGTGGAATTCTGAGTACCAGTGTAGAACTCATGTCTCTGACTAATCAATCAGAGAAGCAAAGGAGTTAGAGAATTTATACACCAATCATTAGTTAAGGGCTGCTCTCAGGAGGCCTTACATCTCCATATACCCATGCTCACAGCTGGAGATCTACTCAAAAAAGAAATCTATTAAGCAAGGTAGTCCATATGCCAGCAGTTAGTAAGGCACAAGAGACAAGCAAAGAGCACCAATTATATCTGCTATACTGGTATCTGAGATCCCAATCTAGTATACTAAGACCCACTGTCAAAAGCCAGGATTACAAAATGGGGAAGATCAAAGTCCCTGGAGACACACTAATTTTAAAACATTGGTTCTTAATCTCTCTAAACTTCAAAATTATAGCAGCTCAGAAGGCTGAGGCAGGAGGATCAAAGTCTGCATTAGCAATTTAGTGAGACTCTGAGCAACTTAACTAGACCCTGTCTCTAAATAAAATATAAAAAAGGGCTGGGGATTTTCAGTGGTTAAGCACCCCTGGGTTCAATCCCTGGTACCAAAAAAAAAAAAAAAAAAACCAAAAACCCAAACCAAAAAAAATACCCCACAAATGCCATGAAGTATTGTTGTAAAAATTAAATGATGCAATTCATAGAAAAGTACCGAGTATTGAAAACGCAACCATAGTAAATATTCCCCCAAATGCTAGTTATTAATATTATAACATCAGATCACCTTGCAGAGACAAAGTGGAAGAGGACCTAAGGGTGCTTTGCTTGGCCAGATTGCCCAGCCAGGTTCCAGAAGTTCGAGTCTTGCTACTGGCATAGCATTTACACTGGCATCAATGAGCAGATCTGACAAAACATCTGGGTGTCAGTTCAAGTAGTCTTGAAGACAAGGCCAGATAGAGCCCTGCATTAAAATCAGTCAGGGAAAGGGTGGCCTCAAGCTGGATGGGGCTCTGTAGAGTAGTTAGATCTTCCAAGGAAGAGTGGGACAGCTCACCCTCTGCATGCTATTTTCCTACCCAGTCACTCAGTCTTTAATTTTGTTTTTTGTTTCTAAGGGAGGAAAGAACTAGTACTTACCCTTTTCCATAACAAGTTCCAACACAAAAACATAACTGCCCTTTCAATAAGCAAATATTTTTGGAATTCCTTAGTTCAAATGAAATTACATGGTTCATATGCTCATGGCATTTCCTTCCTAGTCAGTGCAGACCAGACTTTTGGAAAAACTAAAGCTTTCATTAAAGCTCAGCCATGCAGGATATAAATGCTGGGTGGGTTACTTAGATTTTGCTTTGTTGTTAAACATTTCTACTTTCAACAGCAAGAACAAATTTGAAGAGATGATACAAAGGGCACAAAGAGCCCTCATGATGGCACATAAAAACTACAATTAAAAAAAAAAAAAACTTGGTGAAGAAAATTCATTATACTTTCCAAAGAACTTTCCTCACTAAATTTTTAATTCTTAAGATAGTGACCAAAATGAGCATATAGTAAATTTATTTCAGTGCAATGTAGTATTTTTCTAAATTGATGACTGATTGTGAAGATTGTAAATTAAATTTCAAATTTTAAAAAATGTTTTCAGGGGTCTAATATTTATAGACCCCTAATTTAAAAAAAAAAAATTTAAGTGTTGCGGGGGGGGGCGGTGCTAGCTGTGTGTATCATGCTGGCCTTGAACTCCTAGACACAGACAATTCTGCCTCACCCTTCTGAGTAGTTGGGACTATAGGTACACGCCACCGTGCCTGGTTTGTTGCCTTTCTTAATAAAAATAAACACTTCTCCAAAATTGGCACTAGAAGAAGAATCTCTGCATAGGAAGGAATAGCTGGATCTTATATCCCTCTGGATTTGTCTTTTCTTGACCTTGAGTGGAGGAAATGGTTTTTCCTCTTTAATATTGGTCTAAGCCTACACAATAGACCGGTCTGATCTCAGGAGCTCTCCTAGTAAACCTTTCTCACCCTAAACTCAGTATCAGATGCTGCTTTGCTGAGTACTTAATTCCTGGCAACTACCCAGAGCCTTAGCTCTGCATATACCACTCCTGAAGTCTAGACCCCAAAGAGTAAGAGTAAGGAAAAGTCCTAGCAGCCTATGGAACCATGTCTCATATGACTGATGATATTAATGATCACTTCTTTCAGGGCGAAGTTTGTCTTTCTGTCTTGTACATAGTAACTATATCCATGTATAATCTACTAAGTACAGTATTCGTAAAAGGGCTACATGGTCAATTTTTGTGTAGAGTAAAAATCACTTAGTAAAAAGAAAGTTACTTCATAGTCCTAGAAGTGAAAGAAGTACTGATACATCTCACTTTAAAAAAAAAACATTGCTGAAAGAGGTGGCTATGAAAAATTAAAGCAGTAGTGGATCTCATCGTTTAAAGATTTTTTATGACAAATACTTTTGTAGAAAAATGCAAATTTAAATCTTTACTATTCCAATTTGTTATTTTGTGAAACTAGATTCACCCACTGACATGATTAAAGTGTTATTGAAAACCTAAACATCAATATAAAATTTCATTCAATTTCTGCTTACTCTTAGCATAATGTTTTTAAGTAGAGAAAAAGCCACTAAGTTGATATTACTAAGATGTTCTTCAGATTAACCAAATTTGTCGTAATATTATTGCTTAAAGTAAATGAATAGTTTATTCTTAATGAATCAAGACTTATTCTCCTTAAAAAAAAACTTAATTCTACAGCTACATTTTGGTAACAGATTCAGCCCTGGTTGTAGATGAGTAGCCATCAACAAGGAAATAAAATTAAGTACTTTTACTCGGCCCTCAGTGTTTTCTTTTAACCTGAGATTAGTAGTCACAGAGTAGCTATGGATTATGGTTACCAAACTGGTATCATATTTGTATAAATAGTGAATACTCGGGCTGTGGTTGTGGCTCAGTGGTAGAGCACTTGCCTAGCTTGAGTGAGGCACTGGGTTCTATTCTCAGCACCACATAAAAATAAATAAATAAAATAAAGGTTCATCAACAACTAAAAAAATTAAGAAAAAAAAATAGCCAACACAAATCTAGCCATTCACATTTAAATAAAGTGAACATTTGGGTGCTCAAATTGAGGTAAAATTAAATACAATTATTTGAAGGAAATCAGTCCTAAAATCACTTCTATTTATAATGCAATGGGGAATTTCCTTGGGAGAATAACAAGTAGAACTGTTACTGCAAAGTTCCCTAAACCCTCTTATGTGATATTACTAAAGGCCACAGGCACAAGCACATGAATATCCCTTGGAGAGGAGGCATAGCTTGAATCCAGATCTGAAATTACTGACATGCATTCCCTTGAGAAGAATTTCAGTTGCATAAGAATAAACAAAATATGCTTCCAGGTTACAAGTCCCTTCACTGCTGGAGGTATTTTGTGCCTTACATGGAGAGTGGAAATGACCATATTTCCTTATACTCAGGAGGTCTGCTCACAGCCCATGACTCTACTGACTCCTTCTGAATCTTCATATTTGCCAACTCTTGGGTCAGATGTGTGTTTAACTGCATGATAAATGGTAGTACAGGCTGGGGATGTGGCTCACTGGTAGAGCACTTAGCTAGCATGTTCAAAAACCTTGAGTTCAATCATCAGCATTAAAAAAATGGCAATAGAGATTTGGAGGTGGTGGGACTGATGCGGATTCCAGTCCATCCTCAAGGGTTCCAGTCTCTGTTTTTCCACTCCACATTGTTATTGCCTGTCCTGTGAATGTAAACTCCAGTGGCAGACACAGAAGCAACAGCCTCACATATGTAGTATAACCAGCTCCCATAATTGCATAAGCCAAATTGCTATAATAAAAATTCCTTATTGTGTCTATTTCTCTTAGTGATTCTGTTATTCTGAACCAAATCAAATTGATACATTTGGGTTATTTTTTAAACTATTACAGGTAGTGCTATTACAAGTATTCTTATGTGTATTTTCCAATACAAGAATTTCTCTATAAAACATACCTGAGAGTACGTATTGCTGGATTATGAGATATGCAAACGTTCAACTCGGTAAGATACTGCCAAGTTGTATTACAGGGTGTTTGTGCCAATAGATACTCACACCAGCATTGCTTAAGAGCTCACCTTGATTCATGTCTTTGTAACTACTTAATATATTAAGCAATAATTTTTCTTAGTAATAGGGAGAACCCAGGGGTACTCTACCACTAAGCTACATCCCCCACCCTTTTTATTTTTTATTTTGAGGCAGGATCTGGCTCAGTTGCCAGACTGGCCTCAAACTTGCCATCCTCCTACCTCAGTCAATTTGTTGGGATTACAGGGGTGTGCCACCACACCCAGCCCAATACTTCTTAATTTTCACCCATATGAAGAGTATAATATTTTTATTTTTAATCTTAATTTGCATTTATATGATGAACAATGAAGTGGAGAAGCTTTTCCTACTTTCCTTATTCTTTCACATATCCTCTTCTGCAAAATAATTATTCATGCCCTTAATCCATTTTTCTTTGGCATTGCTGGCCATTTAATTATTGATATATAGAAAGAATTCTTAATATATCCTGGGAACAAATCTTTTAGAGTTTTGTGCAATGATGTGTTGGAGCTGGCTTGTACCAGTCTCAGCAGAAAGATTTTCCTAACTGTATTGAGTGACATCATGTTGGTGACTTGGTATAAGTCTTTCCACTGTGGAAATCATCAAACTCAGCAGACAGTGGCTCCCTACCCTGAAAAAGCTGGGTTTTGTTTGTATTATTTTATTTTTTGGTTTTAAATAATTTAATTATAAAGCATAGTACATGTCTATGTGTGTCATGCTGGACAGTGGCTAGTGGAGAAAGAAGTCGGCACTTTTAATGTTCTATGGAAATTTAATGCATGTCACTGAAATGATCTACACTTCCAATGTAAAATAAACAAACAAAAGCAACAGAACACAACATTGCACTCCAGTAAGTTTTTTCCTTCACTTTCTTAATTGGTGCATTATAGTTGTATATATGGTAGAGTTTGTTGTTGCATATTTGGATATGTACACAATGTAATCATATAATTTGGCACTTCCCCCCTCCATCCCCTGCTTCCACTTCCTGGTTTCTTTCCTCTATTCTACTGATCCCCTTTGCTTTACATGAGACCTCTTTCCCCTGCCTACATACACACTTTCTCTTCCTTTTTTCCTCTGTAACAAAAACTAGGTTTTAAATATTTGCCAGTGCACTCCTAGTTATATATGTTGCAAAGATCTACTACTGATTTATGGTTGTGAGATCTCTTGAAGAACACAAACTCTTATGATAGTCAAAGTTGTCAATTTCTTAGATGAATAGTATATGTGTGTGTGTGTGTCTGTGTGTGTTCTCTACCACAAGTCATAAAGGTATTACTCTGTATTTCCTTCTGGTGGTTTAAAATATCAGCTTTCCCATCAAAGTCTTGAATACACCTAGAATTGACTTTTTATGTATTATATCAGCGAGGAGTTCATTTCATTTTCCCCATGTTGTCTCAGCACCACTTACTAACTAATCCTTCCTTTCCAAAATACACACAATACCATCTCTGTTGCATATTGTGTTCATATATGTGTAGGTTTGTTTATCTTCCAATCTATTAATCTGTTTGTCTATTGCAGCATGAATACCACATTCTCCTTATTATTATAAGTTTAAAGTCTCTTTGTAGCATAGGGCAAGACTTCTTATTTATTTTTCTCCAAGAGTCTTTGTTATATTTTTTATCTTTGTTCATCCATACATGTTTTAGAATCATTTGTCAATTTTTAGGAAAAAAATTCAGTGGGGTATGGAATTAAATCACATTCAATCTATTGAGCAAATTGAGAAGAACTTGTAACTTCACAATGGAAAGTCTTCCTATTGGACTTTCCTCTTTTATTTATCTCTGTATTAGATCTTCTTTGATGTTTCAAATAGAATTTTAGAATTTATTCCAAGTAGGGCTTGCATAACTTCATTGGATTTAACTTGTTCTTTTCTGTTGGTATGATAACCTAACAGCATTTTTCCCAAAATCATAGTTTCTGACTATTTGTTGTTGATGCTTAGAAATATGTTTGTGTATTGGCTGGTTTTCTATTCAGATATTGATAAGCTCTGTTTTTATTACTAATTATTTATCTGTGATTTTTTTTAGGAATTTCTATGTAAACAATTATATTTTTAAAAATAGACTATACCAGAACTCCAATCTTTTACTTCTCTTACCAATCTTTATTTTTCTTGCCTTAATGCACTCATTAAAAAATTCAGAATAATGCTGAATAGAAGTAGAACTTCTTTGTCATGTTACTGATTTTGTAGTCTGCTTCTGACTACTTTTGTATCTCTCAAGATTATCATGTTTTTCCCCTTTAATCTGTTAATGTGGTAAATTTTATTTTTCTATTTCCTAATGTTTAACTGCCCTTGCATTTCTGGATAAACTCAACATGTGGTGTATTATCTATTTGAAATAAACTCCTGGATTTGTTGTATTGGTATTTTATTTGAAATTTACAGGTACATTTATGATTAAGATTGGTCCGTAATCTATCTTTCTTCTTTCTTTCCTTCCTTTCTTTCGCAAAACTCTGAACTGAACCCAGAGCATCACACATGCTAGGCAAGCACTCTTCCACTAAGCTACACCCCAAGTTCTTTTGTCATTAAATTTCTATTCTGAGACAGAGTCTCCCTAACTTGCCAGGGCTGGCCTCCAATCTGTGATCCTCCTGCATCAATCTCCCAAATAGATTATACTGTAGGCATGAGCCACCATACTTGACCAAAATATTTCTTTGGTTTTGATATTAAGAATATATTAATTTCATTGAATGACTTGTATCATAGTTCCTCTTTTTTTTTTTTATTGTAAACAAATGGGATACATGTTGCCTCTCTGTTTGTACATGGCGCAAAGGCATACCATTTGTGTAATCATAAATCCACATACAGTAATGTTGTTTGATTCATTCTGTTATTTTTTTTCCCTTCCCCCCACCCCTCCCACCCCTCTTTACCCTCTATACAGTACTTTCTTCCTCCATACTTGCCCCCCTCCCTAACCCTAACTCTAACCCTAACACTAACCCTTTCCCCCCCCCCCATTATGTGTCATCCTCCACTTATTAGCGATATCATTCGTCCCTTGTCTTTTTGAGATTGGCTTATCTCACTTAGCATGATATTCTCCAATTTCATCCATTTGCCTGCAAATGCCATAATTTTGTCATTCTTTATGGCTGAGTAATATTCCATTGTGTATATATACCACAGTTTCTTTATCCACTCGTCAATTGAAGGGCATCTAGGTTGGTTCCATAGTCTGGCTATTGTGAATTGAGCAGCTATGAACATTGATGTGGCTGTATCTCTGTAGTATGCTGATTTTAGATCCTTTGGGTATAGGCCAAGGAGTGGGATAGCTGGGTCAAATGGAGGGTCCATTCCAAGTTTTCTAAGGAATCTCCACACTGCTTTCCAGAGTGGCTGCACTAATTTGCAGCCCCACCAGCAATGTATGAGTGTACCTTTCTCCCCCACATCCTCGCCAACACCTGTTGCTTGTATTTTTGATAATCGCCATTCTAATTGGGGTGAGATGGAATCTTAGGGTGGTTTTGATTTGCATTTCTCTTATTACTAGAGATGTTGAACATTTTTTCATATGTTTATTGATTGCTTGTACATCTTCTTCTGTGAAGTGTCTGTTCATTTCCTTAGCCCATTTGTCGATTGGATTATTTGTATTCTTGGTGTAGAGTTTTTTGAGTTCTTTATAGATTCTGGAGATTAGTGCTCTATCTGAAGTATGATTGGCAAAGATATTTTCCCACTCTGTAGGCTCTTTCTTCACATTACTGATAGTTTCCTTTGCTGAGAGAAAGCTTTTTAGTTTGAATCTATCCCAGTTATTGATTCTTGCTTTTATTTCTTGTGCTATGGGAGTCCTGTTGAGGAAGTCTGGTCCTAGGCGGACATGTTGAAGGTCTGGACCTACTTTTTCTTCTATAATCTGCAGAGTCTCTGGTCTGATTCCAAGGTCCTTAATCCATTTTGAGTTGAGTTTTGTGCAGGGTGAGAGATATGGGTTTAGTTTCATTCTGTTGCATATGGATTTCCAATTCTCCCAGAACCATTTGTTGAAGAGGCTATCTTTTCTCCATTGCATATTTTTGGCGCCTTTGTCTAGTATTAGAAAGTTGTATTTATTTGGGTTTGTGTCCGTGTCCTCTATTCTGTACCACTGATCTACCTGTCTATTTTGGTACCAGTACCATGCCGTCTTTGTTACTATTGCTTTGTAATAAAGTTGAAGTTCGGGTATTGCGATACCCCCTGCTTCATTTTTCCTGCGAAGGATTGCTTTAGCTATTTTGGGTTTCTTATTCTTCCAGATGAATTTCATGATTGCTTGCTCTATTTCTGTAAGGTACGTCATTGGGATTTTAATTGGGATTGCATTGAATCTGTATAGCACTTTTGGTAGTATGGCCATTTTGACAATATTAATTCGGCCTATCCAAGAACATGGGAGATCTTTCCATCTTCTAAAGTTTTCTTCGATTTCTTTCTTTAGTGTTCTGTAGTTCTCATTGTAGAGGTCTTTTACCTCTTTTGTGAGATTGATTCCCAAGTATTTTATTTTTTTCGATGCTATGGTGAATGGGGTAGTTTTCATAATTTCTCTTTCTGAGGATTCCTCACTTATGTATAAAAATGCATTGGATTTATGAGCATTGATCTTGTAACCTGCCACTTTACTGAATTCACTTATGAGTTCTAACAGTTTTCTGGTGGAATTTCCTGGTTCCTCTAAGTATATAATCATATCATCCGCAAATAGGGATAGTTTGAGTTTTTCTTTTCCTATTCGTATTCCTTTAATTTCCTTGGTCTGTCTAATTGCTCTGGCTAGAGTCTCAAGAACGATATTGAATAGGAGTGGTGAAAGAGGGCATCCCTGTCTTGTTCCAGTTTTAAGGGGGAATGCTTTCAGTTTTTCACCATTTAGAATGATATTAGCCATGGGCTTAGCATAGATGGCCTTTACAATGTTAAGGAATGTTCCCACTATCCCTATTTTTTCTAGTGTTTTGAGCATGAAGGGGTGTTGTATTTTATCAAATGCTTTTTCTGCATCTATTGAAATAATCATGTGGTTCTTGACTTTAAGTCTATTGATATGGTGAATTACATTTATTGATTTCCGGATGTTGAACCAACCTTGCATCCCTGGGATAAAACCCACTTGATCGTGGTGCACTATCTTTTTAATATATTTTTGTATGCAATTTGCTAAAATTTTATTGAGAATTTTTGCATCAATGTTCATTAATGATATCGGTCTGAAATTTTCTTTCCTCGATTTATCTCTGTCTGGCTTGGGTATCAGGGTAATATTGGTTTCATAGAATGAGTTTGGGAGGGTACCCTCCTCTTCTATTTCATGGAATACTTTGAGAAGTATTGGAATGAGCTCTTCTTTAAAGATTTTGTAGAACTCGGCTGAGAACCCATCTGGTCCTGGACTTTTCTTTGTTGGTAGGCTTTTGATGACCTCTTCTACTTCATTACTTGAAATTGATCTATTTAAATTTTGTATGTCCTCCTCGTTCAATTTAGGCAATTCATATGTCTCTAGAAACCTGTTGATGTCTTCGAAATTTTCTATTTGGTTAGAATATAGATTTTCAAAATAGCTTCTAATTATGTTTTGTATTTCAATCGTGTCTGTTGTGATATTTCCTTGTTCATTCCGAATTTTAGTGATTTGGGTTTTCTCTCGTCTTCTCTTTGTTAGAGTGGCTAAGGGTTTATCAATTTTGTTTATTTTTTCAAAGAACCAACTATTTATTTTGTCAATTTTTTGTATAGTTTCTTTTGTTTCAATTTCGTTGATTTCAGCTCTGAGTTTAACTATTTCCTGTCTTCTACTACTTTTGGTGTTGGTCTGTTCTTCTTTTTCTAGGGCTTTGAGCTGAAGTGTTAGGTTGTTTATTTGTTGATTTTTACTTCTTTTATTGAATGCGCTCCATGAAATAAATTTTCCTCTAAGTACTGCTTTCATAGTGTCCCAAAGATTTTGATATGATGTTTCTTTGTTCTCATTTACCTCTAGGAATTTTTTAATTTCCTTCCTAATATCTTCTGTTATCCATTCATCATGTAATAGCATATTGTTTAATCTCCAGGTGTTGGAGTAGCTTCTGTTTTTTACTCTTTCATTTATTTCTAACTTCAAACCATTATGATCTGATAGAATACAAGGTAGTGTCTCTATCTTCTTGTATTTGCTTACATTAGCTTTGTGGCATAATATATGGTCTATTTTAGAGAAGGATCCATGTGCTGCTGAGAAGAAAGTGTATTCGCTCTTGGTTGGATGGTATATTCTATAAATGTCCGTTAAGTCTAAATTATTGATTGTGTTATTGAGATCTATGGTTTCTTTGTTCAATTTTTGTTTGGAAGATTTGTCCAGTGGTGAGAGAGGCGTGTTAAAATCACCTAGTATTATTGTGTTATGGTCTATTTGGTTTCTGAAATTGAGAAGGATTTGTTTGACATACATGGATGAGCCACTGTTTGGGGCATAGATGTTTATGATTGTTATGTCTTGCTGATTTATGGTTCCCTTAAGCAGTATGTAATGTCCTTCTTTATCCCTTTTGACTAGTTTTGACTTGAAGTCCACCTTATCTGAAATGAGGATGGATACCCCAGCTTTTTTGCTGAGTCCATGTGCATGATATGTTTTCCCCCATCCTTTCACCTTTAGTCTATGTGTATCTCTTTCTACGAGGTGAGTCTCTTGCAGGCAACATATTGTTGGATCTTCTTTTTGATCCAATCTGCCAGTCTATGTCTTTTGATTGATGAGTTCAGGCCATTAATATTCAGGGTTATTATTGAGATATGATTAGTATTCCCGGTCATTTGGTTCATTTTATTTATTTATTTATTTATTTATTTATTTATTTATTTATTTTGAGACGACTTGGTTCTTCCTTTATTTGACAATTCCTTTAGGATGGTTCCTCCCATTGCTGATTTGTTTCTTTGTTTTTCATCTCTTCCTCATGGAATATTTTGCTGAGAATGTTCTGTAATGCTGGCTTTCTTTTTGTAAATTCTTTTAGCTTTTGTTTATCATGGAAGGATTTTATTTCATCATCAAATTTGAAGGTAAGTTTTGCTGGGTATAAGATTCTTGGTTGGCATCCATTTTCTTTCAGGGCTTGAAAAATGTTGTTCCAGGCTCTTCTAGCTTTTAGGGTCTGGATTGAAAAATCTGCTGATATCCGTATTGGTTTCCCCCTGAATGTAATTTGATTCCTCTCTCTTGCGGCCTTTAAAATTCTGTCTTTATTTTGTATGTTGGGCATTTTCATTATAATGTGCCTTGGTGTGGGTATAGTTCCTCTTTTTCTCTTTTCTGAGATGGTTTTAAAGATTGGAATAATCTCTTTCTCGGAAGCCTGGTATAAGTCAGTTGTAAAAATAACTGAACTAACTGTTTTCTTTGTGGGAATATTTTAAAGTACTGATTGCATATCTTTAGTAGTAACAAGAAAATTCTGGCTCTTTGTCTTTTGAGTAAGTTTTCATACATTTTATTTTTCTAGGAATTTATTCATTTCACTTAAGTTTTCAAGTGTTTGGTCTAAATTGATTAAAAGTATTTGAAAATAAATCTTTGGTTGGGTGCAGTGGCACATGCCTGCAATTCCAGCTCCTTGGGAGACTGAGGCAGGAGGATTGCAAATTTGAAGACAGTCTGGGTAATTTAGAGAGACCCAGTCTCAAAATAAAGAGGGCTGGGAATGTAGCTTAGGGTTAGAGCACTTGCCTAGCATGTGAGCATGTGCAAGGCCCTGGGTTCAGTCCCCAGAATCGTGTGCGCGCGCGCACACACACACACACACACACACACACACACACACACAAAAGAGAGAGAGAGAGAGAAGAAAAGAAAAAGAAAATCTTTGATTTGCCTTTGATTATGTTTCTTTTAGTCCTAATATTGTTTGTTTGTACTTTCTTTTTTCCCCTTTGCTTAATTTCAGTAAAGATTCCTGTATTTCTACAAGAAAGTTTTTCATATTTGCAGATCCTTTATTTACTTTCTTGTGAACTTCTGTTTTTATCTTTATTATCTATTTCTTTCTACTTTGATTTTCTTTTTTTCCCCTATTGTTTCCATACTAATTTCTTAAGTTGAACATAGCTTACAAATTTTCAACCTTTCTTCTTGTCTACAATAAGCATTTAAATTAATAAAGTGCCCTTAAAGAATGACCTCAACGGTATCTTATGGAACATGGTAGGTAGCATTTGCATTATAATTTGGTTTTTACTATTTTAAAGTTTCCACCATTGTTTTTGACACATAAATTATTTAATAAATAAGTTTGTCATAATATTTTCAAATTATGGGAAATTTTACAAACATTTTTTATTATTGCTTTCTAATTTAATTACTTTGTGGGCACATAATGAAGTCTGTGTAATAATTTATTGAAATTTCCTTTGTGGCATAATAAATGAATACTTTTTGTAATGGTTCAATAAATATTTGAGAAAAATATATGCATTTTCAATATTGAATGCAGGATTAAAAAAAACCTATTCATTTAGTTGTGTTAATTTTCCTTTAAAATCTTCTATATTTTTTAATATTTTTGCTTACTATGATCACCAGTACTTGAGAAACATATTGGAATCTCCCATTTCAGTATTTAGATTTTATAATTTCTCTTTGAGTTCCATACATTTTTCCTTTATATAACTGAAACCATTTTACTAGGGGTAAATTTAAAAATTATTTTGCTTTATCTCTCTGATAAATAGAACCTTTTATTATTAAATGATGGCTCCTCTTTAATGGCACTTATTGTCCCAAAGTCTATTTTGTATGATTTTTTAAAATATAATATTTCCCACCTCCTTATGGCTAGTATTTGCTTTTTACATTTTTTCTATAAAATATCTTTTAGTTGCAGATGGACACAATACCTTTATTTATTTATTTATTTTTAAGTGGTACTGAGAATTTAACCCAGTGCCTCACATGTGCTAGGCAAGCATTCTATCACTGAGCCAGAGTCCCAGTCCTTTTTTTTTTTTTTTTTTTTACAATTTTTATCTTTTTTCTGTCTTAAGTTTGGGGTTTTTTCTTTTGGAAAACAAACAAACAAACAAACAAACATGTATTTGGAGATTTTTTAAAATTTGCTTTCTGATCTAAGCAGTCTCTTAACCATAAAGTTCAGTATTTTTTGCATTTGTATTGTTTGCAATTACTGATTATTGCAATTTTCTACCATTCCATTTTCAAGTTTTAATTTTATCTACTTTTATTTTGTTTCTTTTTTCTCTTTTCTTGCTTTCTTTCTCATAGATAGTGGTATTTCCTTTTTCCAATTTTCTCTTTTTTTTTCTTTTCCAGTTTCTTTTCTAGTTTAAAAGTTATTTAAATTCTCTTTATCTGAAAATTTACTAGAACACCTTAGAAAAAGCCTTGCCCAAGTTTCCCTCGCCTAATAAAAAACATGGTATAGTGAATTTACATTCATGTGCTAGTGAGGACATTTCAACTGTGTGTAAATGCAAGTTTTAGGACACAGAGTCTGCTGTAGTCATATCTTAGCTTTTCTCTCAATAATCTCACATCTCGTGCTTCCATTAATTAAATATATGTATATATAGGTTATACCATTATAATATTTCTCACATTATTAAAGTAATAAACTGTCATAGAGAGCAGACATTTCCATAAAGAATGAAAATGAACATAAAAGGTTCAGGCAAGCATGAACACCAGACATTTACTATTATTATATTCACTTCTTTTCTAGCTCATTATGACTTCATGAAATGCAACCATTCCTCATCAAAAGAAAGCACACCAACTCTGAAGAAGATTCAAAGTCCCTGCCAGGTGTGGTGGCACATGCTTGTAATCCCAGCAGCTCAGGAGGCTGAGTCAGGAGGATCCCAAGTTCAAAGTCAACCTCAGCAACTTATCAAGGTGCTAAGTAACTCAGCAAGACCTGTCACTAAAAAAAATATAAAAAGGGCTGGGATGTGACTCAGTGGTTAAGTTTCCCTGGGTTCAATCTCTGGTACCAATAAATAAATAAATAAATATAATAAAATAAAAAGATTTGAAGTTTCTTTATCTATTGTTAGGTGATCTTCACTTTCTACTTAGCTTAGTCACATTCGCCTTTTGCTATCCTGTAATTGAAATATGAAATATGAGGCTAATTCTACTATATTAATATAATTTTTATTGTATTTTATTATATTAAAATAATTTAGTTGTTTTAATATTTAGTTCTATAATATTAAAATAATCATGCAGGGCTGGGGTTGTAGCTTAGTGGTAGAGCGCTTGCCTACCATGGGTGAGGCACTAAGTCGGATTCTCAGCACCACATAAAAGTAAACACAATAAAAGGTATTGTGTTCATCTACAACTAAAAAATATTTTAAAATATCATGCAAAGAAATATTGTATAGCAGTGACAATGAACATACCACATGCAATAATATTGATGTATCTTACAAACATGATTTTCAGTAAAAAAAAAGATCAACCGCAGAATATATACAGTACCAATTCTATTACACAAGTTTAAAAGCACAAAATGGTGGAAATGGGGCATGAAAAAAAAAACCATGTTCTGTTTGCCAAGCAATAAGCCCTGGCTTAGGGTTGCATCCAACCCAAGAAGGGGAGGCTTTTTTCTAATTTTCACAAAGTTTCTGGATGGGCTAACTATGACTTTGGACAGATGTAAAGGTATTGTTAATGCTCTAATTTGTACTTTTAGTGTGGGTCCAATGGTTTTTATTTTAGAATTTTGCCACTTTCAACCTATCAATTGTAGTTTGAGTCCCTAGAATCATCCTTTGTTAACTTAATTGCTTGTGAATCCTTCCATAGATATTTGAAACTTTGTAAGTATAGATAAATACATATTTATTATTTTGTAAAAACCACAATGAAAACATTCTATAATGTTGCATTTGATCCTTTTTCCGCTTAACAGTATATTTTGGAATTGTTCTATGTCTACATATACATTTTAAAAATAACCTCTCAGCATTGTCTTGTATGATATACCATTAGTTATTTAGCCATCCTCTGTTAATGAGACATTTTGGTTGTTTCCTACAGCTTGCTTTTATGAACAATGCTGCAATGAGTATTCCTTTACAGGTATTTTTGCCCTCTTGTGTGATCATGTGCATAGGATAAATTCCTATGAGTAGAATTGCTGGATCACACAGTACGTATTTTATCCACACTGCTGGATTGTTTATAAAAGCCATTGTATCTATCTATATCTATCAATAGAAGATATATCATTTTCCTCACAGAAATAAAATTGTTATAGAGTGATAAATTAAAACAAAAATCATTGTTATATTGATTTTCTATTAAGAAAAAGAGATCATATCTTCAAGGGAGCTGGGTGTGGTGGTGAATGTAATGAGCAATTTGGCAGGCTGAGACAGAAGAATTGCAAGCTCAAGGCCAGCCTCAGCAACTCAGCAAGGCCCTAAGTAACTTAGTGAGACCCTCTCTTGAAAAATGGAAAGGGCTGGGGATGTGGTTCAGTGATTAAGCAACTCTGGATTCAATCCCTGGTACCAAAAATAAAGATAAATTTTGTTTTTCAGGGGTTCTGAGGAGGAAGAAACATCTGGAAATGCAGGGCCAAGAAATTCTCCAAGTGGGGAGCCCTTGAATAAGACCTAGAATAATAGAACTATGACAGTCAAGGCAGAGGCAAGGGAAGAAGTAGAGTATGGCAATGAGCAGGAGCACAGAGGGAAGAAAATTGCTTATAAGTGACCTAGTTTGTTGAAATCAGAGTAAGTACAGCCTGTGTAGCCAGGGCAATATGCTCATAGGCAGCAAGGAATCACTTAAGCAACAGTTGCCAGTCCCTGCTTTCCATGGCAAGCACTGTGGAGCTTTAAAAATATCTATGTCAAGCCCCTCCTCAAACCAATCAAATTAGAATCTCCAGTAGGAGCTTTCTTCACAGGGGATATTTTGTAGTCAGGCTTGAGAATCACTGTATTAAGGACAAGAAGGGAGTGACAAGCTCAAAAGTGTGTTTACAGAGTATTTAGTCCTACATCACATGCAGTTTATCTTTAACAGTTTGAAATATGTCAGAAAAAAAATCACAATTAGTTAGGAATTATGTTTAATTTTCTCTGTCGTTTCAAAATAAAAAACACTTATTCTACATCTCAAAATAATGTATTTTTTCTTTTTATGGGAAAAGAGTCTTCACCTGGGGATAATTCACAGTATAATTCACAGTGAAAACTACTCACATACCAAGTAAAGCAGAGACAGCCTGGCTGCCCCAGAATTCCCTGCAAGAACGGGTCTCAGAGCTGGGTGAAGCAGTGCCTTGACACTAGGTGGAGCCATGGATTGCAATTAGGTGAAAAAACTGTTGCTTCAAAGAAATACGGTAAAATACAGTCTGTAAAAAAAAATTTTAAAAAATAGAAAGAAACCATATACTCTAATCCCTCATTTATTTTATTTTAAATTATTTTTGTGTGTACAAAAATTATCTACTTTTCATATAAGTTATGTATTCATAATAGTTTGCAATTTACAAAGTAATGAGGCAATACTGTCTGCGCAGGAAATTTTCTGGATGCCTTCCACATCCATTCTCTACCCCACCATGGGCCGGGAGAAGCTCATCTAAAGGGATGCACTCATAATCTCCTCTGCCCTTGTTTGTACACTGCAAAACACTAGCATGAGAGCCAAGGGCCATGAGAGAATGGGGTCAGGGTATTTATTTCCCCATCTGCTACTGAGCTGGGCTGTGGGTCAATAGTGGCTGCATTCATCTAGGGGAGCCTGTGGCTTCTATCCAGTAGCTTCTTCTATACCTACAAGTCTTTCTAGGTTCAGGTCCACTTACTCCCCTCATTCCCTAGGACCTGGGATGGTAGTGATTCCCATCCAGCTTGCCCAATGGAGAGTGTGTTACCATCCTTTGTTGGGTGCCTTAGCCCTGTCCATACCTTTGGAAATAATTCTATCAATAAACTCTCCTCAGTTATACCTTTTGAATAAGCCATATTTTTCCTGTTGGGATCCTAACTGGTATAGTCTCCCTCACTTCTCTCTTCCATACACACCCAGTTGTCCTCCCAAAGCAACTGATTCTTTAGCTTTCCTATATTTATGTACAGAAAAAGCATCAAGAAATATATGCACTCCTTTCACCCTTATTTACTCAAATTACTTAGTATCTTTCAGTTTCATTTTCCTCATACATGAACTAAGAAGAAATTATAGCATACTATATACTCAGTTCTGTACCATGGTTTGGTTTGGTTTCCCCATAAAATATCCTATTGATCATTCTGTAGCACTGCATAGAAATTTTCCTTATTCCTTTTATGGTTGCATTACATACTATTTTACAGACATACTATCACTTTTTTAGCCAGTCTCCTACCAATAGATATTTAGTTATTTCCAGTCATTTGGTATTATAAGCATTGTTATAAGGAATAATCTTATAGTAAGGTAATTTTAAAAAATGCTCATTTTATGTTCTGTGCCTTATTCAATAGGTCATTTCTAGAAGGACAGACAGGCTAGTTATTTTTATTCTTTTGCTCTTTAAAATCAATTAAGCTAAAAGGGAATTACTATGATTTTTTTCAAGTTACAAATTAGCTATCTTAACATGAGCACTGCATATCAATTTTCCTAATCTGTAAAATCCAGGGGGGGGGGTGATATTAAATTTCCATTCCAGCTCTATTATCCTGAGGTTTCACATTGTCTCTTCCAAAGAACAGAATTTTTCATTCACTGTCTCAAAGATTTCTTTCTTTGCTTTAGTAATGTTGGTCACATGCCCAGCAGAGAAAATGCTAAGTCACTGAGTGGTAAATTTTTTTTTTTTTTTTTTTTTTTGGTAATTCAAGATCATTTCTTGAACTATACAAAACATGCAATTAACAGTAAAGCATAAGCAAGGAACTTCTGTGTTGGGAGCACATGACCTGTCTTTGTTTGAAGCAGATCATGTGAAATCGATACCAGAAGACATTCTTGTCTGGGCTGGCTGCAGTGGGAAGCAGAGGAAGGAAATGCCACACCTAAGGGACTCTTCATGCAAAATGAACAGGAAAACTCCCTTTCCTCCCTCTCGCAACAAGAGTAAAGTGTTGGTCTCCATCAGACCCCTCAGATGGGGAGTAAACAAGACACCTTGGGCAAAAAGGCAGTTTCTCATTAACCTCAGGAAAGGGAGTTGTTGGAGAGTAAACTTTATTGCATTTAGCATTCAATGCTTAAGCAGATGTATTGGGGGAGGATAGTGGGAAGAAGGAATCCATGTGATTTTTCAGTTGGGGAAACAGATTGCTGGAAGAGACGTGTGACTTTGCTACTTGCCAGCTCTGTGACTTGGGGCAAATTACTCTCCATGTCTCATATATAAAATGGGGACTTAATGGTTTCTAGCTCAAAGGACAATTATGTTATGAAGATTAAATAAACACATAGATTAGCATCTCACTTGCAATAAAAACTTAATAAAAAAGTGTTTTGTTGTGGCTGCTATTTTTGCATGTCAAGCTTCAGAATACAGCTTCAAAGCAATTCCCTGCCATACAGTAAGAAGTTCAGCAGTCTATCATGTAGTTATCAGAAAGAGATCACTTCAAATTTCTTCTGAAAGCCAGGTAAAGAAACAAAGAAAGAGGAGCTACATGAGAAGGAAAAATGTCATGACAATCAGAAGAAATGTCTCATAACTGGAATTATAAGTAATACATTTTCTACCTAATCTTTTTTGAAAGGATGAATCTGAATTTCTTGTTAAAAAATGTTCTGGGGTTTCTCTAACTTTCCTGAAAGGATTTGTGTGTGTGTGTGTGTGTGTGTGTGTGTGTGTGTGTGTGTATTTGCCCAATAGTATCTAAGAAGTTTCACTTGTCTCTTCTCCAAAATGTAAAAACAGCAAATAAGTTTCTAACCTGTTAGAAAAAATAAATCATATGAAACATCATAAAATTTGAACTCTTTTCCATTGAAAAAAATCAATATTGGCATATTTTTAAATTGTTTTGCCATGTAAGATTTCTGTATTACTTTACTTACATCATTCCACTGATCCTCAGAGTGATAAGAGAATACTGTATTTGGTTCACTTAGTGAATATGGAGTATGGCTTTTTGTATGTTGATTTTCTGGTTTTTTTTTTTTTTTTTTTTTTTTTTTTTTTGGTGCTGGGGATTGAACCCAGGGCCTTGTGCATTCAAGGCAAGCACTCTACCAACTGAGCTATATCCCCAGCCCAGATTTTCTGTTTCTTGAAAAGCTACAGCAAGATATTGATGAGTTTGTGCCTAGTTGTTGGCATTTGCAGGATTACTTATCTTTGGAATCCTTCTATTTCTAAATTTTTCTAAAATAAGGAAGCATTTTTAAGAATCGAAAACTTTTTAAAATTAATATTTGCTATTTGGCTTATTTTCCTAAAAAAGAAGAAAGGAAATGAACTAACTTGATTGCTGTCTAGAAATGACCCAGAAAATAAGTATATGAAATCAGCATTTACCATTGCCTTAAAAAGAGGAAAATTTTCAATTGTCCAGTTCATGATACCAGCATAGTTAGGTTCTTGGGAGGTTATCAGTGTTGAATTTCATTATGCTAATATCTCAAAAAGACCTATCTCTATTCTTTTCAACAATTCATTCATACCCTAGTCACAAGTCTGACCCTAGAAAAGGGGACTAGAAATTCTTTTAAATGAAAGGATTGAAGACATAGTATGAGGTCCCAAATGCTGTCAAATAGACTCCTCACTGCTACTCTTGTTCTGAAGCTATGAACACCTGGGGTTAAATGTTGAAAAGAGAAAAATGGAAATTTTGATATTTTACCCTATTTTCTTTTTGTGTGTGGGAATGTGTTTAACTTGGGTTTTGTTTTGAATAACATTTTATCTTGAAGTCACATGATAACATACAGTATTCAGGATTCTCAGTTCCTCTACTGAAGAACCACACTTGTATCTTTAGTAAACAGGCTGAGAGAGAATAAGGTGATATAAAAAAATGAAGCCCAGGTTGGGGTTTTGCAAGATGTCAGTTTGTTTCTCAGAGGAATCTCTTTCACAGTTGCAAAGTAAAGTTCTGGATATTTTGGCCAAGGAGTATTAACCTTTTGCACTTCCTTATTTTATCAACGTCATCGATAGCTGTAAACTCCCTGCAAATCCAGTGCCTTCTGCATTTCACAGAGCACCATGCAAGTCCCAGGTATATACAAGATGACTAAGTCATGTTCCCAACTTCTGAGAGCTTATAGTCTTCTCAGAGAGACATTCTCCTGACACAACTGAGGAGCTCTTGAAAAGCATATCAAATAAACCCTATTTAAGGTTGTATTAAGGTACTTATTCATCTGGGTTGTACTTCAGCAAAGCCAAGAACCTCAGCAGCTGGGGGCAACTCATTTATAATCCAACAGATTGTCTCTTGTTGCCAAATTCAACAGAAAAGAAAAGTTTATAACACTATTCACCATACTTCTGACATCAAATGTGTGGTTTGCTTTCCATGTCAACAACTAATTCTCCAACTCTGTGGACACAAACTGGGTGTCCTGCAATTCAATTTACTTCTTATACTACCTGAGATTAGTATCAGACCCCACGGGTTAAAAGCTCAGTCTTACAGGATTTCCCTCATTTCAAATACCAATCCCAAGTCAGGCCTCCAATATTTTAGGCTAACTTCAGGCTATAAGTCAGGGGTCCCCATAACCCTCTCTTCAGGTTTAATTACTTCCTATAATGGCATCAAGATCACAGGGAAAGAACTTCTTACATTGACTTGTTTACTATAGGGGATATGATAAAGGGAACAGATGAATCCCTAGATCAAAGATACACAGAGTAGGATCTCAAAGAATCCCAAACACAGGAGCTTCTGCCTCATGGAATGGAGATGCAATGTCCCTTCAGCTCATGGATGAGTTCACCAACCCAGAGCTCTCCAAATCCCATAGTTAGGGATTTTTTTTTTATGAAGGCTTCATCACATAGTCATGATTGATGTTTTTTGGAGGGGAGGTGTATTGGGCATTTAACCCAGGGATGCTTTAACTCTGAGCTCTTTTTAAAATTTTGAGACGGGTTGCACTAAGTTGCTTAGAGCCTCACTAAGTTGCTGAGGCTGGTCTAGAACTTGCAATCCTCCTGCCTCTGCCTCCTGAATCAATGGGATTACAGGCGTGCACCAGCATACCCAGTTTATGCTTGATTATTAATTCTATCTCCAACAGCTCCCCCTTCCTCAGAGGTGGAGTGGGGCTGAAGTTCCAAGCTTCCAATCATGACTTGGTCTTTTCGGGAATCAGCCTCCATCCTGAAGCTACCCAGGCACCCACCAACAGTCACCTCACTAGAACAAAAGATGCTCCTGGAGTCAGGAAAGGGACCTAGGAGCACTGTGTAAGATACTCCTGATGTGTCCATCATTCAGGAAATTACAGGATTTTAGGAATTCTGTGCCAGGAGCCTGGGACAGAAACTAAATATATATTTCTTGTGATATCACACAGCCCCTCTAAATGAATAAAAGTATAAATTTTCATTTCTAATGTAAAAAAATCCGTATAGTTTTGTCATGATCATCTTTTCTAGTTCTGTGAATGTTTTTACTGTAGAAAGTGCTTTCATTACACCCTAAATCCTATGACCAAAATAACATCCTCAGAGTTTCTATCATCTTTCCCTAGATCTGAAGAGATATGAAAATTTGGTGTCAATTCTGGGCAGCCTATTTCTCTGCTGAATCTGAGTCTTCTAAAGATTCTGAATTTAGTCCTTATACTTCTTTTCACTGATGTCCTTTTCACAAAATGGAGCTAAGGTGACCTTGTCTTCTTAGTTACACATTAGCATGCCCTTGACTTCTTGCTTACAATCCAGTTGTTACACCTTTAGGACCAAATGGAATTCTTTTCTGAGAATCCTCTCAGTAGCTCTGCATTTCTTTCGTTGTTCATTCATTCAACAAATATTTAATCCAAAACTTCCCTGTAACTGGCATTATGCTTAGAGGTAGAAACATAAAGCTAAATGAGACTTGATTCCTTTCTCAAGAACCTGACATCCTTTAGAGAAAAACCAGACAAGTGTGAATTAGACAAAGTCATCCCTTCTTCTTGGAGGCAGCTCTGCACCAGGACTCAGGCTTGGTAGGTGAAGAGCAGGATGAATTTTAGTTCCTTTTGGCGGTTTTCACCTGGAGCCCTTAGGTAGGACATAATCTGAGCAACCTTATGCTATGGGCTCAGACATGTAATATAGTGTGATGAGGACAGAGGATAGAGAGC
Source organism: Sciurus vulgaris (assembly GCF_902686455.1). Taxonomy (NCBI): domain Eukaryota; kingdom Metazoa; phylum Chordata; class Mammalia; order Rodentia; family Sciuridae; genus Sciurus; species Sciurus vulgaris. The sequence continues at coordinate 24,825,439 of NC_136476.1, read as the reverse complement.
CTAAATGATAGGATGGAGAGCCAGAGGAGGTTTCTCAGCAGAGGTTACATGTGAGTAGAGACCCATCAGCTCATCCAGTGAAGGGGATGGGAGCAAAGAGCAGAGGATATACAAAGCCACACAGGTGTGAAAGCATTTTAAGGACTCTTCAAGTCACTGATGATGGCCAGAATGTCATCTGCAGAATAGGGGGATGAGGGTGGGAGAGAGTTGGTTAAAAATGTCATCTGCAGAATGGGGGGATGAGGGTGGGAGAGAGTTGGTTAACAACTGAAGCTGGAAGACACTATAGCAATGATCTAAGACTCAGATTCTACTCAAAGTGTGGCACAGGGCAGCACTGACATCACCAGGAAACTACTAGAAATGCAGAATATTAAAAAAAAAATGCAGACTCTTGGGCCCTGCCCAAGTCCTACTGAATTGGCTCTTATATATTGATGCGGTCTCTGGGTGATCATGTGCACATTAAAGTCTGAGTAGCACTGGTTTAGGTGAGAGCTCATGAGAACCAGAGGTTTGCACTCAACATATTCCCCAGGTATTGCCAAACACTGCAATTCCCTTCTTCTTTCACAGGTCTTCTGTCGGTACATTTACCTTCAGGTTGTTTCAGTGACATTAAGTGTAAGTCCCAGTTATGGAAGACAGAGACATGAAGAATTTTAACTTGCCTTTAACAGTTAAATTAAACTGTTTAATTTAAAAGGAAGGGAATACAGAATTTTATACTTTCCCTTTCCTCTTCTCTCCATCTTTTTTACTTACTACCCAGCTTTGCTTAACCTGAATCTCTTCCTGGGTGGAGTAGTAATCCTAGTTTAGAAATCATTCAGGTTGGAAGGATGAATGATGAACAAGTCTTCAGCTGGAGGCAGTGTCTAAACATACCTGGGGCAGCTGGGAACAAAAGAAAACAGAAACAACCCTAAAATATCCTAGAAAGAAAGTTGACTGTCTTCTCTACCTAGCCCAGTTGTACTCTTATTTCTTCTGCTTTGTCCTTTTTTGTCCAGTCATTCATTATATAATATATGTATTGAACACTTAGTATTTGTCAGACACTGATACCTGCATTTCCCTAGTAAACAGTAGGACTTTCTACACTTTCAGATATCCCAGGAGACTCCAGCCCTTCTCCAAAGCCCCTAAATGCACCTCTCACCTAGCCCTTCCTGGACCACACTTTCTTCCCTAGCCCCAAGTGCTTCATCAGAACACTAACTAGAAAGATACAAGGTTTCTATTTTCTGTTAAACCCTCTACACATGGACTTCCAGGATTCTTTTTTTTCTATTAAAGGGGAAAAAATTCCAGGTTTAAGTGGAGCTTTAGCACCTGTGGAAGATTATTATTAGGGTTGACTGAATGGGAGACTGATTGTGACTTTGGTAGGACACTGAGGTCATAGCTTGGGTATATCTTTACAAACCATTGACTAATTTCCCTCAAAAGAAGGCTGGGTGTGGTGGTGTACACCTGTAATTCCAATGACTAGGGAGGCTGAGACAGGAGGATTACAATTTTGAGCCCAGCCTCAGCAACTTAGTGAGACACTGTCTCAAAATAAGAGGATGGAGGGAGTGTAGCTCAGTGGTAAATTATCCCTGAGTTTAATCCTCAGTAACCTCCTCTACTGCTCCAAAAATAAGTAAGTTTGAGGCGCACCAAAAAAAAAAAAAAAAAAAAAAAAAAAAAAAGCAAAAGAGAAATAACACTAATCCCCCCAAACAATTTCTGGAATATCATCATGAAAAATTCATAAGGTTGTAATAATGTCATCAGTCTGATAGAAAATCATGTTACTACAAAACTGGGACAAAGGAAAAGTATAGAGGAGAGGGTACAGTGGTTTTTGTTTGGGTTTTTACATCAAATGCTATAATGAGACTCCAAAAAAACCACATTGCTTACCAGAAGTTTATAGTTCTGCTAATGTTTCTCTCTCCCTCTTTCCCTCTGGTATCTGACTTCTCTAAACAGTGTGTGTGCAGGGTCAGGGAGAGGGAAACATTAGGGGGAAAACATGCAAATAACAAGGTTCTACCCTGGTGCCACCAGAGGCAATTTTAATTTTTGAGAAGATTAAAAATAATAGTTACACAGCAATCATTAGGCAGAGATATAATCTAGACCTCCATATTTCTCTTATTTCTCTTAGAATGATTTTATTAATTAGAGTTGTTTAAAGGCCTGCAGATTGCTTGAGTTAAAAAAAAAAAAAAAGACAAAGAGGGAAGAAATAGTTGATAATTAATTAGTAGGTGAAGACCACGTTGAGGGTCAAAGGGTTCGGTCTGCCTTAGAAAGAAACTTTCTGGGACCCTAAAGCCTCCACAATGTTGATGCCCAAGAAGAATCAGATTGCCATTTATGAACTCCTTTTTAAGGAGGGAGTAATGGTAGCCAAGAAGGATGTCCACATGCCCAAGCACCCAGAGCTGGCAGATAAGAATGTACCCAACCTTCACGTCATGAAGGCCATGTAGTCTTTCAAGTTTCGAGGCTATGTGAAGGAACAGTTTGCATGGAGACATTTCTACTGGTACCTTACCAACGAGGGCATCCAGTGTCTCTGCGATTACCTCCACCTGCCACCTGAGATGGTGCCTGCCACTCTACGCCGCCACCGTAGCCGACCAGAAACTGGCAGGCCTCGGCCTAAAGGTCTTGGGGGAGAGCGACCTGCAAGGCTCACAAGAGGGAAGCTGACAAGGACACCTACAGATGGAGTGCTGTGCCCCCTGCTGCTGACAAGAAAGCTGAGACTGGGGCTGGGTCAGCAACCGAATTCCAATTTAGAGGAGGATTTGCTCGTGGACTTGGTCAGCCACTCAGTGAAGTTGGACAGGATCATTTTGTTTTGAATAAATTTGTAGCCAGGAAAAAAAAAAAAAAAAGTTGTTTTGGGAAGGCTGTTGTAACTGAAAGTGCGTGTCCAAGTGTGATCTGTATGTTTATGATTATCCACAACTTACTGGTCTACAAAGATCTAAGGGCAGAAACTGAATTATTTAGATATTTTTGGGGATTTGTGACAGCAATTTTAGGTCTATTGAATCTAATGATTTAAAAAATTAGGTTTCTGTTTTATATGTCTTGGCTTATTTCTTTTCTCTGCTAAATTATTTTTATTGTAGTTTATAAAATCATTGGTTTGTGAAGTATTAGAGATTGAGGAAACAATGTTAACAGTTCTCTATCACAGTCCATTTGAGATGGTTGGTCCAGATTGTGTCAATACTATTGGTTGCTTTCAGGGCTATGTCACTGTACGACACCAGAGGACACCATCTCCACGTCCAGTGGCCCTGACTCTTTATTTGTCCTCAAGAACCTGTTTCATAAGAAGGTTATGAATTATCCACCTGTGACAGCAGTTGTGCCTTTTATATGTAAACATAATTTTGAATGGGCAGGGGGTAGTTTGTAAGCATAAGTGATCAGGTCCAGATGTATGAAGCAACTTATGTTTGAAACCTCAGATTTTAATTAACCTTCAGCAACCGTTTTGAGTCCGCAAGACAGAATGATATCATCTCTATGCCTATTACATTAGAAAACCTATGGGGTCTCGCCACGATCTGGCTGAAACTGACTTTTTCCTTTGTGGAAGTTTTGTAAGCAGAGAGAAAGTGTTTGAACCTGGGCTCAATTAGTTACAATTTGAGGTCAGTGTTCACTAACCTAAGCAACTATTTATGTTTGCTTAGAAATACTAAACATTTCTCTCAGTACATTTCTCTTCTTATTTTTTTGTTGTTGTTTATACTCTATTAACTTTTTATTGTTTATTTTTTGTTTGTTCTAATCAGTTATACATGACAGTAGAACGCACTTTGACACATCATACATAAAGAGTATAACTTCTCATTCATCTAGTTGTACATGATGTAGAGTTACACAGGTCATGTAATCATATATGCACATAGGGTAATAATGTCCGATTCATTCTACTATCATTCCTACCCCCACTTAATTACATTTTGATTAAATTAATTCTAAAGTACATTTTCCTATGTGGGATGATAACAAGAACTTTGGAATTGGATGAACTTGTGTTGGACCAGGACTCTCAGCTTCTATTTCTCATCAGCTGAACTGGGATAATTCCACTTGTCTTGCCAAGCTGTTGTAAGGAGGTTAAATGAAATAATTTGTGCAGAACATCCCACTCTGTATTTAGTATATTTGTTAATTTCTTCTTCATTTCATTTGGTCACCAGGACGCAAAACATTGGGAGAAGGATGAATGGTAAAGAAGGGAGGAAAAAGAGGAGGGCACATTGCCTGAGTTTGGTCCACTGATATTCTTTCAAGTGAGCTGGTTCAGAACATTGTAACCCAGAATGTGAAGTCACTTATATTTTTAATGCCCAGGGTTCCAGTGTCATGGGAATCTGCCCAGCTACTTTGTGGGTTTGATTCAAACCATCCACAAAAAACATGTGGCAAAAAAGGTGTCCTGAATTCTCCAGTCTTCAAGGGGCCACACCTTCTAATTAATGCCCAAATAACTTTGAACCTCATCCTCTTACATAACTGAAATAAAGTCAGTCTCTGATTTCTCCCCAAGGATTTCTGTGAATTCCTAAGGAAGGTTTACCACCAAACATTGGGGGCCCCATTGGTAGCTCATCTTGTAATGCCTCCAGAGAACAGAGTGTAACATTTAAAAATATTTTTCTGAAAAAGATGTGGGGCTAGCAGAAAGAAATAGCAATAGAGAAAAGAAAAATATCAAACTGGGCCCTCTATTACAAGTGCTACCATTATATCATTGGAGGCATGTCTTCCCTTCAGCTCTTGTCCCTCTATTATGTGGTAGGGATTAATGTTCCCAGAGAAAACAGTCTCAGCATGGCAATTATACTCACAGTAAAGACAACTTTTTTGTATACATATATATATAATCAGTGCCTTTTATGTACAGTTTTGTCTGATGAATACAGCAGGTGCTCAATAAATTTTTGTCAAAAAAAAATGAATGAATGTCCTTCCTATTCCAGATTAGGATCATAGCTATATACATATACATATACATATATATATATATTCCAGAATTTTCACTTTTACATAAAGACTGGATTTGCAGATTCTGTTATTCCACAATATAATTTTTGAAACAAATGATTATACTAGTAGCCAATTGTTACATTGAGATCTGTCTATATGGCTATCCACTAACTGTGATAGGTTCTTTAGTACATTATCTTTAATTCTCTCATTAATACTACCAGGTAAGATTCATTATTTTATACATGAGGAAAACAAGGCTTAGAATGAGTGGTCTGTCTATGGTCATGTGACTGGTTGTGTCAGAACTGGGTTCAACCCGGGTCTGAACCTTGAATTCTCAAGGCAGTGGGAAAGGGTCATATTAGATCCAACCAGGAAGCTTTATGAAATTATTCCCCACTTTCCTTCCTTGACATTCTTGTATTTACCTCTTTTTAAATGTTGTTTTTTTTTTTTTTTTTTTTTTTTTTTTTTTTTTTTTTTTGTGGTGCTGGGGATTGAACCCAGGGCCTTGTGCTCACAAGGAAAGCACTCTACCAACTGAGCTATCTCCCCAGCCCCTGTCGTATTTACCTCTTAATGGTTATGAATCCTTGCAGATTCTGGTGAGAGAGGGTGGAATTATCCTTCAGTGTTTTGAGTGGTGAAATGTTTAGAACCACTACAACATGCCACGTCTCCAATCTTCCTTTCTTTGTCTGAGGCTCCAAAAAAGGTTCTGAGAAATTCCAGCTCTTCACTCTTACCAACTCTGCCCAGGGTGACCCCAACTTAATTCTGTAAAAGACCTCCAAAAAACACAGAACTCTATAGCAAAAATTTGTGGCACTTAGCTGAACACAAGGTTCTGTTTGACTTACCTATAGTCACTTTCCCTTCCTTGGTTCTGGTGCCTCCATTGACCACACTAGCCTCAGTGACTAAAAGAGTCAGTACATCACCAGGTTAAAGGCTCAGCCATGGGGCCCCAACTACATCCATACCCCTGGCTACTTTGCTCATGTTATTCATCCTGTGAGAACTCTATGGTAGGACATCACTTACATAAAAGATGAGAGAGGGAGCTTTTGTGATATTATATTAAATTTTTGAGACTAAGAGATCGCAGAAGTAAAGGGTTTATTGAAGTGATAGAAATTCTAGCCAAAGGTGAAAGGACTGTATGGTGACTAATTCCCTAATCTACCAGGAGTATGGCCAAATAGTTGTTGGGGAACTGTCCCCTGACACACTGACACACATTAGTCAGTGTGTTTTATGATGAAATTTTGGGGAGAAGAAACATAAATTGTTTACATTGAGCCTATATTGGCTATGGACAAGAAGGGCAGGACCACACAATGAGAGCCAAATTCTAGAATAGGGGGATAGTGCAGAAGGAGAAGCTTTTGCTGCTTCTGGATTGATTACTCTAAAGGCAGAATGTGGTTGCCTTTATGGTTGATCTCCATACAGAAAAGGAACACGGAACAGTTTTTCTTTTTATGGGTTCATTTAGCTGAACCTCTGAATTAAGATGAATTTCTTCTTTTCTTCCTTTCTTCCATTCTCTGGCCTGTGACTTAACTTAGGACACCTGAGAAGTCTTCTGTCATCAGAGATCAGCAAGCCTGGTGATGTTTTACTATCTCTGCATTCCTGGTGCCTAGCACAATGCTTAGTACCACATGAAAGGTAAAATAAATGAAAATGGACAACAGGTTGGTTTTTCATGACTGCAGTTTTCCAGGATAGCTCTGGACTCTACTTCCCTAGAAATGGCCCTTTCCCCCACATCTTGATACGCTGCCCTGGTGGGACTAATAAATAGCAACTAGAGAGCTTCTTAAGGTCTAAAAAGACTTGGAGTCCTAAAAGAAACTATCTCTGAAGCTGAGTGATGAGGCATAACAATGGAAAAATGGAATAAGAGGGTGTACAGGGGAAGGGCAGGGGTTTCCAAGTATTCCTTCTACCATGCCTAGGTATAGTCACTTATTTTAGTGACTGATCCTATCTGCAGGCAATTCATTAAAGCAGTACCATCCCTAATTACAGCCTTAAAACCAAGCCCAGAATTGTACATCAGTGCTCCTTTAGCTCTGACATCATCAAATTAAAGACAAATACTTTCCATTTATATGAATTTCTTGTCCAGCTTCACCAGCCTCGTTTTGTTATTAGATATAAAGGAGGTTAAAATCAGGATATTTGGGTTGAAAGTGGAGTCGAAGAAAAAAAAAGAATTATATTCAGAAGACAATATGGCTCTCACTGACTTCAGTTGATTGAGAAAATTTTATTTGAGGATAAACTCTTGAGAATCAAGTCAAAGATCAAAGATTTCTGTCTCTGTTGTCCTTGTGATACATGAAAGAAGCTATACTCAGGACCAGGTCTTCATGGGAAGGTAGAGCTGTAAGGGAATTTGTAGTCCACTTCATTTCATCCCTCTCAGAAAAAATGAGGCTCAGGGAGGTAAAGTGACTTGTTTGAAAAATCATATGAACTTAGGGTAAAGAAAACCTTATAAATTCACCACCTAATGAAGGAAGACCTTCTAGAGCATCCTAGAAAATGTCAATTCCAGACCATATGAATATTTCCATGAACGAGGAAATTAACCTTTGTTGAACAGCAACAGTTGATAGTGAGTTCTTTCCAGTTTGGTGCCAAATTCTACTTCAATGTAACTTGCGCCCATTGATATTGGCTCTTATATCTTCCCTTGAGAATTCTTCTCCTGGAGAAGTACATCCAGTTTCGTCAGGTATTCCTGGTCAAGGGGGATTTCTGACCCCATTAATGTACTGGGTGCCTACTTCCAGATGTACTCCCATGTATTAATGTTCCAATTAATAAGAGGGGCCAAAAGTGAACAAAATATTCCAGAGGCAGACTGACTTAGATGTGAAAGGCACAGCAGGACTACTTGTTCCCAGTTCTGAACAATATTCTACTATGAGTGTTGCTGAAGTTCACCTTAGTTATTTTAGCATTTGGGATTTCAATTCAACCTGTACTCATAGGTATGGAAAATTTAGAAGTAAAATACTGTTTGTATTATTTTACATGAAGCCCCAGACTTTTCCATATTAACTGATAGCAAATAAGTGTCTTCCTCCTTAGGTGTGTGAATCAAGATCAGAACTTTACATTCTGACGCCTTGGTTTTGAGCTAATGACTCAACCTGGTATTTTAAATGAGAAACTATTCTCTAAAACTGACTATTCTTCCTGCTTCATTAATCTTCAAAAGTTGTAAATTCATCTTCTGTGTCTTTATCCAAGTCACTGCTAAGAGAGAGATTAACAGAAAGAAGACAAATTTTTAACAGTTGCTTTATAGCCTGACTTCTTTCCTCAACCATATTAACATATTTACAAGCGTATACAAGCAACACGTAGCTATGTGCTGAGATATTTTATGTTTATGACATCTCCCTAATCCACCAAACTGGGAACTTCACTTAAAAAGAAATGGAGTAAGTTGGGAAAGTTACTTAATTTCTCTAAATATGAGTTTCCTCATCCATAAAAGAAGAATATTTGCTCTACTCACTTTACCAGGTGGTAGTGAGGCTCAACAAGTATTATACGACATTTGAAAATGCTTTGCAAACTTTAATGTGCCATGGAAATATAAATTTTATCTTTATGATTTGTTACTAATGTTGAGTGAAATTAGTAGAGGCTTTATGTGCTTTCTTGTTTCTCCTGTTTGCAATGCCTGGTAGCCTGTCAGTAACTAGGTTTCTAATTCTGCCCTTCTTCCTTCTCAGATTTGTTTCCTCTAATGCCCAACACATACCCAGATTCTGGCTTACTTGTTTCCTTCTATTGCCACTTGGAGTTTCTGATCTGACCTTGCATTAGCACTTGTTGTCGGGAGGTACAATTGCCATGTAATAATTTCACCTCTGGATTGACTCCTCGACTTGGAGCTTTGGAGGTGTCCAGATGCATCCCCAGCACTCAGGGCGCTGAATTTCTCAAAGGACCTACTGACCAAGTGAAAAGTATGCAAAGGTTGCCTTCATTCCCACTTCTGTATCTTTGCCTGTTTTTGTACTGTTGTGGACAGACAGATGGACAGAGAGACAGGCAGATCAAATAAAATACCATATGTGAAAGAAAGTTTGAAATGTTCTTTCTTTGCACTGACCCTCATTTATAGCTGGTTTTTAGCAGGTATTTGCTGATATGGCTGCATTGTTGTAGCAGATAGCATTGGATGGGAAATGCCCATCAACTCAAGCACCCTGAGTGTTCCCCATTGCCTTGGCCATCTCCTGGGACTTGCTTCTCCTCCAGGGCCCTCAGATTTCCTTGAAATCTAACAACCAAAGGAGCAATTCCTGCCTCAGCAACGAGCTTCCAGGATGCTTCTCCAGCATGAGCCCATGCTCATTGTGATTGGCTGGAGCCACTACTGGGAAGGTTAGTGAGTTTTTAAATTTCAACCTAGTCTTCAACTACTTATCTATACTTTACTCATCCTTGGAGATTTTCCAGGCTCAGTGCATCTTTCATTCCCTTCTCTGCTTGCTTGTGTTGCTCCCTCTCATAGGGCGATCCCACCTATTCTGAATTCCTCTAGGACTTAAAGTTTATTTCCATTTGACAGACATAGATGTAAACCGTCTAGTGGTTTTTTTTTTGTTTTTGTTTTTTTTTTTTTTTTTTTTTAATACATGTGCGATGTATTTCTTCAGTTAACTTTAAATTCCCCAAGTTGGAACATGTATAATACATATTTTGTATCCTTCACAACACACAACTGATTGGGGGTTCAAATCCCAAGACAGAATGTAATAGACCCTGGGGACTGGAAGCATGCCACACGCCCCTGAAAGGGAGGAGCCCTGCTGAGGTATGTGGTCAAAGTGGAGACTCTGGTGGACATGGGTTTACACTTTTCCTTTTGCTTTTGGAGGATGCAGCTAGAGCCTGACAGATTGACATTTTTCCCTAACAGGTTTTAAACATCACATTTCCACCAGTTTGGCACTCATGCATAGAAGCTGTTTTTTCCTTTGCTTCATTCTAAGAACATTCAGAAAAGTTTTTGTGTTTTGGGAAGACCCCCTCTCACCCCCGAGCCTGTGAATTTTCTGCATTTAGGATGGTGATTCTTGAGGACAACTCCCCTGAGCATTCACAGAAAGGATGTCAGTAGCTTGTCCTGTCACATGGGCCTCATACACTCTGCTGCAGCCAAGTCATGCATTGTGTGCACAGACCCCTGCAATGCTGATGAGGATGCTGGTCACGCTAGTGCCTTTTCAAACTTTCACTTGGTTCACATTTCTTTTAGTTTCTCTTTAGATTCTTGTAAAAACATAGGTAAAAGCTTGTGCCTGACAGAAGGGAAAAAACAAAAGTCGTGCATACAAAAATTTTGCCCAAAAAAACCCATTATATCTGGCATTTGTGTGCCCTTTTGATTTTTAATAGGCAGACATTGAAATTCTAGAATATCAACATGTTTAAAAAAAAAAAAAACTTACTGTTTAAAGAAATGTTTTTAGATTAAATATGTTTGATGTGGTTTTTTTTTTACCCTTTTTGAACAAAAGAAGAATATAAAGAAAATAAAAATTGCTCACAATCTCATGATGCTAACAAGGAGTCGCTGTTATTACTATTCTAATTTTATTGTTGAGAAAGCAAAGGAGAGGAATGAAGGAAAAAAGAAAGACAAATGAGCTTTTTGTCTTTCTTCCTAAACTTTTAAAAAGGACTCTCTGGAGAAATTTCCCCAAAATTTTGGAAAGAGACGACACATCTCTTTCTAATAACACGTTGTGGGAGTACCCTTGCTGTTTCTGAACACCACCATATTTCAATGGTTGGTAAGCTTTACAGAACTCTGGTTCCCATATTACAGTGGAAACATAGCTAAAATAATTTAAAATTTCACATTTTAATAGTTTAAAATGATAAAAATTTTTATTAAAATATTTTACTAAAGTATCTTAACTATATTGCAAAAATATAGTAATTCTAAGGGGAAAATACATACAACCCTACCACTTGGACAGAACACTCTTGATATTTTAGTATGCTTTTTCTGGCCTTTTGTTCCATTCTTAACTGCTTTCTTATTTGTTATTTATTTATTTGGAATTAACATTGTACCTGAAAGGATTCTAAGGCAATAATTATTATAAAACCACTCACATCATTGCTTCACTGATTCATTCTCCCTCCTTCCTTCTCTTTCTCTCTATACATAGACATATAAAAACCTTTGCTTATTATCCTCTGGGATCTGGTGCTTTTATAATATGTTGGATAAGGGGATATAGCTTTTGTGCATGTGTGTGTAAGACTTGGAATTGAGCCCAGGGATGCTCTACCACTGAGCTACATCCCTGTCCTTTTAAATTTTTATTTTGAGATAGGGTCTTACTAAGTTGCCTAAGTTGACCTTGAACTTGTCATCCTCCTACCTCAGCTTCCTGAGTTGCTGGGATTACAGCTGTGTGCCATGGCTTTGGTCTTAGCTAGCTTAGATTTGAATTTGGCTCTACTAAGTTTGTGAACTTGGGAAAATTACAAAGCAACTTTGTTTCATTTTTCTCATCTGTACAGTGAAAATCACATACTCTCTACCCAGAGTTCTGTGAGAATAAAAATAGATAATGTTTGTAAATTTTGTATTGAGTTCAATAAGTGCTCAATATATAGAAACTATTTTTTTGCTTAAAAGTGATATAACATATTTCTATGTGATTTTTATAACTATTGTGGCTAGATAGTCTCTAATGCTAATATAATATCCCATGACTAATTCACTTTCATTTCATTTGAGAGGTTATTTCCAGTTTGGAGTAATATAGGTAAGACTAATTAATGTATTTTTTTTTCATATAATATTCTTTTCTTTTTGGTCTACTTATTTTTTTCAGAAAAATCCTTGGAATGGTATTCTGGGTATAGTCTGGATATAAAACTTTGACATGGTTCCTGCTACATATCAAAGCATATATTTTTAGATCACTTTTTAAATATATAGTTCAGCACACACACACACACACACACACACACACATGCTCACAGATATGCATGGAACCATGTCTGTTGCTTTTTCTATATTCAGATTATTTCCTTAGATTAAAATATATTTACAGGGATAGAATTATTTGACCAAATGGTATGTCAAATTGAATGGCCTCTATCTACAAATTGTTTTCCAAAAGACTTGTACCTGATTCATATGATTAACAATTTATGGCCTACCAATTTAACAGCATATTCTGAAGCATTTATTTGTTGTAATTTAAAAGGACTTACTAATGCAATGGTTGAAAGGGTCTGTTTTTCTCTAATTTAAATTTTAAATTGTCTGGTAAGATAAGCATTTAATTTTTAAAAATTTAAAGCAATTTCCAATATTGGAAAGTTGCCTGATTTAACCAACAGCCTGATTACATTCTTCTTCAGTATCTACAATTCAACATTCTGGGCATTATTTGCTTCCTCTGTACTTCTTGCAGCTGTTTTAACATGGAATTCTATTTTTATAGGGCAAAGGGAACTGAGCAGAAAACACACAACTCTCTTTTAATTTACTTCTTCTAAGAGGATCCCGGCTGTTAGGAATACACAGACATGGACAAGATATGTTATAGGGGGTAGCTGAGGTCTACTGTACCACATTTATAGAATAACAGATTCTATAAAAATGGCATCTCAAAGTCTTATCTAAAAGGTCAAGAAAATTGATTCTGTCAAAAAACTCATAATTAGACTAAAAAAACTGGATTGTGGTTGACCAAACTCCTAAAATATATTTTTATAATAACAAATGCTATTGGCATACAAATGGGATGTTGTTTCAGAATACTCTTCCGGTTGAAAAGTCTATACTCCCCCCCTCCCCACTACTAGGGATTTAACCCAGGACTTTACAAATGCTAGGTAAGTACTCTAGTACTCACTGAGCTACATCCTCAGTCCCTTAGAAAAGTCCATATGAGACTTTTTTCTTTCTTTCTTTTCTTTTCTTTTCTTTCTTTCTTTCTTTCTTTCTTTCTTTCTTTCTTTCTTTCTTTCTTTCTTTCTTTCTTTCTTCCTTTCTTTCTTTCTTTCTCTCAAATGATAATCAGGTTTTTCAGTAGTCATAGCATCAGGATGGAGTGAGAGGTGGTGACGCAGTGGCTGGAATGATTTTAATGGCTGGTTTCATCAAGTTATATGAATTGGAAACATTCATCAACACGGATAGGTGGTAGGAACAAGTGGACCTCAGATAGAGAGACATCTCTCCATTGGACATGCTCAAGATTCACTATTACATTTTTTCATCTTGGCTTCTTTCCCTAGATTCATGCGTACTGTCCTCAATTCGATTCCATATGTTAAGTATCTTGTATGTGCTGATCATTGTATTGGGCTCTGGGACTACAAAAATAAATAGAAAAAAGCAATTCCTGGTCCTAGGTACCTCACAGGCTGTTATAGATCAAAGACGGATATACTAACAAAATACTAACTGATGAGGGCTTGATTGTGTTACAGGTCTAGGACATCTGAACTCTTGTCATGGCTGGATTGTAGAATCTTAAGATTAAGCCATGCCACTTACAAGCGGTGTGATGTGAGCAATTTAATGTTATTAGTTTTTAATTTAATGTTATTTGCCTTAGTTAGCTTATATGTACAATGTAGACGGTAATAGTTCCTACCTCACTGAATTGTGAAATTTTAATGACATGATTCTTGTCAAATTATTAGAACAATATCTATCACCTAGTATAATAGTTATAATGATAAACTTAATAAACCTCATGATGGACACTAGCAATATAACAATATAGAAATCTAAGTGTTCAAGCCCAGAATAAGGAGAAATGTGTGGTCCAAATCCTTCCCAGCACTTAAACACATCCATGACAGGTAGGAAGTACATTATCAGAAAAGATAGGATGATCATCTTCTGAAAATATGATAATTTACCTCAAATATAGAAACATTTTCCCTTACAGGTCTGATATGATAGTGATGTTCTTCTTAGAATAAGAAAAATATATCTTCTCATATATTCTGGCAGCAGTTCACAGAAGCATCTGGGAACTTCCAGGATCTCAGTCCAAAGAATATTGCTTAGATTCTTTTTCTTTTCTTCCTTCCTTCCTTCCTTCCCTCCCTCCCTCCCTCCTTCCTTCCTTCCTTCCTTCCTTCCTTCCTTCCTTCCTTCTTTCTTTCTTTCTTTCTTTCTTTCTTTCTTTCTTTCTTTCTTTCTTTCTTTCTTTCTTTCTTTCTTTCTTTCTTTCTTTCTTTCTCTCTCTTCTCTCTTCTCTCTCCTCTCTCCTCTCCCCCCACCCCTCTCTCTCTTCTTTCTTCTATAGGACATTGAACCCAGGGATACTTAACCACTGAGTCACATCCCCAGCCCTTTTTATATTTTATTTAGAGACAGGGTCTCACTAAGTTGCTTAGGTCCTTGCTAGGTTGCTGAGGCTGGCTTTTGAACTTGCAATCCTCCTGCCTCAGCCTCCCTTGCTTGGAAACCTGTTATAAGCACGTGAGACAACAGCCTTGGTAAGGGGGATCTCTATTCTTTTTAAGTCCCTCAATAATTGTTCCTTCACTCCTCAGTGCTCTTAGCCTTCATGGTCTTCAGGATTTTCCTAGAATTAGTTCCTGGCATATTCTGGGGGACAAGGGCAGAGTCTGGCTTGGGAAGAAAAGGTTTATATTCCAAAAGAATCATGAAATTTTGTTAATTTTTTTTTGTTAAATTTTTGTAACAATATATGTAGGGATGGACCCTAAAGGTATTAGACCAATAACATTGGATTGGGACCAAATTTAGGTAGCCCTGACATAATATACGTCCCAGAGATTTTTGGACTCAATATTGTAGATGGTTACAGTATATCATACCCTTATGTAATCTCTTTACACATTGATTCTTGGCATGACTATGTGCTTTCTTTGGCCAAAGGAACATTAGCAAATATGATATAGAGACTTGAAATGCACTTGCACGCTGCAGCTTTCCTTTTATTTTTGTTTTTGTTTTTGGACAAACTTCCATGGTGAAGAAACCTGGACTAACCTACTGGAGACATATAGCCCAACCAACAACTAGTGCCAACTCTTAAGACATGGAAATGTGGTCATCTGGGATGAGCCATCCTTTGGCAAAACTCTCATCTAGCTGCAAAATGCATGAGTGAGTCCAGCTGACACCACGTAAAGCAGAAATGAGTTGCTTGCACTAAGCTCAGCCCAAATTGTTAACCTGTAGAATACATATAAAATTTTTGTTGAGCCACTAAGTTTCAGTGACTTAATTTGTTATACAACAAAACTAACTGAAAGAAATATATTACCTTGAGAAGCCAGGAATGGATTTATTTGCTTAGTGGATTAATTGGAACTTGGACTCAGTGGTAGGTTACATTCAATGATATTGAGTTGCCAGAACTTCTCTGGAATAATGTACAGGAAGGATTCTAAAGGTTTAAATATAGAAATAGTAGAGCAATTTATACATCTTTCCTCACCCCATTGGGCCCTCAAAGAGCCCAAGGAGTGGTTCCTTCACTAAAGCACCAAAAAATGAATTAGTGAGGAGAGTCCCTGGCAACTCAAATACTTCCATGTGTCTATTTTCTATGGGCAAAGGATGATGGCAGAAAATGTTACCACTTAGATGGGCTTCCTGATTTCAGTGGAAATGATGAAATTCTGGAGTAACGTTCAGATTTTATTTCTCAAGAACTCTGGTGGTGGCTGGCTCTAAGAATTAAAGAGATGAGCAAACTACTGAATCATTACTTTATAGAATAGAAACCAGACCTGACATGCCACGATTGAGAATCATGGTTTCTTCCTCAATTACAAAACTGGTGTGAATCAGAATATATTTTACTCAACCATTGCACAACTAATAAAAGGATTTTAAAATACGATTTTTAGAGATTTATCCTAAGAGGGTTAAAAACCTTCTAAAGTCATATAGTATAAAAACATGGATGTCCAGATCATCCATATTATTATTATTATTATCATTTTTTTTTTTTTTTTGCAGCATTGGGGATTGAACCCAGGGCCTCGTGCTTGAGAGGCAAGCACTCTACCAACTGAACTATATCCCCAGTCCTCATGCTATTATTTTATAGGTAAGTTTCAACATAAATTTGAAAAAAATATTTGAGATGGGATCTGAGTATGTTGTCCAGGCTGGTCTTGAAATTGTGGGTTCAAGTGATTTTCCTGCCTTAGCCTCCTGAGTGCTTGGATTATAGGCACATACACCATGCACAGTTCCATAAACTTGAAAGAAAGTTGATTTTATTTTGTCAAGAAATCGACGTAATTTATTAATTGAGCTCAACATATATTTACTAAGGTGAAAGGAAGTCATGTTTCTTGGATGATTTTTATGTGCTAGATTCATACAATATAATAATCCTGTGAGAGAGATATTATTGTTAGGATATCCATATACAGATAAAGACATTGATGCTTAAAGAAGTTAAATAATCTTCTAAAAAGATTAAATTAAGTAAATAGATAACACAACCAGAGAATGAGTGGGATGGTTAAACTGCATCACAGCTGATCAGTAGAATATTAAGCAGCCATTAAAAATGATAATTAGAAAAACTAGCCAGCAATGTAAGTATAAACTTATGGTACAAGACAAAATTTTTAAAAGAATAAAAAATTATATGTTACAATTATGTCTAAATTTGTGTCCATAAATGAACAAAGAGCAAAAACAAACAGCGAAAATGAAAATACTTGTGCTTGGATGATGAGATCATAGGTGATTTTTGTTTGCTTGCTCTTTCACAATTTCTCAAACTCTCCTTAAAGCTATTTTTGCTCCCTTTGTAAAAAGCATTTAGAAAAAAAGATGTAGAACTCATCTACCTTTTTAAAGAATTGTCATTGTATACTTCTTAACCAATCATAGTAAAGTTATAAAAGTAAGAAAGTTAAGTGTAGTTGTTCTCCTTAAAATATAATGAATCTCCGAGCCAATCATTCAGGAGGGAGCAAACACATACAGGGTACTGTGAGAGTGAGTACATCCTTCTCTCTCCCTGTCCTCCAGGAATGCAGGGGGAAGGGTGGGAAAAGAGAGTATGTGCTCAAATCCTTATGATCCAAACTGAGAGTGATAACTGCTTTTCAGGAGAAAGAAAGCATTGCTGTGTCCAAAGGAAAGAGAGGTCATAGTTGAATAAAATTGGAAAATATTTACTGACAGAGATAAGGTCTAAAGGATGGACAAGATTTTTCCAGTATTCTGGTTAGAGGGGACTATACAAGACATACTTATAGTTCAGTGAGCATTTCAACTTTGTTGGAAGTTGAGGTATGTATCAGAGAGCCTGGGATACAGACCCCATGCTATATAGTTAGACTAGAAATTTCCTGGAGAACATAACTCACTGTTCCCTTAGGATTAGGACTTAGAAGAAATTTCCTGCAGACGAATTCACTTGATATGTCTTGAGTCCTACTGATTTGTCAAGGGATAGTGGCTGATAAGTATGGGGATTACCAATGATGTTCAATATTTATCAGGCATTTTCTATGCACCACACATGCTAAGTGCCTGATAAAGGAAGGTGCTAAGTACCTCTCTTATACTACTCATTTTTTAGATATGGAAATTGATGCTTAGAAAGGACAACTGACACATCCAAAGTTGTATACCTTATGCATAGTCAATCTTTAGGTTTGAATCTCTGGTGTAAGAACCTGCACTCTACTCATACTTCTGAATACCTCCTTAGAAAGAGCAAGAGTGAAATTAATCCTGGACCAGTGAAGAGACCACAGGATGCATGAGACTGGTAAAATCCCACCTTAAAGTCCCATCTGGTAGGAAACCAGGGAACATTAAGGGTTATAAGAAATAGAGGTTCATTGTCCCAGCTCTGTTCCTTCCACATTGAAAGGGAGCCTTAACCAAATTACTTAACCTCTCTGTGCCTTGTTGGGGGCTGTGCCATGTTGACCGCGCCAGAACGGCGCCTGATCACATCGGCAGCGAGGAGGTTCATTGACATAAGCACACTCAGGTGATTTATCGTCCACGCACACAATGTATGCGCATGTGTTCTCAAGCACTCCTAATTGTGCCTGCTCGGACATCTAGCATCTTGCCAATCTTTGCGTAAGTGGCGTGGCCCTGCTCTCCGCCTCCTGGAGGTGATATAAGCGTAGGCTGAGCGAGACAGCGGAACACAGCAGCTAGCAGGAATAGGGCAAGAAGAAAGAAAAGACAGCAGAAGCAGCAGCTAATAGAAGCGAAGCAGCAGCTAGTAGAAAGAAGCGGCACAGCAGCTAGCAGAAGCAGCAGTTAGTAGAAAGACAGTGGAACAGCAGCTAGCAGAAAGTGGCAGAAGGCAGATCGCAGAGCGGAGAACTGAGACGCATCACTAAAGCACCTTAGGTAGACGCACCCTTAGTTCACAGGATGCAGGATGCACCAGTAAGAAGCAGCAGACCTTAAGCAAGGTGTAGCAAGTCTCTCTTCCTCTAAGCTCTAAATAAAGCCTGTCCTTCTTTCAAAGTCTCTCTCTCTTAAGCAAACTCTCCCTTTCTCTCTCATAAGCAAAGTCTCTCTCTCCTCTCAAAGCAAGTAAGCCTCATTTCCTCTATCTTCTATAAACAAACAAGCAAGAAAGCAGTGCACTAAAGAGAAAGATAGAAGTAGCTCAGTTTCCAGTCCACCACCCATAAGACCCGTGCAAATTGTTGCTGCAAGCGGTGACAAATATCCGCGGATTTGGTACCGCAAAGAGCCAGTGACAGTGCCTTACTTCACTTATCTACAAAGTGGAGACATTAACAGTGCCTCTTCCAGTGGGGTTTGAGAGAATTCATTCCAATAGTATGTGTAAAGTGCTTAATGACATTGGGTATATAGTAAGTACTTGATAAATATTAGCTGTTAAGATAGTATGCTACAGTATAAAATATTTCTCACATGGAGACACATTGCTTTATGTTCTCCCATGACAGTGCTCAAGTTTTAGGATACCAGATTGAGTACTCCTCACCTTATTTGTAGTATAGAAAATGGCCCCAGTCTAGGACCAAAGATGACAGTATTTTGAATCTATTATGCAACTGGATTCCTGGAGTTAAAGACAATCACCCAATCCTGATTGTCAATCAGGATTCAACATGCCAATCACAGATCAGGGAAGTGAGGCCCAGCATAGGTGTGCTTACTTCCCAGGAAGCAAACCTTGTCTGCCTGTTCTCTTGTCTGTGGCACTGGAAAGTGCAGCAGGGTAGGGTCCCTGGGCTGCTTCCCAGCCTCAAGGGAGCCCAGGAACACTACTCTGTTGAAAAAGGTGCTGCTGAAAAGAGTGCCCCCAAGGCTTTCAAATCAATGTTAGCCAAATGGCCTGACAGAATATTAAATGTAGTAACTTCAGGAAGCCATGAAGCCCAAAATAGAATATTTGAAACACTCTAAAGAATGAACAATTGAGCTGAGTATGGTGGTGCACGTCTGCAGTCCCAGAGGCTCAGGGAGGCTGAGGCAGAAGGATTCCAAGTTCAAAGCCAGTCTCAGCAATTTAGGGAGGCTCTGAGCAAATTAGCAAGACTCTGCCTCAAAATAAAAATAAAGAGAGCTGGGGATGTTGCTCAGTGGTTAAGTGACCCTGGGTTTAATCCTTGATACCAAAAAACAAACAAACAAACAAACAAAAGCCCACAAAAAGCAAAAAATATTGAGTTTTATTTTCAGAGGTATTTTCTGACTTATACAGAGACATTTGAGAAACTAAGATGCATAATTTGTTACTCATTTTCACATTCCTTCATTCTCGTTAATCCCAAATTCTGCCGAGTCTAAGTATCATTTAAAGAGCATATTTTAGACCTGCTAACCTGATACTGTTATACTAGCTCATGTACACATTTGGAGAGTTCATGGGTCAATTAATGCCCTGAGCTTCATGACTCCAGCATGAAGACCAAATACCAGACAAATAACTTGTGTAAACCAATCACTCTTCCCTTCAATAAACATAATGGGAACCCACAGGGTTTCCATAGTGCTAATCATCAAATGTCCTGACTAGTAAGCATCACTGTTTCAACAGCATGGAAACTGAGGCACTGAGTTTGACTAAGATTAAATTTAAAATTAGACAAAGGACCAGGAAAAGTTTACTTTGACCACTGTAACTACTCATCTGAAATCTCTGCATGCTAAGTATTTTTACTATAAACCATTTATTTTGAAGGTTAAAGAAAAATTTTCTTAAGGAAAATGTAGTTAAAAAAAAAAAACAGTTAACATGGTACCATTTTGGCTAAAAAAATATTTTGGGATTTAGACCTTAATGGAAAAAAAAAAACAAAAAAAACCTCAATGTCTTTTCTCCACAATTTGTGTACTTAATGTATACTTAAATGCTTTCTGATCATTAGAACAACTTCAAATGCTATCAAGATTCTGGGAAGCCATGAAATATGTCAGTTATGGCTTGAGTTTGTACAAAGCCCTGACTGTAAGCTTTCAGTCTCCAGAGGAAGTGATAGATAAAAATAACCATTGACAATCTGTTTGTTTCTGTAACTGGAAATTTCCACACATATCTGCTTCTGACTTGCTTTGGAAAGTTAGGGGGAAATAATTCCCTTTGCTTTCAGTCTGGCAGCAAGAAGGAACCTCAGGATACTCACTAGGAGCCAGGATCCCATGGAGTAACTTTCTAAAGTGCAATAGTGTTTGTTCAGGGCCACAGGCTGCAGGGATGAGAACCCCAAGCAATGAAGGGCTGGGCTGTTGAGTTCCTCTAACCATGGCCAGGCACTGTCCAGTCTTTCTGTAGGCTCTTGATTAAAGTGCTGGGTGATCCAAAGATATTTGAAAAATGCAAACGGCACTTGCTTGTCATTACAGATTCTGGAAGACTCTTGAGCATGTAGTATCAGTTCACTTTAGCTCCTAAGACTACAGGTTCAGATCTGGGGAGAAAAGTACACAATTAGGAAAAAAAAAAAACCCCACATTTCTGATTAGAAAAATATATTACCTCTCAAAAATAGACTGCAGTGAGAAACTACTTTAGAAAACACACATCTGTCTGGAAACAGCATGGTTCAAAATCTTTCATCCCACTCTCTCTACCACTGCCCAAGTCCAAGTCTCTTTGTCTATCTATTGTAGGAGCCAGCCCCCTCCATTCTAAGGGCCACAGACACTTCGATAATACTGGAGCACACTGTATGGGGCTTGCTATTTCAAAATCTTTTACAGTTCCTTATTGTACCACATATTTTTAATAGTTCCCGCAGATCCATTCTCCACCCTGCTCTCCCTGTTCATGCCTCAGGAGGATGACTTTGTAGACTGTTGCTAATGACTTCGGCAGTCCCTTCCTTCTTCCCTATGCTTCTTTCCCTGAGCAGAAAGGAAAGGAAACTTGAAGTCACTTGATGTGGGGTGGGCAATTCTGAGGATTATGAGGCTTAATAGGGTGGGCTTTGGAATAAAAGGGTGACATGAAGGCTACATGATTTTCCAAATAAGTTCTGAGAAGCACAAGGTAGCTCAAAGCCCTTACTGGAAAATGTGGTAGGGTATTTATATTCTCTACTCCAATTCTATCACTTATTTAAATTAAATTTTTTAAAAATTTAATTGATTCATAATAACCAGGCATATTTATGGGGTACAGTGTGATATTTCAATACTGTATAGTGTATAATGATCAGATGAGGGTTATTAGTATACCCATTATCAATAGTATACCAAATATTTATCATTTGTTTGTTTTGGAAATATTGAACTCCTCTCCACCAGCTATTTCAAAACATATAATTGCTTGTCAACCATAGTTATCCAACTGTACTATAGAACAAATTATTTCTCCTGTCCAACCACACCCCTGTATCCATTATCTCTTGGTCTCCCTGTATACTTCTTAGTCTCTGATAACCGCTATTTTACTCTCTACTTTTATGAGATTAACTATTTTAGCTTCCACATATAAGTGAGAATATGTATTGTCTTTCTGTGCTTGGTTTATTTTATGTAATACAATGTCCTTCAGTTCTATCTATGTCACCACAAATGACAAGATTCATTCATTATGGCTGAATAATATTCCATTGTTTATTATAGCACATTTTCTTTATCCATTCACTCATCAAAGGGAAACTAGTGGATTTCATAACTTGGCTATTGTGAATAGTGCTACAATGAACATGGCAGTGCATGTATCTCTTCAATATGCTGATTTCCTTTCCTTTAGCTATATACCCAGTAGAGTAATTGCTGGTTACAGGGTAGTTCTATTTCTAGATTTTTAAGGAAACTGAATAGTATTTTCTGTAACTAATTGATATTCTAACAGGTTGCAAGGGTTTAATTTTCTCCACATCCTTGCCAGTACTTATCTTTTGTCTTTTTGATAATAGCTATTCATTCTCACTGGAGTGAGGTGACATGTCATTGTGTTTTGATTCGCATTTTTCTGGAGGTTAGGGATGTTGAGCATTTTTTCATGTTTATTTGCCCATTTTAAAATCAGATTCTTCCCACTGTTGTTTGAGTTCCTTATATATTCTCTACCACTATTTAAATGTGATTTATTTATACGAGTTCTAATTGTAATTTCCTTTGTAATGGAAATAGAAAACAATTGGGAATCACCGGAATAGGAAAAAGGAAAGGAAATACTGGTAGAATGCTGAGGTTGTGTTTAGTTCCAGGTGAAAGTTCTTAGGGACAAAACAGGATTCTCATGCAGACAAACCACACAAAACAACACAAAACAAAACAAAACAAAACAAAACAAAACAAAACAAAACAAAACAAAACAGAAACAGAATGGGCCCATTGCCAGAGGGTGTATAGAAAACTGGCTCCTTTTATTTGAATTTTAACCCAAATTATACCAGTGAGAACAGTTTTTTTGAGTATCTTATCTCTAATATTTGATTGTAAGAATATTGGAAGACTGATATTAAGCTTAATTCATTCTTATAATTTCCATAAAGACTACCTGGAACAGAGTCTCACAAATAGTAGACGTTTAGTACAGGTTTGTGAGTGGATGAATAATAAATGAAAGAATAGCACCACACTGAGAATTGCAAGATCTATTTTTTCCATCATTATGTCATTCACTTTTTATTTCTTAGTCCCAATATCACTCTAAAATAAGGAAGCCAGACTATACAGTCTGCAAGCTCTAACAAAGCGTCATTTGGTGATTAAATAATCTCTTTTTTAAAAGACCCATGATACATGTTTATAGCATCAGAATCGACTCCTAAAGTGTTATTGCTTGACAGCCTACTTGTCTGCATAAGAGCAAGAAGGCACAAGCCCAAGAGTAGCACAAGTAAGGTTAGATGCAAGATAGCTTCTACAAATGCAAAGATCAGTGTGCCACAGATGAGGACTCCGGGGGCCTGAGTGGCAGAACCTATTCTACTTGCTAAGTTTTGAGATAACATTATATAAATCATCTCATCTCTTGTGTCCTTGCAGTATATACATCTTTTTTAAAGTAGCTGTGCTAGAAATCTTTGAAAGGCAACTAAGATATGAGTATGTACCTTTAAAAGTAAGTATGTCATTGCCTTCTCTAGAGTTGACAGGGACCAAAGGAAGAGTCCTATATAATGCTTCAACTACTGAGAGACAGAGAGGTGAGTAGGAGATCTCTTTTTATTTAACAGGCAGCCCTGGGTATGTAAATAGAATATGTTGGGACATTTAAAATATATTCAAGTATGAAGAAAATTCATGAAACAAGGTAGAAAACCATTCAAGATGCCATAACCCAAAGATAATATTTCTTGACATGTTTATATTTCTCCTTCTCCTTTTCTTTCTTTTGGAGAAAGGGGTGAGGCTGAATATGTAAACTTTTTAATAGAATACAGATGATATAGTAGATTTAAAAAAATTAGTTGTAGATGGACACAATACCTTTATTTTGTTTATTTATTTATTTTTATGTGGTGCTGGGAATTAAATTCAGTGCCTTTTGCAAGCTAGGCAAGTGTTCTACCATTGAGCCACAACCGCAGTCTGATATAGTAGATTTTTACATATTACCTTTTTCTACTTTTTATTATATAGAAAAAATTTTCCTACATTATTATTCCTCAGGAGGGAAATTTTAAATGACAACATATAGTTTCTTGAGTATAGGTTCTAGTTCTCCCCTGTTGTATCACTCAGGATATACTAGAGTATGCTGCAGTAACATATAACTCCAAAATCTCAATATAATACACAAAGTTTTATTTTTGTTCATGCTCCATGTCAACTGAAGGTCAGCAAAGTTTTCTCCTAATTTTTACTTTCTAAGAGACTGAGGCTGATATAGCAATTACTATCTCAAATTTACCAAAGCAGGTAACATGACCACATAATTACAATTGCAGGGAAGTCAGTTCTATCATGTACACAGGCAAGAGATGCAGGAAATGGTGAAATAGCACAAACAACCTCCACATTCACCATAGAGGAGGATGGGAATGAATTATGTCTGGCAATCTCTAGTTTTATCTGAATCTTTTCCCTTTACTGTATAAAAATAAAAGCCTTGAAGGTCCATCTGGGGAGATTGAGGAGTATGGATTTCCATAACAATAAGAACATGAAACAACTTTCCCAGAATTACCTAGAAAGTTAGGAGTAGAACCACAGAGTGGAAAACACCCCTGAACAACTGATCCCTGCTGGGCACTTTCACAATAATCAGATCTGGCTTCAGTTACTGGCCAGTGAAATAAAACTAGCAAACCCTTCCTTTCTTAAGTGTGAAAGGAGAATATTCATCTAAATGAAAGTCTGTCAGAAGTATGTGCAATGGACATGCCCAGGCCAAGTCCCAAGAATCTATCTCTCAAGATGATGATGAGTCAGGATATAAGGGTATGAGATGACTCTCAGGCAGCCTGGAAGTGCACACTTTCTCACAATGGAGGGTTTAATGGTCAAATTGAGCTGAGTTGGCAAAGAATGGGTATGGGTGACTGAGAGCCCACTACTGGCAGGGCCTAAGCAATATTACAATATTAATTTTGGCAATTTCTGGAAATACATTGTACATTATTTTAACATTCTTTATAATTTTTCTTTTTGTTTATTTCATTTTTCCCTATTTTTATTGCTGCATTATACTTACATAGAATAGTAGGATTCCTTGTGAGATATTTGTGTATTCACATGGTATAACAATATAAATTTGGTCAATATTGTTCCTCAGTGTTTCCCTTTTCCCTCATTCTTTTTCATTTTTATATTCAGAAAAAAATATATATAGTAGTGAATCAAATTTGGTCAAAATCAGTCATCTTTCAAATTTTTACAGAATATAAGATGCACAGCCAAGGGATAATGGGAAAAATTATCGAACTTTGGATAGCTGTATTAACACTAATATATCACTGTATTACACTAGCCAAGTAAACATAAAATGTAGAAACATGGATGCAGCCATAAAATAATGCTGTAATCATGCTGAGAGTGGGTTAGACTGTGTGTGTTCAATGCAGAGGCATGAGATGGGAGAGAATCTTGTAGATCAAGCAAGGAAGGATAGTGTGGTGTGTAGGTGTGGGTTCTGAACTTGGATACCTGGGTCAATTTACTGGGCCTAGTATTTACCAGACCTTGGGCAAATTATTTAACCTCTCTGTATTTAGTTTTGACATCTATGAAATGGGGGTGGAGGAGTATATACCTGAGAAATTACCGAAAGGATTAAATGGGTTAGTATCTCTAAAGTATTTAGAACAGAAGGCTGGCATTGTAAACATAAAGTTAATTATTATGGTATCTTAAAGTAGACCCTACAAGGAGTTTGAATTTGGGTAAGCAAGAGGATCATAGAGGGCATTCCAGGCAGCAGTCAACATGAGCAAAAGCAAAGATGGGAATGAGTTTGGCAAGGAAAAGAGTAAGAATGGTGATGGTGGTTGTGGTGGGGACAGCTTGACTTGAGGAAAGTTTTGTCGAGGGAAATAGATGAAACTGGCTTAGTAAGATGTGTCTGTCAAAAGGTCTGAAAAATCTTGGGAAAGAATTTAGATCTGGTCCATCTAAATGGACAAGAGACTAACATGATAATGAAAACAGGGTTTGGTGGGATTGGATCTGGCAGTGGTGTGCTGACTCCCCTTTAAGGGACTGTCCCCAGACTCACTATAAAAAATTAAAATCCTCATTGTGTGTTGTTAAAGAAAATAAGATATTAGATAAGTCAAACTATTTCATGATGTCCATTTTATTGAGAAATCATTTTCAAAATTTTGGTTGGATTTCATCAAGTCCTTTTGATTATGAGTTTTCCTCCCCTCTAGATTTACTCAGATATTCATTTTTCAAAATACATAATAGACTCTGGAATCACAGAGGTCTTTTTATTGTTGAGAGGCTGAGAGACAGTGAGAAAAAAAAATCCTACTGAACTAAATAAAACCCCCAAACAGTCTGCATGCAAATCTGGAGTGGGAGGTTCATGCATGAACAGGTATTAGACAGTTGCCTGTTAGACAACTCCAGTGACCAGATAATAGATGGTTACTTCTCTTTTTAAAGGCTTGGGTAGGTCTGACAAGGCAACTTTCTCTAACCAACTGCAGGACCTAGATTGCTTCCCCTCCATCTCTTGCTTAATTTTAGCATCATGGAGCCCAGTTCTCTGGCCAAATGCTAGTCTAGATGTCATTGTGAAAGCCTGTAGCTGTGACTAACATTTATCATTAGCCAGTTTTTATTTTCAAACTCTTTTTAAGTAAGGCAGATTACATTCCACAACTCAGGTGGCTTCATTTAATCAGTTGAAGGCCTTGAGAGCAAAATCAGGTTTCCCACAGAAGATTCTGTAACATGAAGATTTTGCCTGAGTTTCCAGTCTGCTGGCCCAGCCTACAGACTTCAGACTTGCCAGCCTCCACAATCTGTGAACCAGTTTTTAAAAATGAATCAGTTAGTCTGTCTTTCTCCCTCTGTCCCTCTCTTTCCACTTGCCTCCCCCCACTATTGGCTCCATTTCTATGACGTGTCCTTGACTCCTGAAAACAGGCACCACTTTCCCTGATACTCAAACACTAGGGCACACACTTAACCTCTTCTCAAAAGGAGTATCTTCGTGTTCTGCTCCTTTTCTTTGCCAGGAAATAACAGCCAAAATGCTAAATTAGTACTTGCTAAACAGTTAATAACTGGTGAATGATCTGGCAAGAACTTAAAATGTATCTACTAAATCTAATACATAGGTATATTTCTTGACAAAAACCATAAAACATTACTCTGAATAAAAACAAGCCATTTTTTCTATCATTGCTGATCATTAATCAATAGCTGTATGTAGATCTAAACAGGATTTCAAAGACTTAGGCTAATCAGAAAAATAACTGAATGCAACTGAAACATACAGTATACAAACAGTACGTATCAACATTAGATAAGTGTTAAAATATGTATGCACATGACAAGAAAGAAAACTCTGATCAATAAGTACAAGTCATTTTAGAAGAAAAGAGTACCTACTCATTGCTAGACCCTGTGACTTCTCTCTGTCCCATACCTAAGACAACATCATTCATTCATCACCATACTCCTCACCTAGAAGATGCTCCTAGCATCCTTGGCCTGAGATAAAGCCTGTTTACCTTTCTGGATTTGGTCCCAATTTCTCAATTTACAGGTAATAAAACTGAAACTTAGAGAGGCAATGGATTTTTACCTATAGTTCTGTAGCCAGTTCACAGAAAAAAATTCAAATTTAAATCTCCTGAATTTGAGTCATGAGCACTTTTTATCCTGTGGTACTGGGGATTAAACCCAGGAGCACTCCATCATTGAACTACACCCCCCAGTCCCTTTTTTATTTTGTTTTGAGGCAGGGTCTCACTAAATTACCCAGGTTGCCCTTAAACTTATAATTCTCTCACTTTAAACCACCCAGGCAGCTGGGATTACAGGTCCACCATAGTTGAGCACTTTTTAAAATAAAAGTGAATATTTAGGCATAAAGCAAAGTATGGAGAATAATAATACGGTAGACACCTGCACACCCACCTGCACATGCAGTTTAAGAGGTTGAATTTGGGAGCATTATGTTAATCAAAAACTAGCCAGATTCATAGTCAAGAGCCATATCTTTTCTCTCAATGTGGAAGTTAGAAGAAAAAGAGGGGGAAAAAGGTGTGGGGGGTGGATCTCATGAAAATAGAAGGCAGACAGGTAGAGTAGAGAAACAGGGAGAAGGCAATGGGGAGGGAAAGGGAAATACTAGGGAACGAAATTGACCAAATTATGTTATGGGCATCTACGACTATGTCACAATGAATCTCACTAGTATGTATAATTATAATGCATCAATAAATTTTTTTTAAAATGAGGCTGAATTTGGTGTTCATTATTGCTGTGCTGGTTTTGTACTTTTAATTCATATGAATATTTCCCATAAAAACTACTGAAGAATTATCTGTGTTTTAAAAATCTCTCTATAATACGTATTTCTGTGATCTTTCTGCTCAAAATTACATTGTTTAGACATATTTATCTAAAAAAACCTAGTTTTTTCTTTCATTTCAATTATAGTTAAGTTATCCTATTCATCTACTCTATTGATACATATGTGATTATTTCCAATTTGCTGCAGTTATAAGCAATGGCACCCAGAATCTTTCTATATTCATCTAGTTGGGTGCACATGTGAACGTTTTCTGTGATGTATATCTCAATAGTTCTGACCTGCTAATCTTATATCACATCTTTTCAGATAAATGCCAGAGAGTGGGGAGGGAGAGAGAAGAACATCACTGTCTCATGTCCCTCATTTCCCCTGTACCCACTGGCTAGAAGGGAGAGTGTGTGACTATATATAATTGGGAAAAAAGGAAATATTCTCATTTTTAAAATTTGACTTTTAGTCAAGATAGTTATTTTGAATTTCAGTTGCCATTAAAAGAAGGTCTGAGATTTTCCTGTTTATAAGGAAAAGTACTTGTTAAGTATGCTTGGTACCCTGCTAACCCAATAAAGCTGCTCTCTAATAGTCCCGTATTCAGACTATGTGGCAGTCTATGGTTTAAGACAGTTAGGACATTTAACACACCTTTGTGTGTTCTCTGATTCCTCAAAGAGAGAAATTTCTTTCCTAGTTGCTCAGATTCTAAGCCCCTTTTCTGGTAGCATTTTCTCTTTAGGACAGAGGTTGCAAACTGATCACCCACAAGCCATATTAACCTGTGGGCACATTTAGTTTGGTTTGTTTGGTTTAAAATATTTTCAGCCAGCATTAACAAATAGCAGATTTTATGTAAACATCTGGATTTTCATCTTGGCAGTGTCAGGCTAGTGCTGAATTGACAGGCCATATGTTCTGCAGATTGCAGGAGTTCCCAGTACTCCCTGTCTGGTTGTACTAGATCCTTTGCATTCATTTCATCACCTGCCCAACCCCAGTGGGCATCTGAGCTGACCACTTCTGCTCTCAGGACTTTCAACACTTCTTCCCTATACTGAGCCGCTGAAGAAATTGCTTATATAAAGACTCTGAGCCCACGAAACACAAACACTGTTGCCTTTCCTGGAAACTCATATTTAGGCCAGGAAGACTTTTAGAGGCATCCACTATTTTTATTTCTTAATAAATGGATATTTGATCAGGACTGCAAGTGCTAATTGGAAACTTTTATGAGTCAGGAGCTCATTGCCAATTCAGAGCAGCTCAGGGTAATTGGACCTCAGAACAGTCCTTCCCGAGCTGCATTTGTTCTTTGGTTCTGTGCCCAGGGTATGAGTATGCAGTGAGGATGCGATTTCAAGAATGGCTTTCAGACCAGTAGTGGGAGAAGGGAAAGGTGCAGAGGCCCCTTTCCATTACATTTTGTGCGTATGACTGCCATCTCTTATGTAAGAGCTGGACACAGACCCTGGAATTTGAAGGGTTGTTTTCACAGTTGGTACTTCTGGAACGGGTGCTACATTCAGCAGAATAATAAAATGAGTACTTTTGAATATTCTGAATTACTGATAGAAAGTTATTTAAAGTTTCTCTGATTTTCCTGTGTCATTTTGGCAAACTCATGAATCCATGCATCATGCCATATGATTCCTAGACCATAAAAGGAAAGTAGGCTTTTGCCAAAAAAGTTCAAAGTATCCATTTTCCTACATGACCCAGGCCTCCTGACCCCAGAGCACCTCTTCTACATGGTCTACATTTTCCATCTAACCAGCCTGAATGACTTCAGCAGCCCCCCTTGTGATCTACACATTCATTCTTCTTCTTCCACAAATTCCAGCTCCAAGCCTATTAGCCTCACAAAGAGACTTCTATTCACCCAGTATTGCTCTTGAATCCTAGCCCTCAACAATATACTTCTTAATCATTGTTGCAAACATAAGTTGTTGATTGTATCCGGGTTGAGTATCTTCTCTTTGCTGGCAAATTTTAACCATGTTTCTAACTTTGTGAGCCCAG
The DNA here is from genome assembly GCF_902686455.1 of Sciurus vulgaris. Taxonomy (NCBI): domain Eukaryota; kingdom Metazoa; phylum Chordata; class Mammalia; order Rodentia; family Sciuridae; genus Sciurus; species Sciurus vulgaris. The sequence continues at coordinate 24,794,975 of NC_136476.1, read as the reverse complement.
ACCTCTTGTACAGTATGGCCTAGGAGAGCTCAGGAATGAAGACTGAGCAAAACATGGCATAATTGCTTTGGGGCTGAAGAGCAGACACCATCTTTGTTCTCCAAGAAAGATATGGAGCAATGCAGGATAGCAAGACCAAGCCTTAGTTAAAATGCAACAGAACAGGGTGATTCTATATAAGCTGAAACTATTCAGTTGCCTTTCACGAATTAATAGAAGAGTGGTTGCAGGTGCCCCTCTGTATCCATGGGTGTCTATATCTGTGAGTTCAAAGAACTAAGGATTGAAAATATTTTTTTAAAAAAATTGTGTCTGTACTGAACATGTAGACTTTCTTGTCATTATTCACCAAACAATATAGTATAACTATTTATATAGCATCTACATTGCATTAGGTATTATAACTAATCTAGAGATGATTTGAAGTATATGGGGGATGTACACAGGTTTACCTGAAAATATTATGTCCTTTTTTGAGAAAGACTTAAACATCTGCTTATTTTGGTATCTATGGGGCGGGGGTTCCTGGGAATCAATTCCCTATGGATACTGAGGGATGGTTATATCTTTTAATTCAAGCTAAGAGAGAAAAGGGGGTGAAAAAGAAAAGCAAACTCATGCTTACTCACATCTTCGTTCACTTCCCTCTTTACTGTGCTGACAGATCTTTTTGTTGTGCCTGAAATAATAAAAATCCCAGAAATAGAATAAGTGTTGGGGTAAACACCAGTCAGTACTTAGGAAGGTTTGTTGTTCCTAGTGATGAGATAAGAAGGACTTCAAAGAACGTGATAAGGAAAGTAAGGAGAAGGGAAATTGGCCACTTCCTTGTCTCCAATCTTTAGGTGGGGATCAAAGCAGAGCAAGCCTGGTTATAAAGTAAAGGAATTTCCTCATAAAACCTCTGGAAAAATCCATCTGTGCAGTGGGCATGCAACCTACCCTACGTGATCCACTTGCTCTTAGGTGCAATGTGGCCCCCCATTTTGTCCCAGCCTGCCACTTGCTGCTAAGGAACACCATGTGATTAATAAAATGTCTAAACCTTCTCCATTGAGTCCTTCAAATTCTTTCTTTGAGATCAGTAAACAGTGCATTGGGCTTTTGCAGCCCTGGTATTGAACAATGAGAAAATTATTCTGTTTATAGATTAAACTATGGCAGAACAAAAAGTAAATTCAAATATAGAGCTTTGAATGTCCACTGTGGTTTGGGACTTCAGGCTGGGTAATACATAATGTAAAATCTGGCCTCTAGGCCAGGACTGAACAACAACAAAAAGTCCTTCAGTTACTATTCCTTTGTTTGCCCTTGGATCCCCCAGTCACTTAGATGCTGAGGGGCTTCTAATTTGGTATGTAATCCAAGAAATGTCTGGTTCTAGAATATTCTTTCCCTTTTCCATTCTAGTCTCAACTGCCACTTACTTCCTGCCTTCCTTCCCTGGTACAGAGCCGAATGTATGATTGCTTAATTTTCACTAAGATTTAAATGACTGATGATTTAAAGTGACTAATGTAGCAAAAGCAAAAGTTTGTTGTTCACCACTAAATCCCCTGCTTTCATTTCTTTCCCCATTACACGTCCCTTCCACTGATTCTCTTCTAGGACTTGATGCTCAACTTGATGCCATTGCCTGGGTTCCTGAATTCCATTGCTATTTCTGTAAAAGCACCAGGTTTTTAGTAATTCCATCATAAACATCCTGATCTCACCCAGAATTTGAGGGATTCTACCCAGCATTGTAGTCTCCCCTAACATTTGCATTTTAGAGGAACCCAGTGGTTACCCCAGAAGAACAAATCTTGAATGTTGGCATTTTCAATTGAGGCCTCTCTAATGCCAGAGGTGAATGCCACTTTTCTCTGTGGTTCCATGGCAACCATAAACCAGCATCTGTGGCTGTTGGTATAGATCCCTCTAAAGCTCTGTCTCAGTCTTCTAGGGTGGTGCCATTTATAGTCTGGTCTATGGGCTAGTGTCAGTAGGCAAACTGTTTGTTACCAGTCTATGATAAGCATAGAAATTGAGTGTAAACATTTAGAAACTTTTGTAATAATTCTTTGTTATTTTTTCTGATTGTGTTTTTTGAAATTTGATATTTATTGTATCTAAAGAAAAATAGGGTTTATTGTTTTATGTTTTTGTTTCTTCCATTACATTTTTTAGTAATTAATTTATAGTGCTTATTATAAAACATCAACTTAATAGAAATCAAAACAAACAAAATAATCCTTCAACAGAGTTTGAGAAATACTTCTCAAGATCTGGATACTTGTTCTAGAGATCTAGATTCTATAGCTGGTGACTCCTTCTGGATTCTAACTTGACTTGTCATTGGTTCAGCAAATCAATGATAAAGTTACTCAATTCTTTTGTATTGAGAACTTGCTTTTGCCTTCAATTTCCCAAAGATTATACTATTCGGACTGAACCAATTTTTATTTTTTTCAACAAAAAAAACTTACAGGTTTTAGAGTCAGATCTCTGTACCCATGTTCACATACAAGCTAGATGACTTTTGGAAGTCAGATAATTTTCTGAGCCTCAGTTCCTTCATCTGTAAAATAAAGACACTACTTCCAACTCAAGCAATTTTGGTGGGATTAAGAAAAAGTTTGTAAAGCATCTAACACAGTGCCACCTAATAACTTTCTGCTGTGATTTAATGTTGCATATCTGCTGTGTTAAATCTGGTAGCCACTGGCTGCAAGTGACTCTTGAGCACTAACAATGTGTGAGCAATTAAAATGTAATTAATGAATTGAATTTTTATTTAATTTAAATTTAAATAGTCATTATATTGAACAGGGCAGTTGTGGCAAATTCATCTGCATTTAGTAGGTTCAATGTTTACAATTTTATTGAAATCTCAGATAAGTCAGATAATGCTTTAAACACGGGGCACATATTGGTGAATGACAGGACACAGTCCCTGTCTTCATGAAACTTAAAAATGAGCTGAAAGCAGAACTTGACACTACTTTAGCAACAGAAATTGCTAGCTTCTTCTCTGGAACTAAACAGATCACGCTGGGGCCCTTATTGGTTATCTTAGGAGGAAATGGTAAATAGGATCTTTTATGGACCAACAACTGCTGCCCTCCCAATATGCCTTTGTGTGCAGAGTTGGTAGTGAGGCATAGGTAGCTAAATCTATTTAGGAGCCAAGGAGCTTTCTAGAAAGAAAGGAACTGAGACTACTACCTATTTACTTGAGTCTCTAATGGACTAATAAGTTTAGGATAATAATGGCCCTAAGAGAAACTCAAGAGAAGCAAGTGAGGACAAGGGTCTCATTTTCAACATGAGGGTCCAGTGTGGAAGAGACTGGCTGTGTACAGCTGTGGCTAAGACAGGAAGCCTCCCCTATCTCTTCAGTCCATGAGGGTCTAGCTTTGGGACCAATGGCAAAGCATGTGAGGGGGAACCATAGGAATTGTATTCTGGTATCATCGTGGTCTGCATGGGAATCTGGACCTGCAAGGATACCTTTTTGCAGTGGATGGAGACACCTGAAGAGAACAAAAATAGAGACAGGAAGAAAGACAGAAACCGCACAAAACCAGGACTCTCTGGTGGACTGACCTAGCTCTCCAGTAGGCCTTCTGCCTCTTTGGAAAGAGCACTGACCCTGTAAGCTAAGAAGGCCCCCTGACCGTTTGTGGGAGGTGGAGAATGTATACTGTGTGTACGGAGTGAGACAAGGATCTTCTTATTAAGATGAGCAGGTGGGTGCTTGAGGAATTAAGTAGAAAATTAAAAAGAATGCAATGCACTTGTAGCCAAAGCTATTAAAGCAGGTTCTAGACATTTACTTGTGTGCTGAGTGTTCTGAAAGAAGTGAGTGCTGTGGAAGCATATCACAAGAGGATTTATTTAATAGATGTGGCAAGGGGGGTAGAACTGGGAGGCTGATGAAGTGACAGCTGAAATTTAAAGGATAATTCTAACTCAGGTAGACAAGAAGAGGGCATTTTAAGAACAGAGGATAGCATAAGAGAAAGTGCAGAATTGGGAGTGGGGTGCCTCTGAGGACTAGAAACTCCTGTATGTGGAGATCTTGGGCAAGAAGGGTGGGTGACAGTGTCACAGTCAAAGCTGGAGATGTGAGTCAGATGCCTAAGGCTCATTGGGACTTCATCCAGTGAGCAATGAGAAGTCACTGAAGAGGTCGAGGAAAGGAGAAATGGGTAGAATTTTTAATTTAAAGCCTATTCTAGATGAAAGGAAGAACGGATCATTAAGGAGGTGTCAGAATTAGATGCATGGAGACCAGTTAGGAGAATTCTGCTGTGGTCCGGGTTGAACACAGATGTGGTGGTGAAGTTGTGTTAAAAAGGCTTAAAATGTGTTCATTCCCTTGCTGCTTCCCATTTACACATAGAGAGACCATCTCAAGCTAGTCGTGGTGGAGTGCACCTGTAAACCTAATGATCTGGGAGACTGAGGAAGTGGATTGCCAATTGCAGGTCAGCCTGGGCAACTTAGCATGACTCTGTCTCAAAAAAAAAAAAAAAAAAAAAAAAAAAAAAAAAAAAAAAAAAATTAAAAAAGTAAAAATAAATAAGTGACTTGGAAATGTGGAATGAATTTGACAAAATTAGACTATGTGTATGTATATTTATGCCACAGTGAATTACAACTTTATGTAGATAAAGCACCAAGTTGAAAATAAATAAGTTAAAAAATAAAAGGAAGACCAGTAGAGTAGAGGAAAGGGAATAGGAGAAATGGGGAGAGGAGGGAAAGAGAAAATATTGGGGACTTAAATGAGCAAATTAATTTCCATGCATATGATCACATCAGAGTGAACCCAGTTATTTTTTATAACTACAATGCACTAAAAAAGGCATTTTTTAAAAAAAGGGCTAGGGTTATAGCCCAGCAACAGAGCACGACTGGGTTCAATCTCCAGTATCAAAAAAAAAAGAAAAGAAAAGACCATCTCAAAGTTGACTGATTTGTAAAAGGTTGGAGGGCCAATAAAAGGTAGCACCAGATCCACCTAGCCTTCTGACTCTGGTTTGAAGCTCTGTCCACGGTACCTGCAGTTCTTTCCTCTATTCCTTGGCACTTGAGGTTGTGTGCGTGGCAGACATGTTTCTACACGTGTCCACGTATCTTCCATACAAGAAAGCAGATCTGATATAAAGTGAGGTTATTATATGTACAACCATGATTTCCCTTTGGTTCATTAAAAACAAAAAAGGAACTGTTAACAAATTTAGTAGTAACAAGGCTTTCTCAGCCACAGTTGGGACTTGAGCCTTATACTCCAGTAACTCTGAGTTACTAATATCCCCAAGACAGAGGTGAAGAGGGGAGTGGTATTTTTTCTTCTCTGAGTGTAATTCCATTCCATTCTGCCAAAGACAGCTAGAACAGAAGTGACCAAAGGGTCCTCAGGCTCCAGGCCTGGAACATTCTTTACAAGAGGCATGTGTGTGGGAGCCATAAAACAATAGACAAAAGGTAAGACTTTAGTGAGTTGCATCTGCCACAGCCCTCTGAGACCATAGATTTGTAAAATGATTCTATTTTAAAAGTCAAACATACAATGATCAAACCCCATAATTCTTCCTCTTTTGCCATGAAGAGCCCTTCTCTTCCACTTTAATTGTCTGCCTTCTCCCTCTCTCCTTCCTCCCTTGCTCCTTCTTTCTCTCCCCCTCTCTTCTTTCTTTCTTCTTTCTCTCTCTTATTCCTTTCTTCCTTCTCTCTCTTTTGATAACAGTTTCTTGAATTCTATAGTTAGAGGGTTTTTGTGGTCACACTCAAGATAATATGCATAGAGCAATGGACTAATAGAGCATGACATATGATAATATAGATGATAATCTTTTATATTCTTCATGACAGATGAGAATATAGAAGTAAATGTGAACTGTTACTGAAAACCTGCCCAACTGCCTGCACTCATGCTGCCTCAAACTCCTATTGAATCATTCTCATAAGTCATTTCCTTTTCTATAGGCAAGGCCAATGTAGGTCTTGGGGGAAGTTCACTAGGTGCTGATGAAGGGACAGCCAGACAGACCTGCATACATCCTGGGGTTTTTGCAGACAGGATCCTCCAAGGAAAGCAAGGACAGACACACTAAGGACAGAAGCAGGAGTAACCAAATGTTCCATTCAGGGCTCAAAGGCTACAAGCTTGCCCTTCCCAGCCAATACACCAGAACAGGAGTGAGCTGGTGAGAACACACTGCGCTAAGGAGGCACACTAAGGGAGCTGCTGAGACGTCCCAGACCCCAGATGACCTCACAATGGGTTCTCCTTTCCTTACCCAAACAGGGGATCTGATTCCTGGGAAACAGGGAACAGTTTTAACCTGGCTCAAGCCCAGGATGAGTAAAAGAGGCATAAAACCGAATGATTACTGTAAATAAAACTTACCTTTTCTAGAATACAGCTTTTGGCAGAGTGGTTTTCTCATGACTATCAATGTGACTATGAAAATTAAAGTAACGATGCAGGAAGGGATGGAAATGTACAGCAGTGAAGTAGAAGGGATGTTGGGTTCCATCTGACCTGGGTGAAGGAAAGAACCAGAATCCTATTACATGGCAGTTCAGAGGTAGACACCAAATTGGCCATAAGAGCAGGTTTTAACCAACATGGCCACTGTGTTGAGCCTTTACTCAGTTACTGTTAAATGTTCTGCACATCTTAGCTAATGTATCTTCATGACAACCCTATGAGATAGGCTTAACTACAATTTTACTAGTAAAGAAAGGCTGGGAACTTTCCCAAAGTTAGACCCCAAATGACAGTGAGATACAACCTGAACTGTCTGCTTTCAGATTCAATGATTTTTGCCACTCTGATATACCTATTGTCTACCTATCAATCAACCAACCACCAACTTTCTTTTTATTTCGTTCTTCCTCTCTTCCTTCTCTTTCTCCCTCTCCTTTCTCATCATCGCCCTCCCTCCCTCTTTCTGGTGGGAAAGTCCGTCAGTCCAAAAATATCTCCACCTCCCCCACTGAAAAGCATTCAAGTGCTTACAATCTCTACCATTGCTCAATTTCAAGGATTAGCAAGATCCTTTTGTAAAAGTAGAACATCCCAGGCAGTGGTAATTTACTAAATCTGATCATTCCTACCTTAGCATGAATGACTACAACTGACCCTTGTCTTGGCTAATCAAGATCCTGGCACCGAGGAAGATATCAGCTTAGCGAGGAGGTAGATGAGAATAGCAGTGTTGGAGGCTGTGGAAAGCCTTGTAAAGGAGAGCTTTGGGTAGCTACAGGTTAGAACAAGGGCTTTAGGTGGACAAAGGACAGGACTGCAGGGGTGTTCACAGTAGGGAGATGAAAGGCTACCAAGTTAGGTTGAGTCATTTTCAAAAGCCTGAATTTTGCCTCATGAAGCTACTTACACAGAATAAACATAACAGGTTCATCCAGAAAAAAAAAAAACTGGACAAAACTGTTAAGGAGAAATGACTTGGTCCTGCTAGCTGCCTCCCTCCTGCTTCTTCCTTCCCCATCCTGTCACAGTGCCATCTGAATATCAGATTGTTTTAGCTGAGAAGGGATTAGACATCATTTAATTCTGAGTCTGTCATTTTAAAGTTGAGGGAGCCTCAGAGATGCTTAATAACCCATCGATGGTCATCAATTCCAAGTCAGTGCCAGAACCAGGGTTGCACATCCAGCCATGTCTGACTCAGAACTCAGGCCCCTCAGATACCGTCTCCATCCAAAAGAGGGCAGTGAGAATTAAGGAAGAAAAGGATAAAAAACCTCTTTGGATAAGCAATGTTGGATAATGCATATTGACTACAATCTTCTTCTTCACTTCTAGGAAGTGCTTATTAGGTACTTGCTGCATGTAGCAATGAGAGTAAGAAGAATGGGTTCCCATTGTCCCCACAACAGAAGGGATCCTTGATCAGTGTCTTTAGGGAAACCCTTGTCCTGGGCATGTTTCCTTAGAGTCCCTTGCACATGCAGAATCTCTACTCATCCGTGAAAACTTTGAAAAATTGAACATCCAACAGGACATTAACCTACTTGGACACCCTAACGTTTGGAGGATAAAGGCCTTATCTAAGTCACCTCTGAAGTTTCTTCACCTTAGCACCAACCACGTGTACTTACATGTCAATAAAAATTGTCAGGCCGAATTGATGGTCTGTGTGTCTATTCCACCTAGATGATCTTCCTGGTCATTAGCTACCTTGTGGTAGACTGAGGGTTATCCCTTTAGCCCATTCTCTTTTTCTTTCCCTAGTATTAGTGCATTAGCTGAACACATTGCTTCTCAGAGACAGTATTTCCTGTACCCACTGAAGTTAGGCATGGCCAGTCATGTAAGCTAAGTTCAAGCAGAGGAGAGGTCTTCTGGATCTTGGTCTTAAACTATTGGATATATCTTCCACCACTCTTTTTCCTTTCTGAGGGTAGAAACAGATTTGGCTGTGACTCTGCTTTGACAATTCAATATTCTGGAGAATGGCAGAGCAAAAGGGCAGAAATAACCTGGATCATTGAATGGATTTATGAAATATAGTTCATTAGCTAGAACTAGCTTCTATCTCAGAATATTGCATAGGAAAATATATTTCTGCCTTCTTTGAGTCACTGTCTTTCTGGTTCTCTTCATTATGGCAGCTTAGGCTGTGTCCTAAGATACATCCTTCTAGATTGTTTTATAATAATTGCAAATTCTTTAACAATGATATAATGGTACAGTGGCAAGCCATGCATCTTGCTAGATGTGCCGTATTTTTTTCTTGTTTCCTCCCTTTCTGAGTGCTAAGCCCTTTACAAGCTATTTCATTTAATCATCATGATAATCTTTTGAGGTATACACCATTATTTACCCTCATTTTACACCTGAGAGATGGGATTTCTAGGGTGACTAAGCAGTATGTTCAAGTTCTCAACATTTAAAATTCAAGTCTGTCTTGATTTCAGAGCCCAAGTTCTTGACTACTGCCTGGAGTCACCTCTAGGTGTCCTAGGAGGACTTCACTTTTCTGCCAGTACCACAAGGGTCTTTTTATAGTTATTTCCTGTGCTGTAGTCCAGTTACATTTCCAAGGGATAAGCAACAACTGACTGAGCATAAGAAACCTTATGAATTCATTCCTCCTTAACTTCTTTTTTTTTTTTTTTGAGGGTAGTGGCCTTTATTATTTCTTCATGACTTATCTGTCCCAACCTGAGAGTATTATGTGAGTCCACAATCTTCCCTATTCTGAGAATTGATTGAGAGCAGAGTGACTCAAACAGCGACTCAGTCTGAAGAGAGGTCAATTTTTTTTTTTTGTAAACCCAATTACATTTAATGTTTATAAAAATTCATTCCAAAGAAATATATTTAATATTCACATTAAACTAAACCTGAGCTGCTTGAAAAATCTTGCAGTTTCTAGAGTAGAGGTAGATTATCTAAGATAACCAAGATCTCTAGCATGGTGGAGTCCCTTGACATAGCAATATGTCATTTATACCATTACCACACACTGTGCTTGAGCATATTGTTAGTTATCCTAAAGGCAGAATATAAAAAAATTCAGTGAAAAACATTCCTGGAAAAATACTATTTGAATGCTTCCGACGTTTAAATCTTAATCTTCCAATTAAATCTTTTCCCCCTATATTTCTTTTTTTTTTTTTTACCCTAAACCTAACCCTAAACCCTAACGCTAACCCCTCATACCCCCCCTTATATGTCCTCATCCGCTTATCAGCGAGATCATTCGTCCTTTAGTTTTTTGAGATTGGCTTATCTCACTTAGCATGATATCCTCCAATTTCATCCATTTGCCTGCAAATGCCATAATTTTATCATTCTTCATGGCGGAGTAATATTCCATTGTATATATATATATGCCACAGTTTCTTTATCCATTCATCAACTGAAGGGCATCTCCTTAACTTCTGATTGAAAGTTAGGATGTTCAGTCATTCGTGCTCGAGGGCACACCTCACACCCCTCCTGCTCTCATTTCTGTTTGTTTTATTCATTGACTTTTAGAGAAATTTGTGGTGGTTCACAGCAGCCATCAAGGAGCAGCTTAATTTATGAGAATGAGTAGGAAGGGAACAGTCATAAGACAACTTGAAAATGTCTTTGAGAAAGACAAGGAACCTGTGGGAGAATGTGTGAATTTGATGTTTTGTTGATGGTATTTGTGCCACAAACCAGGACATCATTTGGCTGCCCTGATCTGACTTCTTACATAGTCTGGTAGTTCAGATGATAGGACAAAAACTAAGTCTCTAACTCATCAACCCAACATTGATTGAATAATTATTATATTATTAAAGGCAATGCACCCTGCTTCTAAATTAGACTAGTTATGGGGCTAGATATTTTCTGATTCTTGTTCACATTCATTCTCTCCATTTCAATACTCTACTCTGAGATCTGGTATGGCTGACCTTTATGGAAGTCATCAGTAGATTTCATTGTTCTCTGATTTTTAGGTGGGTTCAGCCAATGGGAGGTGGGAGGAGAGCGAGGTTGGGGTATCATCCTTCTAGCTTCTGCCCTTTGTAGTTGCTGCAGCTGATAGTCTCCCTCTTCCAAAGGCCACATCTCCTAAGCGAGGCTGTTCCTACAGCTCTCTCCTCCTGGTTTCAGCAGCTTATCCAACAGTGGTAAAGGTTCCTTCAATGTTGATGCCCTATGTCCTGTACTATCCTGTGTAGTTTTCCTAAATTCTGATCATACCTTTAAAACAGTCTCTTTATTACACCCTCCTCAAATGACTCACTTTGAGTGCGCCGTCTTACTCTTGACTGAACTCTGATTTATGGAGCTAGGAAGTAGGGGCAGGGCAGCTCTTACCTTGAGGGTCAATGATGGCTGAATTAAGTTCTTTCACATCAGCATTCCAGAACACGCAGCTGAAGTTTCTGCCAGGCTGTGGCTTTATGCGCAGAATACTAGTGACCTGGTAGAAGCCTTCAGGGGTCATGGTATGGCTGGTGTTGGCAGGAACACTGACATTTGTCCAGGACACTTCTGCTAGGGGATAACCTCTGGCCTGGCAGGTGAGTTCTACCTCATCTGTTCCGGTGACTTTGAGGATGCCAGTATCTATTTTCTTGTAGGAAGCTGGACAATAAAAGAAAAAGAAGTCTTTTATTTCTGATTTCTGCAGAGCTCTGTACCCAATGCCATGTGAAATGAATACAATTATCACTATCAATATTAACTAATAATATTTTCACTTTTATTCTTGGTTATACTCACACATTATTAATGGGACTGCAAATTGGTGCAACCATGCTGGAGAGCAGTTTTTTTCTTTCCCTCAAAAAACTAGGAATGGGACCTAGGGTTGTGGCTCAGTGGTTGAGTGCTTGGCTGGCATGAGTTTGAGGCACTGAGTTTGATTCTCAACACCACATATAAATAAATAAATAAAATAAAAGTCCATCGACAACTTAAAAAAAAACTAGGAATGGAACCACCATTTGACCCAGTTGTCCCACACCTCAGTATACATCCAAAGGATTTAAAATGAGCCTACTACAGTGACACAGCCACATCATTGTTTATAGCTGCACAATTCATAATAACTAAGATGTGGAGCCAAACTAGGTGCCCTTGGACAAATGAATGGTTAAAGAAAATGTGGTATATGTACACAATGGAGTATTAATCAGCCATAACAGAGTGACTTTAAGACTTTTGCCAGTAAATGGATGGAACTAGAGACTATCATGCTAAGTGAAATAAACCAATCCCAAAACCCAAAAGTCAAATGTTTTCTCTGATATGTGGAAGCTAACCCACAATAAGTGGGGGTTGGGGTGGGGTGGAGAATAGAAGTTCAGTGGATTAGACAAAGGGGAATGAAGGAAAGGAAGGGAGGATGGGAATAGGAAAGACAGTAGAAGGAATCAAACATAACTTTCCTATGCTCATATATGAATACATGACCTGTGTAACTCCACATCATGTACACCCACAAGAAATTAATTTTAAAAGTAAAATAACTACGGGAAATGGCCAAAAGAACAATAGAGGGAAGAGAGTAGCAGGTGGGGAAAGGGAAGGAGAAGGAGAGGTACTGGGGTTCTACTTAGAATAAGATATATTCCATGCATATGTAAGTATATCAAAATGGACTCTACTGTCATATATAACTAAAAAGAACCAATAAAGTTTAAACAATAGAAGTACATAAATAAAATAAAACCCTTTTTTTGTCTCAGATATCATATTAGTTTATATACATTGAATGATTTAATACTTACTATACAACAAAGAGGCCATTGTTGGTATTTCCAATTTTTGTTAAGGGTAACTGAAGATACAGAGGTTGAGTATCATGCCCAGAATCATGGGGATAATAACTGGTGGAGCCAATATTTGAATATTGGAAGGTTGTGATTTGATCTGAGCAGTTCTCCAAGCTACCATACTCTGTAACTTCATATGGTGCTGTAAATTATCTCACAGCTCAGGGCTGGAGAGAGGCTAGGGGGCAGATAAACAAAATCACTAGATAACCCCATATCCCATTTTATTCAGTGCTTTTTCAAACATCATCAGTAGAAAATTTACTTTCTAATTTGTCCCTTCCTCTATTCTGTTTGAGATTAGGAGAAAATAAGTACCTAGGTCATGTCTCTAGTCAAGAGTTGGATTTATTTATTATGTACTTCTCAATACACACACACACACACACACTTCTGTGCAGTGCATGCTGAGTGACTTAATCACATATGGTTCCCTAACCTCTAGAAAACTAAGATCTAAAATGGACAAAGGTGATATTGAGAGGGACAAGAAGGCATAAAGACAAACTGTTCAACAACTTAGACCATTTCTGAACATAAACAAATATTAACACCATATAGAGATACCAGGGAGTATAGAAAGTAAGCTGTTGATTTTTGGTGAGGGTGAGAGGGAGGCAGCATTGACTTTAATCAGGTGGGAAATATTTCTTTTTTTAAAACTTTTTTTAGTTGTAGATGGACACGATACATTTATTTAATTAATTTATTTATTTTTATGTGTTGCTGAGTTTGAACCCAGTGCTTCACATGTGCTAGGCAAGTGCTCTACCACTGAGCTACAACCCCAGTCCAGGAAATATTTCTTTAAGAAATGGATTTCAGTACAATCTCTGAAGTAAAGGTAATCTTAAAGTAAAAGCAGTGTGACGAAACTACTATTTTTTTCTTAAATTGTTGGGGTATATCCAACAATAGTTTTTATTTCTCAATGAGAAATACCTTTTTCTGCAACTTTGCTAGATAACTATTTAAATGAATGTTCCACATGAACTTGAAAATAATGTGTATTCTGCATTTGTTGGGGATAAATGTTATTAATATCAATTAGTTCAAGATTGCTAATTGTATTGTTTAAAACTTCTACTATGTTTTCGTTTTTCTTTCTTTTTGGGGTGTGTGTGTGTGTGTGTATGTGTGTGTGTGTGTGGTACTAGGGATTAAAACAGGGGGTGTGTCACTGAGCTACATCCCCACCCCTTTAAAATTTTTATTTTCAGATAGGGTTTTGATAAATTGCCCAGCCTGGCCTGAACTTGAGATCCTCCTGCTTCAGGCTTTGGGGTAGCTGGGATTACAGGCAACAGGCATGTGGCTACCATGCCCAACTTATACTGTATTTTCTTCTTTGTATCTTTTCTCAATTATAACGGAGATGAGTTGAAAGCTCATCATGATAAACATGATTGTAGATTTGTCTCTTTCTCCCTTCAGTCGGCCAATTTTTGTTTGACGTTTTGATACCAAGTTGATAGATGAACACACATTTAGGATTGTATCTCCTTGTAGGACCGATTCTTTTATGATTATGAAATGCTTTTTATATTTAGTGGCATCTATTTTTCTGATTCTAGTAATCAGCTAGATAGCTAACTTTTGGTGAAATACAGCCTCAAATGGAAGTTCCTCCTTCCTCCAGAAGTAGTCTTTGCCTGGATTAGACAGTCTTGGCCAGGACTAATAAGCAAGTTAAACTTTCATTGGGAAGATCATCCTTATACCAGTCTCTGTAGCTTCAGCCTGTTGGTACTTGTCTGGTTTAGTATAACAACATATGGTAAGCACAGTAATTAATAACATGAACTTCAGAATCTCAGTGTTTTCTTTTTCTTTTTCTTTTTTTTTTTTTGTTTTGGTACCAGGGATTAAACCCAGAACTGCTTAAACCACTGAACCACATCCCCAGCCTGTTTTATTTTTATCTTGCTAAGTTGCTGAGGCTGGCTTTGAACTTGTGATTCTCATTTCAGTTTCCATCACATTGACGCAAATAAGATGAAGAAACGTAGTTCTGCATGTCTTGGTCTTGAGGATCCAGGCAACTTTGTAGCAATCACTGAAATAAATCTTTTAGAATTGTTTTCAATTCGCCTGCTAAACAGCCTGAGAGGAGCATCAGGTTAGAGTTTGCAATTCCCAGGAGCTTGTCCGCCTTTGAAATTAAGGGCATTGTTTTTCTTAACTCCATGTTTCCTTATCACCTTGTTTTCCCAAGGGAAAAAGGACTCTGAGAGCAGAGATGTAGTTCCTTGATAAGTAATGTTAGTAAATGCTTTCCCTGGGCCTAGAGGCTTAACATAGTCTACCTTTTCACTTCCGCCTTGCTTTCTTTCACAGTTTGTCCTGAGCCCTTGGTCTTCCTTTCTGAATGGAACTCAAGCTACCTTTTCCTGTACCTGTTGAAGTTACACTCTTGTCTATCTTGGTTTTTTTTTTTTTTTCCTTTTCTTTTTTTCACTTAAAGTACTTCTGAAAACTTCGTCAGCAAATTCCTGGTATTGGCTCTTCTCTGTACCCATTCCCACCTTGCTCTGTTCCTGTGTGGGGTCCTTGGCATGGTACCCCTCCTGGCCTGTGGAGCCTTCTGTACTATTTACTTCACCCTAGGTCCCTGCCATGGACTGCTCCCAGGCATATAGTCGCCACCTGGCTTTTCAGAAACCACAGTCCTTTATTATTATCTCTTCTGGATGCTCCAGCCATTACAGGTCACATTTCTTTTATCCCTTTGAAACCAACTCTCTTTTCACTATATTTAATGTGAATTGCTGTGTGGACATTAAAGAAGGTGATACAAACCTACTTTCAAGGTTTATGCCATGAATTTTAAGGCAAAAGTCTGCTCTCCTCAGTCCTATTTCATTTATGGGAACTGTCTCTGGGGCCCCGGATCTACCTGCTTCCTTAAGAAGTCCCTGGTCAGGATAAGATACTCTTGGGCACTGGTCTTCAACATTTTTTTTGGCTTGCATTCCTCTTAAAAGAATTATGAAACAGTATGCTCCCTCATATATTGATTCTTAGAATTTTTTTGTAAGTTTCTATATTGGAAAACTAGGATTTTATAAACATTTATGTTGCATTTTAGTTAAAAAATGATTTCAGTCACATCAATGTTCATAGCAGCTCAGTTCACAATAGCTAGATTGTGGAATCAACCTAGATGCCCTTAAACAGATGAATGGATAAAGAAATTGTAGTATATATATACACAATGGAATATTATTCAGCCATAAAGAAGAATAAATTATGGCATTTGCAGATAAGTGGGAATTGGAGAATATCATGCTAAGTGAAATAAGCCAAGCCCCCCCAAAACAAATGTTTTCCCTAATAAGTGGATGATGATACATAATGGGGGTGGAGGGGTAGGGGTAAGAGAAGAATGGAGGAACTTTAGATTATGTGGAAGGAAATGAGAGCAGGGGGTGGGGGTATGAAAGATGGTGGAGTGAGACAGACATCATTACCCTATGTACATGTATGATTATGTGAATGGTATGAATCTTCATCGTGAACAACCATAAAAACAAAAAGATGTACCCCATTTGTGTACAATGAATCAAAATGCAGTCTGTATAAATAAAAAAAAATAAGAATTATTTCATTCTTACATATGCATCTAATGGCATCTAAATATTAAAGAAGGTGTCTTGTTTAACATATCATCATCCACTGAAAAATACAGACAGAAATTGTTTTCTAGTGGTCAGAACTTTATATTGTTATCTTTTCTTGAACCTTACTTCTCGTTTCGATTTCCCCATAGAAGTTACTTTTTTTTTTCCAGTGCTGTGATAGAACCCAGGGTCTGAACCATGCTAGGCAAGCATTCTACACTGAGCCACACCCCTAGCTCCAGAGGTTTATCTCAATGAGACAAATGTTTATGTTCGACAGCTTTTTCCTTTACTATCCTTATGCACCTTGCAATGAAATATATATAGCTACTGAAGTTAACATTTTTCTTATAACTATGAACTTTAAGTATGCAAGGTTTTCTTCTGCACTGAGATCTAATGTCCATTATCAGCATATATATGATTACAATATAAAATGTTATGAATATTTGTAATTATTCAACATAAAAGATAAAAATTTCCTGGAAATGTTTTGCTTGTTTCTCAAATTATTCATGAATCTGAGGATGCATATGTCTTATGGTTAGACTGATCCTAGGTGCTAGTATTCAGCATCCATCCTCTTTCTAATTTTCATTTTCTGTAGCTAGAAGGGTGTGGAATCTTGCTCCTATGAGTAAGTGGATGGGAACTGGGAACAGTTTTGTTATACCTATGAATAACATGATTTATATGGCAAAACTTACTAAGTTTTTATTATCTACTCTGCACTCTATTTGCACTACCTTCCAATTTGTTGAAAGCAGAAAATTTGATACCATCTGCTTTGCAAAACGATCAGTTAGTCAGTCATGATGGTTCCATAAGGTGTCAATATTTCTGCTCACTCTTGTTTGGTACTATGGAGTTTTAAACCCCAGGATAATGGAATACATTTATGATGAGGGAGAAGTGAACTTTGTATGAAGTGGAAAAAAGCAATAATAAAAAAGGAAGTGTTTTAGGGGAACCCCAGCAGCCTTGCCTGGCAGACACATTTCGAGGTTCGTCAGTTTTGGGAAAGAGTATTTGGGGAAGATGAGGATCTAGAAACTTATTTCCTAAAACTGACTGTGCTTATGCATACTTTAGAAAGTTTTTGTTTTCCTTATGTGCTCCAGTGTGGTGACCATTGCCTGAAGGAACAAATCTCTCCACACTTGAGAAATCCCTAGTCTAGCTGAAGAAGTAGCTTAGATGCCTCCCCAGGAAAAAGCAGCCCTCTGTCTGAAAGAATGGGGTAGCCAATTCCTCAATTGCCCAAAGACTCTAGACTTACCATAAATAGGGATCAATAAATAGGGGTGGTGATCAGGGGTGCAGATATTCTAGTACGTTAGGGGATCCTGAGACTGCACAGGTTTCTTTCCTCATATGAATTGAATTCAGACTAACATCAGTGTTCCCATGTTCCTCCCTGCTGATGCCAAGATGTAGGAAAAGCAATAAAGAGAAAGCAGGCATGTGGTTTTCCTCCTGACTCACTGATGGTTGAAGGGTGGGGAGGTCAAAAAAGATGTGAGTTTTTAAAACAAATATTTGAATACTTTCTCTATGCCAGCCACCATGTCCAATTCTTTATGTTCATTATCTTTTTGATGTTTACAACAATTCTATGTGGTAGGAGCTACTATTATCCTCTCACAAATAAGGAAAACACAAGGCTATGAAAAGTGACATCTGTGAAATCAATGTTCACCCTTGTGCCTAATCCTTCTTTTATGTCCTTTGTTCTAGATCACAGTCACACAATTGCTGCCAATAGTATTTGGGGGCAAAATCCCACAGAACATCCAGAAGGGCAGATCCCCTGAGGTCTAATGAGTGGGGTGGGGAGGGCTAGAGAGCACTGGTCAGTTTAGCTCAGCAGTCTATCAAAAGGCCAATCAACAAGCTGATTCCAATCTTTCATAGTTGCTGAAAGTCTTGCTCAATATGACCTTTCCCGGAACAAACAAGGGCATGAAGTTTCTCTTCAGATTTAGGTTCCAGGCTCTTTTGGGGTAGAAAGAGCTCAAAACCTAGAGAAATGGGAACTAGGCTCTCTTGGGCCACCCACTTTACTTCTCTGGACCTTGGTTGCCTCTTCTGTGATTGATAGAGGTTGGGCTTGAACAATGTCTTCCTGCCTTTAACTTTTCATGACTCAAAGTGAGAAAGCGAGGGAAAGAAACCTTTAAGCCATGGCCGAACACACACGCACACATACACCTGAAAAAAAAGTTTGATTATTTTTGTTTTCATAGTGCTCGGGATTGAATCCAGCACTACAACTAAACTACATTCCTAGCCTTTTTTTTTTTTTTTTTGTGGTGTTGGGGATTGAACCCAGGGCCTTGTGCTTGCAAGGCAAGCACTCTACCAACTGAGCTACATCCCCAGGCCCCATCTGTAGCTTTTTAAATTTTTATTTTATTACTATTTTTTTGAAACGGGCTTGCTAAATTGTTCAGATTGGCCTCAAATTTGGGATCTTCCTCCTTCAGTCTCCAGAGTCATTGGGATTACAGAATGCACCACTGTGCTGAGACAGAAACAAGAGTTTTTAAAACAACACTCAACCCCATTGTGCGATACTTATTCTATTTATTCTTTTCTTGGTTGGGGGGAGAGGGAACGTTCATCTGGTTGCTACTCCCTAACTTTATATTTTATCACAATTATAGTTGGAAATCTATGGTTTAAAAAACTGTGGACTATAGGAATAAGATACGAAGAGAAGAATCAAGCTGGGAATGTTCCATGAAAGAACTGTGAATTAGGCAAAGATTTTCTTTGGCACCTTCCCACCTTTTGGGATCCTGTTTTCCTGGCTAAGTCTAACTCCATTTTATTTCTACAAATCTTGCCCCTATTTATCCTTCCTTAGCTACTTTATATGCAAATGATGTCAGAAAATATTTCCAAGCTGGTGCTTCCCCACCACCCCCTCTGAAATAAGCTATCTCCTTAAAACCCATCTACAGGTTTCTGTTATTTGCAACTAACACAACTGGAGAGGTAACTCCTTGGATTTTAGTACTTGAAACCACTCACCTTTGACTTCCACGGTCAGGTACTTGTAGTCCCAGGCAAGCCCGCAGATGATCAGGCAGCGGTACTGCCCGGCGTCTCTCATTTGCACTTGGGGGATGTGGAACAAGGCTCTCCCCAGGGGCAGTTGCTCCTCCAGCAGAGTGGCTCTCTCAGTGGGTGTGGATGTATCATTCTCCACCCTTTGAAAACTGGCTTTTATTGCTTCAGGTTCCATACAACCTTCAGTGTCAAAATCACACTTGAGGGTCACATTGCTGCCATAGTCTACTGTGTACAGTTTCTTTGGAACTGTCACAGTGAATAAAGCTGAAAGGGAAAGACATCTCACTGGTGCCTGCCTCTACTGGACAGTTCAGTTCTTCCAGAGAGGGAGCTGAGTCCCATCCTGCCCAAATTTTCCAGGAGATACCTGATGTTATCTGGACCTTCTCTTGGGCTCCTCTCTCTCCTTTGCCCATTCCAGTGGGGCAAGGGTGGAATTCTTGGTCCATTTCTTTGAGTTGGGGAACTTTCCCACCCATGTAGCTGATTGCTCTCCTGCTCTTCCCTAGGCACCCCAACATGAGCTTCTGATGGACAGTAGTGTTTGCTCTCCACAGCATCTCCCACCTACTTCCCTAGCACCCCGTGGTCATTCCAGGTCATCCCTCTTGGGTGAACAGAATATCTTGTTCTGACTCCCCTGCCATCAAAGTCTGAGTCCGGCCGTCACACGCTATTGTCTGGGTTCCTTTTCTTCAGTCTATATGGATCAATTCATGCCTTTCCCTGCCAAATATTACTTTCTTTAGCCAGCGATAATAATAAGAATCGTCACTTCTAGAGTTCTTAAACACTTCTACTGACACATTATCTCATTTAGACTTCCCAGGAGGTGAGGTAGGCAGTACTGTTATCTTCTCTTTAGAAAATGAAACTGAGGCACAGAAAAGTTAAGCAGCTTGCCCAAGATTGTACAGCCAGTATCAACCCAGATATTTGTTTAAGTCACAAATGCTGTTGAACACCACATCATACAAACCCACTGTGGATGCTATTTTATGTCAATGGGAAAAAGAAAAAAATGGAACTAATATTTGATGTGTGTCTACTATGTGCCAAGCACTATGTCAGGTACTTTATGACTATATCATTTAACCCTGAAAATATGACCATGAAAAACACATTATCTTTAAGGTTGCATAGTTAAGGAACCTGCTCAAAGAAATTGGCCCCTGGAATATAGTTAGTAAGGTTAAAATTCATAACTAGTTAGTGTTTGACTTCAAAAGCTATAGTTTCCACTCAGTATCTCCCAAAATTCGAGGCACATACCAAAGTAAGTATATATTATAATTTTAGATGGGGTAGAATCAAAGCCTCAAAAATACTGAATTATTTAGAGAGAAATTTATCCCCTTTCAGAATGCATTTCAATCCCTGGAGTACATGTAATTTATGAGTAGACTATTACCCCTTTAACACTTGCTAGTTTTCCTTTTAACAAAACAGGAAGCTTCCAGGCAGATAAATGTCATTGGGGTGGAGTTTAACAACACTACTTTGTTTTCATTGCATTTATTTTGTTTCTAGCCTCCATTTTACCTGTCAATCTAAAAAAAAAAAAAAAAAAAAAAAAAAGCTGAGTTGATTTAAATAATTCTACGAAAACCAATAGTATGAAGAGTAGCCAAACACGGCAAAACTAGTGAACTAGTGAAGGCAGTGTTTGAAAGCATAAAGCATGCCCAAAATTATTCTGCTTCCATTATTAGTGAATAGGGATCATTATGATGGAGTACAGAAAGATCTGGAAGTAGTTTCTGAATCATCACATTCCCATACCATGTTTTATGGGAAAAGCACAAGACTTAGTGAGTTCAAATTCCACCTATATCAGGATCAGGAGCCTTTGATCAGAAATCCAACATTTAAGGGCTGGGGATGTAGCTCAGTCGGTAGAGTGCTTGCCTTGTAAGCCCAAGGCCCTGGGTTCAATCCCCAGCACCGCAAAAAAATAAATAAATAAATAAAAAAAAAGAAATCCAACATTTAACTTCCATGAATCTCAGTCTCTTTTTTGTAAGATGAGGTTAGTATTTACGTCTCAATATCATGGTGAAAATTAGACAAGATGTTTCACGTGCAGGGCCTAGGTCTGATAACTAGTAGGCACTTGGCAAACTTTCATACCACACTTTAATTCTTGGGAAAGTAGTAACCCATATATGGAATGCATGGTCATTCTTTATTAGTCAAAATTCTTTTTACTAATCAGGATAGTTGATTCCCTGACAAGATTCACAGCATAGTAACTTATTGGTTTCCTGCTGCTTGAGTGATTCACAGTACAATTCTCTTTGGATTCAAGTTTTTCCTCCCATTGAATTGAAAGTTGAGTTTGTTTAGATATTCCTCAGTGCTTTACACATGCTAGATTCCAGATAAGGGTTTGGCAAATAAATGGCAGAAAGAAAGAGGAAGAAAGAAAGAATGAACACAAACCATGTTCTCTTCTCACTAAATTGCACCTTGCTGGAGATGGCATGAATTGGCATTCTCAGTTATCACACAGAACATTTGATAGTTATCTGCACCAATGTCATTTTATAAAAAATGACAGATAAGTTTATATTTTGACTACACTCCTTGCTAGGACCACAACTTCCTTTTTTTCTACAGAGATCTATGGTACAGAGAGGAGGTTCACAAGTGCCCACCATTCTTTTGTGCAAGACAGGGTCAGGACCAGGGCTATGAGGTGAGGGTTTCCATATAAAAACAATGCTAACCACATCTGTGCTTGCTGGACCAGGAAGAGAAGACCCTGGGATTATATTCATGAAAAGGGACATATAGGCTTCAGGATTTCCTGTATGATCCACTTTGTAGAATCCACTTCATACTTGTAACAACAAGGTTTTATGTAATGGGACCATAGTCTCCATAATGGGGCCCTATTAAGGGTAGATCCCTTTATGATGGGGACCACCTCTAAATACATAATTCCCTTATAACTAAGATACTCTGCCCTGAAAAAATTATATTCATTTATCAAAGATGTATTAACTGTCTTCTGTTTGTCAGGTAAAGGAATTTTCTACTACTTTCACTTTTCTTAGTACTTCCTTCTTTTATTTTATATTACATTGTAAAACAAGAAACATGAAAGGAGATGGGGTGTGCAGGGAAAGTTGGTGAACAAGTGTTACACTTGTGTCTTGGTGTCAAGGAGCATTAGAGAGATTTGGTTGTTGATCTTATTGACTCTATTTAGCAAATTTATTTACCACACGATGCTTTCTTCTTGAGAGCAAGAAGATCTCTGTAACTTCTTCTGGAATTCCCCTTAGAATACAGGAGAACTCCCCTCTTTACTGCTTGAGTGTGTTTTCTTCTTGTTTTTCTCCTCTGCCTTGTACAGGGTGTATGTTAGGGGTTACAGACATAATGTATGCTACCTTTCAGACAGGTGACATTTTTTGGCTAGTATTCACAAGAGAAAAGAGTAATGAATGAATTTAAATCATGTATATGAATACTTTGGAATAACAGGTTAATTGTTATTGGGTATAGGTTTGAGGCAAAGCTTCTAAGATATGCAAAGCTTTAGACTTGATTGTCTCATATAAAAGAGGGAATTAGGAAATACAACACACTTGAAATCCTAAAATATTCTTACTTTTTATAAGTTGCATAGGAAATCAAAACACTTTTGCGGACAATTCTGTGAACAGGCTTTTCTCAAGCTTGGCTGCACATCAGAATCACTAAGCAGAGGGCCTCCACCTCAGCTGAAATTGAAATCACTGGGAGGCTGTCTTGGTCACTTCAGTGTTTCTTTAATAGATACCTAAGACCATGTCTTTTATAGAAAGGCTCACGGTTCTGGTGACCTGAGAGTCCAAGCAGCTTGGCGCCAGCATCCTGGCAAGAGCCTCCTGGCTCTATCACAACATGGAGGAGTAGCCGAAAGGGAACTGGCCACAGGCACAAGAGGCCCAGCACTCATGCACAGTGCCCAGGGTGGCTTCATTGTATAACAGCCCACTCTTGGGACACAGGCTTAGCACATTCATGAGGAGGGAGACCCCAGGACCTAACTATCTTCTTCTAGGTCCCACTTCAAGGTTCTACCACCTTAACATCACTACACTGAGGACCAAACCTCCTGGACATGAACCTCTCGGGGTAAACCATATCCAAACCATAGCAGAGGCTTCTAAAAAATAATAATGCCTTGACCCCACTTTGGCTCCTTTAAAATTAAATCATTTCAGGGATGGGACCAGCATAATTTTTTAAGAACAACTTTCTTGGAAGTTTCTAATGTGCAGACAATACTGAGTATTAGACCAATAAAATACATGTACTTACAAACTCTTTTTACCAGCTTTCCAAAGTGTTGTCTTCAGTTTTACTTGGAAACTAGTTAGAAATAAAGTATCTCAGGGTTTCCCCAGATCTAGAGAATCAGGATCTGCATTTTAATAAGATTGTGGTGCTCCATATGCACAGTAACATTTGGGAAGCAGCATTATAAAACTTGTCTGCATTTGGACTGTTACTACTAGGAATTGGAGTAATAATTAAAATTTTTAAACATGTACAATGAGACTGATGCTGAGCTGACCCTAATGTCATCATCTCATTTGATCCTGCCAACAATCCTGCAAAGTAGGAGTTACTATCCATATTTTAAAGATGAGGAAACTGAGGCTTAAAGCAGTGACACAATTCATTTACTGTCAAAGAATGATGGCTATGTAATTGGAATTCAAAATCATTTGTGTGTTCTCAGTGCTTCTAATGACTCTACAGATATGACTGTATTTCCTTTGCCATGTGGATGTCACACCCACGAATGAGACAAATATACGTTTTAGCTTTATGTTAAAGAAAGATATTTTTATTTCATGTTCCACACAGTTACTAAATTAAGTTTTAGTCTAGTATTGAACTTCTGAAGTTATCAAATGAGAAAATTGGTAAGTTTCCACAACTGCAAAATTAAGTAAGCAACACAGGTTTTCTCATTCACTTGGGGCTCTTAAGTAAATTAAAGGGCAAAGGATTTAGTGAAAGTATGAAAAATTCATATATGCAAGTCTCTTAGCCAGATTAAAGCAGCTAACTTGCATAATGCCGTAGTCTTTTTGAAAATTCTGGGGGCAATTTTGCATTTTATCTGTAACCAGGCATCAATGAAAGTCAGCACCTGTCTCATCTCCAGGAAACACAAAACAAATCATTTGATTATTTCCCCAAATAGTTTTTTCTCCCAAGATAGCTTCCTCTTTGAGCTAATTATGTATTTTTTTAATTTTCCACTTAACATCAGAAGCTTAATATTTTTCAGACTTCCCATACCATGTACTTGAAAGATGAGAGGAGCTTGGAGGGCTGCTTTACACAGCTATATTCTTCAGAAAATTCTTCAGTTTCTGGTTTAGGATAAAATCCTGCTCCATGTATCTGACTCATGCTCTGCTCCATGTATGAGCACAGTATGGAGAGACAGTAATTCTGCTCTCTTAGAAATCCTCTCCCCAGCCTGATTCTTCTCTTTTGAATTTCTCAGCAGTCAGTAGAAGTGGTGGAAGATAGGCCAAGTAGAAAAACCCACGGTCTGGTCTCTGCCCCAGAGTAACCTCAGTTAGCCATTGTCATGAATACTTCTGGTTTTCATCCACCTCTGGAGGATGAAGAGAGGGAAACATCAATGAGAGAAGGATGACTAGGCTTTTTTCCCTCCAAGACATGATAAAATATAAAAATAAATATTGTGCTTTAATATTTTCTGGGTTACAATATATTCTTGGGTTTTGCAACAAAAGTATAAGAATAAAATATCAACTATGAAGCTATCATAGCAAAGGAGGGTGCTACTGGCAAAAGGCTAGACACAAATCAATGGAGCAGAATAGATACTAGAAGTAGATCCACACAAATATGACCAAGTGATTTTTGACAAAGACTCAACAGCACTTTTATGCAGAAAGGATAGACTCTTCAACAAAGGCTGGAGCTACTGTATATCTACATGAAAAAATGAACAAGTCTCAACCTATACCTCACATCCTATACTAACGCCAAATAGATTATAAGTTTGAATGTAAAATATACAAACATAAAATGTTTAGAAGAAAATCTTTTACATACTGGGATAGTCAGTGTACTTAGATATGACACCAAAGCATGAAACATAAAAGATAACATTAATAAATTCAAGTCTGTTAAAATTAAAATATTTGCACTGCAAATACTCTGTTAAAAGAATGAAAAGAAAAGCCACAGACTTCTAGAAAGTATTTACAAAGCACATATGTGATAAAGGACTTATATCTGGAATATTGAGAGAACTTTCAAGACTTTTCCTGAAAATAACCCAAATAAAAATTGTCCAATGTTTTGAACACATAATTTATTAAAGAAAATACATGAATATATATAAAGCAAGTAATAAAGGGCCTAAGGGGAGAGACAGACTCTAATACAACAATAGTTGGGAACTTTAACATCCCACTTTCAGCAATGGACAGATCCTCCAGACAGAAAATCAACAAAAATATATAAAGAGTTAAGTTGTACCCTAAACCAAATGGATGTAACAGACATCTACAGAATTGTTAGCCAGGTGCAGTGATGCTTGCCTGTAATCCCAGCAATGTAGGAGGCTGAGACAGGAGGATAACAAGTTCAAGGCCAGTTTCAGTAACTGAGGCCCTAAGCAACTTGGACCCAAATTTCAAAATAAAATGTGAAAAGGGCTGGAGATGTAGCTCAGTGGTAAAGTGCCCCTGGGTCCAAACCCCAGTTCAAAAGAAAAACAACACACACACACAAAAAAACAAACAAGAAACTACAAATCAATATCTTTGATGAATATAGATACTAAAACCCTCAATAAAATACTAGCAAACCAAATTCAAGAGCACATTAAAAATATTATTCACTGTGATCAAGTGAGATTCATTCCAGGGATGCAAGAATGGTATAATATATGCAAATCAGTAAACATGAACACCATATCAATGGAATAAAGGACAGAGGGATTTCCCAAATGATAAAGACATTCAATAAAATCCAACATCCCTTCATAATAAAAACTCTGAACAAATTGGGTATATATGCCTCAACACAGTAAAGGCCATTTATAATTAGTCAACAGTTAATTTATATTGAACAGGGGTTAAGCTAAAATCTTTCTAAGATCTGGAAGAAGACAAAGATGATCACTTCCACCACTTTTATTCAACACAGCGCTAGAAGTCCTAGGCAGAATACTAAGGCAAGAGGAAGAAATAAAGGGCATCCAAGTTGAAAAAGAAGAAGTCAAATGTTCACTGTTTGTAGACAGAAAACCCCTAAAACTCCACCCCAAAATGATTAGAAGTAAGAAATGGATTCAGCAAAGTTATAAGATATAAAATCAACATACAAAAATCAGTAGCATAGTTATATGCCAATCGTGAATTGTCTGAGATAAAAATCAAGAATACAATTCCATTTACAATAGCTACAAAAAAATCCCTAGAAAAAAATTTAACCAAAGAGGTAAAATACTTCTTCAATGAAAATTATAAAACATTGATGAAAAAATTGAAGATACACAAAAAAGGGGGAAAGACATACCATGTTATAGAAGATTTGTTATTGTTAAATAGTCTATACTAGCCAAAGCAATTTACAGATTCAATGCAATTTCTATCAAAACACCAATGACATTCTTTACACAACTAGAAAAAATAATTGTAAAAGTTACATGGAGACACAGAAAAACCCCTAATAGCTGAAGTCATTTTTAGCAAAAAGAATGAAGCAGGAGACATTACACTACCTGACTTCAAATCTAATACAGATGTGTAATAATCAAAACAGCACAGCATTGACACATTAAAAACAGACCCACAGACGAATGGAGCCAAATAGTGTGCCTAGAAGTAGATTCACATATTTACAGCCAACTGATTTTTCACAAAGGTGCTAAGTCTTTTCAATAAATATTTTTGGGAAAGTTGGGTATCCAGTTTAATCAGAAGAATGAAACAGTTCCCTATCTCTAATCAATCACAAAGATCATCTCACAATAGACTGAGGACTTAATTAAATGTAAGACCTTAAACTATGAAACTACTAGAAGAAAACAGGGGAAATGCGTTAGGACCTTGAAATGATTGAAGATTTTTTGAACAAGACCCTCAAAACATAGAAAATGAGAGCAAAAATAGTCAAATGGGATTACATAAAACTAGAAGACTTCTGCACAGCAAAGGAAACTCTCAACAGAATGCAGATGCAACCTATATAATGGGGAGAATGTTTGCAATGTATACAGCTGACAAGGGGTTGATATCCAGAATATATAAGAAACTCCCAAAACTCAACAGCAAAAATCAAATAACCCAATTTTAAAAGTGGGCAGTTTACAATAAAAGTAATTTTTTTAAAAAAAGTGGACAGTAGATTGAAATAGGCATTCCTCAAAAGAAGACGTACAAATTGCCAATAGGTACGTGAAAAATCACTCAACATCACTAATCATTGGAGAAATGCAAATTAAAACCACAGTGAGGTATGACTAATATCTCAACCAGTAAGAATGGCTAATATCCAGAAGACAAAATGTAGCAAGTGCTGGCAAGGATGTGGAAAGGGGGACCTCTTGCACACCTCTGGTGGGAATGTAAATTAGCATAGCCATTACAGAAAACAGTATGGAGGTTGCTTTAAAAATTAAAAATAGAATAATCATATGATTGACAAGTTCCTCTATGGGTATATAATCCAAAAGAAATGAAATCACTATGTCAAAGAAAAATCTGTACTTCCATGTTCACTGCAGCACTATTTAAAGTAGCCAAGAAATGTAAACAACTTAAGTGTCCATCAACTGATGAATGGATAAAGAAAATGCAGTACACATGCATGATAGAATGCTACTCAGTCATGAAAAGACGAAATCCTGACATTTTCAACAACATAAGGATGGAACTGGAAATCATTATGAGAAGTGAAATAAAGCACGCACAGAAAGACCAGTGTCACATAATTTCACTCATATGTGGAATCTAAAAAAGTTGATTTCAAGGGGGCTGGGGAGATAGCTCAGTGGGTAGAGTGCTTGCCTTGTAAGCACAAGGCCCTGGGTTCGATCCCCAGCACCCAAAAGAAAAAAAAAAAGTTGATTTCACAGAAGTTAAGAGTAGAATGGTGGTTACCATAAATCAAGGATAGCAGGGCAGGGGGAGGGATTTTGAAAAGTTGATCAATGAATCTAAGACTCAGCAGCCCCTGGGGTACCATGGCATGGTATGGTGTCTACAGGTAACAAGTATGTACTATATGTTTCAAAAACTAGAAGAAAGGATTTTAGAAGTTTTCACCACTAAGAAATGATAAATATTTGAAAAAATAAATATGGTTAGCCTGATTTAAACATTATACAATGTATACATGTATCGAACATTACATGATATCTCATTAATATGAACATCTTCTATGTTTTTATGTATCAGTAAAATTTATTTTTTAAATTTGGAGGAGGGTTTCTCATTTGGCAAATGATGGAACTGTTCTGAATCTTGATTGTGATGGGGGTTTATATGACTAAACACATTTGTCAAAATTCATAGATAAATTTTATGTATGTAAACTTAAATATTTAAAATATGAAAATGTATTCTTAATATTTTATTTCAAATTGTATAGATAATTCAATAGAGCATGTTCAGAGCATACCAGTAAGAAAAGAGTTAATGATTTATAGTTTACAGGACTCATATTTCTGGTTAACTTCTGTCACTGTCTTTGGGAGGCACACTTTTTTTTTTCAAGCATTAATCCAGGAAAAAATTGAAATTTCTGCAGTGTCCATCACTGGGGAATTGGTTAAATGAATTACAGCATGTCTAATGAAATATATAGAGCCACTTAAAAAGCTCTCATAAGCTTTCTAAAGATTTCTTTTTAAAATTATATTTTTACTATACAAATAATTCCTAAATGTATTTTTTTTTTGTTTTAAAGTTTTTAAAATGAGTAAACATAATGGATAAAATTATCCTTTCTACAGCATCCCAGACCTTTTTTCCCTTACTGGAAGTGAACACTCAAATTCTTTGATGTTTAGGTGTTTTTGTTTTTCTCTCTCCTCCTTTGAAATGCAAACTCTTTAATTAGAGAGATGTGAAATGACAAGGTTTAAAACTAACCCATGCAGGAAAAGGCAATCTAATTTAGGCATTTTATATTTTCTGAACTGAAATTATCTGTAACATGGAAAGCAGAGAAAGATTCTGAGTTTGTGGAAAAGCAAGAAAACAATGTTTTTGATTTCTTTTTGGTTAATTTGTCAATTATCACCTGTATGTTTTTATTTTTTGAAATGTTCAGAATAAATTTTGGGTAGATATCTATGTACAAAACTCATTCCCAAGTTGGAAGATTTATGGATTGTCTTCCATATTTGCTTACCACCATTGTTGTAACCCAGTAAAGTAGAAAGGGCAATAAATTTGTTGAAATCTTTCATGTACCACCTAACTATGTAATTTTAAGTAAATTAAATAACTTTCTCAAGTTTTTATCTTCACCTGCTCAGTGGTTATCATGCAGATGAAATGACATATAAATTGTCATTGCATAGTGTCAGGCAATTAGTAAATACAAACTCTATTTCCTATGCCCTTTAGTATTCCTAATGGAGAGCTAGTGCCTTCTCATTGCCTTGTGCTGTTTACCTTAAAAAGAAAATCCTTCCTCTACAGAAAGATTCCATGATGGATGAAAAATGCCTAGCTCACTTTTTTTTTTTTTTTTTTTTTTTCCTAGGAGAAAAGACCAAAACAAAAACATAACAAGGGCTGGGGTGGTGACTCAGTAGTAGAGCACTTGCCTGGCACATGTGAGGCCCTGGATTCGAACCTCAGCACCACATATAAATCAAGAAATAAAGATCCTTCAACAATAACAAAAAATTAAAACAAAACAAAACAAAACAAAACCAAAACAAAACAAAAAAATCCACTGGGCATTTAAACTACAAACCCACAGAGGTTGCACAATCCACAAGGTTTCCCCTGAAGTCCTCAGTCCTGTCAAGGGACAGGGAACTATAGTTTCAGACCCTTCTTTTGACCTTTGATACCCCTAATTACTCTATGGAAATTTGAAGCTCTTTAATACAAATGGGTGCTTGTACCTTTTGCATGTCTCTCAAATCCCAGCCAGATGGGATTCCTTGCAAAGGAAACATACAGTGCTTCTTCAGCTGGTACTGCTAGTACAGGGTAGGAGGAGAATATTTGGGTCTTCATTTGAGGAGTTTGCCAAATCTATGTCTCTAGTGCCAGACAAGGCTGGGCAGAACATAGCTGAGAAAAGAACAGTCTGGGACCACCTGAACTGGGAGAGAAAGCTGCCACACGATTATCAAGTGCCGAAGGATTATTTGTCAACCAAGAACAGAATGTTAGGTGATTTCCCTGGGGTTAGGGCTGCTATCATTGAGGACTTTATCCCCTTTTTCTACCTCTGTCTTCCTCTCTAATCTCCTGCCATTTGCCTAAAGTCATGCTCTCCTGGTTCTTATTGTACACTCTAAGGGTCTGAAGTCCATTTGCCAGAAAAACAACTAATTCTTAAATGGTTCCTTTCCACTCACCCACATCCTTCAGCAGATGACCCATCTTCAAGTCCAAAGGCACAGCCTTCAGATGCATTGTTCACTGCAGCTTTAGGAAGACTCTGAGTTTTCAATTCAAGTAGTCCACATTAAGGTAAGAATGACCAATGATTGCTATTGTTGCATTTTTAAAAGAGGAACTCATGAGAACGTATAATAATAGGTAGAATGTCTGTAAGAGACTCCAGCTGTTCTGGACATTGTCTATTCATTCTCCCTGCCAAAAGGGAAGGGGGAAGCCCCTTGGCATTTCACCTTTATAGGAACTCAACACTGCCCTCTTGTATCTGTTCAGATGCATGTGGTCTGAGTGGTCCTGCCTTCTTGTCATTATTCTTACTTAATAGTGGGGGGTAGATGGATCAATATCCTCAGTCCCTATATCCATAAGACAGGGATGTTGGAATACACAAGCCACCCTGAACACCATTCTTTTTCTTGAAACAGCCAGTAATCACACTTCCTCTCAGAGGAATCCCTCAGTCTGAGGCCCACATGCTAATTATTGGCCTGAGTGAGGGACCGCTACCTGCTCCCCTCCTGGACCCCTCCCATTGTCTTTTCTTACCTGCTGCCTGATGAAGCTGCAATCCTAGGCTCAATGCTAGCAGGAGAAGGAACATGTTCCGTATTTGATCTGAAATAGACAATTGAAAGTCTCAGAGCCTAGTGTGGCTTTTCTGGGTCTCATGACTTGTTGATTTGCTCACTCCTGAGAATAGGGTAATGACTCGTAAACAAATATTTTGGGGGAAGGCATAAATGACAGAAGAGTGGAGCTGGGAAGAGAAGTTGTAGGTTGAATGCCTAGAGGGTAGGGGATGTAGCATAGAAGGAAGTGAAACATTCTTTCTCAGTCCAAACAAGAAGCTATTCTTCCTTTTCTAATTAATTTTTCTGAAGCTGAACCAGTTCTCATGAGTTCCCCATACTGGTGGTTATCTGCATCTCTTTATGTCTGCGATGTTTCTAAAATATTTTTTTCTCCTATAGCAGGTCCTCAAATATCAGATGTATTTGTTGTATTTGTCAAATGGATAATGCAGGAGTCCATCCACCCCACTCCATGGTCCGATCTCTGTCGCTGAGCCCTGCCCCCCTGCACCCCAAGGTCAGACGCCAGGGCTGAGCCCTCCAGCCTGCCCCCACACTGAGGACAAAGACAGTAGCTGAGCCTGCCTGCCTGCCCCCCCTACTGCTGAGGGACACGGCAATTGCCTCTGTGCGCTGACTCAGCGCACCCTCTCTGGGCTCCCCAGCTTCTTTGGAGGTTGGTGCAGGCATTTTGAATTATTCCTGAGGGTGTAGTCATCATCATTGGAAGGGCAGCTTCCTTCCTGAGACACCTACAGGAGACTGGTGGCCCTTTGACAGGTACCTCTATTTACTCACTTACATCCTATACCCTTCACCATTCTCTTGTTCATAACTAGAAATACTGAAAATAGTAATCAAACTGATCCTGTTCATTACAATAATGTTAAAGTCTTTATAGGGGCTATCTGGTTCAGGGCTACATTTTCTCTGTATTGGGTGCTATTGTTATGGATCTCCCCTTTCAAGGGGAGGTAGTGGAAAACTGCAGGGTATCTCTGATCTTCACTGCTAGAGGGGAATATACAAAAACAATATGAAAAAAACAGGGGAAGAAAGTGTCGCTAACAAACCAAGATGCTATTGTGATAGAATCCAATGACAGCATGGCAGTAGAAATGACAGCAAAAGAGTTTAGAATCTGCATACTTACAGTGATTACAGTGATTCATGAAGCAAAAGATGAGATAAGAGAGCAAATGCAGGCAATGCATGACCATTCCAGTAAACAGTTAAAAGAGCAAATGCAGGAAGCAAAAGAACACTTCAATAAAGAGATAGAGATTCTGAAAAAAATCAAACAGGAATACTTGAAATGAAAGGAACAATAAATCAAATTAAAAACTCAATAGAAAGCATCACCAACAGAATAGATCGTGTGGAAGACAGAATCTCAGACAATGAAGACAAAATATTTAATCTTGAAAATAAAGTTGAACAAACTGAGAAGTTGTAAAGAAGTCATGAATGGAACCTCCAAGAATTATGGGACATCATGAAAAGACTGAATTTAAGAATTATTGGGATTGAGGTAGGCACAGAGATACAAACCAAAGGCATGAACAACCTATTCAATGAAATAATATCAGAAAATTTCCCAAACCTGAAAATGAAATGGAAAATCAAATACAAGAGGCTTACAGAACACCAGGTGCATAAAATTACAACAGATCCACACCAAGACACATTATAATGAAAATACCTCACGTACAAAATAAAGATAGGATTTTAAAGGCTGCGAGAAAAAAGTATCAGATTACATATAAGGGGAAACCAATGCGGATATCAGCAGATTTCTCAGCCCATACTCTAAAAGCAAGAAGGGCCTGAAACAATATATTTCAAGCTCTGAGTGAACACGGATGCCAACCAAGAATCCTATATCCAGCAAAACTAACCTTCAGATTTGATGATGAAATAAAATCCTTCCATGATAAACAAAAGTTAAAAGAATTTACAAATAGAAAGCCTGCCCTACAGAACATTCTCAGCAAAACATTTCATGAGGAGGAAGTGAAAAGCAACAATACAAGTCAGCAAAGGGAGGAACTACCCTAAAGGAAAAGCCAATCAAAGGAGAAACCAAGTCAAGCCAAAAACCAAAAAAAAAAAAAAAAAAAAAAAAAAGCCAAAATGACCAGGAATACAAATCATCTGACAATAATAACCCTGAATGTCAATGACCTAAAATCAATAATCAAAAGACACAGACTGGCAGATTGTATTAAAAAGAAAGACCCAACAATATGCTGCCTTCAAGAGACTCATCTCATAGAAAAAGACATCCACAGGCTAAAGGTAAAAGGATTGGGGAAAATCATACCATGCACATGGACCTAGTGAAAAAGCAGTGGACTCCATCCTCATATCAGATAAAGTGGATTTCAAAACTAACTTAGTCAGAAGAGAAAAAGGACATTTCATTCTGCTTAAGGGAAGCATAAAACAGCAAGACATAAAAATTTTAAATATTAATGCCCCAAACAATGGAGCATCCATGTATATCAAACAAACCCTCCACCTCCTGTGCTTCCACTCTTGGTCCCAGGCTTTCTCCATCTAAGGAATGGCCTTGGTTGACAGGAAAAGGGATAGGGTACACCACAGTCAGTTATTTTATCCTCAAAGGGACTTTCAAACTTTTATTAGCAAGGGATTATTTCTCAAGGGAAATCTGTTGGAGCCATATATCTGAGGTAATAATGGCAGAGATACTGAGTGTGATGGAAAGTCAGCTGAGCATTCAGACCAGGAGAATGGTATGACCTCATTTACATTTCTAAAAGAGGGCTCAGCTTTGTGTAGGTGATAGATTTGTTGGGAGGAGAGTCAGTTGGCAACATCAGAAACAGAAAGATCAGTTAGGAATGTCTTTGCATAAATGGTAATAGGTTGGATTAGAGTGGTGGGGCTGGTGGAGATGAGAAGTGGTCTGGTAGGTCATTTATGCATTTTTCTTTATCTTTTAAATTTATTTAAAAAATTTCAACAGTTTTTTGGAAGTATGGCTGACATATGAAAGAAAGCAATCTCTTAAAAAAAAGAGAGTAATCTTTTTGTGTGTGTATGTGTGTTTAAAAAAATATTTTTTAAAGTGTACAATACAATTCAGTGGTTTTCAGTATATTCACAGAGTTGGGCAACTGATACCACTATCTACTTTTGGAACATTTCAATTACCCCCAAAAGGAACCATACCATTAAAAGAAACTCCCCACTTCCCTGTCCACAGTCTCTGACTATCTACTAATCTGCTTTCTGTCTCTATCAATTGCTTATCAAAGCTCATCTGTTATAACGTCAATACTTCTTTCCTTTTTTAATCACTGAATAATATTCGATTATATAATTTAGCACATTCTGTTTGACCATTCATCTGTTGATTGTCATTTGAGTTTTTTCCACTAGTTGGCTATTTTGAATAATGCTTCTATGAATATTCATGTACAAGGTTTCATGTATATATATATGCTATATGCTTCCAATTCCATATATCTATGGAATTGCTGGCTTGAATTGTAACTCTATGTTTAAGTTTTTGAGGAACTGCCAAACTCTTTATCAAACATATGATTTGCAAATATATTCTACCATTCTGTAGATTGTCTTTGAAACTTTTCAATAGCATTCTTCCAAGCACAAATGTTTTAATTTAATTTAAATTTAACTTTGAAGTACAAATGAATTTAATTTTGATGAAGTCCAAATTCTCTACTTTTTTCCTTTATTGTTTATGCTTTTGGTGTCATATGAAGAAAACCATTGCCTGGTCTGAGGTTATAAAGATTTATATCTGTTTTCTCCTAAGAGATAAATATGTTCTAGCTCTTATACTTAGGTCTCTGATTCATTTTGAATTAATTTTTGCATATGATATGATGTAAGGCTCTAAACTCATTCTTTGGCACACAGACATCCAGTTATCCCTAAATAATTTGTTGAAAAAACTATCCTGTCTCTAACTTGGCACCCTTGCAAAAAATTGCTTGACCAGAGATGTGTGGGTTTATTTCTGGACTTCCAATTCTATTTCACTGAACCTTGTATCTCTATTTCTGCTTTGTGAGTTCCCTGCAGTAGTGATTACTATAGCTTTGTGGTAAGTTTTGAAATAAGGAAGTATGAGTCCTTCAACTTTGTTCTTCTTTTTCAAGCTTTTTTTTTTTTTTTTTCTCCCCGTATTCTGGCTCCCTTAAGTTTTCATATAAGTTTTAGAATGGGCTTTTTTAATTCGGAAAAAAAAAAAAAAGTTGAAAATTTGATAGGAATTGTATTGAATCTGTAGATCTGTCACAGGAGAAGAGATGTCTCTAGAGAAGGGTCCGAGGAGTTCACAGAGGAGAGGGGGAACTGAACTCAGGACCATCAGGGTTCTTGGAATACAATTTCAGCACGAGCCATACAAAGGCATAGACAGAAGTTTATTTAGGATGAAGATACACTTTCAAGGGAGAATGCAGTTTGTCTTGAGAGCAAGATGCAACTCTGACTTGGGCTGGAATGGAGGTGGATCCAGGATGGAACTGCACAGTTTTGTGCCAGTTTACCCCTCATTTTTCAAGGGCATGGGCCAAGGGCATGTGTTGCTCAAGATTTACAACTGTGCTTTCTACATGTCAATGGCTTATGGGTGTTTCCTTTATGATTCAGTATTTTCTCTTTATTTAGAATAAATAAATTATTTAGAATAAATAAGTCTCAGATCCATTTGGGGAATATAGGCATCTTACTAATACTAAGTCTTCTAAGTCATGAAGATAGCATTTCCATTTACTTAGATCTTCTATATTTTGAAAGAAGATCTAAATAGAATTGTCAACAGTTTGGATATGTAGTTTGAGAAAAATACAGAAATACAGGAAAATTCCTAGGTTTGGGGCTTGAGTAGTTAGGGCAGTGGAGGTGTTTTATGATAATGGAGAGGCCTGAAGGAAAAACAGGCTAAGAAGAAAAAACTACAAATTGTGTTTCATGTTTATATGATTCGAAATGCCTATTAGACTGGCAAGTGGAGGTGTTTAGGAGGCAGCTGGATAAAAGGTCCAAAGTTTGAGGAAGAGTCATCAATATGTAAGAGTTATTTAAAGCCATGAGTTGCATAGCATTGCCTATGGAGAAACAGGAAAGAGAAAGTGAACAATAACTGACATGTGGGGCATTCCAACATTTATAGATCTTGGTGAAGAGAGGGCACCAATCACCTGCCTTAATCACCCCAGGGCCAGAAAACTAGAAACAGCTCCTATGGCCCAGAGCCTGCAGAAATTATTCATATTAGCTAGTCCTGAATCTGCTCTCCTTGCCTCAGCTGTTCCTTCCTATGGAAACCACGGTACAGGTGCCTGCCCGTGTGTCCTACTTCCCTCCCTCTGCCCCGTGACTGACCTTGGTGCTTCCCTATGTAGCCCCTGCACTTGCATCCTTTTCTTTTGGGATCTTGAGAATAACAAACTATCTTTCCAATGACTGAGGTTTGGCCACATGGGACTTAAATTTCTCAAATAACAAATTGCTTAAATCGTTTTTCAGGAAAAGTCTTCAGAATCCATTCAAGGATGATTTGAAATCAGCAGTTCAAGAACGGACATGTGCAGAAGCAGCTAGCTCCTCTGGTCAATGACCTTTTGACATCAAAGGCTCCAAATTCCTTGCACAGCACATAACTCCCTCGGGAAGGAAACATGCCCCTGCTGAGGCATGATGACCATCTTTGCCTGCGCAGAGGAATCTGAAACTCCTCCTTCTCTTCTTCTCCTCCTCCTCCTCCTCCTCCTTCTTCTTCTTTCTTTCCATTCTAACTATATTTATTATGCACCTAATATGCCAGGTATTGTTCTGGATACTGAGGATACAGTGATGATTAGGACAAGTTCTTGCCTTCAAGATTCCCACCTCCAGGCACTAAGACATATTAAAATGTACAGTAATTAAACCAGTGTAGTTATGGTACAAGAATAGAGCAATAGTACAAATTAGAAATAGGAAAAGCAAAAACAACACCATGGCTTACATAACAAGTGAGTATGCATCAAAGAGAGTACCGCACACTGGCTTCGGGACTAGTTGAATAATTAAGAGCGAGCCTATTTCAGCCCTCCCGTCCCCACCTACATGCATCAACTGTGAGTAGTCTCTCCTCCCTGCTTGTGAGAAGTCCTTAGATACTTAAACTGGAGGAGACAGATATGGCACCATATTCATGACAAGATGCTCTGAAACTCCTAATTCAGATGGATGTGGCTGGTGAAGATGGGTTTTTTTTTTTTATTGTAAACAAATGGGATACATGTTGTTTCTCTGTTTGTACATGGCGTAAAGGCATACCATTTGTGTAATCATAAATTTACATAGAGTAATGTTGTTTGATTCATTCTGTTATTATTTCCCTTCCCCCCACCCCTCCCACCCCTCTTTACCCTCTATACAGTAGTTCCTTCCTCCATACTTGCCCCCCTCCCTAACCCTAACTCTAACCCTAACACTAATCCTTCCCTCCCCCCCATTATGTGTCATCCTCCACTTATTAGCGATATCATTCGTCCTTTGGCTTTTTGAGATTGGCTTATCTCACTTAGCATGATATTCTCCAATTTCATCCATTTGCCTGCAAATGCCATAATTTTATCATTCTTTATGGCTGAATAATATTCCATTGTATATATATACCACAGTTTCTTTATCCACTCATCAATTGAAGGGCATCTAGGTTGGTTCCACAGTCTGGCTATTGTGAATTGAGCAGCTATGAACATTGATGTGGCTGTATCTCTGTAGTATGCTGATTTTAAGTCCTTTGGGTATAGGCCAAGGAGTGGGATAGCTGGGTCAAATGGTGGTTCCATTCCAAGCTTTCTAAGGAAT
The DNA here is from genome assembly GCF_902686455.1 of Sciurus vulgaris. NCBI lineage: Eukaryota > Metazoa > Chordata > Mammalia > Rodentia > Sciuridae > Sciurus > Sciurus vulgaris. The sequence continues at coordinate 24,756,920 of NC_136476.1, read as the reverse complement.
CTCCACACTGCTTTCCAGAGTGGCTGCACTAATTTGCAGCCCCACCAGCAATGTATGAGTGTACCTTTATCCCCACATCCTCGCCAACACCTGTTGTTGCTCGTATTCTTGATAATCGCCATTCTAATTGGGGTGAGATGGAATCTTAGGGTGGTTTTGATTTGCATTTCTCTTATTACTAGAGATGTTGAGCATTTTTCCATATGTTTGTGATTGCTTGTATATCTTCTTCTGTGAAGTGTCTATTCATTTCCTTAGCCCATTTGTCGACTGGATTATTTGAATTCTTGGAGTAGAGTGTTTTGAGTTCTTCATAGATTCTGGAGATTAGTGCTCTATCTGAAGTATGATTGGCAAAGATATTCTCCCACTCTGTAGGCTCTTTCTTCGCATTGCTGATAGTTTGCTGAGAGAAAGCTTTTTAGTTTGAATCTATCCCAGTGGTTGATTGTAGCTTTTATTTCTTGTGCTATGGGAGTCCTGTTAAGGAAGTCTGGTCCTAGACCAACAAGGTGAAGATTTGGACCTACTTTTTTCTTCTGTAATCTGCAGGGTCTCTGGTCTGATTCCGAGGTCCGTAATCCATTTTGAGTTTAGTTTCGTGCATGGTGAGAGATATGGGTTTAGTTTCATTCTGTTGCATATGGATTTCCAATTCTCCCAGCACCATTTGTTGAAGAGGCTATCTTTTCTCCATTGCATATTTTTGGCACCTTTGTCTAGTATGAGAAAATTGTATTTATTTGGGTTTGTGTCCGTGTCCTCTATTCTGTACCATTGATCTACCTTTCTATTTTGGTACCAATACCATGCCGTTTTTGTTACTATTGCTTTGTAGTAGAGTTGAAGATCTGGTATTGCAATACCCCCTGTTTCACTCTTCCTGCTAAGGATTGCTTTAGCTATTCTGGGTTTCTTATTCTTCCAGATGAATTTCATAATTGCTTGCTCTATTTCTGTAAGGTACACAATTGGGATTTTAATTGGAATTGCATTGAATTTGTATAGCACTTTAGGTAGTATGGCCATTTTGACAATATTAATTCTTCCTATCCAAGAACATAGAAGATCTTTCCATCTTCTAAGGTGTTCTTTCATTTCTTTCTTTAGTGTTGTATAGTTCTCATTGTAGAGGTCTTTCACCTCTTTTGTGAGATTGATTCCCAAGTATTTTATTTTTTTCGAGGCTATTTTGAATGGGGTAGTTTTCCTAATTTCTCTTTCTGAAGATTCATCACTTATGTATAAAAATGCGTTGGATTTATGGGCATTGATCTTGTAACCTGCTACTTTACTGAATTCACTTATGAGTTCTAAGAGTTTTCTGATGGAATTTCCAGGTTCCTCTAAATATATAATCATGTCATCAGCGAACAGGGATAGTTTGAGTTCTTCTTTTCCAATTCGTATCCCTTTAATTTCTTTGGTTTGTCTAATTGCTCTGGCCAGAGTCTCAAGAACGATGTTGAATAGAAGTGGTGTAAGAGGGCATCCCTGCCTTGTTCCAGTTATTAGGGGGAATGCTTTCAGTTTTTCACCATTTAGAATGATATCAGCCATGGGTTTAGCATAAATGGCCTTTACAATGTTAAGGAATGTTCCCACTATCCCTATTTTTTCTAGTGTTTTGAGCATGAAGGGGTGCTGTATTTTATCAAATGCTTTTTCTTCATCTATTGAAATAATCATGTGATTCTTGACTTTAAGTCTACTAATATGGTGAATTATGTTTATTGATTTCCTGATGTTGAACCAACCTTGCATCCCTGGGATGAAACCCACTTGATCATGGTGCACTATCTTTTTAATATGTTTTTGTATGCGATTTGCTAAAATTTTGTTGAGAATTTTTGCGTCGATGTTCATTAAGGATATTGGTCTGAAATTTTCTTTCCTTGATGAGTCTCTGTCTGGTTTAGGTATCAGTGTGATATTGGCTTCATAGAATGAGTTTGGGAGGGTTCCCTCCTCTTCTATTTTATGGAATACTTTGAGAAGTATTGGAATGAGTTCTTCTTTAAAGTTTTTGTAGAACTCGGCTGAGAACCCATCTGGTCCCGGACTTTTCTTTGTTGGTAGGCTTTTGATGACTTCTTCTATTTCAGTACTTGAAATTGGTCTATTTAAATTGTTTATGTCCTCCTCGTTCAGTTTAGGCAATTCATATGTCTCTAGAAACCTGTTGATGTCTTCGAAATTTTCTATTTTGTTGGAGTATAGATTTTCAAAATAGCTTCTAATTATGTTTTGTATTTCAATCCTGTCTGTTGTGATATTTCCTTGTTCATTCTGAATTTTAGTGATTTGGGTTTTCTCTCGTCTTCTCTTTGTTAGTGTGGCTAAAGGTTTATCAATTTTGTTTATTTTTTCGAAGAACCAACTATTTATTTTGTCAATTTTTTGTATTGTTTCTTTTGTTTCAATTTCATTGATTTCAGCTCTGAGTTTAACTATTTCCTGTCTTCTACTACTTTTGGTGCTGTTCTGTTCTTCTTTTTCTAGGGCTTTGAGCTGTAGTGTTAGGTTGTTTATTTGTTGAGTTTTACTTCTTTTATTACATGCGCTCCATGAAATAAATTTCCCTCTAAGTACTGCTTTCATAGTGTCCCAGAGATTTTGATATGATGTTTCTTTGTTCTCATTTACCTCTAAGAATTTTTTAATTTCCTTCCTAATATCTTCTGTTATCCATTCATCATATAATAGCATATTGTTTAATCTCCAGATGTTGGAATAGTTTCTGTGTTTTACTCTTTCATTTATTTCTAACTTCAATCCATTATGATCTGATAGAATACATGCTAGTGTCTCTATCTTCTTGTATTTGCTAACATTAGCTTTGTGGCATAATATATGGTCTATTTTAGAGAAGGATCGATGGGCTGCTGAGAAGAAAGTGTATTCGCTCTTGGTTGGATGGTATATTCTATAAATGTCCGTTAAGTCTAAATTATTGATTGTGTTATTGAGATCTATGGTTTCTTTGTTCAATTTTTGTCTGGAAGATCTGTCCAGTGGTGAGAGAGGCGTGTTAAAATCACCTAGTATTATTGTGTTGTAGTCTATTTGGTTTCTGAAATTGAGAAGGATTTGTTTGACATACATAGATGAGCCACTGTTTGGGGCATAGATGTTTATGATTGTTATATCTTGCTGATTTATACTTCCCTTAAGCAGTATGAAATGACCTTCTTTATCCCTTCTGACTGACTTTGGCTTGAAGTCCACATTATCGGAAATGAGGATGGATACTCCAGCTTTTTTGCTGAGTCCATGTGCATGGTATGTTTTTCCCCATCCTTTCACCTTTAGTCTATGGGTATCTTTTTCTATGAGGTGAGTCTCTTGCAGGCAACATATTGTTGGATCTTTCTTTTTAATCCAGTCTGCTAGTCTATGTCTTTTGATTGATGAATTCAGGCCATTAACATTCAGGGTTATTATAGAGAAATGATTTGGTTTCCCGGTCATTTGGTTCATTTTTAAAATTTTGTTTATTTATTTGTTTGACACAACTTGTTTCCTCCTTTATTTGACAATTCCTTTAGGATAATTCCTCCCTTTGCTGATTTGCTTCTTTGTTTTTCATCTCTTCCTCATGGAATATTTTATTGAGAATGTTCTGTAATGCTGGCTTTCTTTTTGTAAATTCTTTTAGCTTTTGTTTATCATGGAAGGATTTTATTTCATCGTCAAATTTGAAGGTAAGTTTTGCTGGGTATAAGATTCTTGGTTGGCATCCATTTTCTTTAAGGGCTTGAAAAATGTTGTTCCAGGCCCTTCTAGCTTTTAGGGTCTGGATTGAAAAATCTGCTGATATGCATATTGGTTTCCCCCTGAATGTAATTTGGTTCTTTTCTCTCACAGCCTTAAAATTCTGTCTTTATTTTGTACGTTAGGTATTTTCATTATAATGTGCCTTGGTGTGGGTCTGTTGTAATTTTGTGTATTTGGAGTCCTATAAGCCTCTTGAACTTGATTTTCCATTTCATTCTTGAGATTTGGGAAATTCTCTGATATTATTTCATTGAATAAATTGTTCATTCCTTTGGCTTGTTTCTCTAGGCCTTCCTCAATCCCAAGAATTCTTAAATTTGGCCTTTTCATGATATCCCAGAGTTCTTGTAGATTCTGTTCATGATTTCTTACCATCTTCTCTGTTTGTTCAACTTCGTTTTCAAGGTTAAATATTTTGTCTTCAATGTCTGAGGTTCTGTCTTCCAGGTGTTCTATCCTATTGGATATGCTTTCTATGGAGTTCTTAATTTGGTTTATTGTTTCCTTCATGTCAAGGATTTCTGTTTGGTTTTTTTTCAATATCTCTAACTCTTTATTGAAATGATCTTTTGCTTCCTGTATTTGCTCTTTTAACTGTCGATTGGTGCGATCATTCAATGCTTGCATTTGCTCTTTCATCTCATCGTTTGCTTCTCTGATCATTTTAATTATGTACATTCTGAACTCCTTTTCTGTCATTTCTTCTGCCATGCTGTCATTGGGTTTTATTGATGTAACATCTAGATTTGTTTGCAGCATTTTCTTTCCTTGTTTTCTCATATTGTTCAGGTATCAGTGGACTGCTGAGATATTGCAGATTTCCTCTATTGACTTACAATGTCCCTGAAGATTTCTATATATATCCCCCCTTAGCCTTCAGTAGGCTGAAGTCTTGGAGGAAGTTGATAATGCAGTGCTCCACAAGGAAGCTGCCTCTCTAGGAGTGGTGGCCTTCAGGTGGGGTATAATCCCTGCTAGTGGGCAGAGGTGCCTCCACTTGTTAACCAATGGTCATCCAAAGGGGACCTAGGCTGCGGGCTGAGGCAAGGCCTGTTTGGGCCTGAGTCTCTGGTTTTACCGTCCTTGTGGGGAAACCTCACCCAGCAGGGAAGACTCACCCGGTGGGGAGGTCTCGCTGGTCAGTTCCCTCCTAGAGGTTCCCCTCAATTTACAGCTACCGCCTGGGCTGGGCTGCCTTCCTCTGCAAAGTTCCCAGGGGCCCGGCCCTACCTCTTGGGCCTGGGAGCCTCACCCTTCGCAGATGAATCTCCTTAGGCTGCCCCTCATCAGAGAATCTGCCCACAGGCCTGGAACCTTCGCTCCGCCCTAAGCCTGTCTCTGTGCGGCTCTTCCACCCAGAAGCCTCCTAGATCCTGGGACCCTGCTGTGCACCTAATCGCCTGGCTGTGCGGCCCCTCCTCTGAGCAGCCACCTGTGGCCCCAAACAATAGCTCTGAGTCCCAGAGACCCGCCACAGGCCTCTTCCTCCAGACAGCCGCCCAGTATTCTGGTGAGGTCACTAGGAGTCCAAGAAACTCACTTCGTGCCTCTTCCTCCCACCAACCACCCGTAGCCCTGGGCAATCAATCACTCCGAGTCGAAGTGACCCTCCCCGTTCCTCCTCCTTCTCCAGATAACCCCCCGGGTGTTCAGGAGCAGTCCCTCTGAGTGGCTCTGAATCCACGTGACCCGCTGCACGGGTCCTCTGGGCAACCGCCTGGAGCTCTGGTGCAGCCACTCAAGACCAAGCGTCCCACCACGCTTCTCTTCCAGGCAGCCCCCCTGTGTTCAGGAGCTATCACTTTAAGTCCAAACAACTCACCACTCGCCTTCTCCTCTGAGCAGCCGCCTGGAGCGCTAATGCAGTCACTGCGAGTCCAAACGACCCGCCGCACTCCTCCTCCTCTTCCTCCTACTCCTCCGGGCAGGCCCCGGGGTTCAGAAGTGGTCTGAGTCCAAACAGCTCGCCACGCCGCCCCTTCTCTGGCAAACGCCTGTAGCTCTGGTGTAGTCACCCGAATCCAAGCGGCCGCGCTCCTCTTCCTCCTCCTAGTCCTCAGGGCAGGCCCCGGGGTTCAGAAGCGTCGTTCTGAGTCCAAACAGCTCGCCGCGTGGCTTCTCCTCTGGCAACCGCCTGCAGCTCTGGTGCAGTCACTCCGAATCCAAGTGGCCATGTTCCTCCTCCTCCTCCTCAGGGCAGGCCCTGGTGTTCTGAGTCCACACAGCTCTCCTCGCCACTCCTTCCCTGGGCAGCCGCCGGAGCCCCAGTGGTGGCTCTGAGTCCCAGCGCTGTGCTGAGCGGCCTCCTTTACGACGCTCCCAGTTGTCCGCGTTCACTGCTCCAGCGGGGGGAGGGGCGTCTCGCCGGCAGCTCTACTTCACAAGTTCCCTGCGTTCCGGGACCACCGTCCCATCTGGGACGCCTTCCCAATGGGTGAGAGTCACCCGGCTGCTTTGAGTTGGTCCCAAGTGTCTCAATATCTCCTCTTTGGAATCCTGAGTCCTGGAGCAACATGAAATGCAGCCACCCTCTAGGCTGCCATCTTGAAACCCCCGAAGATGGGGTTTTAAGCCCCCAGTTTTGGGTGACTTTTACTAATGAGAAAAATTATCAGGATTAAGCGGGTTCTTGAGGAATTACCTGGAAAGCTGTAGGCTCTACAGTGCTTCTCTTCCTTCCCTGCCCCAACACTTGGAAACAGCTCTCATTCAGATGGCCTTTCAAATATGAGAAGCAGGCATGGGTCTACAAAAATTGATTATTGGAGAGAAAAAAAAGTGCAGCCGTTTTGATTCCAGGCAGGATAAAGTTCAAAATGTAAAAAAATGAAAACAAAGAACAATAGAATATAGGTGATTGATTTTTGATACCGGGGATTGAATCCAGGGTGTTCTACCATGCAGCTTTACCACCACCCCTTTTTACTTTTCATTTTGAGACAGGGTCTCGTTAAGTTGCTGAGGCTGGCCCTGAACTTGTGATCCTCCTGCCTTAGCCTCCTGAGTCACTGGGTTTGTGCCTGGTGAGGTGAGTCTATCTGGGACAGAACAAAAGTTTCATAAATTACACAATTTACAAATTAATAAGAAAAACATGACTAAACTTATGGAAATGGACAAAAAGCTAATTCCAGAAATAACAAAGGGTAGTTAACGTCTAAAAGTTTAGCATCACTGGTAGATCAAAGAAAATGCCAATTAAACTTAACCTATTAAATACCATTTGAAAACATCAAGTTGACAAAATAAATAAAGAAAGAAAGAAAGAAAGAAAGAAAGCCTGGTGTCAACACAAAGCTTGTGCACTGTTATTGTGGATGAGGTCAAGTGACCTCTTATGGTTGGTAAATGAATAAAATGGTAAAAAAAATTTTTATTTAAAAAGCAATTTTAAAGTAAACATCAATGGTTTTAAAATATTCAAATACTTTTATCCCTTAATAAATATAGAATAAAGAAAAAGTTTTAAAAAATGCTTCCAGCAATTCATTCTAAAAAAATCATCAGAAATACACTCATGTTTAACCAGTTATTTACTATATTACTTGGGGACAGCATTTGACTGCAGAAACCTTTAAGAGAAACCTGACAGAGGCTTAAACAAGAACAGTGTTTATTCTTCTCATGTATCATGAAGTTTGGAGGCCAGCAGTCCAAGTCTGGTGCATACCATCAAGATCCAAGCTCCTTCAATTTTCCACTTTAATATTCAAAGAAAGTGGCTACCTTCTTTGTGCCAAAAAATTCCATCTCTGGTACTCATAGCTTTCATGTCTGTACTCCAAACAGGATGAAGAGATAAGGGCAAAGGCTCATATTTATCAAGTCTGTTCTTTTGTATCAAAAAACCCAACATCTTTATTAAGCAGCTTCCACTTGCATCTCTTAACTTGCCAGAGCAGAGTCACATGGCCCCCCTTAACAGGAGCTGATGTTTTGTTTTGTTTGGCACCAGGGATTGAACCCAGCTATACATCCACATATCCAAATCTTTTTATTTTGAGACAGGTCCTTGCTAAGTTACTTAGGGCCTCACTAAGTTGCTGAGGCTGGTCTTGAACTTGTAATCTTCCTGGCTCAGACCTGAGTTGCTAGATGTGAGCTCCCAGAACCCAACTGAGGAAGTATTTTTAACTCCGTGCATTATCATCTCCCTCACTCAAAGTGTCCTACTAATGAGGAAGATACAATAAGGGAAATCCATTTAATTATGAAATTCATTAATATTAATTATCAGATTTATGAAATTTGATGACTCATTTTCCTCTTCATTGTCAAAAGAAAGGAGGCTGGTGTTTTTGATTTGTTTCTGTGAGTTCTTTTTTACTGAGTCCTGCTTATTTATCTTGTCTTCATTTGTCATCTTCTTTTTTGAGCTTGCTGTTAAACCTGAATATTTTTCACCTGAGGGATGCTTGACTGGTTTTTGATACATGAATCAGCTGGAGCTGGTTCTTCATCTGTTCTTGCAGCCTTTATTTCTGCTTTAATTTTCATGACTTTTTCAGCTGTTAGGTCTCCTTTTTTAAAATCACCACTTGGGGCTTTTCATCTTCTTTGTCGCTGTGATCAGCATCTTCATCTGGGAGCTGAGGCTGGATTCTCTTAGTCTCTATGTGGGCCCTTCCCTGTACCTGACTCGCTCCTTAAAGCGGGACAGGTACCTGGTCTCGGCGGGCCTAACGTAGGACACCTGGTTCCGCTTCCTGAAACTCCTCTTCTTGCCAATCAATCAACAAACACTTTCTCCCCTCTTCCTCTCTGTAAATTTTCTGGTTAGCAAATGTATCAGGGAGGTAGATTGGAGCCTTTCCCCCCTCTACACCAGAGTTCCTTGCTGGGTGACCTTCCAAGAAAGCTGTTTCTTTTTTTCTTTTTTAAATTTGTTTTATTTAATTATACATGACAGCAGAATGCATTTCGATTCATTGTACACAAATGGAGAACAACTTTTCATTTCTCTGGTTGTACACAATGTAGAGTCACACCATGCATGAAATCATACATGTTTGTAGGGTCTCATTCCATCATCTTTCCCACCCTCTGTTTCCTTCCCTCCCCTCGTTGCCCTCTGCACAATCCAAAGTTCTTCCATTTTTCCCTGACCTCCCCGCACCCCAGCCCTGTTATGTATCAGCATCCATTTATCAGAGAAAGTATTTGGACTTTGGTTTTATTGGGAGGCTTATCTTGTTTAGCATAATATTCTCCAACTCCATTCATTTACCTGCAAATGCCATAATTTTATTCTTCTGTAATCCTGAGTAATATCCCATTGTGTATATATACTACAGTTTCTTTGTCCATTCATCTATTGAAGGGCATCTAGATTGGATCCACAATTTAGCTATTTTGAATTGAGCAGCTATGAACATTGATGTGGCTGTGTCACTGTAGTATGCTGATTTTAAACTAGTTCTTTTTGTAAAAACAGTGCCATAGTATCAGCTTCTATGCACATGGGCGATGAGACCTTGCTTGGTGTCAGCGGCAGTGGTCTCCTGATCTGTTGGCTTCAGCATACCTAAACACTAGTAAAACTTATATTTTAAAATAGCACTACAAGGAAGGGGTGGCTGATAGAGGTAAGTATTGCTGCAAGTTTGATTTAGTAGTGTGGAAGTCACCAATGATCTTGACAAATGCACGTGAAAGCTCTAGTTATGTGTAAGAGAGACTGGGAGGTAAAGATGTGGAGATAATAGAATATAGGCAACTCTTTAGAGAAGAGTGTTACAAAACTGTGAAGAGAAATGAATCAGTAGCTAGAGGGAAAGGTGCGGTCCACAGTTGGCTGTATTCTTGGTTTTTATTTTAGGAAGGATGGGACAGGTAACAAATGGTAGCTTCCACAGGGAAGTGTTAGGCACACCTAGCTGAACCTAAGAATACTTTTCCTCATCAAAATGGAAATATAACAGATGGGCCCTGTGGTACATGCCTGTAATCCTAGTGACTCGGAAAGATGAGGCAGGAGGATTGCAAGTTCCAGGCCAGTATGAGAAATTTTGTGACATTGTCTCAAAATAAAATAAAAAGAACTGTGGATGTAGCTCAGTGGTAGAGTGCACACACACAGGAAATATACTTTTAAAAGGTATCATCTGAAGCACTTACTGACTTCCCATTTTTAGTACTTATGAGCTTATTAGCATCTACGCACTTATGAGTAGAACTTATCAACTTCCTATTTTTAGAACATGAAAGGATGACATAACATAGTTCTAGTAACAAGAAAGGACTCCTGAATCACCCATCACTGGCTTTAACTTCTCCTTCCTCACATATCCAAGGGGACTTTTCTGGAATACTGTGTCCTTGGTGAAACAGGGACAGACAAAAGTACTTTCTGATCAGAATTCTTCCACATTAAACTTTCTTCTAAGAAATATGTGCTCCATGAAATGGTTAAAAGCTCAGTTTCTAAAATCAGACACATCTAGTTTCAAAGTCTGGGGTTATAAATTATTAGCCTCTAACTCCTTGGACAATTTTTGGAAACTTTGTGTTTTATTTTCCTGGAATGCCAATAATAATAATAACATCCACCTCAAGGCAGACTCTTGGGGGTCATATTAGAGCTATTCATCTGTCATCTGCCAAATCCAGTCCATGCCTTAGTTGTTACTTCTGAGACAGGAAGATAGATCTTCCATAGGCAGCCAGGATAAGGGCCTTGGAGAAGGACAGGGGACATCATGCCAACCTGAAAGGAGACATTGGGTCTGAAAGACATCCTGTGACTTGCTACTCCTTGCCAGCATTAACCACAATGCCTTCTTCTGACCTAGAATACATGCTTCTATTCTTTACATCTTCAATCACAACAGCCCTTCCTTAGTTACCCTGGCCCTTACTCCTAGCAACAACTGACCACAAGCAGACCTCTACCTGAAATGCTTCCTCTAATAGAGGTGTCAGAAACAACCGGATGAGAACTGTTCTCTTACTTATGTAAATAAAGGATTGAAATTATGCACTACTGATTGACTTACTAAGCCTGGACCTTGAAGAGCTTGATTGGCCCACGCTGGCATCCCTCAACCCCAATCATCTTTGCTGGGCCATCAGACAGGCCTTTAAAAACCCCTAGACAACAGATACCCATTGCCATCCCTCTTGGAGCCCCTCCCCTTCGGGAGCTCTGCTTTCTTTCTATTATTGTAATAAATCCCGTTAATTTGCTCTCATCCTATGTTCCTGAATTTCATTCCTTGAATTCATGAGACAAAGAACCCAACTGCTTAACTTCCTTTTGCACTTCTACCTCCTTGATACTTCTTAGATGACCTCTGTTTTCCGCACCCCATGATCATAACCTCGATTCATCTTCTTCTCATTTCTCCTTGTCTCACTGCAGAGCCTCCTCACTGCTTCTTTCCCTTCTCATCTTGCTTTCCTCTGCTCTGTTCTTCATTCACTGAGGTGGAGAGCAAAAACACTGGAGTCATCCTTACATCTGATTCACCAACAAATCCTGTAGACTCTTCCTTCAGTTGTATCCAGAACATGACCTCTCCTCGCCACCTTCATCGCCTGCACTGCTTCCTTACCAGTCATCATCATCTCATATGGTGTTGCAATAGTCTGATAACTGGACTCTATGATTCTAATCTCGCCTGCCTGAAGTGGATTCTTAACACAACAGGAAGAATGATTCTTCAAAAATATGAGTCATATCATGTGTGCTTAAAAATCTCCTGGTGGTTTAACATTTCACATAGAGAAAAGCCCAAAGTTCTTCCAGCAGCCCAAGCAAGAGGGGCCTCTGTCTTGGAACCCATCCTTTGGAGGCTCCAATGATGGACATGCCTCTCCCTGCAGTGTGAGGTGTTTGTAGGACCAAGAGGGCTCTTCTGGAAGCTTTTATCTCCCCACCTCTGTCCCTCACAGTCTGGGTCTTTGGGATTTGGAATTCCCTGTCTGAATGGCTTTAAGCCCGCTCCCAGGCCCTTGTGTCTTCCTCCTAAGATCCAGCTCCCAAGGACAGATCTGGCAATGAGCCAGTTTCCATACTCTGGACACTTTCATTGCTCTTTCTGGTAATATTGTATTTTTCAAAATTGCAACAGCAACTCTACCCTCTCCTCAACATTTTTAACATTCCTTACCCATCTCTTAATTCCCCAAAGCAGTCATTATTATCTAATATATCATATAAATTTACATCTTTTTGATATTGTTGCCTATCATACTTCATATGAATACAAGTACTAAGAAGGTGGGGATCTTTGCTTTGCTCATTGTTATGCCTTCACCCCCTAGAACACTAAGTAGACCCTCGGCATTTGTTGAATGAATTACCCTTTATATAGTAGGCAAAATAACATCCAGAATAATCAAATCCAATGATGTCATTCCTGCTAAAAAGACTTTAACAGCTCTCAATATCTACGAAGTAAAGTCCTCCTTAGTGTGGCCTGCGAAAACTTCCCTGATCCGGCCTTCCTGCTTCAGCCATATGGAACCATAAGCATTTTCCAAGAGTAGTACCTCATGACTATTTTGAGAATTCCAATCTCAATTTACTTTTTCTAACCTTATTTTTCCTGTACCTTAGTTTTATCATGAACTTTAAAAAATTGTATTGTGTGTTACATTTTTTGTTAAGAGGCCTTGAACTTTTATACTTCCAACACAAGCCTTTCTTAACTACCTCAGGGGATCCCCTCTGCCTCATATATTCTATTTCCTTCTAGTGTTAGTATTTTACTCATTACTGGTATAAGTTGCTATAGTTCTGTCTTCCCTGCTAGAACAAGAGCTCCTTATACTTAATTCGGTTTTCATAACTTTGTTGAATGAACAAAGAAATGAATGGTTGCATGTGAAGCATATGGAAAACAATGACTCCCAGGGGAAAAGGGCAACAACATTGTCCCCAGGGACAATGGACAATGGGTGGACAATGGGTCCCCCGGGAGAAAGAAAACAATGGGTTTTGGACTTTCACCATTTCCCAGCAACAATGGACTTTGAACTTGCACAACGGCTCCCCCTGACTTGGGCTTTGAACATGTACAACTGTTCCCCCTGATGGCCCACGGAGGCATTCTCCTCTGATTCAAGTCTCACTTAAACCCTATAAAAATCAGATCCCTCTTGTAACCAGTTGCCATTTTCTCTCTTGAGAATGTGCTGCTCTGATGCTTAACTCTGCCACTTAATAAAAGACATGACTGATCCCTTGAGGTCTGCGCCCGTTTCGGTTATTTTTACTTTCATTATGGTGCCGAAACCTGGGAATGTAAGAGGTCTTTACCCCTCCCAGTCCTAAGAAACCTCTTCCGTAACAGTCATGTTAAACGTTCCATGAGACCTGGGAAGTGACCATTGATTGTCAGGCACTCCTATGGTTCTCTGAGGTCGGGGAAGCCCCCAGCTGGCTCCTGTGGCTACCGCTGAATTCCCAGACTGACTGTTCCCCTGCTTTCCTCCTGCATTATAGAAGGAGAGCTTTCACACTCTTCTTAGTCCACTTGGGCTAAACAGTGGCTGGTACACCATCTGAAACTGATAGCATCCTTGCATCCTTGGGCTAGGTTTTTGCTGCTTTATTGCTATGTGGACAGAGCAAGGATCTGTATTGGGTCCTTTATTGGTGTTCGAGGCATCCTCCTTCTAACCCCCTCCTCTCCAATTCCTCCCTTCTCTGACACATTTAAGACCTCCTGATCAGAGATTGCTTTGGCCGTTTTGTTCCTGCAAGCAACACCGATCTTCTCGTTCTTCAGAAAGGTAAGATCCCTTTTATTCTCTTGCAGAGGCACCTTGCCTGACACCTCTGCCTTTGGCTTGTTGGGACCCTCGGGGATCCCCCCACCATTGAGATTGTAGAAGGGGATGCCCTCTCATTCTCTGGTGGAACTGGTCTGGTGATGGTAGACATCAAAGGATGCTTTGATCTCAACCACCACTCCAATCAAACCTCTCCATCATGGGAGCTCCCATCCTGTGGGACTCCCCCTTAGGTTGCCTCATAAATACTTTAAAGAACCTCTACCTCATTAGGCTTAGTACTTAGATCTGGATGCAATATAAACTAGACAACTTAAGTCAATAGTCTGAATTCTGAATTCAGGACCTTCGATCCAAAAATTCTCCAGGATTTAGATAATCACCTCCAATGAAATGGCAGATGGTCTGAAGTTCATTATTTCCAAGCCTTTTTTTTTTTTTTTAACCTTCATTTAAAGCCCTCTTTGTGCCAGCCCTGCTCTGCTCTACAATTAATTCTCACTGATTCCCCACTTCATAAGCCCCCTAGATCAGGTCCTGACCCCCTGCCCTCTTCTTCATTCAAAATTAAGAGATGAGTTGGATTCCCCTTCACCCCGGTGTTGGGAATGTCAGTCCTGACTTGCTTCAGTTTCTTTTCTGTGGGAGAAATTTGGTGCATGGGACAGAAGATGGCTTGAAACAACTGAAGGCAGGTGGCCAGGGCCACTTCCTGGTACTGCATGAAGGCCTCATGTTCTGAGTCTGACCCTGACAGACATTAGAGGTACCAAATATCAACCATATCTGCCTCTGTTTCTGATTGCTTCTATCCTAAAGTGTCCATATGGTCTTCCTTTTAAATAGGGACCCATGATGAGAAATTCTCAAGGTAGAGCTCCCCATATCTGGTAAAGAAAAGACCAGAACATCTGTCTTACTTACTTTGGGTAAAACTACCCCTCATCTGTTCTAGTTTTTAACTAGGATAATTTGTATTTTTGAATCCAAATAATTCATTTTCTCTAGTGGACATGTCACCCAGAACACTAACAGGCTTGCCTCCCACTTCAAATTGAGGAACATAATATGAAATCATGGTCCTGTGAATATGAGGACCCCAAAGGACAAAGGGAACATGTAAGAAATTTTAGGGGCACAACCAGCTGGCAAATGTCCTCCCTTAAATTAAAATAGTTAACCACAGTTGAGAATAATTTTCTGCATCCAAACCTGGCTTGATTGCCAACTGGGAAACTGGTTTAAGACCAAAAGAAAAAGTGCCACTTTTAAATTCAAGTGGCTTATGGGAACTAAATGGCTGGCTCTTTTAGCGCCCCTTGGCAATCTACCATGCTACTTTGTTGGAGGCCGCTGCCCTGTAGGGCCCGCAATGGTGGCTGGCCTCGCCCTATGGCGCCGAGAAGCCCAGCTGCACGTGCTTTCTATTGGCTGACTGATCTCCTCCGCGTCCGTGCTTAGCTCGTGATCAGTACATGTCCTCATTACCCACCATTAAGTCTCCACGAGCCAAACGCCTGACCCATTAAGGTGATTGGCTGTTATATCCCATAAAGCTGCGTATTTTGTGCGGTGGCGGGAGCAAGCAAGGCAGAGCAAGCAAGGCAAGGAGGGCAGGCAGCAGCTGCGGGATGAGAAAAGAGGAGAGGCGGCCGCGGCGTGACGAGAGAGGAAGAAGAGAGAAGTGACAGCTGCACGAGAGAAAAGAAGGAGAGAGAAAGCTGCATGACAAGAGAAGAAAAAGAAGACGGCGGCGGTGGAGGAGGAGGAAAAACCAGGCACTCGGCTCAGAAGCTCTCCCATAAAAATAAAGACCTTAAAACTTCATTTGAGAGCCGAGTCTTCATTGTACTCGCTGGACGAGACAAGTGGTGCTGAAACCCGGGACCCCTCGCACCGCCACAAAAGAGGTAAGTAATCCAGGTAAAACAGCTGTTAAAACTAAACAAGTCTAGTAAAATAAGTTAAGAAAGGTTAAAGCAGTATACAGGGAGCTGGGTAAATTAACCCCCAGCGGAGCTGGGTCGAAGAGGGCCCAGGTACAGGGAACTGGGTAAAGCAACCCCCAGTGGACTGGCCAGGTATTAAGATTTTGTGTGCTTGTTGTTTGTCAAGAGTTCATGTCTTTGGTTGTATTGTATTGTTGCAGAGCGCTACTGTTTTTAGTTGTTTTAGTGTGACTTAGCATTGTAGTGTGGGTAGCATTTAAAGCTTTAGAAAATGGGTGGCGAAACATCAAGGATCAGAATGGAGGGTCCGCTTAGAGACTTATTAAAAGCAAATGGAACACCTCTAAAAACAAAGACTGCGAGGCTTTTCCTCAGAACAATAGAGGAAGCTGCGCCATTGTTTTTAGATGAGGGACTCTTAAACATACCACGGTGGGATCACTTAGGAGAGGATCTGAGAAAGAGGGAGAAAGTAGAACCATTGCCGGTGGGCACGAGCACAATTTGGAAGTTGATTTGCAGGTGTTTAAGTAACCTGAGGCCAACGTTTAAAGATACGCTAGAAAAAGGAGAAGATATTTTAGAGGAGAAAAAAGAGGAACAGGAAAAAAGAACACAAGGGATGCAAGGGCTAAACTTTGAGAGAGGAGGACCCCCAGGATCATGTTTCCACTGTAAACAACAAGGACACCTTAAAAAACAATGTCCCCAGTTAAAACAGCAAGACAGACCCCAGAGAAGGCCTAAACCTGGAGTCTGCCCAAGATGTAGAAAGGGATATCATTGGGCTAGTGAATGTAGATCTATGATAGATGTAGATGGTAACCCTATCCTTCCTCGTGGAAGTTCAAAAAACGAGGGATGGGGCCCACAACCCCAGGGCCCGGCACAAATGTATGGGGTGATTCAAAAAGTGGCCAGGACACATTATCCAGTGACAGACCAAGGAGAGTGACACCAGGAAGTGCAAGACTGGACCTCTGTTCTACTACCAGAGCAATACTAACGCCAGAAATGGGAGTACAAGTCATACCTGTTGACTTTAAGGGTCCCCTACCTGAGAACACCATGGGGCTATTATTAGGCAGAAGCTCCAGTGCACTCAAAGGATTAATGATAGTTCCAGGAGTCGTAGATCAAGATTATACAGGAGAAATTAAAGTGCTTGCTTCATCACCTCAGGGCATTATTTCCATTTCTCCGGGAGACCGAATAGCTCAGCTTTGTATACTACCTAGTCTTCATGGCTCATTCCCGTCACAACAACGTTTTAGGGGAGATAAGGGTATGGGATCTACAGGTATTGATTTGGCCTGCCTTACTATGGAACTAAAAAACAGACCCATGTTAGAATTAATTGTAAAAGGAAAAATTATAAATGGATTGTTAGACATGGGAGCAGATACAAGTATCATCGCAGAAAAAGACTGGCCAAAGGATTGGCCCACACAAAAGGCAAATCAAACATTGAGAGGATTAGGTATTGCCACAGAACCAAAAAAGAGCTCCATGTGGCTACAATGGAAAAGCCCAGAAGGTCAAGAAGGACTTTTCCAACCATATGTCTTAGAACAAATCCCGGTGACATTATGGGGTAGAGATATTTTAAATCAAATGGGGATGAAAATAACCACAGAAGGAATATACAGTGAACAAGCACAAAACATAATGAAAAAACAAGGGCACAAGTGGGGAAAGGGCTTAGGAATCAATGAACAAGGCATAACGGAACCAATATCAATTAAACAAAAAGGTGATAGACAGGGATTGGGTTTTTCCTCGGGGCCACTGATGAAATAATTAAAATAAAATGGAATATAGAAAAACCAATCTGGGTCCCTCAGTGGCCCCTAAATACAGAAAAACTTAAAACGACCCAGGAATTAGTACAAGAACAATTAGAGGAAGGGCATATAAGGCCCTCCACATCACCTTGGAATACCCCCATATTTGTTATAAAAAAGAAATCAGGTAAATGGAGATTATTGCATGACCTAAGAGCCATCAATGCCGTAATGCAATCCATGGGGCCAATTCAGTTGGGCCTACCAGTCTTATCAGCATTACCAAAGGACTGGAAATCAATAATATTAGATATAAAGGATTGCTTTTTCTCTATTCCTCTCCACCCTGAAGACATAGAAAAGTTTGCTTTTAAGGTCCCCTCCATTAATCATGGACAGCCTGATGCCAGATATGAATGGAAAGTCCTACCCCAAGGGATGGCCAATAGTCCAACCATATATCAAATTTATGTAAATAGTGCTTTAATACCAATTAGAAATAAGTACCCAGATATAATTATATACCATTATATGGATGATGTATTAATTTGCCACCCAGAACAAACAATACTAGATAAGGTATTTACTGATCTAATCAGTCATTTAAAGACAAGAGGACTTATTATAGCACCTGAAAAGATACAAAGACAACAAGTTCAAGAATTTTTAGGCGCTAAAATAAACAGCACAATCATTACACCCCTAAAAACTTCTCTTAGACTCGACCATCTTAATACCTTAAACGATTTTCAAAGGTTATTAGGTGATATTAATTGGATAAGGCCTTACCTTAGATTAACTACTCAAGATTTAGGACCATTATTTAATATCTTAAAGGGAGATGCTCATCCTTCTTCACCCAGAAAACTTACAGAGGAGGCCAGAAAAACCCTAGATGTAGTACAAAAAAGACTAGACGAGGCACAGGTTGATCGTATAGATCTGTCAGCATCTCTATCACTCATAGTACTTCCAAATAATTTAGTCCCTACAAGAGTCCTCTGGCAACAAGGGCCTTTAATGTGGATACATTTACCCTACTCTCCAGGAAAAACAATAGTTTCTTATCCTGAAGCAATGGCACAAATAATATTCAAGGCATTAAAATCAGCCATCATAGTATTTGGGAAATCTCCAGACAAGATAATAACCCCATATAATTCAGAACAAATTTCTTACTTAAGCAATAATAACAATGATTGGGCAATTCTTATGTTCACAACTGCTGCCCAATTTGACAATCATTATCCAAAACATCCATATATACAATTTTATCTAAGAAATCCTGTGATTCAAATAAAAATTACAAAAAGGGAACCTATAAGACAAGCAGTGGTAGTGTTTACTGATGGTTCCAATAATGGTACTGGAGCATATTTTCATAAAGACAAAGTATAAACATTTCTTTTTCCAAAGGCTTCTGCACAGCAAATAGAATTATTAACAATAGAACAAACATTAAAAGATTTTCATAAAGTTCCTATAAATACTCTGTCAGATAGCCATTACGCTGTTAATGCAGTTCAACAACTGGAAGACGCCTGTCTAATCAACAAAAATTCCACCATATCCAACATACTCTTAGCATTACAAAAACTCATTTGGAGTAGAACAGAGCCATTCTACATAGGACATTTAAGAGCTCACACAGACTTGCCAGGTCCATTAACACAGGGCAATAATATAGCTGATCTAGCTACAAGGGATCCTCATGTTTTTTCTATAATAGAAGAAGCACAAAACTTCCATAGTAAATTTCATGTAAATTCTAAAACCTTACAAATAAAATTCAATATAACCAAAGAACAAGCCCGAACCATTGTAAAAAACTGTAATAATTGTGTAACATACATAAATTCACCTAATAATAGCATTAATCCAAAAGGCCTATTGCCCAACCATCTATGGCAGATAGATGTAACACATATTCCAGAGTTTGGAAATCTCAAATTTGTTCATGTAACTATTGATACCTACTCAGGGGTTATATTTGCTTCATTACATAGTGGAGAAAAAAATAAAAGACGTAATATCACATTGCTTACAGGCCTTTGCGACTTGGGGAAAGCCTAAACAATATAAGACAGACAATGGGCCTGCATATATTTCTGCATCATTTAAAAATTTCTTAAGTACCTTTGATATTTCCCATTCCACTGGAATTCCATACAATCCTATGGGACAAGGAATCATTGAAAGAGCCAATCAAACAGTAAAGGCTGTTTTAAATAAACAAAAAGGGGGAATAGGAGACACATACAGGTCTCCTAAAGATAAACTAAACATAGCATTATTTACTTTAAATTTTTAAAATTTGGACAAAGATGGAAAAACAGCCGCAGATAGACACGAAAATCCTACAGCGGCTCCAAAGGTCCTTGTACAATGGAAGGATGTACTCAATGGACAATGAAGAGGCCCGGATCCAGTGTTATTCTGGAGTCGAGGCTCCATATGTGTTTTCCCGCAGGGTGAAAAACACCAGTCTGGATCCCAGAGAGATTAACAAGACCCGCATCTAAGACGTCATCATCCTTTACCATTAACTAATACCTCTTCTATTCTTCCACCTATTTTTAGTACCAATGCTTCGACAGGATTGCCTGTAGTTCTCTTTGATTCACAGACCGTTCTTTTAATGCTACATCTTTTTCTTTACCAGGATGATGTTCAGTTAGGAATGAAATGTGTCAATCTTTATGATAACTGGCTTCTGCTTCCTAACACAAAAGGATATACTAATATACAGTCTTTTTTCAGTCTTCTGGGAGTGGAACATAAATTGTGCCAGTGGAACTCCTCTAATTGGGACAATTCTTCTTTCCTATCTGCTACTCAGTCTTTTACCTGTAATGGAAGCATAACCTTTCCTCCCATTCCAGTTTGTGTGTCACCCCCTTTCATGTTTCTATTAACTAACCATAGTACTACCGTCCTAAATTGTTCTGATGCTAACGTAACTTGTTTCCTTTCACAATGTTGGAATACCTCCCAGTTTTCCGTTGCAGTAACCAGTCTCCATAACTGATGAAGAGCTGCCTATGATTTTGTCTAGAAACAAAAGAGACTTCGGCATTACAGCAGCAGTGGTTACAGCGGTGGCTGTGTCTGCTGCTGCAGCTGCGGTAGCAGCGACAGCATTAGCTACTACAATACCAATAGCCCAAGCTGTCAATAATATAGCTGAAAGAGCCGCCTCAGCTTTACAAACACAAAAGGTTATTAATGCCCACTTAAAAGCTGGCATAACTGATCTTATACTCCTGATAACCTTACCACTCAATTATGATTAGAGACTGAAACATGGGCAGACATCATGGCTCTTGGAATACTTATGGTACTGGGTTTGGACTAATGATCTGATGCCTTATGCACGTAAGATGCCAACAACAGGGAGAACGTCAGACCATCAAAATGGCACTTATGGCGCTTAAAACTGGCACATCTCCCCAGGTGTGGCTAAATATGCTGGGTCGGTAGCCAATGACGGGTAAGCAAACAGAGACATATATCAACCTAAGACAGGTCCTCATCCCAAGATGGGTGAGATACCAACGACGGGTAAGAAGATGTTCTGCTGTTATGCAACCTAAGACAGGCACAATCCCAGGGATCCAGAGTCACAGATAGGCTCATGGGGGCCCATACCAACCTAAGACAGGGTACTGACGCCTGTAGGTCAGAATTCCGATGACGGGTAAGGATGGTGCTCGCCACATGAGCTATCATGATGACCTGATCCTAAGCCATTAATAAAACAGAAAGGGGAAGATGTTGGAGGCCGCTGCCCTGTAGGGCCCGCAATGGTGGCTGGCCTCGCCCTATGGCACCGAGAAGCCCAGCTGCAAGTGCTTTCTATTGGCTGACTGATCTCCTCCACGTCCGTGCTTAACTCGTGATCAGTACATGTCCTCATTACCCACCATTAAGTCTCCATGAGCCAAACGCCTGACCCATTAAGGTGATTGGCTGTTATATCCCATAAAGCTGCGTACTTTGCGTGCGGCGGGAGCAAGCAAGGCAAGGAGGGCAGGCAGCAGCTGCGGGATGAGAAAAGAGGAGAGGCGGCCGCAGCGCGACGAGAGAGGAAGAAGAGAGAAGTGACAGCTGCACGAGAGAAAAGAAGGAGAGAGAGCTGCGCGACAAGAGAAGAAAAAGAAGACGGCGGCAGTGGAGGAGGAGGAAGAACCAGACACTCGGCTCAGAAGCTCTCCCATAAAAATAAAGACCTTAAAACTTCATTTGAGAGCTGAGTCTTCATTGTACTCGCTGGACGAGACACTACTTTCTTAACAAGTTGCTCCCTAAATACTACAGCACAGGGAGAAAAGATGGAATGATCTCACATATAGAAGTCTTCTTTACCCTGAGAATATTTACTTAAGAATTTCAGAGCTCTCTCATGCTTTCAAGATCTGAACTGACTTTATAATCTGAGACAAAAGTGCACTCTGATCTGATAAAAATGTTCTGCATGCTCCTTTACTAGAGTAATTACAATTCACTTTATGCCTAGCATTTCCAACTATAGAGGCCTCTGTGTTTAAGGCATAATGTGAAAGTCTGATGAGCTCTATTTTAATTTCTACTAGTTTAAATTTATTAGAGGCTTTAATAAACATCTGTATTGTTGTCTCCTACCTGTGGAGGCCTACCTACAATCAGCTACAAGATCTCTGTTTCCTGTTTGTCTTGTATATTTGTGCATATCTGTGTATTGTGTCGATGTGTCTACATAGGTGCTTGTGTCCATGTATCATGTACATGGAATCAAAATTGGCATACAGATGGAAGAGCACTCATAAGGAAGGATAGTAAACAGAAATTATTACCTCATGTGCATATATGACTGCATGACTGATGTGATCCTACAATATGTATAATCAGAAAAGTGAGAAATTACACTCTAATTATGTATGACTTATCAAAATGTATAAAAGCATTCTATTATCATGTATGACAAATCAGAACAAATAAAAATTTAAAAAAAATAAATTAAAATTTAAAAGAGAAATGAATCTGAATACCCTTTTCATGTGACTTTAAAAGTTCAATTTAAATTAGGTAAACAGATGAGAGTAAAGATGTCTTTAAAATTACAAGTTTTTCTAGGAAGTCAGACAATAGTATTGGTTTCTATAAAATATCTAGAATGTAATATCCATTGTTTCTAGGACTATTAACTACACTTGTTGATATCTTGGTTTTTATAGTTAAAAATGAGTAAATTAGATTTAACATCAACATCAATGGAATTAATCATAAATATATTTGTTAAAGGAGACGTTTGATTAGCTTACAAAGTTAAAGTGCTTAAAAACATCAACTACTAAATATAAAATCAAGTATTCTTGACTTCTTAAATTCCATAAGGTAATATATTTAAATGTTAAATATGTTATTATAAATTGATAAATGATAAAAGAGTTTCAGATTGCTTTCTTTCTGGGTCTTCACTAAAGCAAGATTACTCAGACTTAAAGTTCTAACAGATGCAATTCTACATGAAAACAGTCCAAAAATTTCATGTGTGTTTTTAATTAAAGTAGTATAAATAGCATAAAATACTTCATCTTATTAAGAGAAGTAATTGGAAAAATTCAGAAATTTCATAAGGAAGGCTTTTTCCTAAGATCAAATATTAATGTACTGATATAAAACAGAGCTTAATCCTTTATAGGTTGAAGTAACATTAATCTGCTGTATCAAGATAATTTCTTATGTCTGTTAAGTTTCATTATGTAAAGAAAATAGTCTTAAAGAAATTAGGGTTTGTATAACACTGGTTAAACAAAAACTGTTATTTTAAAGTACACTACACTACAGATTCTGAATTTTCCTAAATGTATTCATATCTTCCAAGCACACAAGTCTTTAAGTATAAGGTTTAAAAGAATGTTTTACCAAGCTGGTGCTCTTCAAACTATGGTTTAATGTAAAGGTTTGGGATTATAAAAATTATGTTTCTTAGTTCATAGCTATTATAAAAACTAAATGTTTTTACTCTTGTTAATGTCATTTTGTATTTTCCTTGTAAAGTTTATTATGTGTTAGTGCCTTACAAATATTAATATAACAACTTGAGTTAATTTGAGATAATAGGCCATCACGTATAGGACAGGCAGGATGTAAGTCTAACATCCAACACTAACACTGACACCAATAGAAAGGATAAAATTATACACATTAAAGGTAAAACCCAGTACTCTTACTTTAAGACTGATGAAACTGACTTGCTGATGTTTAAGACCAAAACTTGGAGATGAAAATGTTAAGGCATAAAAGGATCAAGAAAAGAAAATAGCCAATATTTGGCTCTTGCCCTCTGAGATTGGCTTGAAACCAGGGAACGAGGAACTTCTCTAAGGGCTTTGTGACTCTGGGACACATGACCTCCCGATCAGAGAAGTTAATGAGACCCTGGAGAATGAAAAAAACAACCAGTGCACATGCTGCAAAGAGTGGGGTCATTGGAGAAGGAGACATCCCAGATGCTTCCAAGGGAAGCCACATGGTCAAGGAGACCCCGACCCATTCTGGAGATGGCACTACAGGAGCTAAGAGGC
The DNA here is from genome assembly GCF_902686455.1 of Sciurus vulgaris. Taxonomy (NCBI): domain Eukaryota; kingdom Metazoa; phylum Chordata; class Mammalia; order Rodentia; family Sciuridae; genus Sciurus; species Sciurus vulgaris. The sequence goes on along the minus strand of NC_136476.1, from coordinate 24,733,106 downwards.
TGCTCACACATTCTCAAGAGTGACCCCCTGAGGAAACTCAGCTGACTCTTAACAATAAATAGGAAAAAGGTCAATTTGACCAGCTTGGTCTTAAACACCTAGCAAAAACACTTCTAACAAAAGTACAGCCATACCTTGGAATTAAAAAAAAGACAACAGTTCTTTTAGTGGAACTTAAGATGTACACTTGTGTCTGCCCCACAGCCCTGGTGCCCTCCAAATTCTGATGCATTTTTCCTTTGTGAGGCTCATAGTTACCCCTGCCTACCAAAAATTGGATGGGCCTCTGTACACTGGTCTTCCTTACTCCTCAATTTGATGTCTTACTAACAAGCAAAGTCTACCCATTTCAATAACAGCACACACCAGATGTGGGAGAGCCCTCCTAATTATTCCCTTATTCATAGGACCAGAGACAGTCACTGGGATTGGCACAGGAGCAGCAATTCGTTACTCAATTCATCACTATAAAAAGTTATCAGAACAGGTTACTGAAAACATCTAACAGGTTGCCAGCTCAGTATTGACCTTACAAAATTGAACTCCCTGGCATCTGTAGTCCTGCAAAAATGGTGAGGGAAGAATTATTTTTTTATGTAAACCAATTGGGAGTGATAAGAGACAAGGTTAAATAGCTCCAATACTGCCCAGAACAGTGAAGATGAGAACTAACTGATTCCTGGTAGTCCTAAGCAGTAATGGGCATCCTGGCTCCTGTAACTATGTGTCAAGATATGCATGTGTTGACCATGAAAATACTTTTGTTTGGATTCTAGATTATAATATAAAACCTTATCATGGAAGAGGGGATGATGGGAAAACTGATATGGCTGCTACTAGATTCAACGGGAATCCCATCTCCACAAACGAAAATATCAAAGCCTCAAACCTGAAAGGCACAACCCATGCCATGAGAGCAGGTCAAGAAAATAACAGAGATGTCTAAGGGGCTGTTAAGGATGTGCTAAAATTACAATCTCAGGTCCTGGCCATGGCTAATGCAAAAATACCTACTTTTGATAATGAAGAGGTTTGGGGAAGTTTGGCTGAGGAATTTTTTCCCTTAACCCTTTTAAATACTTTTCTATACATGTAGCTGGGTTACTAGCTAATTTTACTTGTACTATTAATTTTATTTCTTTTCTTGTTTTGCCTAGTCTGTCAGGCAAGATGGAGATGATGAAATCATCAGGGAGAAATGGTTCTGAAATTAATTATGACCTGCTATATACTTTAGGTGTATGTTTCCTGGCATTTTAGAAGAACATATCCTGTTTTGTCACTGGAAAAAAATGTTTTCCTAGCACTAGCAAACCAGTTAATCTTCGTCTTTCTCAAAATAAACTTCCTTCTCTATATTCTTAATTTTATACAGAAACAGCTTCTTATGAAGGTGACATGTTTAGCTCAAACAACCTCCCAGGAACATATCAAAGCCATTCTCCTCCTGCACTCACATCTGACTTTCTGAAACCACAGGAAGGGGATTTTGCCTACAATGACCTTTAGGCTCCTTCCATATATACTCCTTTTCAACCTCAACTCCAGGGTCTCCATATTCTCTGCCAGAACTCTAAAAGGTGATGGTGGTGGGGGGTGGCGGCTTCCCTACTTTGCTCCTCCTCAGCAGGAAGCAGCCAGACATGATATCAATGCCCCTATTCATTATCCCCTTTCAGAGTCTGGAACGAAGGATATGGAAAACTGGCAACAACAGCTCCCAGGGAGAAAAGAAGACAATGGGCTTTGGACTTTCACCATTTCCCAGCAACAATGGACTTTGAACTTGCACAACAGCTCCCCATGACTTGGGCTTCGAACTTGTACAACTGTTCCCCCGATGGCCCAAGGAGGCATTTTGTTCTGATTCAAGTCTCACTTAAACCCTATAAAAATCAGACCCCTCTTGTAACCAGTTGCCATTTTCTCTCCTGAAAATGTGCCTCTCTGATGCTTAACTCTGTCACTTAATCAAAGGCATCACTGATCCCTTGAGGTCTGGGCCTGTTTCCGTTATTTTTGCTTTCAGCATGCGCAACAATTTAGCATCATACTCAGGAATGAGACTGGATCCTTCCTCTTTCAGAGAAACAGAAACCTTAATTTGGCAAAACCTAAGAAAGGATTTTCCATAATCTAGTACCACTTGCAATGGAGGGGGCTGCTAATAGTATGGGTGGTCATCATCCTTGGACTTCTTAAGGAAAGGGTCCATGTTGAAACAAGGCTTTCCACAACTGTCATCAGAGTCCTAGGCCAGAGGTCTGACTCTGGGAATTACAAATCAGGTCTGGCCACTTACTCCAAAAACTGAACAGAAAAAGTAATGGTGAAAAGCAGGAAATAAACTTTGATCAATATGATCATATGAAGAAGGCAAAGCAAGGCTTGGCACCTTAGCCCTATTTTCAGGGTGGTGAGAGGAGCTTTAGGTATAAGCAGAGGAAGAATTGGGGCAGGGAACAAAAGATATGCATAATTAAGTTCTCTTGGTCAAACTATGGTCTGATAATTATTTCAGTTTTGGTTCTGTGAGGTGGCTTTGGAAAAGTTCTTATAAGGAGACAATTTCCACTTGCTACTCAGGGTAATCTATTAGACCTGTGATCCTGGAAGGGGCAATTCAATTCCTGTGAAATGACTGCTCCTACTTAAGGGGGCAGTTCATCATGAGGATTTTCTAGCAGATGTCAAACAACCACTGAAGACTCAAAGTACCACTCCAGAAGTCTGATGTAAAAACTGACAGTAGAATGTTCCTAAAAATCTTGTCTCAGTCTTGAAGGAAGATAGGTGAGGTAAATGTAGGACTAATAAACCTTGTATTAACAATTTTAGACGAATGCTCCTTAAATTGTCAACATGCCTACATGTAGAGCTAAGCAGGTCACAAAATTTAAGGTAATACAGGAGAAAAACAAAATGAAGGCAGAGAGTCCAAGCTTTATCTTGCTTTCAGTTACTCACCAGGCAGCTGCAGGTCTAAATAAAGAGTCACTGCTTTTGCAAAGGCAGCCTCTCTAATCCCTATTACAGGGATTAGAGTTCCTCCACAGGTATCTTGAGCCCCTCACCAAACTCTCTTGAAACCCTAGCCAATCTGGATAAGAACTTTGCTTTCCAGATTCCTTATGGGAGCCATGTTTTCTGAAAGAGTAGGTTTTTAGAGCCTTTAAAGTTAAGGAAGCAAAAATAAAATTAAAAAGTTATGGAGGCCTGAACTTTTTAATATGTAGGCAGACAAGTCCTGAAAGAATTTCTTTAGAGAACTTACTGGATTCATAGTCAAAATTAATGACTTCATCACATAATTTGCAGAGCATGCACTTCTTAAGCAGCATGAGCATTGTGATGGTACTTCTCCAGGAGCGAAAACAAACATGTTTAAACAACCACACCACCTCCTTAGTTTCCAATCTAAAATTCCCTTGTGTTTTATAAATAAATCTCTTACTGTGCCTTCCTGTTTGGCTGTCCATTTTCATCTTTACTGTATTGAGGGGGTAGAGATTGTAAACAGCAAAGTTCTCCAACATCTCTGTCCCTCAGCTAAGCCACAGATACTGAACAGAAATGCTTGTTCATCCTTGGACAGTATTTGGTAAACAGCAAATCATTCTTCACATTCATTGTCATTATAACTTATGAGGAAGGGTGACTAGTGATCTTTGGTCTAAAAATTGCACAAATTCTTATATGACCTCTTCTTTCACCAACCACATTAAAATCTTACTTAAGGAAAAGAACACTCAGTTTTAAGACTCACAAGGTCACCTCCTTCATAAAACCTACTCTGATTCTCCAAACATTTACTGAATCATTATACTTTCAGGGCATTTCTTTTTATCTACTTTATATTTATTGGTTTATATTTAACTTTCTCCCTAGTAGAATTTTAGCTGTTATTTTGCATATTTCTATCCAAGAAGTACTAATGTAAGTTTATTCAATTGCATTCAGAATTTATAGCTTTCCAGAGAAGTAAAGAAAACTTCAGTAAATTCTGAGAAGAGGCTTGTAAACAGAACATGAGAAAAACTTTTTCAAGCCCAATTTGCAAAGTTTCAAAATCATAGGAGGTGTGGGCAGTTTCGCTTCTTGCTTACTGTAGGCCTAGCTTTGTGTTCTCTCTGCTACCTGCTGAAATCTATTTCCAATGAAATTTGTCATGCTGCAGTAGAAAGCTTGAAATCTTTATTTTCTTCTTCTTTGTTTCTTCTCCTTTTTTAAAAAATTCAAATCATTTACTTGGTATTTACTATGTGCTAAGCTCTATTATACATAAGAAAATAAGACATAGTCAATGCTTTGAAGAAATTCTCTGTTCCATAGCACAACCAAGGTATAAACACTCAAAGCATTCAAGTAAAATGTAGATCTATATCCTGGAAGACAATTTAGGAGATGAGATTGCAATTGCCTCATTCATTACAGAGTAACCCTAGCATGGGACAATTAAGGTGCATAGTATATTTTGACATTGGCATGTAGAATAAAAAGGACATATAATCTGTCTAACGTATTATAAAGCATGACCCATAAAACTATCTCTGAGGACATTTCCACCAGCTCCTTTTCATGTCAACATCAGACTGTCCCCTGTATATTAAACAAACATTTTATCTTGGTAATTCATCTGCTATTTTTACCAAATAAATTATTTCAGCAGTTCAACAAGTGCCCAGTGACTATGTATTGCTAGACACTGGGCCAGGTAGTTGGGACTCAGAAAGTCTTAAGTGTAGTCCTTGTGTATGAGGAGCTCCAGTTCGTTGGAAAGGATCACAGGAGAAACCTGGGGAGAAGACACCTGGAAGCAGCAGGCCAGAAAGAACCTGCTGATGTATGAGAAGCCAGGTAAGGAAGGCATACAGGCCAGGTTCCTGTGGCCAGAGCCGTCAGAGTAATGCTTATCCACTCACGGAACCTCAGGTTGTAAGAGAACTTGGAGGATGTACAGGTCCATCAGTATTTGACTTTGATGAAACAGAGAGCTTCTAAACGTCTTCATGCTGAGAATAAGAACTACCTACTGGCCCACCCAGGCACCACTGACATGTTCTCTGGCTGACACAGCCCAGCAAATCTACACATGTACTTCACCCAGCTTTTGTTTCTATAAATTGTAACTGCTTCTGTAGGATCAGCAAAGAAAGAATTTAGCTATTTCTCTCTAGTTTAAATAAACTGCATAAAATACACTTTTTCTTTTTATGTTGTTTGCTTATTTCTTATGAGGATGGCTGAATCCAGCCAGCCAACATCCTGGTAGGTTCCCTTGGCTTAGATGCCAGTAACACTGATAAAATTATCTGATATGGCTCATACTGAATGTTTTTATTCTGCATTTTGGCAATTTTTGCCTGTGATTTCCTTCCACAGAGCCATAGAATTTCAGGGCTAAAAGTCCTGATTAGTAGACTTCAAGTTTCACCTCTCCACCGCCACCCCCTCATTATTCCACTCTTCGATGTAAGTCCGGGTGGTAAAAAGTGAATAGTAAGAGTTAAAATTTCTTTAATTTTTTTCTCTCTCCTCTGATTATTTTATATAAAAAAATGTCTTTTAGTTGGCCCCAAATCATGCTTTTATTATATAGTAGTTACCTGTATAAGTTAGTGAAATAATAGTTTTTTATTTTATTTTGTTTTCCTCCCAGCTTACTCTTAGAGCATCGCTTGTAAACACAAGCTGGAGTTATGGACTGCCTGCCAAAAGGATAATCACAAACAGATGTCAGTTGTATAAAAACATTTTTAAGTTCTTAACCTCTTCAAAGTCTGTAAGATGACAAATACATCAGGAATAAACTTTTCTAGAGTGCATATTTTTGGTATAGAAAATATTGCACCTCATAAAACTGTCCAACAAGAATAATAAGCATTGGGACAAGTAAGAGAAATCCTACTATTTTGGGAACGGAAGAAAATTCACTTGTTTGTACCCCTGAGCACAATTTCTGAGGCAGAATTTTGCCTGCCTCAAACAATGGAGAGCAAAGATACACCCACACCTCCCCCACCCCAGCAGCCTCACCATAGTCTACAGCACAAACTCAGAAGTATGAGAAAACCTCAACCCACTCAGTACTCACATTGGGACTTTGCACGGTTCCTCAGGAAAAGACCAAAGAAAATCAACATAACTGTTGCTATTGGCATCAGATTCTATTAAAGAAACCAACAAGAATAGCCAAAATCAAAACTAAAGCAATCAGCGAGAAGTAGCACCAGCCCTGGATCCTCTTTAGCTGGGAAATAGGAGGTGTAATAAAGATCTGTCAGAATTTGGGGTTAACATATTAAATAAGAAAAGATGTAATCATGTAACTGAGCTCAGTTTTCCTGTAACATGAGGGTAATTCAAACCAGAACAGTATCTGGGGAACTGATAGAAGCCTGCATAGGGGCAAGTTTAGTTTTGCTTTCAGTATCGTTTCTCTGTGTGCAGATGGCCTTGAGTTGTGTCCCCTGTGAAACTGGTGCACATCGCAGAGTAGGGGAAAGGGAGGGAAAAAACGAACACCAGCTGGTCCTAGACATGTGCCAGGAATTTTATATTGTCATTTTTATCTATTTCCTAGGGCTGCTATAATAAATTATCACAAACTGGGTGGCTTGTAACATCAGATGCTTATTTTCTCATAGTTCTAGAAGCTGGGATCTGAGGTCCAGGTGTCACATGCTCCCTCTGAAGGATCTAGGCAAGAAGGCTTCCCTGTCTCTTCCTGGCTTCCTCCCCAGGTGCTGCTTGGCAGTCCTCACCTGGCAGTCGGTGGCATGCCTTGCCTCATAGGGGCAACACTCCAATCTCTGCCTGCATCTTCACACAACCTCTTCCCTTGGGTGTCTCTCTATGTCCTCTCCTCTTCTTATAAGGACACCAGTCATTGGATCAGTGCCCACCTAATCCAGTATGAGTTTACCTAAACTAATTATAGCTAGAAACCCCCTATTTTCCTTCTGAAAAAGTAGGGCTTTATTTTTTTCTCTTGGTTTCTTATTTTCTTTTTACTCCATCCCTTGAATAAGAAGAAATGACTGCAAAAGGGAATGGCTGCCTCAACCACAAGAAAGGTCCCTGTTCCTGGAAGCTGTCCTTCCTCTGGAGACTCCAACCAGGTCTCCAGGCTTGTGGTGGACCTGCTGTGCTTTTACTCCATTCTCTTTCTCCAGCAGTAGGGACTGGCTGAAGAATAGACACCCAGTCCCTGATTCTGAGAGTTTAGTGTCTGTGGCATCCATACCCCACCCCACCAGAGTGCCTGTCCCTCTAGGAGTGAAGTACACACCCCTCTGCTCCTCTTCCTCTATCTCTGAAAACCTTCTCCCACAGGCCCACCTTACCTACTGACGTTCCTCAGGGCAACTCAGCATTTTTTATAAAAGCTTATATTTGAGGAAACAGATTCATCTAGGCACAAGAGAAAACCCAAGTATTTTCATATCAGGGCCAAACAAAACTCAAACTAATATCTCAGCACACTGGCCTGCCTCAGAAAAATCTATATGCCTAGAAAAACTACCAGAGGGGTAGATACTAAGTGTTAATGGGGGCATTTATGAGTAGAGGACTTGTATGTGATTTTGCAGTTGCTTTTTAAAATTGTCTTACATTTTCTGTCCACCATGAACACAAATTACTTTTAAAAATACATAGAAATAATGTTTAAAAGCAGCCATGGAGAGTATAGTTAGATTACTGAATAATACTAGCTAAGAAAACATTTTACAAACTCACAAAGGGTTTATGTGTTTCTAATTAATTTTAATTATTTAATAAACCATCCATAAGCCCTTTGATCTTAAATTAGAAACACACAACTGCTCTTTGCTTTGTTCGCTTTATAAATGAAGGTCACTGAGAGGCGTAGCTATTGTGTGTGTATGCGTGTGTGTCTGTGTGTTTGTGTGTTGTGTGTAGATTCAGATCCCTTGAATTTCACTGATACTTGGTAATAGAAATATTAGAAATTAGGTCATAAAAATATTGTATTATAATATGCATAATAATGATCTCATTGGTATACATCACCAGACTACTAGGCTCCTTCCATTTATAGAAAGGAAATTTGAGGCATGGAGAAATTACAGAACTTAATCAAGATCACCTTGTGAATGTGTTGGAGAGCAAGATATGCCCTGGAGTCTAAATGGCAGTGGAGGGTCTGCCACCATCTTCTTGCAACCTTGCCTGAAGAATTTCAAGGTGTCACACTTAATTGTAGACAAGAGGTTATTAGGGTAAAGGGAAGGGAAAAGAGGGGCACTCTCAAGGAAGAAAGGAGAAAGTGGGTCCTCTCAGAGAGGTGAGGGGCAGCCGCCTCCTGCTCTCCAGTTATATTGAGGGGGTCCCAGGGAAGTTTCCCAAGAGACACCCTCAGGTCTCTTGACTTTTGACTAACAGCAGGATTGCATCAGACTTTCAAGTCCCCACTGTGCATGGTCTTACCACCTGGAGAGGAGGTTTTACTATGATAATGACATGCTCAAGATCCAGGCAACTCTGGGTTACTTTGGTCAGTGCTGACCAGTTCTAACTGGAACTTGCTCTTACAGGTTGTATGGTTGAAGGGCTTTGCTCTACTTATCCTATCTTCATAAATCCTGCAATCTGGTCTGTGTAATCACAAAAGTGCTCCCTTCAGGGTAACTTGCGCTTTTCTTATCAGCAGGGAGGAATGTTTTAGACTGCATTTCTCCTACAGATAACAGGTTGTTTACTGAGGAATATAGCTTATCCTAATGACTTCAACCAGGCAGGACCAGCGTAGTCTCAGATAAATTGCATTTTTTTTTTGGTATTGGGGATCAAACCCAGGGGTGCTCTACCACTGAACCACACCCCTGATTCTTGTTATTTTTTTGAGACAGGGTCTTGCTAAGTTGTTGAGGCTGGCCTCAAATTTGTGATTCTCCTGCTTCAGCTTCCTGAATTGCTGCAAATTACAGGTATGCACCACCACACAAGACTGGTAAAGTGCTTTTTAAAAGTAGGCCTAGAGGCTTGGGAGGTTGAGTTAGGAGGATCACAGGTTCAAACCCAGTCTCAGTAACTTAGCGAGGTCCTAAGAAACGTAGAGAAACCCTGTCTCAAAAAAAAAAAAAAAAAAAAAAAAAAATGGACAGGGGAAGTGGCTCAGTGATTGCCTCTGGGTTCAATCCCCAGTACCAAAAATAAGTAAGTCAGTAAGTAAATAAATAAATATAAAAAGAAAGAAAGACAAGAAAGCAGGTGGGTGTCAGTGCAGTAAGGCCCAGTCTGTAGAATTATTCCCTTTAACTTCATGTTCCCCCTGCTCATATCTGTCTGTTACCAATCCAGTATATTATAGAAGGAGGAAGAAATGCTACCACAATTTTTTTTTTCTAAATTCAGTGTAACATAAACTCAGTGCAATGCAAAGGATGCAATCCATAGAATGTGATGTGATGCAAACGTTTATGTGAAGCACCTAGAACAGTGCCTGCCACATGGTGGGCACCAAATCAATGTCAACTAGTTTAAATCTGAAAAAAAAAAAAAAAAAAGTTCAGTCTTTCTCTTTTCACTTGAATTTATGGGGTGGGGGGCATGGAGCCTGAGAATGCATACACACAGACTGACACAGACTGAGGATAAGAAAGCTTGGTCAGTCACTTAAAGCACAATAGGCTTAGGATCCCATCAGGTCTCTGCAGCCTGCTGTCAAGGGAAAGGGAGATGGTAGTTCTGGGTAGAGCAATTGAGATGCTTGCTTTCAGAAGAACAAAACTCTAAATTTGGCTTATTGATTGAAGAGAACTTCAAAATAAAAGGAGGTTTATTGTAAGTGTATCAGGTTGAAGGTTGAGATGAGGCACTAATGAAGCACTCTTCCTGTCCCAGCTCACCCCCTCCCCCAAGTCACTGAAAAGTGAAGAAATAACTAAGGAGTTGGGTACAGTGGCACACACCTATAATCCCAGTAGGTTGGAGAGCTGAGGCAGAAGAGTGGCGAGTTCAAAACCAGCCTCAGCAAAAGCAAGGCACTAAGCAACTTAGTGAGACCCTGTATCTAAAATACAAAATAGGGCTGGGGATGTGGCTCATTGGCCAAGTGCCCCTGAGTTCAATCCCCACCACAAAAGAAAGAAAAAGAGAGAGAGAGAGAGAGAGAGAGAGAGAGAGAGAGAGAGAGAGAAATAACCAGAGAGATAGCTCCTAGTTAAGAAAAAGTTAGAGTATACAAAGGTCAAATTTCAGTAAGGCATGATTTCTTGAGTCTCTCAAGTGCAGGGGTGAAGCAAGAAGTGAGGGCAAGAAAACCGAGAGGGATGTGAGAGGCGGAACAGGCCTGCTGGCCTTTAACAAGGAAATGAGAGAACTCCTGTGTCAGGGAGAAGGTTCTAAGTGCCTGAAGATGCAAAATGTCCTCTTCCCCTCTCATTCTTGGAGAGAAAAAAGGGGGTGCTGGACACACCTTTAAAGTTTGAGAGTGCCTGACAAACATATTAATACTAACTTTTTACCCAAATTTTCTGAGGGTGGGGGTTCACTGTATCTGCCATGCCTGAGGGTGCAAAGGGATTTGGTGTTGTACTTAGGGATGAAGAAAATGGAAACAGCCCTTATCCCAGGACCCTGAGACCTAGGAACTACCAAGACACCAACACTTACTGTGACTCTGGGTCATGCAAAAGGGAGGGAAGCCAGTGGCACAGGAACTTATCAGAGGCTATTAACAGTAGACTGAACCAGGATGAGACTGGACATTTCCTCCTCTCACTCCAAGATCACAGGGCTACCAGTTTAGTTTGTTTGGGGAGGAGAAAGTTTTGGAAAAGACACAGGATTAGAATTTTAAATTGGACTCAGTTGGTTCCTCCAAATGTTAAACATGGAGTTACAGTATGATCCAGTATTCTCCTCCTTTCTATATATATGCAAGAGAAGTGTAAATATATGTTCACACAAAAATGTCTACACAAATGTTCATAAGCAGCATTATTCATAATAGGCAAAAGTGGAAATGACCCAAATGTCCAGAAACTGATGAATGGGAAAGAAATTGAATTATATTCACACAACAGAATTTAACAGTCTTAAAAAGGTGTGAAGTTCTGACACAAGATATGATGTGGATAAACATTGAAAATATTACGCTATGTGAAAGAAGCTAGTTGCAAAAGACTATTTATTGCATAATCCCATTTACCTCCAGCATAGATAAATCCATACAGGCAGAAAATAATTAATGGTTGCTTAAGATTGGAAGGTATGAGAAGAAGTGGGTGGGTGGGTGGGGGTGACTGTGAAAGGGTACAAAGTTTCATTTCAGGATGAAAATGTTTAAAAATTGATTGTAGTATTGGTTGCACAACTCTAAAAAACATTTAAATGGGTAAATTGTGTGATATATGACTTATATTCCAAAAGCCATAGGAAGCATGGGAGTAGTCTGAGTCATAACAAGTGATCTGTAAATTGTGAAGGTCACTCACTATCCTACAGGCTAGGAGGGTTTGACAGAAAACTATTGGTAACGGTTATTAGAAAAATAAAATATTTCAATGAATTGAGTTTCCTCAATCCAACTGATGACATGAGTATGGGCAGAACTTGAAACTGTCAGAAATAAGATAATGCCAATGCCTGCCACTTCCCTTGCATACCTCTCATAGTTCATGGAGTTTTTCTCCCCCTCAGCTCATCTCTACTTATGAGAGATGCTGAGACCCAGGTGTGGTGGCACATGCCTGTAATCCCAATAACTCAGGAGGCTGAAGCAGGTGGATTGCAAATTCGAGGCCAGTCTCAGCAACCTAGGCAGGCTCTAGGCAACTTGGTGAAACTCTTTCTTAAATAAAATGGGCTGGGGATGTAGCTCAGTGGTTAGGCATCTTGGTTTCAGTCCTTGGTACCAAATGAGAGAGAGAGAGAGAGAGAGAGAGAGAGAGAGAGAGAGAGAGAGAGAGAGAGAGAGAGAGAGAGAGAGCAGAGAGGCAGATGAGAAGAAAGACAGACAGGCCTGACTAGTGTCCTGGTCTTGGTTCCAGTCCCTTCTGCAGACTGGGTTGTGGCCCCAGTCTCAGGTTTGGCTGGATACCCATATGTACTTAGCACATTCTGCTCAAGTGGCTGGCTGTTACATCAGAGGACTCTGTGAGTAGAGAAGGGCATGCTGACCCAGTTCTTATCTCATTTGTAGATCAGTGAGGTCAAGATAGACCCAAGGAACTATATGATCTAGAGCCTGTTCTTTTCTTTCCTGATTTTGCCTCAGGGAGATCAGAGGGAGACAAAGTTCTAGGACATCAACACCACACTAGGGTATGTTGTAAGGTGAGGGCCCAACACCTGGGGGCTGAAGAACTCCAGAGCCATCCTGTTCCCCAAGGAACTGCCTTGCCAGATACATTCAAGGCTACAACTGATTGCAGGACTAAAGCCAGGAAGGAATTCACCTCCTGAAGCCTTGGCTAACATCCCTTGGCTTTTTGACCTGGGGAAACCAGGTCAAAGATGAAGTGCTTGGGCCAAGGAGAGTTCTAAACTTAAACTCAGGTAAAGGAAAACAGAGGTTCTCACAATGACTCATTGGTTTCACTCAGTTGAAAAAAAAAAAAAAAGTAAAATGATGATTCATCTCTCCAAATACAGTCAAAGATGAAGAGTAGGCAGTTGACTCAGTTTTAGAATTAGGTCAGTGATTCCCAAACCTGATGGTTTCTGGCTGCACATCAGAACCCCCCTGGGGAAACTTTAAAAACAGAGTTGCCTAGGCACTACCCAGATCTCCTAATTCAAAATCTCCAGGTCTGAGGTCCAGGAATCTACATTTTTCAAAACTTCAGGTGGTTCTGAAGTAATTGGCCCTGCTCTTATTTTGTGGATGAGCATTATGGAATCCCTGGGCTTGATTTGGCTAGTGACAGTAATTCTTGAAGGGAATTGAGTAAGAGGGAGAAAAGGAAGGTGAACATTTACAAATTGTGATCATTTCAAGGTGTGGCTTATGTCTCTCTGTCCACACTTCTTAGAATTTCTTTCACCAAGACAAGCTAGTATCCTGATTTTGTAATTTACCAATGGCAGTAGGGGTTGGGGAAGGGAAATATTCAGATATAAATGGATTCCTCCTTGGTGATAAAATGCCTGAATTAGGAGACAGAGCATTGTAATTGTAAGTTATATTTTATAATTTGTAGAGAATGCCTAGAATTAATTTCTTTCTTTTTTTCCCTTTTCTCTTCTTTCCTTCCTTCCTTCTTTCTTCCTTCCTTCCTTCTTTCTTTCTTTCTTTCTTTCTTTCCTTCTTTTTTTTTTTTTATCTTTTTTCTTTAGGTACTGGGTAATGAATTTAGGAGTGCTTTACCACTGAGCTACATCCACCATTCTTTTTACTTTTTATTTTGAGATAGGGTCGCCTTAAGTTGCTGAGAGTTTTGCTAAGTTGCTCAGGCTGACCTTGAACTTGTGATCTTCCTGCCTCAGTCTCCTAAGTAGCTGGTATCACGGGTGTGCACCACCATGCCTAGCTAGCCTGCAAGTACTACTTTTCCTATTACTCTGGAATCACAAGGCCATGTGGCTGTATTTCTGATTAACTCAACAGAGGATGTTTGTTTATTGAATATTATATTTCAGAAGCTGGGGACACAAAGTGCATGAGACATTGTCCCTGACTCCAGGGGATCATGTCCAATGGGGAGAATGACAAATTAGCAGAATTATCATAGAGGATGGTGAATGCAGGAACAGGGAATGCCTGTCTTTCAGCCTTCTCTGACAACCGAACTTCTAGGGGACACTGGGGCCTGTGTCTCATAACCAGAAACAATGGGATATTGGTGGTAGTAGGGGAGAAGTATAAGTGTCACAATAATGTAGCTAATAGGTCCCTAGTTGGCATGTAAGATGACTAGTGAATTCTAAATGGAATGGCTTGTAAAAGGCTGCTTCATTAAACAGAAGATGAATCTGAAGCCCTGCGGTGGCAAGTGGGAGATTGAAGAGTAGCCACTTCTGTCTTCTCTGCTCCCTCATCACTCTGGCTCCTGCTCAGACCTTCCTCTTGTCCCCTGCAAATACAACAGGTAAGCTGTATGCTGAGCAGCACAGGGATCATGATCACTTTATTTATTTATTTATTTTTTTGGTACTAGAGATTGATCCCAAGAGTGCTTAATCACTGAGCCACATCCCCAGCCCTTTTTATTTTTATTTGTTTTTTTATCTTGAGACACTAAGTTGCTCACTTAGTTGCTGAGACTGGGCTTGATTTGTGATCCTCCTGCCTCAGTCTCCTGAATCACTGGGATTAAAGGTATGCACCACTATGCCTGGCTATGATCAGATGTTTGTCCAAATCTGTTTCTTATCAACCCAGAGACCTTGAACAAAGGACTTTCTCTCTTGGTACCTCTCTCATTATCTGTAAAATGGGGATCATAAAAGACTTGCTTTGTGGGGTTGTTGTGTAGATTAAATGAACGGATACAGGGAAAATGCTTAAAACAGTGCTTGCTGGCACATAGTAAATGCTCAAAATGTTTATTATTTTAGTCTTATGTTATTACCTGGTTGGTGTGGCCAACCCAAGATCACATTCCCCAACTGTAAATAACTTAGCTCATTTTTTTTCACTCAAAATTTAACTGTAAAGGATTCATTTTTCCCAGAGTCCAAAATAATACATTGTATCATTATGAAATATTTTTAAAATACAAAAACAAAGTATAAAGAAAAAAGTAAAGATGACCTAAATACCAAGTCCCAGAGATAATTGCTGTTAGTATTTTGGTGAACATAATTCTCTATGACTCTTCAGACACACTTATAAAAGTTTAATAAGTGCAATTATGTCAGAATCAGTTCAATGAACACCTTTTATCATTCACAATGATAAGATGATGCTGTAGGCATCTTTTCATGTCAATAGTTAGAGATCCCGTACTTATTTGTGCAGACCGAGAAGTATTTCATGGTATGGTATGCCTATTGGTGGCCATCTAGATTGTTTCCAATACAGTACTGTTGCTCCTACAAGACAATGGCCTCAGAACACTCTGCACAGCCAGCTCTGGGCACTTGTCTGAGTATTTCCCTGGGGCAACTTACAGTAAGTGGATCAAAGGGTGTATACCTGTGGACACATGTCCCAGGAGAGGAACTCATATTTTGGGAAAACAGTTCAGCTAGGCAGCTGGTTTGACAAGAACAGACATGGTGTGGCTTTTGTGGTCACTCAGGGCCTGGCTGATGGTCGATTTATGGGAGGGCAGTTACTTAAGAGTCTGTCCTTGCCTACAGGTTCCAGAGATGTCGTTTCTGTGCTAGCAGGTAAATTTTCAGGCCTGAGAGGAGAGTCTATGGGAGAATTTATTGACCTCTTTGTTAGACCTCCGGTGCCCTACAATTTCTCTGAACTTCTGACTTTTCTAGGAAATCAGATTAGGGAAGTTCAATTAGTTGAAAAATGTCACGTAACTTTTGAGGAAGTTTTTAAGGGTACAATGTCCATGGGTATTTTACTTCAATCAAACTTAGGGCAGATTTTTCCAGGCACCAAACTTCCTTATCCCCTGGCAGTAATCCTGAGCATCTTCCTCAGCAAATGAAGCTGGGACGCAAGGCAACACACAACAGTGGTGGCCAGGAGCCCACCAGATTCTACTGGCTGGAGAGTAGCAAAGGGTGGACAGAGAGTGGGAAGAAAGGCCACAGGAGGACTGCATCAAAGATTGGCCAGCTCCTTCTGGCTCGTCTCATAGGTGGGGGAGGGGGGGAACCACTTGGGCCTCCAATGTAAATCAGAGGTCCGCCCATCTACGTATTTCCTTCCAGCCTTCCTTCCTGACCCCTTAGAGGGAGACCTAGGGTAGAGCATTGGGTCACACAGGCTTGGGATGTGTGAGCGGTGACCAGAAAGGACCAGTGGGATGTGCCACCTGCCATCACTTTCAGTCATTCCTAACTGAAGACAAAAGCAGAAACAGAGGCTAACACCTATGGAGGTCTAAACATCACCAGGCCAATTCCAAGTGCTCTGTGTTTTAATCCATCTAATTCTCACAACAATCCTGGGAGGGAGGTGCCCTCATCAATTCCCACTTTATTAATAGGAAAACTGAGGCCCAGAGAGGGTAGACAATTTGCAGAAGGGCACACATCAAGTGAATGAGAAAACTGAGATTTAACCCCCGCAATCTGGTTTCGGGTTCCTTTTGTTTACCATTCTTTCTCTTCATCATTACGCTAGTGCTGGTATTAAAGGGCATCTGTGATTCTATCTTTGATCAGACATTCTCAAGATAAACAATTTAGACATCCAAGTGACTCTAGAGAAGCTCATGGGATCAATCTTGCACCAGTTGATCAAAGTGAAGCCTTTTAAGAGTGATCAAAGACTGATCCAACAAGAGTACCGAATGGAGCCTTACCTGGCTTGTGACTGGGAAAGACAACAGCATTTTTAGAGAACAAAGGAGATTCCAGCTGGAGAATTTGAATTGAAAGTGGGATGTATGGTCCATCTTTGCTTTTACTCTTTGTCAACTCTAGTTCCTTACCCTTTCCTTCCTGTTTCTTGTGTCCCTCCTTCACAGGCTGCAACTACCTTGTATACAGTAGACACACACCCTGGATTTTTTTTGTATGTGCATTGTGTGTGTGTGTGTGTGTGTGTGTGTGTGTGTGTGTCACATACAAAATTTGTCTCCACAGATTTTTGATTTTCTAGAAGTGTTAGTAAGTTATATAATGTAATAAACATTTTACTTCCATACATATATGTGCAAGATTTGTGACCTCACTGTTCAAGACAGGAAAATGATTGGGTCAAAGCACCAAGAATGAAGAGAGGCAGAAGTGACCAAAGAGTGCACAAGCCAGCAAACCATCTTGCAATGGACAGGAAAGGGACTGGCATGCTGGGATGGCTGGTCTGGAAAGGGACCACAGTGCATTTCTATTATGGTTAAAACAACTTTTATATTCACTCTCTGTTCACAACTACACTGGGAAGTTGACACACAGTTCCTCTACCAAGAAATTTTAAGGATAATCATGGTATTTTAATTGGATGCAAGCTCTTTCATGAACAATGTTTATTCTACTTCTTCTTGTGTGTGTGTGTGTGGGGGGGTGTGCATGCATGAACACGTGCATGTGTAATTGATTCATTTCCAGTAACCTCTTGAAGTTCAAACCAAAGCATTTTCATAATCACCCTGACCTTTGAAGGAGTAGCTTCCTATCTTACTTCACCCTCTCCACATTCATTCCTCAGTTCCCCAGTTGCAGCCCCAACCATCATAGCAGTAAAACTTGAGACTTTCTTGATTCTGTCCACAAAATTTCCCATTGTATTCTTTTCACAAAATCCAGGAAAAATATTAAAGAGAAACTTCTTTCTATCTATCAGCTCTATCATCTGCAATCATTAATTATTCCTTTTGACAATTTGGGTTTTATGGATCTACTTTCAAGTCCCAACTGTTTTCACAACTTAATTCTTACAATTGAGAAACACAAACACACTGGAGAAACAATAAGGACATTTCTTTTTTTCTTTTTCTTTTTCTTTTTGGTATTGGGGATTGAACCAAGGGGCACCTAACCACTAAATCACATCACCAGCCCTTTTATTTTTTTATGTTGAGGTAGGGTCTTGCTGAGTTGATTAGGTCCTCACTAACTTGTTGAGGCTGGCTTTGAACTCATGATCCTCCTGCCTCAGCCTCCCCAGCTTCTAGGATTACAGGTGTGCACTACCATACCTGGCAGGATATTTCTTCTTTCCAGGTAATATAATGAAATTATTTTGGGGACAAAGAAAAAAATCTGTTCTAGGATTCTAGGAATGCCCAGGATATTCAGAAAGAATTTCAGGATGTTGACAAGAGTCTATAATATACAACAACAGGCACAGATGAGAAGTAGGTCTAGAAAGAGGAGGGAAATAAAAATAGGACTTGAAGCCAGAGTCTCCTCTTCTCCTTGGGCATAAGCGGGAGGAGGGTGTGCTTGCTGCCAGGACTCACCAGCTTGCCAGGCCTGAGCCACCATCAGCTTTTCCAAACTGTGACAACCAACCCCCGGTGTTCTCCCTTCTTCCATACTCCTATGGTGCACCCCACACCACAGTGAAATGGTCCTCTAACAGATGAATCATTCCTCTACTTAGTACCTTCGACCACTTCCCATTGCATTTAGAACAGAATCTGAACTCTTTACCATGGCCCTTGGGGGTCTGCTTGATGAACTTTAACATCTCAGTTTGTCTCTCATACCCTTGCTCACCACTCCCTAGCTTCCCTGGTCTCCATTCTCTCCCTTAAACTTGCTGAACTCAACTCTACCTTAGTGCTTTGGTGTACATTGCACTTACCTGCTGGGGCTACACCACTTTTAGTATGGCTAGGTCCATTTAAATGTCACATTTTCAGCAATACCCCTGCCCCACTCTTGCTATTTAAAGTTGGTTTCCAAATCTGTTATCCTTTAGGTTGGATCTTTATTGATTGACAATCTGCACTTACATAGCTACTCATTTGTTTATTTTGTATCTTCATACCTAGCTGCTGACTAGAATGTGAGCTTCCTGAGGCAAGAGCCAGGTCTTTTATTTGCTTTTGTATCCTTAGTGTCTTGCTCTAAGCTTGATATGTAGCTAATGTAGCTAATGCTCAGTCAATATTACTTGAATGAAAGAATATCATCTCTAAGCTTTCTAAGCCAATCTTGGACAATTAAGCAATTAAAAGTATGATCACACAAATGGTCTGTCTTTACCAGAGAAATGAGAAGTTGTGCTTCATTCCTATACAATGAATTAAAATGCATTCTGCTGTCATGTACAACTAATTAGAACAAATTTTTAAAATTTTTTAAAAAATTTCCAAGATTGGCAGTCAAAGCAAAGCAATTTGTTACTTGGGGAACAACTATTTTGGCATTAAGATGAAAGGGAGAGTTTTCCTAATGTCCCCTATGTAGTGAAATGAGGGATTCCTCATCAATATTTTTATACTATACTCAATAACCAGTTTAAACAAATTATTTTATTAAAATAACCTCAGTAGAGCTTAATAATGTTAGAGACATTACAAGTTAACGTGTTCTCATTGCTAGATACCAGTACCAATGTGGTGTTGCCTAAATGTTCAGCTATAGCTAGCTAACTCTTATACCTCTTTCCCCCATCTGTCTGTCTATGTATGTATATCTATATCTATATCTATCTATTTATTATTTTCTCCCTCTCCCTCCTGGGCAGCTAGACTACATTTTCTACCCTCCTTTGCAATTAGAGATGGTCTTGTGACTAACTGCTAACTAATAGAATATGAGAGGAAACTAGGTACACTATTTTCAAGCCTCGCTTGTAAAAATCTCCCAGTGAGATTCTCTCTGCTCTCCCAGTCCAACTAGCCACATCCAGCTCTCCAAGAAAAACATAAAATCATGTGTTAAAGATAGCAGAATCATTGTCCATCTCAGTCCTTGAATGGCTCCACGGAGCAGACTATGGCCTAAGTAGATTTTGATTCTTCTTTTTTTTTTTTTTTTGTATGAATCGAGACACAGACAAGTAACTTACTCAGGGTTAGATAACTAGGAAGTAGCAGAGCCAGAATTCAAATCAGACCAGACTAACTCTAACGTCCATGTTCTTAATCACGCTACTGATCCATTTCTCTAACAGAGTTTTAGTAAATTCTTGGCTCACACAGACATAAAACAACTAACTAAAGAAATAAACAAACCAAACTTTAGTCTTTCCCAACATATTTATGTTTCCTAGGATCATGGGGAGTACTTTGACATTGGTCTGGATTATCTTGGTTCACTAAGACATTGCTTCTCAACAAGCCTCGGTGTGTGTAAGTCTATTGGTGGAATATTGCGTGCCTTACTACTGTATTTCTTCCTTTTGTTTCATCAGTCTTTTAATAGGGAGATGAAGTCAAAGAGATGATTCTATGAGAAGGGTATATGTCTGGAGATAAGGGTGGGAAGAAGAGTTTGAATTAATGATATGGCAAGATATTATCTGGGTGGTGGGGAAATAAACCCACTTATTTGTCTTAATTAGAAACACAAATGTAACACAGCCTAGAAAAGGTCTAGAAACATCTCTAGAGGATCTATGCACCAACTGAATAATCTAATTGAATAAATAAATTTACAAAAAAACTAAAACCGTGTCACTGCTATATTGTCAGGTATGAAACCCAAACCCTACTAGACAGCTTGTGTCCATGGGACTGCCCTGCATCATTACCTTGTCATCTTTGTAGCTCCAAGAGGGTGTTGTTTTTAACCAGTGTAGTGCCCAGTGGAGTAACTGGTGGGATCCTATAAGGAAGGATTTGTTAAAGAGTGGCCTATGAGCTAAATCTGGGCTGCTGCTCATTTTGTAAACAAAGCTTTATTGGAACACAGTCACACTTGCTTGTCTTGTATGCATATGGCTGCTCCTGCACTACAAGGGCAGAGAGGAGTCATTTTGATAGAGACCACATGAGTCTCAAAACCTGGAATAATTTACTATCTGAACCTCTACTAAAAACATTTGCGATTTGCCCATCACTTATTACAAAGGATTAGGGAGAAGAAAGGATAAGGGATAGATGGGAATTTGATTGTGGGGACCTGGAATAGGGAGGTCAAAGTTCAAACAGAATGAAGCCACCTGTGGCCCTGACCAACAAATTACTATAATGTCTGATGTCATACAATGTTGGAAGTTAGATGAGATGAGGTCTGCAGTCATCTTGATACTAGGTTGGGTACAGAATCAACCCACCAGTAGGGTGGAGCCAAGAGAACTTCAGAGAAGCAGAAACAGTCATTCTACCTGTACATTTCTTATTTTATAAGATAATGATCTTTCTTATTATTTAAGCCAATATGAAGAGTCTGATAAAAAGCCCAAGAGAAGACAGTAACAGTGAATTCATAGAAAGAACTGGACAAGAGATTCTGTGAAAAGGGCTTTTAGGTCTATATTAAAGTTGCACCATGAGGAAGAGGAAGGAATGAAAAATGGTCCTGAGGATTTTAGCTCTGATAACTGGGAAATTGATTAACCATTAACACACATGGAGAAATGTCGAGCGTGACCCACAGTCTCTACTTTGGGAAGGTTATTGTTCAGTAAGTGTGCCAGTCTGAGCCAACTGACATTCCAATGAGGGATCTGCTTTGCATATTACTGCATGACTGTACTCCTAACATATGATTATGTGACAGTAGGAGGTCCTACAACACTGCAGCTGTGGGAAAGCACAGTTACATACAATATGCATTCTTATTATAAGGGTTTATGTTACAATGGAAATGGCACATATTTTTATTATGATTATCAGATGGGAATAAAATCTTCTAATAGGAGGAAGAATAGTAAGAGTGAAGAATCTTTTTATAAAATCAAAAGCCATCAAATTTGTAGTAGAAAAAAATTCACTGAAAGCTACATAAGTAAGTGTAATTCGACTTTCTTTTTTTTTTTAAATAATATGGTAAATTCTATATTCAATTGCTTTTAAAATGATGCATAAGGAAGAGAAAATATCCAACACATAAATGATAAAAACATAATTTTATACTCATGGAGAAACAAACACATACAGAGAGAAGATAGAGACTGAATAAAGACTTATGGTAAAGGTGGAAAGTGATAGGGGTTATCTTTTGTATTGCATAAATACCCACAGAATGGATGCCTTGATAGTTGCCATGGGGTGGTTAGGGCTGCAGGTGAGAAATCCCACCTCAAATGTTGTCTTGGTTCCAGGAGGCAAAACTCAAACTTGTAAATACTACTTGAATGAAATTTCCTAAACATAAAAATAAATCAGCTGATCAATGTAATATAACAGAGTCCATAAACATATATAGTTAGATACATAGGTAGATAGAAAGACAGACATAAATACAGATAGAGTACCTGGTTTATGGTAAAGGTGACCCAGCCATACAGTGGAGGAAAGGATGATATTTTTAATATCATTAGGGACAACCAGCCATCCTTATGAAAAAAAAATATGTATTTTGACCCCTATCTCACACTCTATGCAAACACCTAATTCCAGAAGGACTGCAGATCTGTGAAAGATAAAACAACATAGATTTTAAAAGAAAAATTGGGAAAACCTTCCTGACTTTGGAGTAAGAAAAATTTGCTTAAAATAGTACACACACAAAAAAATGCTAGCCATTAGGAAAAATTTGGCAAATTGGACCACATAAAATTAAGAATTGCCATTTGTCAAAAGACTCCATTAAGAGAGGGAATAGCCTGGGATGGGGTTGTGGCTCAGTGATAGAACATTTGCTTAGCATGCAAGAGGCCCTGGGCTTGGGTTAAATTCCCAACACCATAAGAGAGGGAGAAAAAGATAGAAAGAGAAAGGGAATAGGCAACCCACAGAGGGGGAGAAGATATTTTTAATTCACAAGTCTAAAATCTGTTAAGCATTTCTGCAAAATAGAAAAGATAGAGAACCTATAATAGTACGTTCTTATCCCTTCTCATTTATATTTGTAGAATACTTTCCAAGTCTCCCAGTGGATGCCCCAAAGCACAGGTAATACTAAACCCTATATATAATATGCTTTTTCTATACACAAAAATTTATGATAAAGTTTAATTTATAAATTTGGCATAGTAAGATATTAAAAACAATAAATAATAAAATGGAAAAATTATAACAATATACTATAATAAAAGTCATATGAATGTAGTATTTTTTTCTCTTTCTCTCAAAGTATCTTATTGTATTATAGATTTTAGCAAACTCAGCATATCATTTCTTTTCTTTCCTTGAGTCAAAAACTTCTCTTAAGAAAGCATGTTACTCCTTCTCTTTGGCATATTCAAATTTCCAGCTTTGGTATTGTTATTAAGTAAAGTCAGGGTTACTTGAACACTAGCATTGCAATACTGTGACAGTCTGATAATCAAGATGACTGCTAAGTGACTCATGAGTGGATGTCGTATATAACAAGAGTGCACTGGATAGATTCACATGCCAGGTGGAAGAAGGGAGACAGCAATGATTTCATGCTTCAGTGGTTTGTGTCTGGATTTTTGACAAAATGTTTCTGTTTTGTTTTGTTTTGTTTTTTGTTTGTTTTGTTTTGTTTTTGGAGGATTAGGAGCTGAGCCCATAAATCAAGGCACTATGTTTCCATCTTCGTGTCTGAGTCATTTTTGTATTTTTCACAATGTTTAGTGAATCTAGTAGGCACTCGATGAATGTTTAAAAAAGAGGGTCACTTATTATTTAGAATGTGCTGACATCTATCTGTTAAAAACCAAGCCAGGTCATTGTTTTGTTATGTTCTGTTTTCATTTTGACTAAAGAATAGACAGAAATATTTGACTTGAGTTATAAAAAGAGAAATTGCTTTCCACTAGAAAGCTGTTTGTTTTGAAATTAGCAAAGTGAGGCATCTTTCTTAAAACAAAACATGATTTATTCAAAATAAACTTCTACTAAATTGCTCCTAGATCAGTTATGTAATCCTGTGTAAGTAACTTTGGCTTCACCACAGCTCAACGTTTGTGGACAAGAGACCCAAATCGTTCTAAAAGGAACTGATACCAGAATTTTAAATGTCCAAATTAAAAAAGAAAACAAATTTTAGTTAATTTTGACACTATGGAAGATTCCAAAATTACTATCAATTTAGATCTTCCACCTAGTACATTTTTTAAAATATTTTTTTAGTTGTCAATGGACCTTTATTTTATTTATTTATATGTGGTGCTGAGGCTTGAACCCAGGGCCTCACACATGCCAGGCAAGCACTCTACCACTGAGCCACAACCCAAGCCTATCCACCTGGTATATTTTAATGCAGTTATTTTAACTTTAAAGATAGATATAAAGTTTAAATCCTTTCATTTTCAAAATATTTAAAAATTTTAATAAATAAAAATATAATTAAAATCAGTTTTTAAGTTACCCATAACAGTAACAATCTAGTTGGATTTATCATTCTTGGACCTTAAAATAATTTAACAAACCATTTCTTGGTATCAATAACATCAATATATAAAAGAATTGCAGGCTTCCTAAGTACTGGGCATTGTTTTTAGATATGCTGCCTTATTTAGTCCTTATTTCTTTTTATCCAGAAGATAGACTCAGTGAAGTTAAATAACATACCTGAAGTCATACAGGTAAGAACACTGGAGTTTGGGTCTGACTGATTTCAGGTCTTCAAAGCATTCTCCTATTCTCAAATATAAATACATTCATTAATACAGTTGGATTTTCTTTTTTGTCATTGTCACCTGGAATAAAAGAATTCTTAGATCACTGACTTTCCTGGTATGTACAAATAGGTATTTTTGTTGTTGTTGTTGTTTTATTTTGTTTGTGGGGTTTGTTTGTTTTCAGTTTTTACTAAATACCTGAATAATATTAATCAAGTCTTGAAGTCTGCAAACACCTTCAGTGTCCTAGAAAGAGATCATATTATTTGATTTCATACACTTTAGCGTTCAGAACTTACCCCAAGCTTGCTAAGTCATCTATGTCCAGAAAGAAGAGATGATTGTTAGAGGAAGCCTGCTCTTGGTCATGTGCCATTACTGAAGTAGTTTTTTCCCATTATTTAGGCCTGACATGGCATTTTCCCAGTTTTTACAATAACAACGAATGTTCTCTTAATTAGTTTTGTTTTTGTGAATTTTGTTGTCTATTGAGTAACTTCTCTTGATCTTTCTCTTCATTTTTCTCCACTGCAGAGCACTGAGGTGAAAGCAGCTTTGTGTGTTTTTGGAAGGCTGGATACTTGATCTTAAGGCAAGCAGCCAAAATTTCCCATGAAGAAGCCAAGATGCTGAGAGGGGAAGCCTAGGTTTGGAGGATTTTGATAGCTCTCAATAGCCCCAAAATGCTGACCAAAAGCCTCATCTCTGTCATGCTGAAACTTCTCTGGCAAGGGCGTATTAAACTTAATTCTCAGAATGCGTAAATATAAATTGAGATCATTCCTGCAAGATTTCCCAAGGTCCAAACATCTTAATTTTTTCCTGTCTGTAGAAGCATAAACCTTGGATTGATTTGGTTCATTTGCTCTTTCATAATGGGATAATATAATTTATCAGCAATGCAGACCCAAACATACAACTGTTTAATTAGAGACCATAAATAAATTGATCATGAGTTCACAAATTAAAGTCTATGCTGGGCATGAAACCAGTTCAACATAGGGAAAAATGAAAGAAAATTATTTGATTCAGTTAAGTCCAGACTGAAATCCAAGGGTGACTGAATTGAACTTTTGAGACTCCCTCATCTTTAAAGTTTGTATTTGGCCTTATACATCAATAAGTTATAATTTCCTTAAAAGTTCATGAAAGTCCCTGGACTGCAAATAATTGAGCTTAGACTTTTAAAATTATAATTTATTTATTTGGATTAGGTAATATGTTTACTAGTTTCAAAAATCAAAAGGTATGAAAGGTGATATAGTAAAATTCTCCCACTAGGAACCCAATTTGCCACCCTAGAGGCAAGCAGTTTTATTTGCATGTGGTTTTTGCACATGCAAGCAAAACCATGAACGACATTTTCCTTTCCAAAAGTGCAAAGTTTGTATCTGGAAAGACACATAATGTGCCTAATATACAATGTCAGTGTACAAGTATTCATGCTAAGGACCTAGTGTGCAAACTAATTATCATGGCATGCTTATTCTATGTATAATTAATATAATGCACTGTACTCTTTGTTCTAGATCTTCCTTTTTAAATCAGTAACAAATATGTGCTGGAGATCTTCTTCATATTGGTACAGAAAGAATTTCTTATTTGTTTTTGTGGCTGTGTAAGTTATTCTAATGTTTGGATGTTCTACCACATTTATTTAACCAGTTCCCTATAAATGGACATTTGGGTTGTTTCCAGTGTTCGGTTATTATGAACAAAGATGCAATGGATTTTCTTATATGTGTGTCATTTTGTGAACATGAAAATATTACTGTAGGATAAATTTTAGAAGTGGAATTGCTGGGTCATTTACACTTTCTTTTTGTTTTTCAGTGCTGGGGCTTGAACCCAGGGCCTCATACATTCAAGGTGAACACTCTACCACTGAGCCACATCCCAGCCCTCATTTATACTTTAAAAACATTTTTTTTTAGTTATACATACATGACAGTAGAATGTATTTTGGCAGAATATATATATATATGTAAAGTATAACTTATTCTATTAGATTCCCATTGTTGTGGTCGTACATGATGTGAAGTTACCCTGGTTGTGTATACAAATACAAAGCTAGGAAAGTTATGATCAATTAATTCTACTGTCTTTCCTATTCCCCTTCCCCTTCCTTCCCTTTATTATCCTTTGTCTAGTCCAATCTATTTCTATTATTCCCCTCCCCAACCTCCCTTGTTTTGAATTAGCATACACAAATTAGAGAGAATATTTGGCCTTTGGTTTTGGGGCTTGGCTTATTTCACTTAGCATAATATTCTCCAGTTCCATCCACTTACTACAAATGCCATAATTTCATTCTTCTTTATGACTGAGTAATATTCCATTGTGTATATATACCACATTTTCTTTATCCATTCATCCAATGAAAGACACCTGAGTTGTTTCCATAGCTTAGCTATTTTGAGTTGAACTGCTATAAACATGGATGTGGCTGTTTCACTGTAGTATACTGTTCTTAAGTCCTTTGAGTATATAGACTGAGGAGTGGGTCATATAGTGATTCTATTCCAAGTTTTCTAAGGAATCTCCATACTGCTTTCCAGAGTGGTTGCACCAATTTGCAGTCCCACAAGCAATGTATGAGTGTACTTTTCTCTCTACATCCTTGCCAACATTTATTGTTACTTGTATTCTTTATAACTGCTGTTTCTATATGCCAATGATATATCAGCTGAAAGAGAAATCAGGAAAATCATCCCCTTTACAATAGCATCAAAAATATTTGGGAATCAACCTAACAAAAGAGGTGAAAGACCTCGATAATGAAAACTTCAGAAGACCTCAGAAAATGGAAAGATCTCCCATGTTTCTGGATAGGCAGAATCCATATTATCAAAATGGTCATACTATCAAAAGTGCCGTACAGATTTAATGTAATTCCTGTAAAGATCCCAATGACATTCTTCACAGAAATAGGAAAAGCAGTCATGAAATTCATTTGGAAAAATGAGACCAGAATAGCCAAAGCAATCCTTAGCACAAAAAGTGATGCAGAGCCATCACAATACCAGACCTTAAATTATACTACAGAGCTATAGTAACAAAAACAGCATGGTATTGGCACCAAAACAGATATGAAGACCAATGGAACAGAATAGAGGACACAGGGATGCATCCACATAAATATCGTTATCTCATCCAAGACAAAGGCACCATAAATATACACTGGGGAGAAGATAGCCTCTTCAACAAATGGTGCTTGGAAAACTGGAAATCCATATATAAAAGAATAAAATTGAACCCCTGTATCTCACCCTGCACAAAACTCAACTCTAAGTGAATCAAAGACCTAGGCATTAGACCAGAGGCCCTGCACTTACTAGAAGAAAGAGTAAGTCCAACTCTCCAACATGTCAGCTTGGGAACCAAATTCCTCAACAAGACTCCTAAAGAGTAAGAAGTAAAATCAAGAATCAATAAATGGGATAGTATCAAACTGAATAGCTTCTTCACAGCAAAGGAAGCAATCAAGAATGTGTACAGAGATCCGACAGATTGGGAGAAAATCTTCTCCACCAGTACCTCAGATAAGGCATTACTTTCCAGGATATACAAAGAACTCATAAGATGTAGCACCAGAAAAATAAATAACCCAATCAATAAATGGGCAAAGGAACTGAACAAGTAATTCACAGAAGAAGAAATACAGATGGTCAAAAAATATATGAAAAAATGTTCAACATCTCTAGCAATTAGAGAAATGCAAATTAAAACTACATTGAGATTCCATCTCACTCATTTATACTTTTGATAGTTCCAAAATATACTTTCTAGACGTGGTACCAATTTACATTATGACTAACAGTGTGAGGAGCACTGATTTCTTTGTTAGATTTATCTTTAATGAAATGTGAAGCAGCCTCCTTTGTGAAGGCTTCCTAGACCCTAGGAGTCTTTCTGCTTTAGATTGTGTTGCTGTATAAGGAGAAGAGTTTTATTTGGCTTATGGTTTTGGAGGCTGAAAAGTCCAAACTGGGGTGGCTACAATTGGCACGAGGGCCTTATGTGGTGTCACAGTACAGAGGATGGCACCACAGTTTGGGAGCCTGCATGATACCAGCCAGCGGTGCATGCAGCACTGACACAGCAAGAGAGGAAGCAAGAGGGCAAATAAAGGAAACCGAGCTCACTTGATAACAATCGGTAATTTATTCAGTCCTGTAAGAACAAGAACTGAGAATAGCACACCTGCACTCTCCTGAGACTTAACTCACTTTCTGAGAAAATCATCAATCTCTCTTAAAGACCTAATCACTGCCTTTTTTTTTTTTTTTTTTCTTTTTGTGGTGCTGGGGATCGAACCCAGGGCCTTGTGCATGCAAGGCAAGCACTCTACCGACTGGGCTATCTCCCCAGCCCATCACTGTCTCTTAAAGGTCCCATCACCTCACAAATGTTGGACAGGGAGTAAATTTCCAGCACATGAATCTTTATGGTACAGACCACACCCAAACTATAGCATCCTCTCTCCTTTACTTTGGCATTTACTGTCCTCTCTTCTCACTGTCTTGAGACATTTTCTTAAAGTCTCATATTCTCCAATATTTGAACTGTTACTTAATTATTTGTGAATTTATGTAACATCTCCTCAGTTAGACTGTAGACTCCATGAGGACATTGAATATTTCTTGGGATCGCTCACAATGCCCAGTAAGTGCTCAGCCTGTGGAAGACACAGGTAAGTAGCTGTGACTCATTGAGATGTTTGCAGTGGAATTGTGGAAAAAGTAAGTGGAAATTCAGGTATTAAATGGTACTGTGTATGTCTCAGTTAAGGCATGGGGTAGGGGAGGAAAATGTTTAGTTTATCCTCAGTTTGAAAGAAGGAGAGCAGAGGTAGAAGGTAACGAAATACCTACCGTGTGTTGAGATATGCTGTAATTCTGCCACAAAACCTGCTGATAAACCCATTTATTTCTTGTCTCGAAACTTTCCTTCCCCCAAATGTTGGCACTGGAACACTGTCCTCACTTAGTTTCACCAGAGCTATAGTCATCCAACCTGGAGGCCATGTGAATTTAAAGACTGAATAGATCTTAGCTTCCCTTTCATCAAAGGGAAATGTTGCTATTCACTTTCTCAAACTTATCTTTGAAGTAGGTGTCCCTTCAGCAGCAGCCAGGAGCTTAACATTCTTGACCTTCCACCCCACCTAGGTCATCCCAGCCTGGAACACTGATGTGGGATTAAGTCGTGAGTGAGATTTCACTTTGAACCATTGAATGCTAACCAAGTCCCCGAGCGGACTCTTTCCCTGGCAAGATAGGGTTAGCAGTTCTCATCTTGCTTTCTTTTTTCCTCAATACTGGAAATTGAACCCCAGGGCATTTTACCACTGAACTACATCTTCAGCCCTTTTTATTTATTTAATTTTTTGAGACGGGGTCTTGCTAAGTTGCTGAGGCTGGCCTTGAATTTGGCATTCTCCTGCATTAGCAGGAGGTGTGTGTTACCATACCCAGCAGTTCTCATTCTGTGCAAGAGATCTCCTAGAAAGGTCACACTGACTGGAAGAAGGAAGTTGGAAATCTGTGTTTAGTGATAGTGCTTCCCTGGATGGAAATGGATATTATGAATTTCCTGTACATCCAACTGCAATTTTCTACTTTAGAATTCACAATTAGATCTGAAATTGGTGACAACTGGATATTACACATGATAGCTTCACAACTATGAATCTCAGAATCATGGATTTTAGCCATTGTTTGGCCACTTATTCTCCATTCAAAATTAATGTCTTATTTTTATATGCATTACTTGTAAAGGCCATTTTTTGTTCTTGTGTTGAGGAGAAAAGATATAAGTAAATTATCAGCAAGAATTATAATAAGAACTTTTGTTTTCCCTCTGTTTCTGCTGATAGGTAGAATCACAACCTCTGGAACAGGAGTCCCCTGTGTTTCTCCTTTGTGAGTAAAGCAATGAAACTTCTTTTTTTTTTTTTTTTTTTTTTTTAAAGAAAAAAAAGAACTTTCATTTTTAAAACTTCCAAGTAATATCACTGTATATTTTTTGTTTTTTAAATATTCCAGTTTATTTAACTTTCCTGATTTGGTTCTCCAGACAAACACAGTGCCTTTATTTAGTACAACTAATTGTCAGTACATGGCATTAAATTAGATAATGTATGCAACCCCAGTGCCTGGTATACAGTATACACTCACCAAATGGTAATAATCATCATGATTAATTAATGATAAGACCCTGCCACTAACACTTACTTCATCTGGTCATAATTTGACTTCCTTCAAAATGTAAATAATTCTGGGTATGTTTAAATTACAATAGGGGTAAGTTGGTAAGTTCTTATATCAATTTCCTTGAAATTTTAGGAGCCTAGGGTAGGAAATAGTTCTAAAAACAGGATATATCTGTCTTCACAAATTTGATCAGGGATATCAATAGTGCAAAAGTTAATTCTGAATTCTCAGCTTTAAAATAGTAATGATCTTTCTGGGCATGGTGGTGCATGCCTGTAATCCCAGAGGTTCTGGAGGCTAAGGCAGGAGGATTGTGAATTCAAAGACAGCCTCAGCAATTTAGTGAGGCCCTAAGCGATTTAGCAGGAGCCTGTCTCAAAGTAAAAAATAAAAAAGGACTGGGGATGTGGCTCAGTGGTTAAGTGCCCCTGGGTTCACTCCTTGGTAACCTCCCTACCAATAAAAAATACAAATAGTAATAATCTCCAAGTTTTCTAAAATATTTAGATTAAAAATAATTTAGATAAAAATATATTTGCCTGTTTATAGCAGACAGTCACAGCTTGAAAAGGGGCTGGAGAAAAGTTTAATGCAAGTTATAACTTATTTTTGTGTTTTTTTTTTTTTTTTTCCTTAACTAGAAATTGAACCCAGGCAAGCACTCTACTACTGAGCTACATCCTTAGCCCTCGGGTTATCTTTTCTATATACAAACCCTTCCAATGTCACAAAATTCCAGCTGTAACTGTGATCACCAAAGCCAGCCAGGAAGACTGCTTCTCTATGTTCTTCCCAGATCAAAAAGTTGAGATATTGCTGGGCACACTAGGGAATGTGCATGTAATATCAGTTATTTGGGAGGCTAAGGCAGGAGAACTGCAAGTCTGAGGTCAGCCTTAGCAATTTAGTGAGAGCCCATCTCAAAATAAAATAAAAAGGACTGGGAATATAACTCAGTGGTAGTGACCCCAGTTTCAACCCCCAGTAATGGAAAAATACCATGAAGAATCTGTTGTGTATTAAGATATAGCCACCATCATCCTTTAAAAACATCTGATTCAGAGAAATGATACAATGCCTCTTTAAACTGAATTGATGACTAAGAAATCAAACTAAATGACAAAAAAAGATTCATTCTTCCTTGAATGATATCTTATTATGTTTGTTTTAAAATCATAGATGTTTTTAATAGTCCCACCTAGTTTTTAGACTTTCATTCTCAATTTGGCTTAGTTCTAGGTTTCTCACTTCCTTTTCAGAATCTGGAGATTGAAATATGTCTAGCTTTATTTGCTTTGGCTTGTACATCATGTTTATAGACTGAGAAGGGTATACTCTGGGAGGAAAGCCCCTTCATTTCCCTATGCCTCTTGAGTCCTCCTCCTTCTTTCCTACCTTCTCTCCCTCAGATCTTCAATTCGGATGACAAAATTTTTTTTTTCTTTTTTGTATTGGGAAGTGAAGCCAGGGACTCTTGACCGCTGTACCACATCCCCAGCCCTATTTATTTATTAAATTTTGAGGCAGGTTAAGTTGCTTAGGACCTGGCTAAGTTGCTGAGGCCGGCTTGAATTTGTGATCCTCCTGCCTCAGTCTCCTGGAATTATAGGTGTGTACTACTGCACCTGGCTGGGTGACAGAATTGTGTTTTGTCTTTGTATTGTAATAAAAGAAGCTAGAAAGTAAAAGAAAATAAAAATTTTCAATGAATTATATTTTAAAATAAATTTTTTTTAATTTTTTTCATTATGCAGGATTCAAGAACATGCTGTGTAAACATGGAATCTATCTATCATCTATCTATCTATCTATCAATCATCTATCTATCCATCCATCCATTCATGAATCTATGAAGAGGGCTGCAGATATTCCAAATTACTTTTTCTATTGGTAGGTAAAACTGGGAGTGGCTTTATAAAACACACAGAAAATAAGAAAATAGACATACTGGCATACTGAGAAACAAAATAAATAAGAATATTTTATTAAATTAATGCGGGTATAAACAGTGACAATCAAACATAGAATCAGACAGCATTTCTGCCTATGTACTTTACAATGAAACACAAACAAGAGTTAAAGTGCTTACAAATCCAACACCAAGAGGTGTTGAGACTTAGGAATGGAGTGAATGTTTGGAGTGAATGAATGTCTTACTCAGCCACAGTCTTTACTTGTATCAAACAAAGAACATTGTCACACAAATTATTGTATAAATAAATATGTACAAACAGATAATAAAGGGGGTTCTGAGGAGATTCTGTTTCTTCAGTATTGACAAGTGGCAGAAAAAAGAAGATGCTAATAAATTGTCAAGAGGGAAAGAAAATTTTGAAAGGTTACCTGAATCTCAGCCCCTCTGGAAAACAATATCTTATGAGGCCCATGTAGGGATGAGAGCTGGTGGCATTCAATGGTTTAAGTGGAGAAATGGGCCCTTTCTAGTGCAGATGAGGGTGCAGAGCAGCCAGCAGTCAAGGTACACTGCTGGAATTTCCAGAAATAACATGTAATTATGCAAGTGCATCATCAAGGTGAAGTTTATACTCAAGGGTATGATAGTGCATGCCTGTAACCCCAGTGGCTGGGGAGGCTGAGGCAGGAGGATTGCAAGTTCAAAGTTAGCTTCAGCAATTTAGTGAGGCCCTGAGAAACTTAGCAAGACCCTGTCTCAAAATAAAATACAAAAAGGACTGGTGATGTGGCTCAGTGGTACCAAAAGAAAAAAAAGGAAACATTTTTAAAAACATATTTTAAAAGTTTTTGACATGTCTCTATCATACAGAGTTAATAATAAAGCTGTTGCTAGGTACAGTGTGGCACATGCCTGTAATTCCAACCACTTAGGTAGCAAAGGCAGGAGGATCAAAAAATGGAGGCCATTCTCTGCAACTTAGCAAGACCCTATCTCAAAATAAAACGGGCTGAGGGTGCAGCTCAGAGGTAGAGAGCTTGCCTAGCACGTGCAATGCCCTGGGTTCAGTAGAGGAAAAAAAGGCTGCCTTTCAATTCTGCATTGAGTCCCTAATCTGGGAACCCATGGGCATCACTTTGTGCAAACACAAAATAAACATAAATGAAAAAAAAAAAAAAAAAAAAAAAGGACATGCTAAACTATACCAGACACTATATAGAGAAATATCAAATTATATGGCAAAGACATAGCAGGGGTAAATATAATGCTAGAAAAGGAATTCCAGAGTTATTTCCTTTAAAATACTGACTTTCCTTTAAAATACTGACAGTTCTTTAAAATACTGACTTTCCATAAACTAAAATTGCCTTGGTTATTATCATATTTAAGTATATCCAACTGATATTTTGTCTTGCTCATATCTGTAGGCTCAATGCCCGGCCCAATGCAAAGCACATGTAACACACAAAGGTACTTAAACTTTTTTTAAATAATCAAAATTCTTAAAATAGAGCTGTAAATTGTATTCTAAAAGGGCAGCAGGTAAATTGAGGAAGTCTGAAGGTTGCTATTTACTGCTATGGACAAGTTACTTAATCTCTCTGCTTCCTCAGCTATTAAACAGGTATGACAATGGTTACAATGACAGAGATGTTAACAGGGATGAAAGAGATCATGTTAGTACAGTACTACACAGTTGCAAAGTTGATATTTAAATGGAACAGATATGGCAACAGACCTCTGAGGTCTGAGAATAAGATTATTCAAGTCGAACAAAATATCAGTGGGTTAAATAAGGTACAATCCTATACAAATCAATGGTTTCTACGCTTCCAATTTGTTAACACCAGTTACAGAAAATACCAAGTATCTCACAAACACTAGATGTTTTACTGAACACAGTTAAGTAGTAAGTTGAGATTGGTGACAAAATTTCAACACCTACAACGGTATGTCTTCAAAAGAAATCATTCATAACCACACTCACAAGACAACCCCACAGACTCAAAATAAATAGAAACAACTCATACTTAAACACTGTTGCAACACTAAGAGGTGCTGAAGGCAAGTGGAGGCAAGGGGCACTTCCACAAGAACAACCACCAAATCTCCTAGCGTGAGTGATGGATGGTTTGCTTGGAGATGCCCCATTCAGAAGTGCTCTCTGCCTCTTTTACATGCACCAACCAGTCTCTTGGCTATGTTGAAGGACCCAGGTTTCCTTCCAGGCTCTCCTTTCTACTCTGTCTTTTTTTGTTCTTCTCTTCTTTCCCCAAGTTCCATTTTCAGTGCTTGGGCCTTTAAAGTCCAACATCATCAGCATCTCATTGGGCCCCTTCATTGGTGAACTCCCAGAAAACAGGCCGAGAATCCCTGCTTGAAGAGCATATGTTTCAATGCTGGTTATGTCTCCTCAAACTGTGTTTCTGAAGAGCGATAACAGTATATTAGTTGCATGGGGAGGGGGTTCTGGAAAAACAAGAAATTGACAAGAAACAAAACTCATATTTTCTAGACCATCCAATAGTTTTCAATAAGAGAAAGAGGCAGATTATATTTATGCCCAATTACCCTTGCCTGATAAAAGATGACTAACTTCTGGTTTGCCCGGGACTGTCCAAGTTTTAAAACTGAAAGTCTGATGTCCCAAGAAACCCCTAAGTCTTGAGCAAACTGGGAGGGTTAGTTCCCTAGGATGACCCATACATTTACTAATTAGCTTTACAATGCAAATGAACCACATGATGAAACCTGCCTGGGCTTGTCCAACTTAGAGTATGTAAACGTGGGCTCGTTGTTAAATTTTGTTTCTAACTATATTTAAATGAATCAGAAGATTTAATATAATTGCTTTAGGTTCAATCAGCTGGGTGAGGTTTCTCTGTCTTTTTTTATAAATGTAGACATTTGTAGCAAAACGAATCGAAGCAAATAGGTAAAGAGTAAGGGTCTATGGTCAGGCGTGTGGGGGCCCACATATTTGGTTTTTGTCATAAGCTGTGTGTTTTGGGGTACCTTCTTGACCTTCTGTTCTCTGCTCTAAAATGGAGATAATTTTAGCATTTATCTCTCATTCTTTTGGTGGAAGGAGGGGATTAAATTAGATACTACATACTACACATGAATCAGCTCCTGCTATGCAACACTGTAGAATTAATTATCCATCCACTTAAGTCAACATGGTCCCCTGTGGCAGGAGATGTTGGGATGTAGGGCAATGGAAGGTTCATGAAGAGAAGCTGCCTCTTCTCCTTTTCCCTCTCGTCTCCTCTCTCCACAAAGCTGCTTTCCACTCTTTCCTCTGGAGGGTCAGCCCTAAACCTCCTCAGACTGGAAGGATTTCTTAGAGTTGCAAGGCAAAGAGGAACCAGCAGTTCCAACAACATCCTTTTCCAAAAGGAAGGGAGAGAATTCTCCTTGTTATTACTTTAATTTTTTTTATTTTTTTCCTTCAACTTCCCAATCCCTTCTGATATTCTTACTATTTTGCTTCCTTAAGTTTATATCTTGGATGCCACATTTTTCCACATCTGGTATTCTCACTAAAGAAAGAGAAGTAATTTTCTTTTTCATGTAGCACAACACCATGCCCTACACAGCGACTCAAGTTTATACTCCAGTTTCCTATAAAACATTTTTAATTACCTAGAAAATCAGGTAAATTTCCTTATTCCCAGGTCCTAACCCACCAGGTTAATTAACTCAACAGTTTAGAACATATACTTTTGCTCTTAGATTTTCTTTAGGACTATATACTTTCATTTTCTGTCCTTTTTAAAAGAGATGGACCATATTCTGAAGTACTTTATTATCTATTGGTTTTCTAGCCATTCCTAATGCCAACTGATCTTTTCTTCAGGGAAATATTCAAAATGCAAGTTGGTAACAATCATTTCCTTGTGCAAATCGACTGCATCTTGGCACCTCACTGTTATTGAAACTTGACCTGTATATCCTGCCTAACTGTCTCAGTTCTGTTAAGGGCCTACTCTTTGGAAACAACTGATCTCTACCCCTTCAGTTATATACTTTCCCAGATCCACCCACCCTCCTAAGGGGTTGTAGGGAATTTCTAAATGACTATTGGAATTCCCTCCATATTCTACTTCCTTATGTGACATCAGATAACTCTATGTGAATGACATCATTGGATCTCTTGATACATAATCTCAAAGTATTGGGGGGAAATGTTTGCTCTGAATCATCTTGGGAGGAAATCATTTGAATCTACTAATTTTCCTGAATTTTAATCATTCCCATAGGTATGTAAATAAATAAATGCATGCAACTTATTTATAAAACTATGTAATACCCTTCTCCAGAAGTACTGCAAAATATTCCATGATAAAAATACCACAGTTCTATAGAAGGAACTATTTTTTTATTACTTAGGGCACTCAGAAACCAGTTCAATGTAACATTGTAACTAATATAAGACTCAAAATCCAACTGAAAAAAACATGAATTTGTGTGCATTCTCTCCTATAATTCTGTGGTTATTTGCATGGTGGGAAGAAGCTGTATGACACTGAGTCTTCTTCAACCTCTATCCATACATGTCCATTCTTCTACCTCTTACCAGTGTACATGCCATCTTCTGGCAATTCCACTTAGCTTCACTATGATTGCTATTAACAGTGGATATTTGTGCCACCTTGCAAAACTAAGTCAATTTCCCTGCAGACATTATCCACTCTCACCCTTTGAAAAATGCTACTTCAGGGTTCAATGCCACCCTCCAATGTAGGTGATGGTGCAGAACAGTAAAATGAGCAGGACTGAAGGAAGAGGTGGCACATAGGTTCACCCAGTGGCAAAGCTAAAATCCATTTGCATAGCTGAAAGTGGGCCCTGACAGGGAAGCTAAATATGAAGGCAGCATAAGGCAATGCACTAGCATTCTGAGTGGGATAGATTCCCCCTGAAGGGAACTGTCCTGCACATGCAGGACATTCAGCCTACTAAGTGCCTGGTTCTGCCTACTAAGTGCCACTATGTCAACAATAAAACCTTCACATACTTCTCCACATCCCCAGGGGAGATCATTGTAATAAAAGAAATACCATCTTTTCTTAAGCAGAACAGGATCGTGGGCACCACACCAAGGAACAACAGGACAGTTCCCAGCATCACAAAGTGAGTCCTTTGATTTTGGGGAAATACTGTAGCTGGTTCTGAAAAAGAAAAGAAGACCAAAGAGAAAATTTTCATGGGAAATAGTCAGGAAAATAATGATCCTTGAAGTTTAATTTAGTTTAGTTTCAGGTTAATTTTCTTAAAGAGTGAAGCTCCTGGTCAGTGAGTGGCTGGAGTAAGGAGGTATCTCTGATAAGAAGATGGAAGCAGCATGGAGAAGTGGAAGAAGCCCTGGCTTTGAACAGATGGACTTGGACTGAATTCTGCCACCACCGACCAGTTTTGAGATCGCCAGCAAGTCTTTCGATCAGCCTACAAAATGGAAATGCTAAGAAATTTCTTGTGAGGTTAACATTTGTAAAGTGCTCACATAGTACCAGAGGGAATGCCTGCTCAATATAAATGGCAGAATGCATTATGTCACTTTGTCTTGCCTTCTTTAATACAGAAGTTAGCAGTCCACCGTATATGGCAAGGATGGCCCACTGTGGAACATGGAAGGCCACCCAGCACTGTTCAAAGAGTTTCTGCCTCCCCACATCCGTGGTTATGATCAAGGACCAACACTTGGTATCTTTCTCCCAAGTTTGAACATCTTGGGACATCATTGGTTTCTCTCACCAGTTTTTCTGCAGTCCCATGCAAGAGCTAAGGGGTCCCACAGAACACAGATGCTTGGAGAATGCTAACTCCTCTATCTTTCACCATAAGTCAGTTCTTGCTTGGCTTCACTGTCAACTGAGACCCATGATCCCTAACTAACTAGTTCAAGTTTTAAAGTCACAATGGCAGCTGGACCTTGTCTAGTAGCCGACAGTTTATAAAATCTGTTCCCACGTATTTTTGAGTCCCAAAACAGCATTACAAGTTAGGCATACCAGGTATTAAGAAAAAATTCCCAAGTTTCAGATGTGAAAACAGACTCACAGCAGTTAAGTGACTTAGTCCAGGTTGCCCCACAAATAAGTTGTCATAAAACAAATTTTAAATGGCAGGCACCCATTAATACAACTTTTAATTGAAGGCCAATTCCAGTAAGAGCATCTCTATTTTCTAAAGCTTTTTTTCTCTTTTCGCTCAAAAGACCACCCTGGATTGTCTTTTCATATGGGTTGGCTTTTCTACCAGCTTTCCAGTTGTTTTTTCTGAAGTACATGGAGTTTTTCTGTCAAAATCTACAGGTGGAAGAGGCGGTAGAAAGTGCTTCTCATTAGAACACCTTTGGATTTATACCAATCATCATACTCATCTTCCTCACTTATTCAAATGGTCCAAGACTCTCATCAGACTCTGTCTGCTATTCCACCTACTTTTGCTGAATAGTGAGACTAAAAGCAGTTGAATTTGTGCTCACAAGGATCTCAAATCATTTGCATATACTATAGCTCATTTTCCCCCCTACAATAATTTTGCCTGATAAATATACCTCTACAGGGAAAGTGGAACCTACAGAAGTCTAGTAATTTGCCCAGGGACATGCAGCCTTTCATTCTATGTGCTAAGCAGGATGTCTTGAGTGGGAAAAACCATAGAATAGCTTGAGAGAGGCACATGGGGAGAAGGGATCTCCCTAATTTGGAATAAGGTAGAACAGTACATTCCATTTGCTTCCTGTTACAGAAACTGTGGAGAGAAGGGAGCAGCTTGATGTGCTAGACTTTGGATTCCTGAAACATGTCTAGAGTTGAGTATTGTTCTCAGGTTCCTACAGATATCCCGACTGCAAGAACATTTCCAACGTGCAAATGGAATGCATGCAACATGCATTTCTTACCTGTTTCCTGGATAGTATGAACTGTGTCCCATTCTTCTATAAATACCTGATCCGAAATATACTACTTGGCAAGTAGGGACTATTCCATAAATATTTGCTGAATTTGTATTAAGTAGCAATATGACTTGAATGCATGGAGGTGAGGGAATAACATGCATTTTGTAAATACCATGCTCTTCATTCATTCATTAATTTATTCAACCATCGGTGAATGACTATGATGAGCAGGCATCACAGTAGCTGTTAAGGGACAGTGTTAGACATGTTTTAGTAAACACATTCAGAATATTACCTGGGATGACCAACTCCGCTGTACTGTTTTCTCCAAAACTTAATCTCCAAAAAGTACAGTAGAAAATCTCATTAGCTGTTGTGTTGATTCTCAGTGTGCTGGTCACATTGAAAAACTTCTCCTCCCTCTGGGATTTGGTAGTGGTGGTTTTGCCACTCAGGACTTGGTGGTCACTGCTTGTCCAGATGACTTCAGCCTCAGGGTATCCCTCAGCCTGACACATTAGTTCATATTCAGAGGTGACCGCATCCATAGAAATTCTTTGACTGATCTTGCGGTATGGAGCTGCATGCATCATGAGAAAAAAGAAGTCAAGTCTTTCTCTAGACATGTGTCTTGGTGTTGTCTACATTAGAAATCATCAATGCAGGCTGGTTCTCAGAGAAATATGCTTAATGGTCAATGGTGAATCCCTGCCTGTTGGCCTCAACTCTTCTGTTCAAGCACAGGCCAAGTTTGGGCTTTAAGAAACAACTGTCTTGCTATAAAAATCATATTGGTATATGAATACATGAAAAGTATAACTCTATGTCATGTACAACCACAAGAATGGGAAGTTCTACCCCATGTCTGTATAATATATCTAACTACATTCTATGGTCATGTATAAATAAAAAGAACAAATAAAAAAAATTTATAAATCATGTTGGCATATGTATTGGGCTCAAACTAAAATATAGACTAAAGTAAACTTTAGTCATCTTTAAACCAGTAGTCTTTCTATCCAAATATAACAAATGTCTATTTATTCAAGTTTTTGGGTTTTTCCCAGAAAAATGCTATAGCTTTTATAAAGGGCTCCATTTCTTCTTACATTTAATTCTAGATATTTCCTTTCTTTATTGTAAAGCTATCTTCATAAGCATGAACCTTTCTAGCTAACAAGCACTATATCTTTAGACTTTATTGAAAAAGCTGATTTTGATAGTCATTTATTTGTTCAACTTTGAGTCAATGATCAGAAGTTAGATTTAAAAAGACATACTATGTCACTTGTAAAAATTGATACTTGTTCCTAGTGATAGGTTTTAAAGTTTAAATATGTTTTTAAATTTGAAGATGGTTTAAGATTTACAAAAAAGTTGGGGAAATTATAGTTACTATATACTCCTTATCCAGATTCCCCATTATTCACATCTTACATCACCATGGAATATAGCCACCATGATTGAAGTACCAACATTAGTACATCACTATTAACCACACTCTATCATTTATTCCATTCCACCAACTTTTCCCTAATGTGTTTTTTCTGCTCTAGGATCCCATCTGGGATGCCATAATATGATTTTTTAAAAAGTTTTGCTTTTTTATGTTGGCTATTTTAGCACAACATTTAATTATTATACTCATGGAAGAAAGCCTGATTAGTTTTTGGGTAATTGGTTTGGGAGTATTTTAGGATTAAGATGCTCTGTCCGCTGACTATTCTAGTAGATCGTTTAATGCTTATGTATAGCATAGGATCATTATTCATGTTTACTCCCTACAAGTACATCAACATATTTTTAATTCTGTTGACATAACCATTGCTTTATTCCTAATACTTTAATGAGCAACTAATCATCTAGAACTTTTCATTTCTTTACTAAAGACATAACAAAAGCTTTGTGATATAATATTTTCATGGAGATTTAGCAAAGCAACTAGCATAAAACAAAATAAATAATGATGTGCTGTTTTGGTGCTTTTAAATCAAGGAAATTACAACCAACGAAATCAATATAATTCTGATTTTGAAACACAAAAATTATTGGGTCATCCATCTTTTATCTGTCATATTTTAAGAACCACTTAAAAATGAATCCACTAATTATACAAACTGCTATTACCACAATAGGATCCAGTTCACAAAGCATAGAGCCTGATTTATGGGCAATTAAAATTTCAAGCCTAAACTCACTGTTAGTTGCAAATACTGGGGGTAAAACTTTTTTTTAACCCTTCTATTATCAGTTTAATGGAAGAAGGGTAAAGGAGGATGCTGTTTCACACAGAGGAGCAAGTACATGTATGCTATACACAGAAGGGCTAATGAATGAGTGACTTTACTCCACAGGGACTGATTACATAACCATGCATCAGTCTTTAAAGTTGGGCACAAGTAGAAGGCGTGGGAAGAAAATGCTAGAACTTTCACTTGTATGCACTTCTGTCACATTGATTAAAAATAATTTAAGAAACCAAATGCTGAATGTTTTCTCTGATATGCGGATGCAATTCACAATGGGCGGGGGAACCTAGGGAAGAATAGAGTTTAGATTAGGTAGAAGGGAGTGAAGGAAGGGGAGCGAGTATGGGGGTAGGAAGGACAGTAGAATGAATCAGACATTATTACCTCACGTAACATATGTAACTATAGACCAGTGGTATTCTACTTCATGTATAATCAGAAGAATGAGAAGTTATATTCCACTATATATGACATATCAACATTCTACTGTCACGTATAACTAATTAAAACAAATAAAAAACTTAAAAAAAATCACCCTCAAGACACTAAGCTCCCAAACTGATGTTTGCAGTGAATGTATGATGTAGAGAAATCAACAGTGAACTTCAGGATCCTGGTTGCCAAATTTCATGTTTCAAGTTAATATGCTGGAATCTAGCTAGAGTTCTAATACATTATTCACACATAACATTTCGACTTAGATTTTCTTATTTGCAATAGATACTTTTATTTGCAATTTCTATTACCTATGACTCTTATAAACTGAGAAATTATGATTCATGTTCCCAAATTTTTAAAGTTCAATAAATGAATACTTTAGGAAAAAATAGTTTAAGCTTGTAAGATTTGCTGTTTGACACTGGGTCTCATTTTGTCAGCTACACAGGGGTCTTATAGGAAGAGGACTTTCACAACACAAAAGGGAGAATGGTGACCCACTTTGAACTTACTATGGATTTTTAAATTCTAATATCTACTTTTAACTAAACTAATCATCTCATAAGATGAACAACTAATTAAAAAGTTTCCCACAAAGAAACCAAGAATTGAAGATAATACTAGTAATTTAAATACAAACCAAAAGGAAATGTCAGAAGGGATTTTTTTTTTTTTATCAGCTACTTTGTGAGGTTAAAAACAATAAGTACCTAATTGGACTTGACAAATGTTGACTAAAACCCTCAAGATTATCAAGACCGTCTATCTTTGCTAATGATAAATCTACCCTAAGGTGCATTATGCCTTGACATATTAACTAATGAGAGTGAAGCATCTCAATTAGCAAGACATTAAAAGCATTGCTTGTTAAATTTTAATTCACCTTTCAAAATGTCTATTTTTGTACATTCCTAGAACATATCATGTACCATATGAAATGGGTGAAAGTCATCCTCTTTTGCCCTTTAAAATGTCAATTTCTTATAATATAACCTATATATTAGTACAAAGTATATTCTTTATAATTACATACATACTAGTTTAAAATGCTTTATAGATGGGGTAGGTAATACAAAATTTTTGCTGACCCTTGGTCTATTAGATCTAGAGCATTATACTAATGTTGGTTGATCAAGATCAAGAGAAGCTCAAGGTATTTTTGAAGTCATACAACTTGATACACATGTCAGAGGTACAAAGATAATCAGAAAAATATGATTATTAAGGACATAGACTTCAGAGCCAGCCTGCTTAGGTTTAGAACCCTGCTTTACCACTTACTAGCTGGATGGCCTTGGATAAATTGCTTGATTTCCCAGACCTTAGTTTTCCCATCCTTAAAATGGGAACAATAATGCCACATATTGAATCTAAGATGCCATTTATCAAAAGACACATTCAAATTTCAGACACTAAAAATGTGAAAAATATCCATCTTAGAGTCATGTTGAAGATTAAATGAAATGATTTAGGCAAAAAAATTTAGCACAGAGCTTAAGTGATAGTAAGTGCTACCCAAGTGTTAGCAGTTGTACTGGTAGAGCTGCTTCTCTTCCTCTTTTAATACTGAAGTGTATTCTTATGGCAGTTCCTGATGAACACCCTTGGAAATCAATTTTCCCATGTTATAACCTATTCACGAAAGGTGCAATAACACCCAAAGTGATAAGAATTGAGTTAATCCAAAACCAAACCTCTTCAAATTTCACTTTTGAAATGCTTCACTTATAAAACCCCATGGTGAGTAAACTCCCTATGGGGAAGCTGTGTTACCACACATTAGAAGTGATGGGAAGAGAAGCCCAATAGCATTACTGTGAAATCATTTG
Source organism: Sciurus vulgaris (assembly GCF_902686455.1). Classification (NCBI taxonomy): domain Eukaryota; kingdom Metazoa; phylum Chordata; class Mammalia; order Rodentia; family Sciuridae; genus Sciurus; species Sciurus vulgaris. The sequence goes on along the minus strand of NC_136476.1, from coordinate 24,689,360 downwards.
CATGAGGAGGTGACTCAGGAGTTCTATTTCTTTGCATTGTAAAATTGTGCGTGTTAGCCACTAGAAAGTTCACAGATGGCAGTGCCTCAGTACAAATGAAGCTTGGTGGCTGGCTTGTTCTCAACACAGAAAGTGCAGACTTGCTTTAGCTCAATTCATCTCTGTAAACCACTGTATGCAAAAAACAAGATGGTTTGGGACTAGATGCCAATTTAGTAATTTATAAAACAAAATGGAATGGCCAAACAAACCAGATGTCAAATCTGGTTGGTCATTTGCTTTATTCCATCAAGGACCTCTCCTAGGAAAAACCTTCAGTGCTAGAAGATCTTTTATTGTGTTGAAGAGATATTATGAAGCCCCAGGTAACCTGGAATAAACTCTTACTTACAAAATCAGCCATTTGCCTGCATATTACTGACAGGCTGATGAAAGACTTCTGGAAACAAACTTAAACTCTATGCTTTCTTCCTCCTGACTGCCAGGATTATATTCTTTCACCCCATCCTAGATCTAGCAAGCTTAAAGTTTAAGGCTTGCTAATATCTTTAACTGCCTTTGAACAAAATAGATACCTAATATTGCCAATGAACCAAAGAAAAGCTGAAGATTTAAACAACCACATCCCAAGTTTTTCATGACTGTCATGAGGAAGAAGCAAATGGTAAAACAATGAAAATTAAATATACTTCATGAAGCAAGTGACATTTTCTTAACAACACTAGCATTAATTAAGCCAGCATCAGATACCCAGTAATGTGCCATAAAACAGATGCATTTCTCCTAATCCCTGTATAATTTTATTTTTGAGTTTATAATTATCAGTGAGCTTTTATAATAAATATAAATTTTCCTGTTTATATTATGAACCTTCAGATTGATGATAGTTATCTTAGGAATGGAAAGACCAAGTGGAGATGATTTAATTCTGGTCAAATATTAAATGGTTATCATGACAAACAAAAGGAGCAGGCAGATAATCTCACAGTTATGACTAGAGAGGATAGATTTCAGCTCAATATCAGGTAGAAATTTCAACAGGTTAGGGAAGGCATTTCCAAATGACAATAGTGTCATTATGGGGAACATAAGAACAGGAGATTTACCAAGTATGGTTGTGAATGCTTATAATCCCAGCAACTGGGGAGGCCAAGGCAGGAGGATCACGAGTTCCAAGTCCAGCCTTGGAAACTTAGCAATTGCCTAAGCAACTTAGAAAGATCCTGTTTTAACATAAAGAATAAAAAGGGCTGGGGATGAGGCTCAGTGGTTAAGCACCCTTATATTCAATCCCTGGTACCAAAAACAGAACAACAACAACAACAACAAAAAAACCCAGAAGAGCCTTTGGGGATTTTTTGTTCTTTGTGGGAGTTTGGATTACCTGCTTATGCCTGGGATCCTTTCAGCTGTCAATTCTATAAACCTCAACAGTGAAAGCAGAGGTGGTCAGCTAAGGTATTTTCCTTCCCTTAGTACCAACCCAATACTTTGAACCTGATGACATATTTGTGGGTCAGTACTCAGGAATTAACACTTGCAGTTCCTCTTCAACACTCCTCTCAAGATGAATGCATGCCTGGTAAGCGGAGTTTGTTGGCATCTCTGAGGACAAATGGCTTTCTTTCTACTTATGTGGCTAATTTTTGCTTTCATAGATTGACTTCAAGTGTTATTGAATGTAAACCTAACGATGGCATTTGTTTTGAATATATTTATTGAAGTTTGAGACATACAGAGATTCAAAGGAAGAAAAATGCAGTAGACCTAATGGAATAAAAAAATAGCAATTGAATAAAAAAAATACTTCCTAAGGGATATACAAATAGTGTTAACTATATTTGCATGTCGTGGAAAATACTGGTGAATGGAGGAGGGAAGTTTTGCAATTTATTTTAGTCCTTTCCATAGCATCCAAATTATTTGCAGGTACGTATATTGCTTTTATAATAAAAAAAGTAAAAACTGGAATTTGTTATGTGGAAAACTGAACATACTACAAAACATGGCTCTGTGTTATTTGACTCTGGATCACCAGTGACTGCCAAATAAAAGGTGCTCAATAAAGTACTCACTAGATGAGTATATGAGTGAATGAATGAATGAATGAGTGAACAGGCTCCTGCTATTCTGTTGGAAATTAAGTCTAGACTTCCAAGCATGATAAGCTCTTAACACTTGGGATATGTTTTTTTTTTTTTAATTAAGGTCAAGCCTTCTTTATCTACAATAATTCTTACCATTGACTTTCAAGGTAATCCGCTTGTAGTCTGCACCACCATAGCTGATCATGCAGCAGTATACCCCAGCATCCTGCAATTTCACATTTGTGATCTGAAGGGCAGCATTTCCCTGGTAGAGTTGGTCTTTCAACAGCCAGGCCCTCTGCCTGTAGCTACTGTGCTGAACCTTCGGGTCTTCCTTCCCTTCCACAAATTGAATAATTTGCTCATTCTCCTTTCCCCAGTAGACAACTAATGAACGCAGGTCTAACTGGTTTTCTACTGGGAATCTGCATTCAATTGTCACATTGCTGCCATACTCAACTACATACAGGTCCTTGGGGACAGTGATACTAAAGGCTGAAAAGAAAGATGACAAATCTTCAGAACATGGAAAATTCCTTAAAACATTTACAAAATGGGTGGAGGGCTTATACTCACTTTATCTGGTGAGTTATGTGATAATTATACTTAATGACTTAGGTCCTTAAAATACATGTTTTAACCTGTGGGCTTGAAACATATTTTGGGATGCTATTTCTGATCCCTGCATCAGAATTATAAAATTAGCTAAACGAAGTTGCCCCATAATTTGTAAACATACATTATTATAAAAATATTATATGGTGATTAGAATACTTATAACCACAGAGACTTGTTTTCACATGGACATCCCCAGAATGTCCTTTGACTGGATACATGCTTGCTTTCAACACAGTCTGAATGGTAGATTCCAACAGTCTTCTTACTCCCCTGCATTTTTGATCCATTCTCTGGTCAGAGGAATGTGGGTATGGAAATTTAGATAGGGCCTCAATATGTTACCAGTTCAGGGCTACCCTGGAAATTTCCATGCACACTAAAATTCTTCCTTAGAATATTTTCATCAGGAAAAGCAGGTCACAAGCAATATCAACAATGATACTGGCTTTGTTTAATACAAGCAAATAATGTACCTATAGGCCATTTCTCTAGAAATTTTCAGTAGGTTATCTCTGGAAAATGGGTGAATTTTATTTCTTTCAGTTTGTCTACATTCTCTGTCTTTATACAATGACACAGGCAACTTTTTAATGAAATGAATAGACTGTTCTCACTATACAAATTATATCCATTTAAAATCATTATTGAAGTTAAAATAGTTAAAATACAGAACCTAATGAAAGGATTTGGTGTCTTACCGTTCAGCAAATGACAGAAGGATATGAATATACAGACATTAAATATCCTCATCTTTTTGGAATGACCTGGTTATGGAAAACACAAAAAAAGACTGCTTTATTCAACAGTTCAACACATAGCACAATGGTATAGCACTTGGTAGTTCTAAGTGAAACAGTCCTGATAACCAGGTGATGACTGATCTCTAAGTGTGGAAATATAACAGGGGAATTTGGAAGTTAAATGCCTTTATTTAATAACACAGAATCACATAGAGTCAAGTGAATAGAGTTACTATGATGAGAATTTTTAAATTTGGTTACAGGCCTGAAAAAAATTGTAAATTGGAATGTACACTCAAAAAAAAAAAACCAAGAAGAAAATATTTTATCCAAATTCTTTCAGCAATTTCATGTTTTCTACACTGTAACATATCTAGAAACCCAAATGTGCCCTATGCAAAAATTTCAAAGTAAGGAAAATCTGACTTCTACTTCTCAACATTTTTTTCCTTTTACGACTAAATATTTTCATTTTAACCTTTGACTATTCAAGACTTCCACTTCTCTATACCAAGTAGGCTGGATTCATCCCTCAAATTCTTTTATGCACCTCACTTATTCCAAATGACAAATCATATTCTTTAAATAAACTGAGTCTCTTAGAAACAAGAAATGGGAAGAAGAGAGAGATTTGGCCAATTTATGTTGATATGAATTCCTCATGATCACTCTTCCCAGAGTTATCTATCTTTATTCTTTTTTTCTTTTTGTCATCTTCCTTAAATTTTTCCTGATTTTTTTTTTTATTCAGCAAACATTGATCAAGCACTTCTTCTATGATTGACAGTATTTTAGAAACTGGAGATATGGTTGTGAGCAGGAAAGAAAAGTCGTTCTTCTCTTGGAGTTTATATTCAAGTAAGGGAGGAAAAGAAATTTGTAGTATTTCAGTCATGCTGTTTATTTATTAACAGATTTTTTTCTTTTGTGTTATACTTACACAATTTGATAAGAAAATAGTATCTCTCCAAACTCTAAACACATATACAATTAATCAATGCTTTATATATATATATATATATAAAGCAGAAGATTAATGTTCCTAATATATAAATAGCTCCTAAATATCAATGAGAAAACCACATTAACCCAAGAGGAAAATAAGTAATGATTTCTAACATACAGCTCAGAGACTAAGAAATACTAATAACCAGTAAACAAAGGAAAGGTTGCCACTAATAAAAAGTATATTTAGGATATAAGATACAATTTTCACTTATTATCTTGACCAAAATTCAAAGATTACTAATGTCTGGTGTTTATGAGGATATATACAAATAGGTTTTCTTGCCCATCAATGATGGGATGAGAAATTTTTTTTGGAAGGCAGTTTGGTAATCTTTAAAAAATTTTTAAATGTACATATCCTAGCACCTTTTACTCCCTCTCCTAGAAATCTATCATACAAACCCACAAACACATACATACAATAATATATGTAAAGACATGACATTGTTAATAATAGCTCCAAATCAGAAATATCCTAGATGGTCTGAATGATTAAATAAATTTTATTCTGTTGATGTAATACCATTAGGGATAGAATTCAGTACATGTGTATGTATTGATTTTACAAAAGGGAACATAGAAAGTAAACTTCAGAACAGTATATGAAGCAGAAATCCACTTTTGTTAAACAAAAAGTGTGTGTGTGTGTCTGTCTGGATTACTTTGATAGCTACCTAATTCTTCATCATCCCTTCTCCTCTAAGACTTCTTCCCTTGGGGTACAACTATTATTAGTGGGAGAAGAAAGGGGGAGGAAAGAGACCATATAAATAAACATGGTCTTTGATCTTTAAAACCCACTTGAGATTAGTTGGTCCAAGAGAACACTGACATCTTCTTCACGTAAGAAACTGACCTTGTGTGAATTCCCAGACAAGAGTGAATTCCCAGACAATTCTGAGACTTTCACAGAGCAATGAAATGTGACCTGGGGAAGAAACAAGGGCTCATTCAGGATGGGGAAGTAGGTTTGCCCATGGGAGAAGTCTAGTATAACACCAAGGAAGTGATAACCATGTCTCTATCTTCCCAGGGTATATGGCTAGGAGGAAGATGCAACGATGCAAGTTTTCTTTCTCAAAAGTAGGAGCAAGGACTAAGAGAGTTGATCTATGAAATCTTTACTAAAATTTTCAAGCTCTATTAAACTGTATTAAATGTCATCCTCCCACCCCCACCCCTGTGACAATGAATCACTCTTATAAGAAATACAGAAATACTAATGCACTTTCCACATGTGGCTTCAAACCCCCAGACTACTTCTCAGGCTTTCTGGAAGACCACACTCTATTGTCGTGTAGCTTCTGCCTACCATCTTCCACTGAAAAAGCCTTTTTTTTTTTTTTTTTTTTTTTTTTTTTTTTTTTTTAAGAGTATCATAGTTCTCCTTATACACTGTTGGCCACTGCCATTGTCAACTGGTACATCCTTTCTGGAAGGCAATTTTCATGAAAAGGCTTTCAAATATTCAAGACACTGACTAGTTTACACTTCTAACAGTTTATCTGAAGGCAAAAAATGGCAATTTTCTAGAGATTTACATGCAATTGTTTGGTGAATGGCCAGGGTGAATAATGGCCCCTATAAATAATCATTAAGTTCAGCAATGGGAGATTAACCTCATCATATTGGTTATCCAGCACCATGAAGTGCAACAATTAAAAAAAAATTTAGAAGGCTACTTAATTCATAGAAAAGCATTCACAGTTAAATATACAGTAAAACAACTAGCTAGAACAATTGTACTTTTACTCCTTGTGTTTTAAAACAATTCCAAGTTGAACTTAGACATACGCCAAAGTCAATGGGTCTAAGAAATGTCTTAACATTTTTATTCTTAGGCTCTTCCATGCTTCCTTCAGGATTCCCTTAGGTCTTTCAAGCAGATACAGCAAGAAACAGGTTTTGGCGTCCTGGATCTTAAGACAGGAAGGGACCTTAGAAGATGCCGCAGGTGGGATGACTTACCCTGAGTCACATTACCAGTGGTCACTTAAGGCTGGACTAGGACCCAGGTGTCCTGGCTTTCAATCTAGGAATTTCTCTCTAGACCCAGCTCAGCTCTCTCTCAGGACCATATCCATGCACATGCACTCACATAAAAGACTGACATTAGAGCAAAACAATCGCAACTGTCAAAAGGCCAGATATATTGCCCGTTCTTAGGTCTTAACGCTACCATACAATCGGTTCTGATGCCCCACAAACTATCGCACTTCCCATTTCCCTCCTCCTCTCTCCTTCCCAAAGAAAGCGTCTAGAGAACCTCTGTCTTTAAAGTGCCCTACACACCACCGGTGACTCCTGGGAGTGGGTGCTGGGCGGGAGAAGGACGCTCCCTACCTGCTGGCTGGGAGAATCTCCGCTGGCGGCACAGAGTCCGGAGCCTGTGCCCAAGACCAGGCCTCAGAGGATGCAGCAATTGCACTCTAAAGACCTCGCCCGCTGCAGCGTCCCCGCCCGCCTCTGCTCCAAAGCCCCGCCCAGGGCAATTCCACTAGGTGAACAGGGCTTTTCCCTGCCGCGGAGCTTCAGTTCTGGAAGTTAGCGGATTTTGGGTTCTTGGAATAAATACTTATGAAAACGAAACGAAAGTGAAACTTTCCAGTCCCGCTTTCCTGTAAATCAGGTTTTCATCAAGAACAGTGCTCAAGTGAATTAAACGGACACCTTTCAAAAGAAAAAATACAAAGCCAACAAATAAATGGGGAAGAGAGAGAGAGAGAGAGAGAGAGAGAGAGAGAGAGAGAGAGAGAGAGAGAGAGAGAGAGAGAGAGAGAAGAGAGAGAGAGAGAGAGAGAGAGGAGAGAGAGAGAGAGAGAGAGAGAGAGAGAGAGAGAGAGAGAGAGAGAGAGAGAGAGAGAGAGAGAGAGAGAAAGTTTAACATCGTTAGCAATTAGGGCAAATCAAAACTGTGGTTGAGATTTCATCTCATACCAATCAGAATCGGAGTCATCAAGAACACAATAATGCTAGACAGGTTGTAGAGAAAAAGGAACACTTTGACACTTTGGTGGGATTGTAAATGAGTAACAACCACTATGGAAATCAGCATGGCAGTTCCTCAAAAGACCAGGCATGGAACCACCTTGTGACCTAGCTATATCACTCCTCAGTATTTATCCTAAAAAATTAAAGTCATCATACTAGAGTGATATGTGCACGCCCATGTTTATAAGCAGCAGGATTCACAACAGTAAAACTAGAGAACCAGGCTAGGTGACTATCACCAGATGAATGGATAAAGAAAATGTAGTATTTATAAACAATGAAGTTTTATTCAGTCATAAAGAACAATGAAATGATGTCATTTGAAGGAAAATGGATGGAACTTGAGAATATTATATTAAATGAAATAAGTCAAACTCAGAAGGTCAAGGGTTGTATGTTTTCCCTCATATGTGGAAAGTAGAGAGAAAAAAGGAAAAGAAAGGTGTGAAGGGAAAAATCTCATGGAAATCGAAGGGAGATCAGTGGAATAGAGAAAAGAAATGGGGGAGGAAGAAGAGGGAAAGGGGAATACTGGGGAATGATATTGGCCAAACTATATTATTATATTGTGTGCATGTATGAATATGTAACAAAAATCTCACATACAACTATAATGTACCAATTAAAAATGTAGAAAAAAAATCTAATCTAACCATTCTTAAAAAACAGTGCTCAATATTAAAATGAGCTTATATCAATTATGTTTTAAACAAAAGTTTTAAATAAACCAACATCTGAAATCACAAAGATTTCAATCTTCAATTTTAGGTTCTTCCATTCTTCCTCCAGAACATCTTAGTAAATTCTACTGTCAGGTTCTGCCCCATTCTAATAAGTACCTTTGGAAGATGACTGAACATCTTGACATTACTTGATACACCTTGGTACAACATATAGACTGTACACAACAGACTAATATGGCTTTGGTTTTTATTCTAGAAAGTAGTTATGTGTGTATAATAGGAAATATATTTTTAAATTGTGGATTTTGTGAGTTCCTCAAAGTTCCTCGACATAATGAAACTTCAATTGGTTTGTCATTAAATGAACTTCCCATCACAAGCTGAGCTATACCTTTTAAGAAATCCTTGCTATACTACCATCTTTGGGATCTAGGCTAGGGAAGCATATTCTGGATGATGAATACCACCCTTCTGGAAACTGTGAATCAGAGGGTGTCTCCAAACTGAAATCATGTGACTATAATAGAATATGGTGTCTTAAGTTACTTAAACATCCCCACTGTTAGACTTCTAGGTCCTTCCTGCTTTCCTTCCTCCTGTCCACAAATTGAATTTATTATAATTTGCCTTTCCTGCTTATTCATTTCAACTACAATTCAAAATACTGCATGATGAATGAATATTGAGATACCATTTGGTATGACTGTGGGATTTGCTTCCCAAGTACAAAATTTCACACAGGTATTACAGATTTTTACTTTGTTTTTGTTTTTGTTGGTACTAGAGATTTAACTTATGGGCACTTTACCACTGAACCACATCCCAGTCCCCCCTTTTTAAAAATAAAATTTAATTTGAGACAGAGCCTCACTAAGTTGCTGAGGCTGGCTTTGAATCTGCAATCATGCTGCCTTAGTCTCTGGAGTCACTGGGTTATAGGTCTGTGCCACCATGACTAGAAAAATTTAATATTTAACTTGGATAATATTGAAAACCATACTTCCGTAGATATCCGGTAGGGATGTGGGACTCTCTCTGGCATCAGTAAAATTGTAATAGACTTTGGAGACTCAATTTCAGTGCCCTTTCTTTCAAATCTCTTTTGAGACCATATAGTGGAATAGAACAGGAGGTTTCCCAACTTTAGTGTTTAACTTGTGATAAAACATAGACTTCTTTATGTGTTAATCCCGTTTGCACAGATATTTGTAAGGGTGTGATTGTACACACATTTACAACCATGTTTCATGCAACAGTAGCTGTGTGTGCAATTAATACTCTATGACATTTCCTTTTTAATGTTTATTTTTTCTAAAAAATGATAGTCAAGATCCAGGAAGTAGACTTCATGATCTGCTAGTGCAGTCATCACTATTAAGGTCTCCTCCTCCTTCCCTCCTCCTTCTCTTCCTTTTCTCCTTCTCCTCCTTCTTGTTACTAGGAATTTGACCCAGTAGCGCTTTACCACCTTGCTATATCCCCAGCCCTTTTTATTTTTTATTTTGACTCTGAATCTTGCTAAATTACCCAGGCTGGGCTTGAGCTTGTGATCCTCATCCCTCAGTCTCTTGAGTCACTGGGATTACAGGTGTGTGGTACCATGCCTATCTAGGGTCACTTACATCACAGTTGACTTGGGGTAGGTGTTTAAGATATAGATTCTAGAGCTCTGCTATAGACCTGTTGGATCCAAACTTTGCTGGAGCGGGGAAGTCTTGGGAGTTGACATTTTGATACTCTCTCCATTTGAGTCATGTTCAGATTGAAGATTTGAAAAAGATGGCTTAATGTTTAAAGGGGACAAAAAAAATTGAACCAAGAATTCTTTGTAAGTACAGTGACAACTCCTCTTCATATACCTAATTTGGCTGATTTAGATCAATTCCACCTTTCACTCTGCCTCTGCCTACTCCATTTGCCCCTATTGCCCCTTAAACAAGAGAGATCAGCCTTGTTTGTACTGATCTCAGAAGCAGGATAGATTCCAGAGTCTTCCAGCTGGGCCTGAAATGATGTGAATCATTTTCCAGTGAAGGAGCAATTTCCAGTGAACTTTCTTGATCTTCAAAAGCAGGAAGTACTGAAAAGATACTCAATACAAAACAAAGCAGCAACAACAAAATTGGCAAATCGCTTTGTTTGCTTTGAATATTTAAAAGTCAGTTTTATTAAGTAAAAAGACCATATTCAGATTTATCCCCATTTTCTATTTGCTTTGTGCATGGTGGTAAACCACGGCCCTCTGCAAAGCCCTTTTCTTTCTCACTGTTCCCATTCCAACCCCTGACCTTGGTTGCCCCATCTTTGCTATAGATTGATGCATAAAGACTCCTGAACAGAATACTTTATTCTGGTTACACAAAACAATGCTTAGATGACAGAAGTAATTAATACGTGGGTACCAGAGAGTAGAAGCTGTCCTCACCCGACACTCAGATGCTTCCCTTCCTAGGGCTGTATTTATCTACTCCTGTCCTCTCGCGTGGAAGCTCAGGCCTTTACCAAGGAGCTCCCACACCACAGGAACTTAAAAACAAAGATAAAGCCTCCAAAAATAATCCCTGTCCTTGTCAAGTACACAAAACCATTCATAAATAATTACGAACTGAACAAATGTTGTGGGAGTTTGTGAGCACTTTGTGGTCAATGTTTTCATTCCAGGGAATCGTGATAAATCAACAGAAAACCATTAAATAATAGTTTGCAATAGCGAGGTGAGCTTTTAGGAGATACTGGGAAATATTTTGTTGATTTAATATCCTAAATAACCTAAGCGAATGTCATACGAATGAAACAGCTACCCCATGGGTCATTTACTTGATGTAAGGACATGACTTGGTTTAAATGTGTCTTATAGAATAATCTCCAGAAGCATTATTTTATACTGACCCTTGGTTGTAAGCCACTAAATATGACTCACAAACCTAATATCCTACAACACTTCTACTTTAAAGGGAACAACTATTTTTAGTTTTATTTTGTTTTCGTATGAGTACGTATTTATTCAAAGACCAATTATGGTTACCTCCCGGCGAACTGGACTGAGAAACTAAGTAATCTGTTATGATGTAGGCTCATCATAAAAGAATTAGAAGTAGTTTTTTTCCTTTCCCCACCTTTTCCTGAAAGGGCAGCAAGACTATTGTGTTCTGTGAGAAGTACATTCCAAATGTAAATTAATGAGTAAAAAATCCAGACACTAAAGAGTTCTATTAAAAAGAAAAAAGAATTAGAAAGCAGGAAGGAAAATACAGCAGAGTGTGCAAGTGTCCTGTTCCCTCAGTGCTCAGGGAATACATGAGAGGTGGGTTTTGAGATTATAAATTATGAAGATTATCATGAAAGATCTCTAGGAAGATTATAATTTTAGGAAAGAACAGGTGCAAAGACTGTAAGAGCCAGGGGAGAACTGGGTAACTTTCAAGGATGGAACAATCATGGTGCCCCAAGTAGAGAAGCAAGAAAGTGATGAGAGAACAGATCACATATTGAATGGCCCTGAGGACTGAGGGGAGAGACTGGATTCTAACTGCAATGGAAAGCCACTTGATAGTTTAAAACACAAGAATTACCTGATGGACATTCTGAAGATTGGAGTAGAGAGGGGCCTTAAATTCACGGAAGCTGGGAGGCCGTTAGGAGTGATTGCTGTAGACAAATTCAAATGACAATTTGGAAGTAGAATCATTAGAACCTGTTGATAGATACTAGTGATAATGGAAACAGGAAATCAAGAATTATATTTATTTTACTATGCTGTTCCAGAGCAAATTACCACAACCAGCTAACCTATACCAGTGTCTTTTACCAGAATTATGTGAGTTCTCTAAAAAATCTGAAAACAAAAACAAAACTCTCCTTTTATACTGACAACTGGGAAATCAGTTAAGACAATGAAGAGACAAATAATTTCTGAAGACAAACTTGTAATCCTTTCTGGAAACAGAAAGGAAGTTGGTGAAGGTTGCTGGGAGTGGTTCAGGGCCTTAACCCTACTCCTGGAACTTGCTGTAAACCAGTCTGGGAAATGACTGTTTTGGGTCACTTTCCATCAGAAGAAGAAATTGATGGGGAGTGCCAGGTCAGGTATGAGAGCAAAATGTTCTGAGAGTGGTTAGAGCTTTTGTTTTTTGGACAAAGTACACACAGGGAAAGACTAATTGGCTGAACAGTGCCATCAGCCTGGGCATTGGCATGAAGGCAGGTGTGTGTGAACTCAGGATGAATCGTATGTACTGCCTTACAGAATAGAGCAGGGAGGAGACTAAGTGGAAAGCATAGATTTGCCCATCAAGCCAAATAAAAACGTGTAAATTACAGACTACAGTTATAGACTCATAATATTGAGGGAATGCTCTTAATCCAGAAGTTTTTGTTGTTTTTGTGCTAATAAGATATGCCAAAGCAAAGGCTGTGGGAGTAGAGAAGGTGGGGGGAATTATGATAGTGTTTTCAGAGTAAGACAGAATAATGAGATTCCTGGGAAGTGAGAGCAAAGCAGACGTACCTCTAACCCATGAAGTCCAACCTTTCCTGGGCAAGTCCCCAAGAATGCAGATAAGCAATTTCCCCCAACACAGTGAGGCCTAGCTTAGGTTTGGGTTAGGAAAATGTAGCCCTATTTTACTTCTGGTCATAAGGTTGGTCTCAAGTAAAATCATTTGGTATCCATTTCCCTATATTTGAGACTCCAATAGTTATGACAATAACCCTAATTTGCTTGGTTTTGGTTAATGCCTGTTGTAACTGCAAAAATTTTAACATGGTTAAGTCCTCTTTTCCACATGTTTTTGGAGGGCAAGAGGAAGATGGAGAATTAGTATAGGGATGAACAAGTTCTAACAGTGACATGTTTAGTCACAGGTTGGCTTGGAAGAACTTTGAGGGACAGTACTTTCAATGATGATTACCATAGAAAGAGGAGAAAAAGAAAGAAGATGAGGTCCAGATATAATTTTTTGGTGTCTTTCTTGTGAATAACTACAAAAAAGGGGGATTATATAAGATAGGAAAAACTAAAACTTTTCCCTACTGTGATATGCAACACAGCACAGAACACTTATGGTCTCCAAAGTGTGCATGGAGTTTCCCTACACACCAAGTAATTCTCCAACAGATACCAATTAGGTATTCTAGAATTCAATTCAATTCTGACACTATGGGGAGTTATAGAAAAATATCACAATTTAAAGGCCCAGTCGCACAGGTAGTCTCTCACTTCGGATGTCAATCTCAAGTCCAGGCCCCTGGAATCTCAAACAGAGCAGCTACATATTGTGGTTTCCCATAACTCTCCCCTCAGGTTTGATTAATTTGCTAGAGTGGCTCTCAGAACCTAGGGAAACAGTATACTTCCCTTTACCACTTTATAGCAATGGAAATTACAAAGGATGCAGATGAACAGCCAGATAAAGAGGTACACAGGGTGATGTATGGGGGGAAGGCGCTGGGAGCTTCCAAACCGTCTGAGAACCTCCTGGTGTTTGGCAATCCAGAAGCCCTATGAACCCTCTAAATCTTTATGGAGACTTCATTACATACACATCAGTAACTGTTAACTCAATCTTCAGTCTTCTCGCCTTTGTGGAGGATGGGTGTTGGGTTGAAAATTCCAAACTTCTGATCATGGCTTGTTCTCTGATGACCATCTTCTACCAAGGAGCTCACAGTCACTTCTCTAGAATGAAAGACAGTCTTGTGACAGGAAATTCCAATGGCATCAGGAGCTCTGTGTCAGGAACTAGGTTAAAGATGAGATATCAGAACAAAAGTTGTACCTACTACCACTATCCCTCAAGAAATTACAAAGCCTTTAGGAGTCATGTGCCAGAAAATGGGGATGGAGACCAAGGGTGTCCACAATACCACAAAAAATAAAGTAGATATTTGACTCATTAGCTCGGGGAATGTTTTCTGTAAAAACAGAAGCTTTCAGGTAGAAGAGCAGTCTGAATTTCTCAGGGTTACAGGAGGTTGAGTTTCACAGACTGAGAACATGTGAGTTCACAGACTGGTCATATGAGTTGCATAAGTTTCAGAAGGAAGTTAACAGGGGCTTAGTCAAGTGGTTTGGTGGCATCACAGTTGAGAAGGAAGAGAGACACAAGCAGCTATTGTGAATGGAAATAATCTGGAAAGATAAATATCTAAAGAAGTTTTAAGAAGTTCCTGTTGATTATGCTGTACAGAACATTTGAATATTCTGTAATACTTCATAGTTTTCTGAGAATGCTAATGCATGCTTGGACTGAACCATATGAACCTTTGGTTTGATTCAGGTTATACTCTGAAATATAATCTCCCCTGCTCAAAAAAGCTTTCCTTGACCTTCTTGCCCCCTTACATGCAGGGGCTGGGGAGATAGCTCAGTTGGTAAAGTGCTTGCCTTACAAGCACAGGGCCCTGGGTTCGATCCCCAGCACCGCAAAAAAAAAAAAAAAAAAAAAAAAGCCATAATCATAACAATAAAGATTAAAAGGAGCTGTAATACTAAAAGAGCATTTTTAAAAATGTCAGACACTATTTTAGTGATTCATATATGTTAGCTTATTAAAATGTTTTAACAATCCCATGAGTACGTTACTATTATTGGCTCTATTTTAGAGATTGGAAATTGAGACATATAGTGTTAGTAATCTAATCTAAGCTTACACAGCTAGAACAATGGCACAACTAGTATTCAAACCCAGATATTATGTCTCCAGTGTCTGCTCTTAACACCTACGAAGTGTATATATTTTTCAACCCTTAAAAGTTAAACCCAGAGTTATCATATGTTACAGGAATTCTACTCCTACATATATATCCCAGAGAACTGAATTATGTTCACAAAAACTTAGCAGTATTATTCATAACAGCAAAAAAGTGGGAACAATCTGAATATTCATCAATTTTGAATAGATAAAACAAAATGTGGCACATCTACACACTGAAACATTACTCAGCCATAAAATGAAGAACTGATACATGCTACAAACATGGATGAACCTGGAAAACTGTAGGCTAAATAAAAGAAACCAGACACAGAAGATCATTCCATTTTTATGAAATTTCCAGCATAGGCAAATCTATGAAAACAGAAATTAGATTAGGGATTGCCAGGGTGTAGGGAAAGGGAAGAATGAGAAGTGACTGCTAACGAGTCTGTTTTCTTTCTTTTTGAGACAGAGTCTCACTAAATTGCTTAGGACCTCACTAAGTTGCTTAGCTGTCTTTGAACTTATGATCCTCCTGCCTGAGCCTTCTCAAATCACTGGGATTACAGGCATGCACCACCTCCCAGGGCCTACTCTTGAGTTTTCTTTGGGGGGTGATGAAAACATTACGGAATTAAGTAGTGGTGAATTTTACGGTATGGAAATTTTTCTTCAATTAAAAAAAAATCTTTAGGTAGGAAAAATACAGGATCTGATGAGTTCTCTGCTGCTGTGTAACACATTGCCACACAGTATCACTATTGAGGAATGCACAAAGTCCAAACAAGGCTCCTATAGAGTTCTGGGGTGATTTGCTGGTCCAGATTGTGCCCAGGCTACAGGCGTGTCCCAGAATTGGAGTGAAAAGTTAAAATTTGGAATTTAGGGAACCCCATTCCAGAATGGTTTAACATTAAAGAGCATCTAGCCTCAGTCCTACACTTTGCAACTACTTTAAATTCTTCACAGACTAAGGCTCTTGGCTAATTAGTTCTCAGATTAATGGCAGAAGTTTCACATTTCTGTGAAAGCATCTCACAGAAAACATCTCAAAGCCCTGTTTTTTTTTTTTTTTTTTTTTTTTTTTTTGTACCAGGAGTTGAACCCAGGGTTGCTTAACCAATGAGCCACCTCTCCAGCCCCTTTTAATGTTTTATTTAGAGACAGGGTTTCTCTGGGTTGCTTAGGGCCTTGCTAAATTGGCTGAGGATGGCTTTGAACTCTTTCCTGATCCTACTGTCTCAGTCTCCTGAGCTGCTGGGATTATAGGCATGCATCACCACCCCCACACCCCTCCTCCCCCTTTTTTAAGGCAACAGTTTTTATTATCATACACATATTTCATAGAAAAAAATGCTTCAAATATATCAGGAGACTCTGACAAGTAATGCAGTTTGTACACATCACTCTGTGTACACTGGGAGCAGGGCTCTCCCCCTGTTGGGGCATCAGCTGCACTTGTCTGATGCCCCTTTGTAGGCACATTCCTGGGCACACTTGGCATAGCCTGTGGTGCAGCAGGAGCAGTAGTGTTTCTTGCATAAGGTGCATCTGCTCTCTTTACATTTGCAGGAACCACCTTGGCACAGGCACAGTTGGAGTCTATTTCAAGTTGAAGTGAGTCAATGCCCAGTAGGATGGGTGAACAGGCAGAGGTGCTGCTGGAAGGTGTGCTCTAAGTCCACTTTGAGTTTTCAAAATCAATATTTTTTTAAGGAAAAAAAACATACTTTTTAGAGGTAAAGGGAACTATTTGACAATTTTACTGTCCTGATGTAAGGAGTTTCCACTGAATTGAGGATTTTACATTAATTTTCTCTAATTTAATTTAATCCAGCATTTCTGATCAAAATAGAACAAGCTACATATACATGAAGATGATTATTATAATGTTATTCACAATAAAAAATCAGAAATGTTCGAAATGGAAGTTGCTGTACACACACTTGATGAAAATCATATAGCTGTTAAAACTAGCAATATGAATGCTATATAATAACATGAAAATTTTCATCTGTAATGCATGACACATACATTTGTATGTGTGTGAAAATATACACACATATGTTCACAAATTCATAAAACTGGATGTAATCTACATATCAGTTAAAATTATGTCACTGGTATCAAAACATTTCCTTTAATCATTTTAGTCCAGATTTCATAAAATGTGTCCAGTATCTATACCAAAGATTTTCCTCAGTGCCCTAGACATATTCTCACAATCATCTTTTTCACTTATATTTTAAAATTATGAACAATATCATATATGTAATATATTTATAATTGTATATATAGCTTACAGTGTATCTATTGGGTTTCCAATCAGGAATTGGAATTTTACTCAGTTGTCTCAACTAAGGACGTATCAATAAAGACAATATTTAAAAGGCTTGGGGTGGGTTAAGAGAGCCATCAAGCTGAAGCATCCAGAGCATCAGTGGGAAGCCTGTGCCATGTTTAGGCTATAGAATAAGGGCAGAACAGTGTCCAGAGTCTAGTAAGCTGGAACTATAGAAGAGGGAACACTTTTCAGGAACTGCATTTGTGAAGGAACACAGCCGCCACCAGAGAAAGAATTCCTTTCGCTCCTATGGAAGCCCCAAATGGAAATCAGCTGGGGAGAGCCCAGATGATGCTTTCCTAAGAGGCCATCTTCTGTGGTTCACTAAGTACAAAGAGGGAGGAAAATGTATATAAGGGAAGGCAGACAGAAGAGCCAGAGAGTCTGCGAACTTTGATATCCAGCCTTATTCTTGCCCTTGGCTCAGATGTAGAGAAACTGATCCCCTACTCATAGAAATCATGTTGTCCTCAACCAAATTTCTGTAAGGCTTCTCAATGCCCTGTTCTCACTTAGACCAGATATCAAATTCCTTATTCCCCACCATCTCTCAGGTGATATCTGATCATTCTGACCTGTTTTTGGCAAGAACTCTTAAGTTAGTTTAGTAAGAATTCCCTCTATCTTTCATGTCTCCACTTAGTACTTTTTAATCTACTCACTGCTTCTATCACCTTGCTTCTTAGCTATAAACCTCCACTTCTTCTTACTATATTTGAAATTGAACCCAGTTCTCTACAGAGCTCCTTTCCCCTCCTATTTCAATAGTTCCCGAATAAAAGTTATTTTTATCCCTTTAACTACTGTCTGGCTCTGATTTTTTGTAAGTCCCATCAGCTACCATATTGCCTTGAGATGAGGTCAATTCAGGTGTACTCTCATCTAAACACTAAATTACATTTGTCTTCACCAGTACTCTTTATGCAAGTTAGCAGGAGAAAAGAGGAGCAGGGAAGAAATAGTCAATTAACATTTTGTATGTGGAGCTATCATATAATTCCTAACTTTACAGCTTCTTGCTGAGCTAAAGTTGATAATCATAGCTTCCTATTCATTTACTCATGTTTTCCCTGCCCTCTGCCAGTTACTTGATAGATCATAATGTTTAACTTGGAGTAGTGATATAACACTTCAACTTTTGCATAATTTGAAATTTAATTGGTTCCAACTTTATTGGCTTACTGCAGCTAACTAATGATCATTATTATTGCTCAGGAGAGAATTAAGAGCTATCCAGTGAATCTCTGATTGTCACACATAGTTCTTGTTCTTCTTGCATACAAGAAAAATTGGGTACAACCCAATTTCCTTTTAGTAATTGGGATAAAGCATTTCAGTTTTATCACTATGATGAACCAAAATTACCAGAGGGCAGTTTCAACTTCCAATTTAGTAGAACCACGTCTGGGTTCTCCAATGGAAGCATTTCTTTCTTTTGAATTAGGACTTTGAAACATGATAAACCCAAGGTCAGAGAAATGGTGTGCCAAATGTTTTCTTGTTTTCCCTCTAGGCATTGTGTCTAGGAGCCTGACTACCATAGATTTCATCAACCTGAATTCCTTGTCTTCTGACTGCCATGTGGATCTAGCCAATGGAGGACGCCAGCAGGATATCAGAACATGGGAGGACAGAGACGTGGGCCTTCCTTCTTCACTTTGTTTCCACTTTGAACTGAGGTCCCAGCAATGGCTACACCTATAGAATCTCATCCTGCCCTGCCAAAGGTTGGCATTGACTGCTATAAATAATATGGCTTCTATTGGGTAATTTCTCCTCTAGTTGCAACTTCAAATCTCACCTGGTTATAGTAACTGACTCCTCTTCCTGTCCCTTCAGACTTATTAGTAACAGTTCTCATTGTTGCTGGTTACTACTGTTTATTAAATCCTATATGCCAGACACTTTAAGTGTCTAAATATATTATCTCATTTAGTCCTCACAGCTTAATTACTTAGATGTTTTTAATCTTATTGTAGATAGAGGCAATAATGTGACAGGGTGACAGTGACAGAGCTGGACATTGGATCTAGGTGTGTTTATGGCAGTCTGTGCAGTCAAGCACTATTCCATGCTCTCAAATGTTACTTCCTACTTCATGGATCAGTTTTAATGTCTCCTCATGGTTTTGCTCCTGGCAACACACTCCTGCTCCCACATCTGGGAGTGGGGATGTCGTTGCCATTTTCCCATTCAGCCATTGAACAAATAGTGTTTGACAGCTGAAGAATACTCAAGGCTGGACCTTCCTCAAGGCCAGAGACGGATGAAATCCATGCTATTTTCCCTAGCCATTTGGTAACAGAAGATAACTCCTCAAATATTCTCTCAAGGAAGCTGAGAAACTTGGTTTACTCAAGCTGGAAATTGCTAGTCGGAATGAAAACATGAACATTTCTCAGAGCATAGGGGATGAACATGGCTCTATTCAAAAAAGAACAAGTAATTCTGATCTTTTGTTCTTTTGTTTCCCGTCTTACCCTTTTGCTACTTTAATGTTGGCAGCTTTACAGCGGAGGAAACTGAGGCATTTATTTGAGATTTCCATTCTATTTCTTCTGAATTGCTTCACAAACTACTGTTGAGTTGTTATGGTTTTGAACTTGCCTCTTTGACCTTCCTGTTCCACTTCTACTCCCGCCTCGATCGGACGGATACCCCAGGGTTCTGTTAGGAACGCGGGCCCTTTAAGGAAGCCAAGGGCCTCACTGATTGGCTGGGGCTCGTAACAACTGTCATGGCCAGCCAATCCCGAGGCGCTGCGGGGCAGGGCGGTCCCAGCCGCGATACAAGGGAGCCCTGTCCTGCAGGCCTCTGCAGCCGTCACCTGGTCCCTGCGCCCCGTTACCCATTGCCGGTGAGTGAGCGCCTGCCGCGGGCGTGTGGGGAGGGAGGGTCGGCCGGCGCTGCTCCCGGCCCGGGCTGGAGAGGCTGCTCTCCTCTTGAGCTGGGCCCACTCTTGGGCTCTCCCACTGCCTCTAGAGCTGATAGGTATTGCCAAACACATTTCAGAAAAACTGCTTCTGTTCACATTGACTTGAGATCTCTTTGTATGGTTATAATGGAATTGGGACAAGTCAGCGGAGGAAATCAGCATACCACTTGATGGGGATGTCTAAATTACAGCAATTTTTTCCAAAGATGGACAATGGAGACAATTACAGAAAGCCTCCTGTCACCGGGTTGAAATTTGCAGGTGGGAATGACCTAGTTTGGATCACAAAAACATTTATTGAAGATGATCGTGATTATGCGACCAGTCATAAATTCAGACATTGTGTTTTTTGATCAGGAAATAAATGCAGGTATTTGGATGTTAGAAGTCATGGAATTCATAGTCTCTCCCTGAAAATCAAATTTGGATTTCCAGAAAGATTGTCTGGAATTTGCAATTCTCCTCCCTCAAAATACACCTTCCCTCAGTAATCTATAGGATAGCCAAGATAGGGCTAGAGCATTACAGACTCTTCCAAGGACTCATAAGTAATTAAAGGAAAAATGAAGGCAGAAGGGACCCAAGTCAATTTTCTTAGCCCTCTGAGACATGCTAGTGTCACAAGTTGTAAAAGTAGTAACACATTTGTAATCCATGATAGTGTTGGATTTTTTTAGACTTACCTTATACAAATCAGTGAAATCAGTTATTCCTATTTGCAAGATCACACTTGCTTTTTTTCTGATTAATATTTTTGTAAGTGGAAGAAAGAAAATTGAGAATATTCTGAACACTCCCAGATTTTGGAAAATCGATTTGTTACCAGTAGGGAAGGGGTGGAGGTTAAAATACTGAATCCATTGAGGGTAAAGTTTACAAGGTGTGGCACACGTGTTTTTCAGGTGTGGACTCCTGAAGGAAAGCTTTTTTTTTTTTTTTTCTGCCCAGCTTCCACCTTTAACCCTTCTACCTGGGAGTGTCCCAAACTATAAGCTCAGTCCCAAGAGAGCAAGGCCCAGAAAGAGGTAAATCTAAATCCTAAACTTCTGGAGTGTCTCTCTTCTCTAGATAATTGACATGAGGACTGTCCCTCTTCAGGGGAGATCCCACCCCGCTTACAAACAGGAGCGTTCTAAGGGACACAGAACTGTGACATACAGAATGTGCGCATGGAGACTAGTGGACAAACGTTTTCTTTATGTTTTCAGCAGATGTAAAAATTCAATCATTCTGTATTATGTGCAGAAGAAAAAATAATAAGGAATGGCAATGACTTGAGCCTAAATTCTTCTTGTACTGCATCATCTGCTTTGTGCAAACATTTGTGGGAAGTAGACACCATGGAGACTGTCAAGATGGATAATGTATTGCTCAGGCCTTTTAGGCAAGTTCTGCTGGTCTGCTGTCAGGTCTGTACGTGGGGTGCTAAAACTTAGAGAAAGAAGAGAATTGCTAGATCTCCTTACCCTCGCTGGGTGGCCTCTATCTTTGGCCACAGGTTGTTGGAGTGGGACAGAGGGAGAGAAAAACCTTATGACTACCCAGGTCTTTTCTGCACCCTGCCTCTTCTCTCTTGCCCAATTTTAACGCTGATTCTGGCTCAGCGGTCACTATAATTCTAGGTTGTGTTCCTTGGTCAGAACACAGGGAAGCCACTGAAGTCTGGCTTGTAGCTCCCACTCACCTGGAGCACCATTGGCAGGAGTAACTCATTCTGCTTGACATTAAATACTGACCCCCTCCCATCATCTCCTAAGTTAGCAAGAACCCAAGATTTCCTGATGTGGAAGGATATGGAAAATAGGAGCTTTCTGGGCCTCCACAGGATATCTGTGAATCCTAGATATAAAGCATTAAGTCTGGCCACCCTGACAGAAGTTCCACCACACTATGCAATAACCTATTAGAAAGAAATTATATCAGCAACATTGTTGAGCAAGGTAGAGAAGTCGTAACTTTCTCTGAGTTTTGCCATGTTTTAAATGTAAAATCAAGAACTAAGTGTCTTCTCTTACTGAATGGGTAAAGAACAAAATTTGGAATTCTGAACCACCTAGAATTGCCAGCCCATTTAAGTACTTCTCAAGTAAGATTATATAATAGAGGATAGAGATGATCTCTGACCTCCACGATAGTTTGACTTGGGATTTTTGACTTTATGATGGTGCAAATGCAATATGTATTCACGAGAAGCCATATTTCAAATTTTGAATTTCAGTCTTTTCCTGAGCTACCATATACAACAACCATTCTATTTTTCACTTTCGGTATAGTGTTTAATCAATTATGTGAGATATCCAGCACTTTGTAAAATAAGCTTTGAGTTAGATGATTTTGCCCAACTGCAGGTTAATGTAAGTGTTTTGAGTATGGTTAAGGTAGTTTAGGCTAAGCTATGATGTTGGATAGGTTAGGGATATTAAATGCATTATTGACAACGATAGTTTCAACTTATGATGAGTTCATTGGGATGAAACCTCCTCCATTGTAAGTGGAGGAGCAAGTACACAATGTCAAATGGATGGAATTGGAGAATATCCTGCTAAGTGAAATAAGCCAATCCCAAAAAACCAAAGGCCGAATGTTTTCCCTGAAAAATGGATGATGATATATAATGAGGGTGAGGTGGGTGAGGAGTGAGAGAAGAATAGAGGAACTTTAGATTACATAGCAAGAAATGAGATGGGGGGGTACAAAAATGGTGGAATGAGACATACATCATTACCCTATGCCATGTATGATTACAAGAATGGTATGAATCTACATTGTGCACAACCACAGAAACAAAATGATGTACCCCATTTGTGTACAATGAATCAAAATGCAGTCTGTAAAAATAAAAAAATAATGATTCAAAAATCACACAAAAAAGTGCATTCCCGAGGATATTTAAACATAGGTATGTTTTCTGTCCTTTGGGAACTTCAGTACTAACTTGGAGAGGACAAAGGAGAAACTGGAGGAAGATGGCTAAGTGATGTCAGAAATGTGTGGATGGAAATAAGTGGCATGTTGAAGAGGGACAGGAGTTATGACAGGATTGATGTACTGACCCTGAGACACCTAAATCTTCTTAAAACACAAGGGCAGTGAGCACACAAAAATCTGTTCTCAAGATACTCAAAGCATCTTCTGAATCACTTCTCCTGAAATGCAAGGTTTTATTGTCCACCTGTACAGAGGGTAAGAGGATGAGTGTTGTCCACCCTCCTCTCAAGATTTACAGCAGGAAGAAAAACCAGGAAATATGGAGCCATATACTTATAGAGTAGGGAGAGATTTTGGAAATGATCTATTCCAGTCATCTAGACTTAGGTAAGTAAATGACGGCCAAGCTGGTTAAGCTAGGTGGCTAGTTAGGAGCAAAGACTAGAGTCTAAGCCAGAATTTTTTTTTTTTTTTAACTTTGTCATAAGGTCATGGTAGCCCAAAGCAGAGTGTGCAAGGATGTATGTAGTATATTATTTTAAGTCTCCTTTTATTTTTTACACTTTAGATCAAGATGGGGTTTATATTTTCAAAATCTATGAATGAAAACATGAAAAATCAGCAGGAGTTCATGCTTACGAATGCCCAACTTCAGGTATGTTTAGAAATAATTAAGCTGTCATGTTGTTACAATGGTTAAGTTCTGCCACTTGTACTTCAGCTGTTCTCTTCGACCTTCCCCCTCCAAAAAAATTAAATAAAAAAAAATAAAATGATCTTGGGGCCTCTTTCTCAAAGACAAGATGAAATGAATTGCTAATAATCTGGCAAATGCCCTTGTTTGTCTCCAATCCAGATACTTGTTTCAAAATTTCCTTTCTGTAGAAAGAGATAACTACTTATTGAGTATGATAGGTGGAATAATGCCACATATATATATATATATAATTATATATATATAAATATATATATTCAGAGAGAGAGAGAGACAGAGAGAGAGACAGAGAGAGAGAGTTTTAAGGTACTGAACTACTCTACTTCTGGCTTTGAGATGGAGTCAGTCAGGATTGAGAGCCAAAGGATACAGGCAGTCTCTAGAATGTAAAAAAGACAAACAGATTATAGGTTCTCCACTATACCCTCCATAGGGACTAAGTCCTGTCAGTCATTTTGTACTATAAACCTCACAACTGTAAAATGATAGATTTCTATTCTTTTAAACCATTAAGTTCTTATAATTTACACCTTTATACCAGATTATACAATGAGTAGATAAAAAAGATCAAGCACAGTAGAGTGTTGTCTAGTTGCCTAATAAAAGTTGTCAAAAAGCACATTGAAATGTTGGAATTCAAAATCAAGGGTTGAAAGTTTGACCCAAATTGTTTTCTTAAGATTTTAGATAAAGATTTCTAGGTCTTGGTTGTCCTTTATGATGCTGGGAGTAGACGGTTCTACTGTTAGGCAGCAGAGCTAGTGGTTAAAATGAGGACCAAAGCCAGACTGCGTGGATTTGAATCCCAGCTGCACCCCTGACTAACTATATGATTTGTGCCTCAGTCTCCTGATCTGTACTCTAGAGGTAATAACATCCCCCTCAGAGAGATGTTTTAAGGAGTAAAGTCAATATATGTTACATAGAACCACACCTCCAGTAGTTAGAAAAATGCCTCTAGACATTAAGGTGTATTAGGTATTGCTGTTGTTATTGATATTAAAGACTGATAATAGTGTCCTGTGCAGGATAAATATTTCTTTTGGGGGAATGAAACAATTGAAAGAATGGACAATTGAATTATTGTTACAGAGCAAAGTGACCTACAAGAGACCAAATATTAGATATTTGAAACCAGTCAATTATTTCAGATACTTAGAACATCCTTGTCAAAGATCTTTGGAAACTATAGTCCCCATGACCATCAGTGTCTGTGAAGGATTGGGGATTTTAGCCTAATGGAAAACTCTTTAATTAGTCTGTTATAGAAGCCCTGAGACACCTACAGCAGAGATGGAGGACTTTATTACTCACAGCATAACAAGCAGCATAAATATAATTTTTGTGTCAATTCCCAATGCCCTCTAAGACTCATGGAGGTGACAAAGGTGGGCATGGACTAGTTGGGTGCTGTTCGGTGGATTTATATCACATTTGAGGAATGCTTAGCTTGGGAAATCTTCTGTGTTTATAATGAGCCATGAACGAGGGAGGGGTGAGGGGAAGAAGAAAGGGAGTTGCTTTATCTCATTCCTCAAGGTTGCTCACTGAAGCACAAGCAAGAAATGGCTCATGTAAAGAGCAGTTAGGGCCTTCATTCTTGACCTAACCTGCAAGAATGTGCAGGGACATTCTGGGCTCATGATAATATCCTGATTTATCAGATTCTGAGAATAGCTTTGAGGTTTTTTCCACCCATCCCAGTGATCAGGTTTTACATAGCTGGGACAGGTCAAATGGCAGCAATTTAGCCATTGCTTAGCTGAACCAAAGGTGAACCCAGGCATTTAGGGGAATATCTGTGAGTCCAGGGTCCTATTGAGCCAGCAGTTTTATCTCAAGTGGAAGAGTCAGGGGGAATAAAGTTTTCCCCAGAGGCTGGCTATTGCTCTCTTATGCATAACTGAGATGATACTTGGATATGAACAGGCTAGCCATACTCTCAAACACATCATTTTCTTTAAACAAATTTTTTATTTGTTCTTTTTAGATATACATGATAGCAGAGTGTATTTTGATATATTATATATATGGAGTTTAACTTATTCTAATTAGAATCCCATTCTTATGGTTGTACATGGTGTGGCAGTTCACTGGTGGTGTATTCATATATGAACATAGGATAGTAATGTCAGATTCATTCTACTGTCTTTCCTATTCCCATTCTCCCTCCCTTCCCTTCATTCCCCTTTGGCTAATCCACTAAACTTCTATTTTTTCCTCCCCCTTATTGTGCATTAGTATCTTCATGTCAGAGAGAACAGTCAGCCTTTGTTTTTTTGGGATTGACATTTCACTCAGCATGGTAGTCTCCAGATCCATCCATTTACTGGCAAAAGTCATAAAGTCATTTATTTTTATGGTTGAGTAATATTCCATTGTGTATATATGCCACATTTTCTTTATCCATTCATCTGTCAAAGGGCACCACAGTTGGTTCCGTGGGTATTGTGAATTGAGCTGTTATAAACATTGATGTGGCTTATGCTGATTTTAAGTCCTTTGGATATATACTAAGGAGTGGGTTAACTGGGTGAAATGGTGGCTCCGTTCCAAGTTATCTGAGGAATCTTCATACTGCTATCCAGAGTGGTTGCATCACTTTGCAGTTCCACCAGCAATGTATAAGTGAACATTGTTTAAACATTGCCAATGTTTATTGTTACTTGTATTCTTGATAATTGCCATTCTGACTGGAATGAGATGGAATCTCAGTGTAGTTTTAATTTGCATTTCTCTAATTGCAAGAGATGATAAACATTTTTTCATATTTGTTGATCAATTGTATTTCTTCTGTGAAGTGTCTGTTCAGTTCCTTTGCCCATTTATTTATTGGGTTATTTGTTTATTTGATGTTAAGTTTTTGAGTTCTTTATATATCTGGAGATTAATGCTTATCTGAGGTGCAAGTGGTAAAGATTTTCTACCATTCTGTAGGCTCTTCATGTTTTTGATTATTTCCTTTGCTGTCATTCTTGATTTTACTTCTTGTGCTTTAGGAGTCTTGTTGAGGAAGTTAGTTCCTGAGCTGACATGATGGAAAATTGGTCCTACATTTTCTTCTAGTAGGGGCAGTGTCTCTGGTCTAATGCCTAGGACCTAGACTAGGAACTTCCTTTGCTTAAACAGGCCAGTTTATGGCCTTTCCCTCATTACTGCAGCCTGGCAAATAACTACAAAGAGTATTTGGTGCTGTTTCCAGCAGGTGGCGCTGCAGTACAAGGCAATGGGCCTCTCTTCACGTCACCTGTCATTTCCCCTATTTTTCCCAGGGACTTTACCATGTTTGTATAAGAGCACCTGGGAGGGTATTAGGGTATTCAGATCCTCTGGTCACTATGGGTTTTATAATACAAACATGTAGCACAGCAATTTCATGAAACATTTATATGCAGTGGGAAAGTGTGGACACAGTGCAGTATCTTGAATTGGTTCAAGGTCCCTCTAATTTCCCTTCTTCACTATAAACTTTGCTCACTCTACCAGTTGAGTTCAGATGCTTCCTCCTACCCTCTCAGTTTGACACAAACCAAATAATATGACGTAAGTACTTCAGGGGTTATCATATAGGTTCAGGAGAGCACGTGGGTAGGCGTGATCAGGAGTACAAAGGGTAGGAAGGACGTTTTGTTCTTTGACTCCTCATCACAGAATGGACACTCCTGTGTGCCCCTGGCTGTGGAGAGCACTGCTGTCCAGGGGAATTACTTTTTTTGCCTTCACTGGTGCCACAGTGCTGCCCTGTGGCCCTTGATAACCTGGGCCACCTTAGTGCTTAGCACACCTCTCTCCATGGGACCAAGTAGACTCTGGTACCTGCCTCCAACAGAGCCATAAAAAGTTGGGTCCCTCTTCAAAGTTCCCCAGCACACCCAGACTTCTTCCTGAAAGACCTCAAGTCTTTC
This sequence comes from Sciurus vulgaris, assembly GCF_902686455.1. Lineage (NCBI taxonomy): Eukaryota > Metazoa > Chordata > Mammalia > Rodentia > Sciuridae > Sciurus > Sciurus vulgaris. The sequence goes on along the minus strand of NC_136476.1, from coordinate 24,661,711 downwards.
CTGAGGGCAAGGAGCGGGGAAAGCAGCTTGGTGCCAGAAAGCAAGCTTTTGTATTTACTTTCAGTTTCAAGTGGCTTCCTGCCACGGCTCAACAAATTAAATGTCTAATGGTTTCAGCTGACCCAAAGTTCTATATACTCATCCTTGACACTATTTTTTAGGCTTCAGGGACCCCTTGCTTCAGCAGCCACAGACACGTTATATTGCCTTTGGCTGGAATATGGAACCTGCTGCCCTGTTGTCATCAGAGCATTCTTCCTGTCTCCCACCCCAGAGGAGAGTATTGCCATAACTAAAGCACTATTTGGGCAGCTTGTTTCAACCCTTTATGTTTATTTTTATTTTTTTGCAGTACTGGTGATGGAGCCCAGGGCCTCACGCAAGCGGGGCAAGCACTCTACCACTGAGCTGCATCCCCAGCTCTCAACCCTACTTTTTGGTGCTCAGTCTCACTCATCATACAGGACAGTGTGTTGCTTTACCCTCCCACCCTCACCATGCAGGAGAGAGCATGTATTATGAGATCTTAGGGATTTTACTCATGTCCTCTAACTCAAACAATGAGAGCTTTGTCTTTTCCAGAAAGCCATGTGTCTATCATCGTCTCATCCTTGTTGCCCAAATTGGTTTTTGCCCGACTTGCAAATTAACAAGTTAGCTTGTTATGATTTCACAGATGCTGGTGGAAGACCTTATTCTCACCGCACAGCATGCTGCATGTTGGCATCAGTCTTCTGTGTACTCCATTTCCCATGGAGGGGATGTAGGCGAGCCTAGTTGGAGGTTGAGTTGCGTACAGTGGGTTTGTAAAATCTACCACTTTTATTGTGAGTGGCAAGCAAACCTGCATTTTAATGAGGAGGAGATGCTATCATCCCTCAAGGCTGCTAACCACAACTCTGTGAAAGTGCCCAAAGAGAGAGCTGCATCCCTGGCCTACACCGCAAGAACGTGCAGGCAGACCCAGGGACTATGGGGGATTAATTTTTGTAACACATGTGCTGGTTAAGAAGACTGGTTTTTCTATTGATTGTTATTTCCTTGTTGATTATTATTTATCTGTTAATTTCAAGGAAGGATAGCCAGGAGAATATAGATTACACAGTTGAACAAGTCTTGGAACCCTGAAGCTACTTGAGTTCTGATCCTAATGGGGGCAGCCTAAAGAGAAACATTCTCATCTGTAGTAGTTTTGGGAGAGCAGGTTGGTCCTTAAATGTTCTCTATTTAAAATAATTAAACTTCCAGAATCATTCTTGGGTTTGGGGCTATTCTTTCTTTCTAAAAAAGCATCATGGAGTATTTGACATATACAACAGAATATATTACAATAAATGTTTAAGTTATGAAGCATAGTAAAATGAACATCAGCCAGCCCACAACTAAACTTGAGAATTATGTTATCACAATACTCGGGAGCTACGTGTAGGTTCCTCCCTACTCGTTGAGTGACTCCAAACTGAAAGCTAGGCTATACGTGACCTCCTGTCTAGAAGTCCCTAGGACAGAGGAAGACCTGGCAATTGTGATGACATGGGCCCCTGGAATGGAGGGTGACATGAATTTATAAGATCTTCAGAGGAGAAATTACAAAAAAATCCTGATTGAAATACCATGCTTAAATAATATATTGAGCTTGTGATTATGTGTTGTGTGTATGTGTTGACTATTTTTTTTAATGAAAATGATAAATAATAGAATAAATAAGCAAAATTTTTATTAGAGAAAAATATAATGACTTGAATCCTTATTCTAGTGGGTTTTATTTCTACTTTACTTTGTAAAAGAAAAAAAGGAAAATCACAACTCAATAATTTCTTATTATCATTTTTTCTTTCATGGAAAAGGACTAAAATTAGAAATTTAGCAACAACTCCTATACCAGTGGACAGGTTCTCAATCTTGGATGTACATTTGGTTCATTAATGGGCTCTTGAATATTTAGGTCCTGTCCCAGACCAATCAGATCTCTCATGGCTGTGTGTGGATGTCATTGTTATTTTAAGCTTTCCAGAGGGTTATAGTACACTGTCTGGCATGAGAAACTTTGTCCTTTCCTTTTTTCTCTTGTGATGCTACATAACCATAATTAGTGATTGAAAGTGATTCGATGAAATTTATGTAGGAGATGGAACCAAATAAGTTTTCACTTCATAGTAAGTTAATCATGAAATGAAATTAATCATTGGGGTCTGGTCAATCAAAATTTGTTAAGTCCTGAAACTGAAATGTTTTCTTCTATTGAAAGATGGAGGAAATTCATACTATGAGTTATAATGATATTTTCAAATCATGAGCAATCTTCAATTTCCCACTAGAAATTGCCTTTTCTAACATCTTACTGAGGGTGATGGATAGGTAGTCAGCAAGCTTTTACTCCTATGAAAATGAATACTTTCTTAAAATGCCACTAGGTGGCACACCTAAACTAATTTTATTTCACTTGAATGTCCAGAAAAGCACCTTGCTGTTATGAACTAGGATGGAAACAGGAAATCTAAAACAGAAAGAATGGGAGAACGGATTTCATAGGTCCATGCTATGCGACAATGCTATTGTGGTTATAGATTAGTTGTGCAATGAATAAATTTTTTTCATTGTTTGCTATGTTTGGACAACAAACCAAAGATTAAAAAACAAAACAAAACAGAACCAAAACAAAAAACAAAACAAGAAAAAGAAAAGTCAAAAAACTCAAACCAAAACAGAGCAAAAACCATGAAAACAGACTTTAACCTGTACAGTGAAAAAAATGAAGGCAGAATTTATAGACTCCTTTCATTTTCCTTGAAAGCATATGAAAGATAGTATTCTAAATGTACTAATAAAAAGAAAACAGTTCCAGACACATCCTGTGAGGGTTTTCTTAGCCATTTCAATATTCATTTTTCCATCTCTATAAATTTCTATGGAATGCCTAACATGTGCCAGCTGAATCAGGAGCTAAGATACTTTGCTAAATGAATTTCTTCTTCCAAGCAATTCTTGCTCTTGCCCAGGGGCAGTGGCAACCAGCAGTTTCAATACTGTGTTCAGAACTGAAAATTCTGTAATGTTTGTGAACCAAAATTGAGTTGGTGTCAAATGTCTTCAAAGTGCTAGAAGATTATGAAGCAAAATCTTCCAGTTTGAGAGGAAAACCCCCAAACTCTATATTTAGCAAAATTGTACATACTTGCAGATGAAAAGAGAAATTCAGACATGCAGATATTCAGAAAATGAGTCATCTAGGTGTCATTGAAAAAATTAACTGAAGATATATAATCTTGCCAATGAATAAAGACATATTAAGAGCTACCAGCAAAATCTAACTTGCTAATATGCATATAGAGCCAACATTTTAAGCCAACATTTTGGCAATCTTGTTTCTTCTACCCTATCTTCCTTTACCTTTATTATTATTATTTTTTTGTTTTTGGCTGGAATGTACTTTATAGCAAATTTCAACTTAACTGTACGTACTTCAGTATGAATCTCTGACAGATTGTATGCTATACTACAATGCTATATAGACAAATCAGATAGGGCTAAAGATTAGTTGTGCAGCAACTAAACATAGTTATAACCATATTTAACTAAATTAACAATAATTCTTTCCTTTCGTGATACCTTATCTCATTGCTTCATACATTTTTTTTTATAATTGTTTGAAATCCGAATCCAAGTTTTTGCATTATACTTGGTTAGTAGGGCTCCCAAGTCTTTCTTAATTTGTGACAATATCCCTTCCTTTTGACCTGCCATGCATTTGTTTACTGAAGAAACCAGGTCATCTGTCTTATGGCTGTCCCCTGATTGCTTCCTCGTCAAATTATTGAACATATCCTTCTGTCCTTCTGTCCTTCATCCTTCCTAGATGCTGACATAATCCAGGGCTTTGCTGAGACTCAGGTTCAGTTTTTTTTTTTTTCAAGAATCCCTTAGGAGTAGAGTTTGTACATCACACCACAAGCATATAAGACATGGTTGTCTTATTTTCAGTGATGTCAACCTGACCTATCCCTTATAACGTTCCCCACCCCCTGTCATTGTGTGACTTTACTATCCATTTGTGATCATTGCATAGATAGATTACTTCATTCGGGCTGAGAAATGGTGATTTAAAAAGATTCTTTCTTTCTGCATTTATTAGCTGGAAGCTTATTAAGAACTTTCCTTTACTAACTATTGGTTATCTCAAGTACAGTTGGTACAGGAAGCACAAAATGAATGCTTGACCCTTTCTTTTAATTTAGCCATTTTCATAATAGTGAACTGATACCAGAGCAATCTACATATTTAACAAAATGATTTTTATTTGTATACTATGACTGTAAACTCTTGATGTATTTTAATCAGTTGCAGTCATTCTTTTTGTTTTCTTTTTTCTTTTTTTATTGTAAACAAATGGGATACATGTTGTTTCTCTGTTTGTACATGGAGTAAAGGTGTACCACTTTTGTAATCATAAATTTACATAGGGCAATGTTGTTTGATTCATTCTGTTATTTTTTCCCTTCCCCCCACCCCTCCCACCCCTCTTTTCCTCTATACAGTCCTTCCTTCCTCCATTCTTGCCCCCCTCCCTAACCCTAACTCTAACCCTAACCCCTCCCACCCCCCATCATGTGTCATCATCCGCTTATCAGCGAGATCATTCGTCCTTTGGTTTTTTGAGATTGGCTTATCTCACTTAGCATGATATTCTCCAACTCCATCCATTTACCTGCAAATGCCATAATTTTATTCTTCTTTATGGATGAATAATAGTCCATTGTGTATATATACCACAGTTTCTTTATCCATTCATCAATTGAGGGGCATCTAGGTTGGTTCCACAATCTGGCTATTGTGAATTGAGCAGCTATGAACATTGATGTGGCTATACCTCTGTAGTATGCTGATTTTAAGTCCTTGGGGTATAGGCCAAGGAGTGGGATAGCTGGGTCAAATGGTGGTTCCATTCCAAGTTTTCTAAGGAATCTCCATACTGCTTTCCAGAGTGGCTGCACTCATTTGCAGCCCCACTAGCAATGTATGAGTGTACCTTTCTCCCCACATCCTCTCCAACACCTGTTGTTGCTCGTATTCTTGATAATCGCCATTCTAATTGGGGTGAGATGGAATCTTAGGGTGGTTTTGATTTGCATTTCTCTTCTTACTAGAGATGTTGAACATTTTTCCATATGTTTGTTGATTGCTTGCAGATCTTCTTCTGTGAAGTGTCTGTTCATTTCCTTAGCCCATTTGTTGATTGGGTTATTTGTATTCTTGGTGTAGAGTTTTTTGAGTTCTTTATAGATTCTGGAGATTAGTGCTCTATCTGAAGTATGATTGGCAAGGATTTTCTCCCACTCTGTAGGCTCTTTCTTTGCATTGCTGATAGTTTCCTTTGCTGAGAGAAAGCTTTTTAGTTTGAATCTATCTCAGTTGTTGATTCTTGCTTTTATTTCCTGTGCTATGGGAGTCTTGTTGAGGAAGTCTGATCCTAAGCTGACATGTTGAAGATCGGGACCTACTTTTTCTTCTATAAGATGCAGGGTCTCTGGTCTGATTCCGAGGTCCTTAATCCATTTTGAGTTTGGTTTTGTGCACGGTGAGAGATATGGGTTTAGTTTCATTCTGTTGCATATGGATTTCCAGTTTTCCTAGCATCATTTGTTGAAGAGACTATCTTTTCTCCATTGCATATTTTTGGCACCTTTGTCTAGTATGAGAAAATTGTATTTATTTGGGTTTGTGTCCGTGTCCTCTATTCTGTACCATTGATCTACCTGTCTATTTTGGTACCAATACCATGCCATTTTTATTACTATTGCTTTGTAGTATAGTTGAAGTTCTGGTATTGCAATACCCCCTGCTTTATTTTTCCTGCGAAGGATTGCTTTAGCTATTCTGGGTTTCTTATTCTTCCAGATGAATTTCATAATTGCTTGCTCTATTTCTGTAAGGTGCATCATTGGGATTTTAATTAGAATTGCATTGAATCTGTATAGCACTTTTGGTAGTATGGCCATTTTGACAATATTAATTCATTCTTGTTTTTGATGCTCAAATTGTCCCATTTTTGGCTAGGGGGAGCTCGTTCAACCTGACATCTGTGTCCTTCGAATAAGAACCAATCAATCCTTGTTGTGAGCAGGTTTCGTCTCCCACGTTTAAGTATATAGTTTAGTAATAAGGATTATTATGCTTTGTGTAGTTGCTCTGAGGTTTGAATGAGGTGATACATGTGCAGGAATTTAGCACAGACCATGACCCCATCTAACACTCAGCAAGGTCAGTAATGTGAGCTAAACTTTTATTACTAGCAGTGTTGTCGTGCATTCACTTACCATATATTTGTGGAGCCCTGCTCTACTCCAGGCAATAATTTGGAAGGGGAGATACAACAATGCACAATGCTGGCAAAGTCCCTCCCTCATGGACCTTACATGCCGGCAGGGGTGCCGGCACCAAGCCAACTAGCCAGGGTGTGTTGCTGGTGTTGAGTTCTGTGAGGGAAAATAGCAGGGTTAGGGCATAATTTTCAAAGAATGTGGATTGGTGGGGAGATGCCATTTTCAGTAGAATAGATGGCAAAGACCTCTCAGAAAGGTGACATTTGAGTGGAGCCTCGAGGGAACTGAAAATGTAAGCCAAAAGAAAGTGTAGAAAAGATGGTTTCAGGCCGAAGGAAAGTGAGGGCAGAGACTTGGAGGGGGAGGACCTGTGTTGAGTTGGAGGAGCACCAAAAAGTCCGGTGTGGCCTGAGTTCTGGAAGGGTTGGGGAGAGACTCTGATGGCCCAGCACCCATCATGACTATTCTGACCTGGGAAGTCATGAAAGGGTCTGGTGTAGAGGAATGGCATGACCTGATGCTTTTTATGACATGAAATATATTGTGTGCTCAATGTGCTTTTTCAGATACACAAAAATTTAAACAAGCAAATAACTTTCATCAGAAAGAACACTTTAAAATTGCCTAAGCCTTCATAACTCCAAAGTCTGTTCTTCTTGTGCCCTCCCATCTGTTTTTCTATTTGCTTTGGGTGGAAACTTTGCCAGCATCTTGAACTAGAAAGGGCTCTGTGTTCTCAGAAAAGCAAAACAGCACAGTATGTACTTTGTAGACTTGTGGTGACAAGGAACCCAAAATGTAGAGTAGGTGGTGAGAAGTTGGGGAGAGTAGCCAGATCTTCTGCAGGTGGAGACATGAGGGAGTAGGTGGCATGTGGCACAGGGCCTGGAAGTGTCAGGGGATTTAGCTAGGAAGTGCCTTGAATAAAAGGGGCAACCTGATCACAAGTTCACCAGGACCCTGTGCGGCTGTGAGGAAGTGTGATCAAATTCCTATGCTTGGGTCTCCAACTGTCCTCAACTTATCCTTCTGGGACCCCTTTATGCCTATGTCCCCCACACCCTCTATCTAGTCCTTCTCTCCCCATGTCATTTACCGATAATCATTTTTCTGAGGTTTTTTTTTTTTTTTTTAAATTGTGGTAAAATATACATCATATACAAATCACCATTCTAAAACTTAGAATTCAGTGGCCTTTAGTAAATCTACAATGTTGTGCAATCATTACCTCTATTTAATTTTATGACATTTGGATTACTCCAAAAGGGAAGCCTACACCTGTAAAGCAGTCACTCATCCCTACATCCCCACTCCCGCTCTTGGCAACCATGAATCTGTTTTCTGTCTCTATGGATTTGTATCTATGGACATTTCATATAAATGGAATTCTACAACACATTGTCTTTTGTGTCTAGCTTCTTTTACTTATCAAATGTCTTTCTGAGATTCAGCCATGTTGTAGCATGTATCAGTGCTTTGTTCTTTTTTTTTTTTTTTTTAATAGACTGAATAACATTCCATTATGGATATTTCACATTTTGTTTATCCTTTCATCTCTTGGTGGATATTTGGGTTGTTTCTACCACTTGCTATTGTGAATAATGCTGTTATGAACATTCTTGTTCAAGGATTTCTTTTTGAACACTTGTTTTTAATTATCTTGGGGTAAATACTAGGAATGGAATTGCTAAGTCATGTGGAAATTTTATGTTTAACGCACTGAGGAACCACCAAATTGTTTTCCACAGTGGCTGCACTTTTTACATTCTCACCATATGTGGAAGGCTTCTGATTTTTCCAGTCCCTACCAATACTTGTTTTCTCTCCATTCTTTATCTTTCTTTCCTCTTCCTTCTTCTTGCTATCTAGTAGGGTATCTAATCATAGTTTTGATTAGAATTTCCATAATGACTGACAACATTGAACATTTTTTCATGTGCTTGTTGACCATTTGGATATCTTCTTTGGAGAGATGTCTGTTTTGGTCCTTTGACCATTTTAAAATTGGATTATTTGTCTTTTCATGGTTGAGTTGTAATAATTCTTTATATAAATTATGGGTACTAGATCTTTGTCAGATACACAATTTGCAAAAGTATTCTCCTAATTTGTGGGTTGTCTTTATTCAATGCTGTCCTTTGAAGCGCACATTTTTAATTTTTGTGAAATCCAATTTTTCTTTTGTTGCTTGTACTTTTGGTGTCATATCTGAAAAACTATTACTAAATTCAGGGTCATAAGGATTTGCTCCTATGTTTTCTTCTGAGAGTTTTAAGGTATTAGCTCTTATTTTGCTCTTTGACCCATTTTTTAGTTAATTTTTTATATGGTATGTGATATATACACATACTGCACGTGGATGTCCAGTTGTCCTAGCCTGAGATCCATTCTTTTTTTAAAAAAATTCTTTCCTTCTTTCTTTTCTCTCTTTTTCTTTTACCAGGGGTTGAACCCAGGGGCACTTAACAACTCAGCCACATCCTCAGCCCTTTTAATTAACTAATTCATTTATTTTTTATTTTGAGATGTTCTTTCCAAGTTGCTTAGGACCTTGCTAAGTTGCTGAGGCTGGTTTCAAACTTGCAATCCTCCTGATGAGGTCCTTTGTTTATGAAGTTAGCCACTGTACAGCAAAGATTTGGGGTAGCAGACTAAGTCTATAACAGCCTCAGATGAAGGTCCTATCCACACAGTCTCCATGAAGAGGACATCTTGACTTATTAGTGGTCTTTGTCTAGGAATGGTAGGGAGTGAAAGTGAAACAATTTATGAATATCGTTGGTGCCATAAATGCATGTCTACAAAGGTAGACAAATGGCAAATAAAGGTCAAGTCACCAAACTGATCCTTTGCTACCTATGCTTTCCATCCAGACAGTGGGACCAGACACTTTCTACACTTACTTCACTGATTCTAGGTTTGTTCACAAACTTAAGTGAGACCAGTGAATCCAGTTATAGAAAATCAAAAGGCTCTTCTTTTTCTTTTCCTTCCTCAAGCTATAATTTTATTTTCTGATCAGAGTGAAATGTAATTATTTTTTTAGTCCTTTATTGCTTGAGCAAGAAGGAATCAGTCTTACTCTGAAATATTGTTTGAGACTGAAGATTATGAAAGGAGAGAATGACTGAACTTTCAGGCAGGTTGGCAAGGCATAAGAGGAAACCTAGAAAGGAAAATTGAGCCCCAGGTTGTTGCTTACAGGATTTAAGGCCAAGGTATGACTGCCAAGGACTATGGATTCATTCTCCTTTGTGTGTAACTGGAAGTTCACAGGCACTGGAGTCAGACACATCTGGGTCCAACCTTGCCTTCATCACTTACTGGTTGAGTGACTGTGTTAGGCAGCTTTCTGTTACTGAGATGAACAATTTAAAAGGAGGTAAGATTTTTCTTAAGGTTTCAGTTTATGGTCACTTGGCTCCATCATTTTAGGGCTGCAGTGAGGCAGATTATTATGGTGTGGAGCATGTGGAGGAGCAAAGCTGCCCATCTCATGGTGGCCAGGAAGCAAAGCAAGAGGGCTCGTTTTTTTAACAAAGCCATTTCCCTGAATCCCATTAAGCTATGAATCCATAAATGGATTAATCCATTCATGATCCCACATGATCCAACCACCTCCAAAGACCCCACTTCTGAACACTGGTACATTGTAGAGCCAACTTTGACACATGAGCTCCTGGGGGACATGAAAATGATCCTGTTTAAATAACATAGGCTTCTTCATCTCTAAGATGGGATGATATCCAAGTACTAGGTCATGTGGCAGAATATGCTGAATAATGTTCCTTTTTTTTTCTTGTCTACTTTCCTCTCTGTTTGCTCACAATCACTATTTTATTCTTCTATCTCTAATTTCATTCTTCTATTTTCACTCTTTGCCATATTTTTTAAAAAATTAATATTATTTTTTGATTCATTATACACAAATAGGGGTACAAATTTCATTTCTCTGGTTGTATATGAAGTAGAGTCACACCATTTGTGTGATCATACATGTATATAGAATAATGATATTTGTCTCATTCTATTATCTTTCCTTCCCCCCATTCCCTCCCCACTCCTCATTTTCCTCTGCACAATCTATCCTTTCTCCATTCTTGCCTTACCTCCTGACCCCCATTATGTATCACCATCCACTTATCAGAGAAATCATTCAGCCTTTGGATTTTTGGGATTGGCTTATTTCACTTAGCATGATATTCTCCAACTCCATCCATTTACCTGCAAATGCCATAATTTTATTCTTCTTTATGGATGAATAATAGTCCATTGTGTATATATACCACAGTTTCTTTATCCATTCATCAATTGAGGGGCATCTAGGTTGGTTCCACAATCTGGCTATTGTGAATTGAGCAGCTATGAACATTGATGTGGCTGCATCACTGCAGTATGCTGATTTTAAGTCCTTGGGGTATATGCCAAGGAGTGGGATAGCTGAGTCAAATGGTGGTTCCATTTCATGTTTTCTAAAGAATCTCCACACTGCTTTCCAGAGTGGTTGTACCAATTTGCAGCCCCACCAGCAATGTTTGAGTATACCTTTTTCCCCACATCCTTGCCAATACCTATTGTTGCTTTTATTCTTGATAATCGCCATTTTAATTGGGGTGAGATGGAATCTTAGGGTAGTTTTGATTTGCATTTCTCTTCTTACTAGAGATGTTGAACATTTTTTCATATATCAGTTGATTTCTTGTATATCTTCTGCGAAGTGTCTGCTCATTTCCTTATCCCATTTATTGATTGGGTTATTTGTATTCTTGGTGTAAAGTTTTTTGAGTTCTTTATAAATTCTGGAGATTAGTGTTCTATCTGAAGTGCATGTGGCAAAGATTTTCTCTCACTCTGTAGGCTCTCTCTTAACATTGTTGATTGTTTCCTTTGCTGAGAAAAACTTTTTAGTTTTAATCTATCCCATTTATTGATTCCTGCTTTTATTTCTTGTGCTTTGGGAGTCTTGTTAAGGAAGTCAGATTCTAGGCTGGCATGATGAAAATTTGGACCTATTTTTTCTTCTGGTCTAGTTCCTAAGTGCTTGATTCATTTTGAGTTTTGTACAGGGTGAGCAGGAGGTATCACAATACCAGACCTTAAACTATACTACAGAGCAATAGTAACAAAAGCGGCATGGTATTGGCACCAAAATAGACAGGTAGACCAATGGTACAGAATAGAAGACACAGAGACAGACCCACATAGGTACAGTTATCTCATACTAGACAAAGGTGCCAAAAACATACAATGGAGAACAGATTGCCTTTTCAACAAATGGTGCTGGGAAAACAAAATCCATATGCAGGAAATGAAATTTGCCATCTTTTTTATTCTTCCTTATCCCTATACATTCAGTTTTGGAGTAAGCATATGCTCTTCCAGTTTCCCCTCACCACTGCCATGTAGGATATTTAGCACTTTAAACAATCAATTCTGGCAAATGGCTGAGAGGCCAATTTATCTGTGTGCCCACAGCCTTTCATAGGATTGCTGGATCCCAATGGGCATGCTTAGCTCTGAAACACTAGAAAACATTTTTGAGTATCTTCTCCAGAGACATGGAAGAACCAGAGTCATTCTAAAAGTTTCCTGTGACCTGACCTAATGATTTTTTCTTCTTTTTTCTTTGTTTAGGAAACTTCAGAACAAAACATTCCTAGTTTAAAATGAGTTCAGCAAATGGCAACTTGACTTGTGTTCTATGTGGAATATTGAAAAGAAACCAGCATAAAGTTAGGAAGTTACTGAGTGGAGATTTTACTGAATCATGTATTTGAAGCTGATTGATTGCATACGGATATTTCCTGTTTTCAATTTTTTTTTTATCCAGAGATTTGACACCTATTACCATACATAGCATTCACTTTACAAATATTTCCAATCTGCATGTAACCATATTTTTAACTGAAAATTTTAAAAAGTTGATAATTTAAAATTCGTTACCTACCTTTAATAGTTTCTAAGACTTTTGAATTGGATACAAACCAGAATTCTGAACATATTCTCTCATGCTGTTTCAAATCATTATTTCATGTCAACCAGGTGACCACTGTGTTGGTTATTTTGTTTGACTCCACCCTTACCCTTTACACTTACCCAACTCCATTCCCTTTCTCCTTCTGCACTAGAAGACCAAGTGACTTCCTGTTGTTGCCAGCCTCTGATGCCTTCCCATCCCTGTGGTTACCTAAACCCCATCACAGTCAGCACACTGTCCCTTAATTAAATTCTTTTTAGTTAAACTGTTTCAAGTCTAAGAGGGCGTGCACTCTCTATTTCCTGTTGATACCACTTAAGGAGGATAATGGCATGTTCATGTTCTTGTATAAGCCATTATCTGAAATTTAAAAGATACGTGCCATTTCTTGCCTTTCTCTGGGATCCAGGCCATACTGTGGATCTGTCTTATCCAAATGCTTTGCAACAGACCCCAATGTTAGACAAAGTTTTAGTGTGAACAAAAGCTTCAGTGTATTTTTCTAGAGAAGCATAACCTACAATAATTAATCCAGTCCCTTTGCTACTAGAACTAGTTATTGCCTTAATTACAATTTTTAAAATTTGATCTAATTAGTTTATACATGACAGCAGAACGACTTTTATGTGTTTGATGGCGTCTGCTAATTTCTGTCTTAAGCTGATAGCAATGTTGGTTGCATAGATTGGGTAATGAAGTATAATCATTTACACTTGAAAATGACAGACTTAGATGCTTACTTCTGTTGCCAAAAATAATAATCATGAATAAATAAATAAAAATTAACAGGTACAATTAAAGTCAGATATAATTTTTTCTTGCTTTTAAAAATAAATTTCTAAGCCCAAATCTAATTTTATCATTTATTTTGTTGTCCTATGAGCTTGGTTTCTGGATTTTAGAGGGTAAAATCTCTCCAAATCTATACTTATCCTTAAACTTAAACAAGAATTTGTAAAGCAATGCCTCAGGATGTTTCTGAAAAATATGTCGGAATTACCTTATACTTCTGCCTGACAGTGTGATGGAGCATGTTGGCATTTTCATTTAAATTTTCTTATTAATGTTTATGTTAAAGATAGAACCCCCAAAAGAGTATTACAAAACAGAGTTATTGTTTATTCAATTCTTATTAAGGCTGCTGTATGTCAGGCCCTGTACTAATGAGAATATAAAGATGAAAAGACAAGGTTTAGAAGTTTTATGGTACTTATGTGTTCTGAAATAGTTCAAATTACTTTACGTGGTATTTTTCTTGGAAGAAGAAATAGTTGGATCATCTTCAGTAAGCAAAAATTTTGTGTTCTCTTCAAATCTATTTGGTAAATGAATGATGTTAGTTTTAGATTTTCTGGTTATTTATTGAAGATAATTAGAAACATGTGGCCCATTATATAAGGGATTTATTTTATTATAGTAATATGGATATATCATTTGGGAATCTGAATTTTTGTTATATGTGGAAATATCCACTTGATTTTAAAATTATTGTTGATGACTTAGATGCCAAGTTATATCAAAAATAATTATTTTTAGCTATGTACCCCAAAATAAAAATATTAATTTGAAGTCATATTTATTTTGAAGAAACCTTGAACATGAAGACCTCAAAGTTTTAAAAGCTATATTGTAGTGGGGTTATGAGTGATTTTCCTCTCTTGAAAAACTCTGATTATGTGTTATATTTATAAAGACCTTAACAGTAGCAGCTCTTATTGTTAAGAAGCCTGTTCACCCACAGGCTTTGGGTGAACCAGTCTTTGCACATATTATAATAAAAGTCCAAACCATCAGAAGTCCTATTTAGCAATGAATATTTTGATTTGATATTTTGTTCATGTTTGTAGTATTTAGATATTTGCATATGCAAATATTTTAGGATGCTAAAAAGCAAAGGCAATTTTATTCAGTTAGTTTTAAAAATCTTTTAATATTATTTCCCGTTTACATAGTACTTTGTTATTTGCCCCTTTAAATGGAGCAATTAGAGCTTTCATTTTCAAAAACTGTCATTTGCAAATGCTTTCCTTCCTTTTTTAAAGTATGTTTAAACATGATATAATTTCTCTAAAACTTTATGGTATATAATAGGGTATTTCAGATGTGGACCTCTGCAGCAAGAGAATCTCAAAGGCACAACTCTTTGCTTTATGTTCTTCATATTTTATAGTGAGATTTATTAATGTTAAACCAAACTTGTAATCTTAATATCACCTTACTCAGTAATGTAATGTTATTCATTACAATGTGGAAGAAATGCCCGCATGCTCATAGAGTCACCAAAACTTTTATGAAAAGTCAGAGCACCTAAATATTAATCACTCAGAAATCAAATTGTTTTATGTGGACTTCCTTCCCCAAGAAGATTCAAAGCAGTTGCTAGATGGAGGGAAGATCAATGCCCACTTCTTTCAGTTTTCCTTCCTTCAGTAGAAGGCTTGTGCCAATTTTGCAGGTTAACAGAATTAGTTTTTTCTCCCTGAATCTCTTGATGTGGTCTCTTAAGGCTGTTCAGTTTCTATATCTCTTCTGTGATTAAAGCTTACATTTCTTCTGGAGAGTCTCTGACATGCTGAAGTTCCACAACTGGGTGGTAGTTTTCTCATTCTTTCTAAATTTGAGCAGCAGAGCATTTCTGGATCATCACTATCCCTGGTGTTTCCCTTTTGCAAGGGTGGGATTGGGGAATGGGCAAGGATGTAGCTACTGCCCTATCAGGTTGTCTGGAGTCACAAAGAGAATCTCAGTCTTGGAAGAGACCTTATTTATTTTTTGCCCCATTTTGCTGTCCATCTGCCAGATAATCTAATCTTGCTACATGTCTTCAGAAGGTGTGGTTCAAACTCAGCTTTAACCCATATTCATATTTTTATTCCTCTGCTGCAGAGTTCTTATTTACACAGTCTCAACTATGCCTTCTTTCAAGTTTTATGTCTCCCAGTTCTAGTTTTTAAATAAATGGATACAAGGTAGAGAAGGAAGTGTCCAGAGCTCCAAAGAACTGCCTCAGAGCCACATTTAGAAATGGTGAAAAAGCTCACAAACCTTAGAGGTTATGCTGAGTGCAACCAAACACCAGGACCAGCTAACACTTGCTGCTTTTTTGTGCCCCATGAATTCAGTGAACTGAAGGCAGCACTTTAGACAATTACCTATAGTGACTGCATTCCTCATGCACCAGCCAGGCTGGACTTGGTTACAGAAAGCCCTAACCAAGCCCTCTAACTGCCTGACCATTCCTTCATCCCACTTTTCATTCATTCTCTGATTCATTCATTTCACAGATATTTACTGAACATCTATTTAAGGTGATGGGGATGCAACGATGACAAACAGATATATACATATAAGTGAAAAATCTGTCTCTGAGGGGGAGATATCTAGGAGAGGTATAACCTGAGGTTTTACCTGAGTAAAGCCTTGTGTCAGGTGAGGGAATAGCCAGCATGATTGCTTCATTCATGTTGCTTGTTGCCGCTAATTGGAAGCCCATAATTTTGTTTTGTAGTCCACACATTCATACTTATGACTAAATATTTGCTTCTAGGCAAGTATACTCAATAGAAAATAAGAATAAAATTTAAATTGAAATTTTAGCTAAAATGGTGATTTTGGTTTATTCAGAAGAAAAAATCATCATTTTTGACTTTATTTTTATTATGAAATGAGACTCATTTCCAATTTACAACTTTAAAAATGAAAATCATTGTGTGATTCCCTCAACTCTTTAATAACAAAGTGCCTGATTTTAATGACACGAATTGTTTCAATGTGTGTTTCAATGTGTCGCTGTAGAATTATACATAGCTGGCTTTCCATCTGTACATTGAGAAGAATAATGATAGGAATGCAACAAAATAATGCTTAAGTATTATTTCAGCACTGATTCTCAGAGGGCAAAAATATTTTTTCCTCAGTGTGTTCTTTCTAAATATTTATTTATTTAATATTTTTAGTACCATCTGGATATTTTCTTTGTTCATTTTTTTTCTGTCAAATGATTTGGAATCTCCCCAGTACTTAGCATTTACTTTGCAATTAATTCTGATTTGTATATAACCATAATTTCTCATGAAAACAAAAAAAATACTTAAAAATTTAAAATTTGTTATCCAAGTATTAGATCTAATCCAAACCAGAATTCTGAAAACATTCTCTCAAGCTGAATCAAATCATTATTTCATGTTAAGTCAGGGGACTGTTCTGTGTTTGGCCTCGCTCTTGCTGAGGCTGGCTTTGAACTTGTGACTCTCTTGCCTCAGCCTCCTGAGCCACTGGGATTACAGGTGTGTGCCACCATGCCAGCAAAATATATTAATTTTAAACCATATTTGCTTTAAGGAAATTTTGAGCATGAAGATCTCAAAGTTTTAAATGCTATGAGAGAGTAGAAATTATGTTATTTTCTTCTCTTGAAAAACTAAATTTATCTTACTATTTACACAAACAAGTGAACAACACAGTGAGTTGTAGTTCTAGACCTTATACCTTAACAATAACAACTAATTTGCTGATTGAGAATATATATTTTAATTCAATTTTTGTTTATATTTTTTACTTTTAAAATGGTTGTATATTTAAACTTTAGGACACTTCAGAACAAAGGAATCTATATTAGGTTAGATTTTTTTTAAAACCTCTCAAAATTAATTCATTCCTAAGTAATATTCTGTTTCTTTTACCCTTTAATAAATACACCAGTTATAAATTCCATATTTGAGAGCTGTCATTCACAATAACTAGATACCCAAATACACAAAATATATGAAGAAAAAATCCCCAACAATCTGCCTATTGTGAATGATAGAGGGAAGAACAAGTAATCCTAAGAAACATGGGGTGAAAGTAAATGACCATGGTTTTGTCCTCTTCATGTATTTTGTTGGAGGAAAAGCTATCTAGTGGTAAAGTGCTACCTGGCATCATATCACCATATGGTGCTTCCTTCTAAAAAAAATAAATAAATAAATAAAAGTGTTTAAACATAATATAATTTCCCAGAAGTTTTAGGGTGTAAAATGAGGTATTTCAGATATGTTCCTCCATGAGAGGACCTATGAAGCCCATCCATTTGCTTTGTGCCATGCATATATTCTATTGTGAGGTTGGGTGCAGTGGAGGAGAAATGCCAGCATGTTTATAGCTTTATCAAACTGAAAACTTAGCACTTCTTAATATTAAAACTTAGAGATGAAATTGTTGTCTATAGACTTTCTTTACCAGGGCACTCAAAGCAGTTGCTTAAGGAGGGAAGATCATTACTCACTTCTCTCAGTTTTTCTTCTTCCAGGTGAAATGTTGTGTTACTTTCTTGGCTTAACAGAATTAACTTTTCCCTGTGGATCACTTTACCTGGTTTTTGGAAACTTCAGTATTTACAACTTTCTGCAATTAAAAGTGCCTTACTTCTGGAGAGTTCCTGACATGCTCTTGCTGAAGTTCCAAGACTAGACTTAGGTTTCTCATTTTTTCTTAATCTAAGCAGCAAAGCATTTCTGGAGCATAACCTTTGATGTTCCCTTTTTGTAGGGTAGAGGGGTTGAAAGTTGAGGATACGACTTGCTGCCCTATCAGTTGGCCCAGCATCATTGAACCTCAGTTGAAGGGACCCCATTCAAATAGGAAGAAGCTCATAAACCTCAGCAGGTTTGCTGGATACAGCTGGCACCACAGCCAGCCAACACTTCTGTGCCTTTATTTCCCATGAATTCAGCAACCAGCACAGCTAAACTTGTGGTTCTGGTGAGGAGTAATGGGGGATTAGAAAAACAAACACTCACAAACACAGATTTTGAAGACAAATAGCTGGGATCAGGTGTAGTGCTGCTCTCTGATGGAGAAGCAGATCTGAAGAGTTATGCCAGCAATCTTTATTTATATATGTCTCATTATCAGTTAAAGACTATGCAAGCATTATTCTTTGTACTCAGAAAGTTACAAGACTAGAAACATCTATGCAACTTTTCCACAGTTGCAATCCACATTCACAATGCGCAAAGTCAGGAGCTTTGTGTAGCTCAAGAAGGTCCATTGTTTAAAGTCATTGTTAAGCAGGTAGGCTTAGGAGTAGCAGAGCTGGTGAAACATTGTGGTTGTCTAGCATGAGAATTCCTCTATTCCCAGGAGTTATGTGCCTGAGAGCAAAGTCAAAGCTGATAGGACTCTTGCACAGAGCTTCCTCAGACAGGGCTTTACCACAGCAGCTAGGCATCCTGTGCCCTTGCACAGAAATATTCCCAGGCACAGGCACTCCACAGCTATGAGGTCATCAGAGACCTCCAATCGCAGTCACTGCTCTCCCATTCTCTGTCACCGCTCTCCACAGATCTCAGAGCAGCACCTGTGATAGGTGCCTGTAGTAGGTACACCTTCTCCCAAGGCTCCAGCAAGAGTGGCTTTAAATTTTTTTTTTCCTTAGGGGAAATACCTCAACCCCTTCCATGCTGACCACTGCTTCATTCTTTTCTTTTTTCATTTATTTATTCATTCAGCAAATACTTACTGGATATTCATCTAAAGTGGTAAAATACAGAATTGAACTAAGTCACTGCTTAAATAGAGTCTGCTTTTTAAATATGAAAGATATGAATAAACAGAGACATGTAAACTATTGGGTACAGTTAAGTGATGTGATAAACACTAGACTGGGATGTGGAATTCAAGGAAGACCATTCTCTGAGGAAGAAGTATTTGGGCAGAGACTTGAGTCAAGTGAAGGGGAAGCTATGAACCAGATGGAGGCAACAGAAATAGCATTTCCTTTCATCTTCTTACGTGAAAGTACATGAGTTCATTTAGTGATGGATTGGTCCTTCTGTTATCACTAATAGTGAATTCATAATTTTGTGTCCTATCCTCACATTCATACTTAGCACTGATCTATTTGTATCTAGGATAGAGGTTAACTTGAAACAGATGTGAGAATGATATTAAAATTTAAATGTCCAGTTAAAACTGTGATTTTGTTTTATTTTGATTCAGTAGAAACATTTCTATTTTTCCCTTTATTTTAATTGTGAAGTATGAACTATTTCAAAATTTACAACACAAAGAATAAGAATTTTCTTGTGTTCCCTCAATACACTCTTAGATAAAGTGCCTAATTTTGGTAAGATAAATCATTCTAATCTTTGTTATTCATTTAGAATAATCCAATGTTGGCTTCTATATTCTGGAATGGGACCAACAGTAATGGAGATGTAACAGAATCATACTTATTTCTATCCAGCCTTCCAGCACAGTTTACCCAGATGGGAAAACTATTTTTGTTAGGTTTTTGTCTCTCCTATAAATTTCTATACTATTTTTAATGTTCCTTGTATATTTCCTGTTTTCAATTTTTCTTATCATGAGATTTGACATCTATTCTAATCTTTGTATGGCATATAGGCCATAGAACTGTACTGGAAGTACACCATCTTAATTATTAACTCTATTGCTTTATTAAGTTTCTTTGTTCTATAGGATGTTTACCTTATTCTAAATGACATGCCACACATGACATCATTGGACAAAGTTTCAGTGGGAACAAATTAATGGAGTTTTCTAGAGAAGCATAATTGTATCGATAACTGTTTTCAGGCTCCTCTATTTAAACTTATTATCTTTATTATTTGTGGCCTGTGGGGATTCTATTAATTTTCACAACTTGAGCACAACAGGAGGTCTGTTGTACAGATTGAGTAATGGAACACTAAACTTGAATATCTGAAAATGGACAGCCTTAAATGCAAACATCAGTCACCTTCCCCACAAATTAACAATAATAATTAAGGCCAGCAATAGAAGTTTTTCCTTGCTTAAAAAATATTTAAGAGAAAACATTATTTGATTATTTCTAAGACCATTATTTTATAATATTATCTAATTTGGTTTCTGGGGTTTTGAGGGTAAAGTCTCCCAAGACCCCCATTTCTCCTATCTTTGTTCTTACATTTGGCTTAAATTTGCAAAGCAATACCTCAGAATATTTCTGGAAATAAATGTTAGAATTGCATTATATTAGTGACTACTAGTCATTAAACGTATTATAGGCCATTAAATATGTTGATATTTTCATTTGTCTCTTCACACTGATGTTTAAGGATAGAACCTCAAAGAGAATGTTCTAATAGTGATTTATGTATTCAGTGTTTATTAAATGTTCACTATATGTCAGTCCCTCTACTGGTCAATAAGGATATAAAGATGAAAAGACAAGATTAAATATTTTTATAATATTTATTCATATGTTCTCGTGATTCAAGTTATTACACATAATACTTTCATTGGAAAAAGATTTAGATCATGCTTAATAAACAAAAATTTTAGCAAGGCCTGGTGATGCAGACCTGTAATCCCAGTGATGTTGGAGGTTTGATTTGGTTCAGTTCTAGTATATTTAACATAAACAAATTAGAAATATGGGGGGCCCTCAGATTAGGGATTTATTTCATTATGATAATAAAATTGTGTCACTTAGTATTTACATTTTTGTTATAGAAGGGCACATCATTTGATTTTTAAAATTATTGTACATAATTTGAATGTAAACTTACAGTGTAAATAATTATTTTCAGTTATGCACCTGGAAATTCAAAGTCATATTCATTTTGAGGGAATTTTGAACATTAAGACTTCAAAGTTAAAAGTTATATTTAGTGAGGAAATTATGAGTGATATTTTTTTCTTGGGAAATCTTTTTTGCAAGTATGTTTTCTTTTTAGGCATATGAACAAATAAACAACAACAACAATAAAAAACACAATGAAAGTTGCAGCTCTAGTTTTCTACCTAAACATTTTGAACCTCATTACTACTTGGTGGTATAACAATGCTGTTTTAAAAAGATATTTAAACACTACATAATTTCCACAAAGCTTTATGATAAAAATGAGATATTTCAGATGCAGATCTCTCTGTGAGAGGATCCCAAAGCACAGCTATTGCTTTACATCACTCATAGTCTATTGTGGGGTTGGGTGCAGTGGATGAGAAATGCCAGCATGTTCATAGCTTTATCAAACTGAAAACTTACTGCATCTTAATATGAAAAACTCAGAGACTAAATTTTCTGTGGACTTCTTTAGGGATGACTTGTGCCATTTTCAGGGCTTCAGAGAGCAAAAAAGCATTTTTGAAGTATGACCCCGATAGTCCCTCTTGGGGGAGGTCAGAGGAAGGTGAGGATGCTGCTGCTGCCCTGTCCGCTCACCCACAGTCAGAGAACCTCACACCTGAAAGGAACGTTATTCATGGTCTGCTTGCATTTCTTGCTGTCCACCCACTATATATCCTAATTTCCCTGCTACGGTTTTTTTTTTTTCAGTAAATAAACTTATTTGTTAAAATAATTTAACTCCAAATACAACTGTTGAATTATAACATTGAGTCATAACTACAATTCATGTTTTAATTGAAATGTCAAGGTTTAACAACTGACATTGTTACAAACAATAAACTGTTGTTCAATTTTAAATGGCCAGTTGTATTAGAGTTGAACAATTAACTGTGAACTCTATCTCTGGGAAACCCCAAATCAATATTAACAAGTCTGTTTTCAAACCTACTGCAGTTCTTGAAACCCTGATCAATATTTAATAGATGCACAATGACAAGTTAAAAAAGGAACAAAGAAAAAGATCTCCATAGTCTTTAACATCTGATTTTCTAAAGAGACAATTAAAGCTTAACCAACACTAACACAGGACTACTGATAAGAACAGTTTTTATTCACACACATCTCAATTATGTCCTCTGAGTTTTATGCCTCCCAGTTCTAGTCTTTAAAAAATAAAAGAAAATAAGTTGGAGAAAGAGGTGACCCAGAGTGGAGTTGGGGTAACAAGGCTGAGACAAATACCTTTCAGTTTTTGTATAGTTTTAATATGAAGTGTCCCCCAAAGCTCCTGTTAGTGTAGGAATATTCAGAGTTAAAATGATTGCATTATGAGAGCTATAACCTAAACAGTCCATCCTAGTTTGAATGGACTGACTGAGTGGTTGGTAACTGTAGGTACGTGGGCATGGCTGGAGGAGGTGGGTCACTGGGGGTATGTTTTTTTTTTCCTGTGGCCCCTTCCCTGGCTATGACTCCCCCTTCCCCACTTCCTGGCTGTCACATCCTGAGTTGCTTTCCTCCCCCTGCCCTCATTTTATCAGCATGTCATACAGGCTTTCTGCTTTTATTTCTTAGTAGTTAAAAAAAATCTGTTATTGTATCAGAAAGTCTAGATTGCTAGACATTTGAACATTTCACTTACCAAAGGTAACTTAAAAACTAATGTGTTCATAGTTCCTTAGGAAATGGATGTATGAAATTTATGTTTATAATAAAAATAGCAGTGCCAGATAGAAGGCTGGGCTATGGAGATGTTAATTTCTATAGATTTACCAATCAAAGGAAAATGCATCCCAGTAAAATGTAAGATGCTTTTCTTATTAAATAATTAAACATCTGTATGTGATTATCATGATTCAGTTTTTAATATATATGTGTATATGTATGTATGCATATGTATATATATGTGTGCATATACATACACATATTCACATATGTATGTGTATATATTCTGCTGCTGCCCAGTGAAGTCAACGACTGGAGAGAAGGTGATGGGAGAAGAAACAATTTGTTGGTAATAACCTGGTAGGTAGAAGATGAAGAACTATGATCCAAATCCCAGCTTGCTAGGCATCACAGGTGCAAAAGCTTCTATGGGGTCTCTGGGGAGTCTAATTTTAGCCATAGAGAGACAGGCACTGGCATGGTCATTAACTCATGGAAGTAATTAGTTCTCTTGATGTGGTTTGGATGTTGTCCACAGGTCACTAGGTGTTCCAGACATTCCTAGTTTCTGTAAATTCAAAAAGAAAAATGACTGATTATGAGATCGTATTATTGGTATTGTTCTTTGATGTTTTCCCTTATTCATCTTTACAGGCAAAGTTGACGTTATGGGTTAATTATTTAGGAAGTAAGGCACAGAGGAAGTGACATAAAACAGAAACAGTGGAAAACAGACAAGCTAGTGCTAGCAGCTCATTAACCCATCCATCAGTTTGTCAATTGGTTTACATAAATATATTAACCCTAAGCAACTACTCAGAATTATGATAGTATGTTATTGTGAGCATCTATTATAACCTGACAAGTGTCACTTAGTTTATCCTAATAGCACATCCCAGGAGTAATCCTAAAGAGATCAGATGATATAACTATTACTATATTGTCTAAAATGTAAATGGAATAAGCCCAAAGGCACAGAAAAGTCAAGAGTTGTGCCATGCATGCTTACCATGCTTGAGCCTTGATTTGTTTAAACACCAATTTCCCAGCATTGTTCTAAGAGATTTGTTGCCTCATCTACTTTCTTCTTCTAGACCTCAGTACAAATGTTAGAACTCTAAGAGGTAAGGGCCTGGGAGATGAGCCTAGAATCGTCCAACACAGAGGAACATGCCCTCCCCTCACTTTGTATAGTAGCGGTGGGGGAGGAAAGTTTCATTCAAATTACCTGTGGGGCTTTTTCAACCAATATTCCTAATAAGTTACTGGCTCCAGTGTATCTTGGCTTACTAAAAGTTAGAGGACAGTTAAACTTGACAAAGCATCCTTGTGATTGAACACATCAGGACACCTCTGGGGCTGTCTGCTTTGTTTCTTGGTTCTTCCATGATGAAAGGTCAAATTTACTCTTGCTTCAAGGTCACAAAACCTGAAGGATAGTTTCCAATATCTATGTCCCTGATAACAGAACAATGAGGAGAAAGCAGAGCTAGAATTTCTCCAGTTTATCACTGCTTCTGATCAAAGATTCTAAGAAAGAGTTAATGTGGCAACATTGTTGTATACAGGTGCAAAACTCATTATATGTGACAAATGAGTTTTGTGTAATCTTCTGATCTAAAATCAAAATATGCTACCATTAAGAGAATTGTGATAAACTAGATGAAACTAGTATTGCAGCAGTTTATGACTTCCTTCTCTTATCTTCATTTTACCCTTGGCATAGTTCTTTGCTATCTTGGCTCTTTTCTGTTTCACCTGACAAGCCAATTGCCATAAACTGCAGTTGTTTCAAAGAAAACTAATCTTATTCAGATTTAGCACAAATCAAAACTATTTTACATTATCCAAGACAGCCTCAAATCAATGACTTTAGATAAAGTTAATGATGCTGTAAGCACACACAAATACTTAACTATTCTTGTTAAGGTTTTAAGGTCTTCTGTGGCTAACATAAATTCCTCAAAGTATTTTTTCAGCTATTGGGTTATTCTAAGCATCTTTAATTGTTGTTCTTAGAATATGTGCTGTTTTGTTATTTAAGATGGTGAGACCCAACAGGACAAAAGAAAAAATATCCCCAATGTTACAATTTTCTGACAGTTGAGTAGTATGTTAGTAAGTAGAACTTTTTTTTTTTTTTTTTTTTTTTTTTTTTTTTTTTGCGGTGCTGGGAATTGAACCCAGGGCCTTGTGCTTGCAAGGCAAGCATTCTACCAACTAAGCTACATCCCCAGCCCAGTAAGTGGAACTTTTTAGAAAACATTTAATTATTTTATATTTTGAAGATATTTAAAAATTCCTTCCTTTCCCACTTCATGTGTCCCTACTTGATGTGAAACATGAAAAGCAACATTCCTGTAGATTTGACTTGGCCTCATCCCCTATTATTGGTGACATGAGGGGTTGCCTTTTTCATGTATTATCCTGAAGCCTCATAACCATTTTTTAAGGAATATGTTAGCAGATACATTTTATAGTGGAAGAGCTGCATCTTAAAGGAGAAACATGGATAAGATCAGGTGACTCATACCCAAAGGAGCCTGAGTTGAAGATTGGGGTCTCTCTGGTTCCAAAGCCATAGACCCCAATTTGATTCAGTGATTGTGTAAGTCAGCTTTCCATCACTGTGTCAAATACCTAAGAAAATCAAATTACAGGAGGAAAGATTTATCTTGGCTCCTGGTTTCAGGGGTTTCTTTCCATGGTCACTTAGCCCCTTCTGACTTTGGGTTTGAGGTGAGGCTGAACATCATGACAGAGAGACATGGTGGAGCAAGGCTCATGATGGCTGGGAAGCAGAGAGAGATAGAGAGAGGAAGAGGCCAAAGACAAAATAAACCTTCAGAGGCACAGCTCAAGTGACCTGCTTCCCCCAGTGAAGTTTCACCTCCCAAAGTTTCCACTACCTTCCAGTTGTGCCACCAGCTGGGGACCAGGCCTTCAATATATGAGTCTTCAGGGGATATTCCAGATCCAAATAACAGTGATTTATGGCATGCTGAGGAGAAAATAAAAATTGTAGAGGACAGGCAAGAATGATGCCATGGTGCTACCCTTCTGCTTTTAAATATGGTGGGTATGGAACCCTGGTGGGAAGCATCTCCAGGCCCTCACAGCCTACCTTTGACTTCTTCTGCCTGAGGGTTCTCTGGCCCTTCCTGTGATATTTTAGATTCTGAAACTTGTCCAGCATCAGGTTGCCTTGATCTATTCAATAATAGTGTCAACATGTCCAGGTCTTACCCTGCCAGGCCCACGGTTTTGCAGGGCTACTTTTACATGGAGAAAGGCAAACAATATATAATAAAGATCTGAATTAGACACAGAGTTGGAAATTGCTGGGATTTTATACAATAACACCCTAGCCTGAGGCAGACAAAGGCTGGCACCTTGGCTTCAGAGCCTCCTGGACAGCCTGCACTGGTTCCTCTGACTCTGATGGGTCTCCGGAATGAACATCTGATCCCAAAGACATCTTTCTAGTACTTCTGGCCGTACTATAACCTTCCTGCACGTTTTACATTTCAGACCCGAGGCCACTCCCAGGTTCTGTCTCATGATCCATTACTCAGATGGTGTCACAGTAAACTATGAAAGTTCTTTCTCCTCACATGACATTTTATACTGATAAAGAAAACATTCCCCTCATAGCTGGGATCTTCTCTGGAGTGGTCAGCAAGGCCATGGTGTTCTCCTGTAGGATAGAAATGTCACAGGTCATCATCAGATAAGTCTGTGCTGTGACCATGATGGAGTAAGACAAAAACAAGAGCACTTTGTAACCATAATAAAATATAGAGGACAACATGAATGTTGTCCAAACCACAGTGGTGACCAAGAATCCCCATTCTGGCTAATATGCTATATCTTTACTGTTTATTGCATTGACCTGCTTTTCCTACTACAGGTATGTTCCTGGTGTCTTTAGCTGGAGGATACTGGCAATGTACAATGATGCTATAGTAAATATCTAATACTTATTTAGCACTTCCTATATGCTAGGCACTGTTGTGAATTCTTTGTGCATATATTGACATCTGTTATCCTTGTAACAAATTTTGAGATTGGCATTCTTGCTATTCTTATTTTGTAGATGAGGAGACTGAAAAAGAGACGTTAAATTGAAGTCCTGTTTCCCCAAAGAGAGATATTTCCTCAAAAGTTTGGGCAGTCTGTAAAGTATAGAATAGGCCAAGAACATTTCATTGCTCTATCATCTTCAGGACCAGGATGACTAAGGGCTCATTCCCTAAGGCTGCTCTAAATGAGGCGAAGATCTTCTCTAATTGCTCATTCTTAATCAAAACCTCAAGGACGGAGGAAGGAGAAAGATAGTGGACCAGTTTGTGAACTTTTATTTTCTTCAATGCAAAAAAATGATCTTTTTTTTTTTTAGAACAATCAGTTTGTGTACAGATTTTTATATTTTTATGCATCTTCTTTATATGTCCTGTGACTATTGGGGGCTTTCTCTGACATAGGCACAATTTAGATGTTTACTAATCAATAATATGCTTGTAATGTCTCAGAGGTCATCTTACCTAATTTCTTAGCACCTTTTGATACAGCTGATCATTAATTACTCCTTCCTTAAAAAACACCCATCAGTAGTTTCTGGAAGCCCACTCTCTCCCCCGCCACCACCCCATGCCATCCATCTCATTCTCCTTTACCTCCACTTCTCCCTGACCATTGTGACTTCCTGGAGTGGCCCTGGTTCAGTTTGCCATTGTCTTCTCAGTCAAGTATTTTCCAGTCTAGGTAATCTTTTTCAGTCTCATAATTTCAAATACCACCTATATAACTAATGCATTCAGATTAATATTTCTCACCCAAACTTTGACCATAACTATAGACTAATCTATCAGACTGCCTAGTTGACACTTCTACCTGGATGTCCATGAATGTCTCAAACTAACATGTCTGAAACAATTCCTCATTCTCACTGAACTGAATCTGCTAATTCTGTGGTCTTCCCCAGTTCCAAAAATTACACTATATGCTATGCTCAGGTTGTACATGGGAAAGTCAATTCTTGCCTATTCTCTTTCTCTCCCATTCCTTTATCCAGTCCATCAGAAAATCAGTTTCAGTACTAAATTCCAAACATATCCAGAATCTAACTACTTCTCACCACCTCTACTGCTGTGGCTCTGCTTCATTCCCCAGTGTCTTGCCTGGATTAGTTCTATAGCCTCCCAACTGCTCTCCTTGTTTTTTTCTTTGCTACTCTGCAAGTTCTTCTTTTCTTCTTATGCTTAGGTATAACACAGACACAAATCTCTTTCTCATTTCTTCAAGCACTGTTATTAGTTGAATGCTGACTCTTTTACTTCTGTTCTCAGTATCTCTTTGTTTTTCAAATATTTTTAGTTGTAGATGGACATAATGCCTTTATTTTATTCACTTATTATTATGTGGTGCTGAGGATCAAACCCAGTGCCTCACACAAGCACTCTACCACTGAGCCCCTGCTCTCATATCTCTTAACCATATTTTTGAACCCTATTTCATTGTGCAGCATCTTTGGTAATTTTCTCAACTTATCAATTCTTTCATTAACTGTGTCTGAATTTTAATAAATGAAATATTCTTTTCCAATCACTATATTTCTATCTAGAAGTTCTATTGTTATATTTTAAAATGTTAATTCCTTTGTCGTGTTGTCTTCTTTACTTACAGAAACACTGACTGGTCAGACATAATTTCTCAGATTAAAGAATTACAGCAGATAGGATGAAAAAAATCCACCATAAAAATTCTTCTCTTGCTATGCAACTATACATTATCAAAGGTGATTAGAAGATCTTTAAAAACAACCAAAAATAAAAGATCTATCACTTTTGAAAGGAGAAATGGTTTGCTTGAGATCAAGTTCCACAAAAATAAGCTGAAAGACAAAATAATGTTTTGAAGATGATGAGAAAATTCTGTATACAACTGATATTATTACTCAAGAGTTAGGGTGACAAAAAGAACCTTTTGTTTTGGAATAAAGCTATGGTTTCTAAAAAAAAAAACGTAGACACAATGACGTACACAAATATCAAATGTACAATTTGATACATTTCTATTCATATTCATACCTATAAAATTATCACCCAGATCAATAGATAGATCATTTCAACCCCTGGAAGGCTTCCCCATGCTTCTTCCACTGCTAACATCAACCAGTATCCAAGAACTGTAGAGGGAACTCTCCAAGATCTTCAAGACTGTATCCTATTTAAAGGTTAGCAAGTTAGTCCAGCATAATTTTATGAATGCCAGCAGAAGAGACAGAAGTCTTGGGTCAGAAAAAGGACTTTATTATATGTGTTAGCAGTAGTATTGAGTGTGCTAGCATTTCCTTGCTTCAGTTCCCTTTGCCCTTACATCCCATGGGGGTGATGTAGACAGGGCCAGGAGATATGTGAATATGCAGTGGGCTCTATTACAGCAGATGATGTCTGAGCTAAAGGAACTCAAGTGTTTTATAATTGACAATAATCTCTCCCATATTTTTCTCCTGAAATAGACATTCTTTGTTTTCCAAGTCTTTTTCTAAAGAGGCATCCTTGAATCTGGAATAAAGAACTTTCTTGTGTCCCTTTGCTCACAAGGCATACAGAAATGTGAGAGACCCTTTGAGAATTGCCTCTCAACAATGTCTTTCTAACTGTAGACCACAGAGTTTGGCTGTCTTCCTTTTGACCACCTTCTCTGTCTTCTGTCTTTGGGTTTTCTCCTTCCCCATAAGATTTTTTTCTTCTTTTTTTTTTTTTTTTTTACACAGAACAAACACACAGGTACTATTAAGACATCAATTAGGATCAATTAGGGTCTTTTTCAACCCATAAAGCAGATGGGAGGTCACAAGAATAACATACATTAGAAGAGTTATAAAGGTTATAACAATTCAAAAAGTTCTTACAATATTTATTTGATATCTTAAATTTTATAGGCTAAAGAAGTATTTATTGAGTTATAACTATATACTGTCATAGAAATAATAATCACAGTGTTACTTTCTTTTCTCAAAGCCTTCCACAAGCTTCCATATCATTGGGAATGAAACCTGAGACATTTACAACAACCTATAAGATCCCATATGACCTGCTCTTCCTAGTCAACCCCCCATTTGACCTTATCTCACCTGTCTCCCCATCTTTGACCTTGTCTTCCCTCAGTTTTTCATTGTTGTTCTTCTTAAGTAAAGTTATGAGCAATGCCAAATATCTGAGGAAAATTAATTCATATATCAAAATTATTATATTTTATTTATACATTTCAGTATTATACCTTGGGGGGATGGAGAAGCAATTCAAATTAATTAGTTAACTTCCGTGTGACAGGAGGTATACTGAGTTCTTGTACTAGAATCTTATACCTTGTTTTTTGTGTGGGTGGTGATGATTATATTCTGTGTAAGTTAAGAGTAACTATGAATTTCTAACTCATGTCTCAATTCAGTCCATCGTGATCTTAGGTCTTTTTCATGATGTGCTTTCACATGGTCAGTCTTCCTTCATCTTACATCTGTACAGTTTGGTTTTCCTTTCATAGATGATTTAGACTAAACCAGTATGCTGTCTCCATAGTGAAAGTATTAATATGAAAATCAATCTCCTTCTTTAGTGGTGATTACAAGTCACTATCCAAAAACATCATTGTCCTGGTGAGATTTCATTCTTCTTCTCATCCAGCCAATTCTCATCAACTCTGGGATAGGATGCACTGTTGACTTCCTCCTTCCTTGCTAACAGAACATCTAAATAATGGGGAGTATGAACTATGTTTTCAATTTTACTGGAAACATCATAAAAATCATTGTTTTACTCAGATATAATTAAACATTTTTCCTACCTAGCTATGATCTGATCACCTGTACATTTTTTATGTCCTTCAGTTTCCTTTTCCAGTGTTTTGCTTTTTTGCCATTCCTTGGAGTACTGTCCTAGAGCCTTCACTTCTAGGGCTACTTTAACAAACGTGGAAACTTTAAACAGCAAAGTTTAATTTTTCACAGTTTTGGAGGCCAGAAGGTCAATATGAAGGTGCGTCTTCAGGACTATATCCCTACGCGGGCTCTAGGGAGAGTCGTTCTTTGCTTCTTCCCGCTTCTGGTGGCTCCAGGTGTTCTTTGGCTTGTGGTTGCTTTACTCCAATCTCTGCCTCTGTTTTCACATGACCTTCTTCTCCTCCTCCATGTGTCTTTTATAAGGATACTTGTCAAAGGCTTTAGAGCCCAATGAGATAATCCAGGATGCTTTGTCCCAGTATTCTTAATTACATCTGCAAAGATTTTTTTTTCCTACATAAGGTCACATTCTTGGATTCCAGAGATTAGGATGTGCACATATCTTTTAATTTTTTCCTGGGGGGCATCATTCAACCCAACAGAGGGGGGTGATTCTTAATCTTCTTTCCTTCTTTCCCTAAATCCAGTTTCTCACCAGTTCCTACTATTCTATGCCCTTTGGAGCCCACTCATTTTTTCCCCCCCATTTATACCATCCTACTGCGGAGAACTTCCTGGTGGTCTGCCTGCACCCAATCCTGTTCCCCTCCATTCTATTCCACACAGTGTAGCCAGGGACCATTTTAAAATGAAAATCTGATCATGTCACTGTTCTCTTTGGTGGCTCTCCATGAAGTCCAATATCGTCAGCATGGCTTTGCAAATCTCTCAAGCATCCAGCCCTGCCCTCCTTTGTCACCTCCCTTGTCTCTCTTTTTTCTTCAGTAACCAATATAGGATTTTTTGAGTTTCATCAAATTCACTAGTGTTTGCTCTTCACTTAAGACTTGGGCCCATGCTGCTCCCTCCGTCTGAAGTCTTCCCTAATTCTCATTCCTCGTACCTGTTTCCCTTCGCCTAACTGACTCCCATTACACTGACTCCCACAGTGTCAACTTCTTTCCTTATGGAGCCCTCCCAGGACCCCTTAACTGGCTCTGGCATCCCTGTCACACACTCTCTTAATGCTCTGAAATGTATCTGTCACAACTCTATGATTGCCACCATTGAATTTTCCTCATCTCCTTCCCTTCTTTCTCCTCCCCCTGCTCCTCCTCCTCCTCATTCTCCTCCTTCTTTTAAAATTATTTTTGAATGTCCATCTCCCTCCACTACACCATAGGCTATATGAAAGCAAAAGCTGTCTTCTATCCATAACACCAGGGAGTGCTGGCTTGTGCTGGGCTCTCTGTGAATACATGGCAAATAAGTCAATGAATAAAGTCTTCATGAACCAGTTTATTTTCCAATGATATGTCGTGAAGAAATTTAAATTTCTCTACTTTGGGAATAAAGCAGGAAAATTGTGAGGTTAACACAACCTTTTTCCAGGTTGCTCATTTCCATTATCATGGAACAACTGCTGAGTCTGTTGACAAGGCAAATAGGCCAAGGGAGGAGTGCCTTGGTTCTGAGAGCTGACTTGGGAAAGTGGCCCTGTTGGATGAAACTGTTGCTTCATGATATTGTCCCTCTGTGATTTGGCACAATTCATTAATCTGTTAGGAAAATTCGTTACTTAAATTTATTGTTTTTCTTTACTCTGCATGTTTTTAGATCAACTTCCAATTGCTCTGCATGTTTTTAGATCAACTTCCAAACTACAAAGTCCTTGTACACAGGAAAAGCAAGTGAAGGGCTGGCTCACCCTCTTGGCCCTAATCTCATCCTCTTCCCAGACGTGACTCCTTTAGAGCCCCTGATCTTCTTTGTTTTTGCAAATCTGCAGATCTGGGTTGGATTCAGATTATTAGAGACTCCAAACTTAAGATATCTCCACAGCCCCAAGGAGAAACTAAAAATCAGAGCAATATTGACTATAGCCTTGGTGTAAGAAAGTATAATACATTTAAATATTTCCATGGTGATTACGGAGATTTAAAAAAAAATATTAAACTACTTTCCAGGTATTTGCTTTTCTTCTTTTGGGATGCATCCTTTGCTGGTGCTTAAATCATCTACTACTTAGTCTATGGGGCTCTCTGATTCTGTGTATTTTATAGCAAGTTGTGAAGGGCATATTTTATTTTTATGTAAATGAAATCATATAAAAACCTGTTTTACAACTGATTTTTCTTTTTTTTTTTTTTTCTTTTATTTTTGGCACTGGGGATTAAATTCAGGAGCACTGAGCCACCAGTCCTTTTAATTTTTATTTTGAGACAGGATCTCGCTAAGTTACTTAGGGCATTACTACATTGCTGAGGCTGGGTTTGAACTTGCAATCCTCTTTCCTCAGCCTCCTGAATCTCTGGGATTTCAGGTGTGCACCACCATGCCCAGCTGATTTTTTTTAAAAAAATTTTTCACCTAACAGTAAGTATGTCAGATATATTTATATCACTGTATTCCATGGAATCACGTATAGATCAAATATTCCATGCAGGAAACAGTATGCCTGTATGTACTTTATACCAGGTGGTGGACCTGAGACAACATGATGGTAGTAGTGATGGGGTAGGTATGTATGATGTAGTGGTTAAGAACGTGATTTTGAGTCAGTCTTTCTGGGTTCAAATTCCACCTCTGCTCCTTAGCAGATGTGTGGCCATGAGAAAGTCATGTGAATTGGGGATGATTCATTCTATTCAAAGTATTTATTATGTACTTATTCTAAGCATTGTTCTAGATACCAAGGATATAGCAAATCAACAAAAGAGAAAAATAAGCCTTGCCCTCACAGAACTTGCTTTCTAGAAGCCAGAGAAAATGAACCAAATTTAAAATGTGAATTATGTACTATATCTGAAGGTGAAATTTTAATAAGGCAGAGAAAGGAACAGTGTGTGTGGTCGTGGGGCACCTGAAAGTAGGATCAGAAAAGCCCTCATGAGAAAATGATATTTGATGATAATACTACCGCCCAAACCATAGAGTTTTATTCTATTAAATGAGTTAATAGAATAGTACCTGGCATAAAATGACTATAATATTCTATAAATATTAGCAATTATTTTTGTTTGTATTGTTTTAAATCCCACACCTACAGTCAGAATGTATTAGAATTTATTTAACTATTCCCTTATTGGTAGGTATTTAGAAGGACCCCATATTACAAATAATGCTTTTATTGAAAAGTCTCATACAGATATCTTTGATCAGATATACAAATAGTTTGGTATACAAATAGCTTCCTGACCTAAAACTATGGGGGAAGAAAGCCTACAGGGGAAGAAAGCCTATTTTGTCTTCTGCTGCTACCAAATTGTCCTCAAAACTGCCATGCTCCCCTGTGTCCCACTCACAGTATCTGAGTGCCCCTTTCCCATTCTTTTACAAGACAGGGTAATGCCAATTCTTATCTTTATGATAATAAAAATACAATATGTGTGTTGTTTAAATTTTATTTTTCTGACTACTAATTGTGTTGAACATATTCATGTATTTATTTTGTATTTTTTCTTCTGTGAAATGTCTATAACTTTGACCTTTTTTCTACTGGGTTTACTTCATCTTTTTGATTTGTAGATTTCTTTTATTATTTGCTAAGCTTCTTTTGTTTCTCATATATTTGTATATATGTGTGTATATATATGTATACACATATATCTGACAGGCTGAACGTATGCATTTTATGTATATATATGAGTTTTTATTTACATATATGCACATGCATACGCATGTGGCTATTAAGTGCTTGAAATATGGCTAGGGCCACTGAAAAACTGAATTTTTAATTTTAATATAAATACCCAGATATAGCTAATGTTTACCATATTGAACACATTTCTTTAATAACTTTGGATGTCTGGAAGGTGGGACAATTTTCAAAATTGCCTTTTCTCTTCTTGCATATTTTTTCCTCCAGGTATATTTTACAGTGATCTTGTCATGTTTATTAAGGTAATTCCTGACAGAATTCTGATTAGAATTTTTTTTGTGAGTGTTATATAGTATTTGTAATATTGATTGGTTTTTAATAGGTTTTGGCACATAAAAAATAGTTTAACTTTTGTCTGTTGGTCTTACATTCATCCATCCCATTAAATTATCTTATTGATTCTAATAGATTTTAGTTAATTTTCTTGAATTTTTATAGCTAGACAATAATTATCCAGTTGTTTTAATTTTTATTCTTACTGCACTACAATTAAAAATAAAGGCCTGAGTTCTACTTTGGATATCTTATTGGGATATTTTATTGTTATATATTGCAATGTTTTCTTAGTATTTGTAAAGGGTAATTTTCTGTTTATTGAGCATAACAAATACACATGATTAAGCTTGTTAATTTAATTGCTTAAACCCTCAATATTACTACATTTAAAAAAGGGGGTAGTTAAATCCTACCATTATTATTAGTAACTTGTAAATTTTTTCTTGTTTTCCCAACAGTTTTGCTTTATATATTCTAAAGCTACACTGTCTAATGTCTTAAAGTTCTCTACTAAGTATCTTTTTATTTGTTTTTTAAAAAGTTTTAAATTTTCTTTTAGTTATATACACATGACAGTATACTGTTATATCATACATACGTGGAGTATAACTTCCCATTCTGTGGTTGTGTATGATGTAGAGTTATGCTAGACATGTATTCATATATGAACATAGGAAACTTAATTCCGATTCATTCTACTGTCCTTCTCATTCCCATCCCTTCTCCCTTCTCCTCCAATGTATCTTTTTGACTTATTACATATGCCTTCTACAGTGTTGTAGTATATGGCTCAATTAATTTTCACAGATTAATCATAAACTGTAAGCCTTTAGCTAGACCCCTTCCCATATTGAACCCAGTGCCTCACATGTGCTAGGCAAGCGCTCTACCACTGAGCTACAAATCCAGCCCAAGATTTTGATATATTGTATTGGTGTTCTCATTTACCTCTAAGTATTTTTTATTTCCTTCTTGATTTCTTCTTTTACCCATTTGTCATTCAATAGTATGCTATTTAGTCTCCAGGTGTTGCAGAAGCTTCTATTTTTTATTTTATCATTGATTTCTGGTTTCATTCCATTTGATCTGATAGAATGCAGCATAGTATTTCTAATTTTTTTTAAATTTGTTGTGAGCTGCTTTGTGGCAAACCATATGGTTTATTTTAGAGAAGGATTCATGTGCTGCTGAGAAGAAAGTGTATTCACTGGATAATGGATGAAATACTCTATATATGACTATTAAGTCTAAATCATTGATTGTCTTATTTAATTCTATAGTTTCTTTGTTTAGTTTTTGTTTGGAAGATCTATCCAGTGGTGAAAGAGGTGTATTAAAGTCACCCAGTATTATTTTGTTGTGATATTTGATTCTGGAAATTGAGAAGGGTTTGTCTGATGTACATCAGTCCACCATTGTTTGGGGCATAAATATATTTATGATTGTTATGTCTTGGTGTATAGTTCCCTTAAGCAGTATGAAATGTCCTTTTTAAAACCTTCTGAATTATTTTGGTTTGAAGTCCAGTTTATCTGATATGAGGATGGAAACCCCTACTTCTTTACACAGTCCATGTGAGTTATATGCTTTTTTCCCTCCTTTAACTAAGTTTGTGGATTTCTTTTCCTAGGAGGTGAGTCTCTTGGAGATGGCATATTGTTGGGTCTTTTTTAAATCTAGTCTGCCAGTCTATGTCTTTTGATTGATGAGATTAGGCTATTAACATTCAGGGTTATCTTTGAGATGTGATTTGTATTCCCAGTCATTTTGGTTTATTTTTGGTTTTTAACTTGACATAGTTTCTCCTTTGATTGACCTTTCTTTTAGTATAGTTCCTCCCTTTGCTAATTTTCACTTTTTTTTCTTATATCCTCCTCATGGAATATTTTGCTGAGAATGTTCTGTAGTGCCGGCCCTCTGGTTGCGAATTCTTTTAGCTTTTGTTTATCATGGAAGGTTTTTATTTCATCCTCATATCTGCAGCTTAATTTTGCTGGATATAAAATTCTCGTTTGGCATTCATTTTCTTTCAGAGCTTGATATATATTATTCCAAGATCTTCTGACATTGAAGATCTGGACTGAGAATCAGCTGAGTTCCAAATTGTTTTCCCCCTATATGTAATTTGATTTTTTTTTCTCTTGCAGTCTTTAAAATTCTATCTTTATTCTGTATGTTGGTCATTCTCATTATAATGTGCCTTGGTGTGAGTCTGCTATAATTTTGTACATTTGGGGTCCTATAAGCCTCTCATAGTTGATTTTCCATTTTATTCTTTAGGTTTGGGAAGTTTTCTGATATTATGTCATTGAAAAGATTGTACATTCCTTTGGTTTGTATCTCCACACCTTTGTCTATTCTGATAAATCTTAAATTTCATCTTTTCATGTTATCCCATATTTCTTGGAAGTTCTATTCATGGTTTCTTACCATCTTCTCTGTGCAGTCGGCTTAATTTTCAAGAGTATATATTTTGCTTTCATTGTCTGAGGTTCTGTTTTTCAAGTGGTCTAGTCTGTTGGTGACACTTTCCATTGAATTTTTAATTTGGTTTATTGTTCACTTCATTTTAAGGACTTTCATTGATTCCTTTTATAATCTCTGCCTCTTTATTGATGTGATCTTTCACTTCCTGTATTTTCTCTCCAATACCATCCTTTATTTTGCAGACCAATCTAACTATATATTTTCTAAACTCCTTCTCTGATATTTCTTCAATTGTGTTTTCTGTTGATCCTATTGTTTTAACATCTTGTTTGTTTGGGCTGCTTTGTTCCCTTGTTTTTCAATGTTGTTTGTGTGTCTTCTCATCTAGCAATATGGAGCTGAGGTAGTACAGATTCTACCCTGCAGTCTTATAGTGTCTCTGAAGGTTTCCAGTACCTCACTTTTAAGGGGGAGACCAATATTAATAACATCCAATGCAAACAATATACCACCTTAAACCACCTTAAAATGGCTCCTATTAAGGAATTTACAGTTTTGTCACAATTAACAGAAATGAAGTGTTCAATTATTGTCTACAACATAAACAGTAAATTTGCTAAAAGGGTTTGTCATTTCAAATGATGGACAATGAAGGAACAAAAGTAGTATAAGATGTGATGTTTATGAGGGAGAAGAAGAGATGATATAGGTAAAAATTTATAGTAAGAGGGAGGAATTAATAGAGGTTGGCTGTTAATATGAGAGAAGTAAGAAAGAGAATCCAGGGAGACAGGTAGGTGAGAGAAAAAAATATATACAGATTTTAAAAAATGTAAAACTATAAGAATATATAACAAAACTGTAATATACTCTTCAGACATCCCATTCCTCAATAAATTGATGCATGAAAAATATTTGGATTCAAAGATGGTGGAGGTGTAAGAAAGAGGGTTAAAAAAAAAGAAGAGTAAAGTCTCTGAGTTCTTTTTAGGAAGTGCTTCTCAATTCTGGGTGCCCCATGGAATTCCTGGACATTTTTAAAAAAATACTTAGACCTGATTCTATCTCCAGATCCTGATTTAATTAGTTCCACCTGGTTTAATTGGTTTGGGGTGTGAGTCTGGGCATTTGGTCTTTGAAAACCTCCCCAGATGCTCATGTGGTGTATTAGGGTCCTCTCTTCCATGTCCTGTGTGGAGGAGAAAAGGGTTAACTGCTGGAGAAAGATGAAGATTTTTCTATCTATTACCCAAAAAACTTATCTACTCAATAAACACACAAGAGCCAATACTCATGAGAGGGGGCGTGACGGGTCTGGCCATACCTAGAAGCCAGGCCCAACTCTCCTTTATTTATAATATACAGGTATAGGGGGCAAGGACTGGGAGGAGCTTCTGTGATTAGCAGGATAGGGTGGAGTTAGGGGAGCCATCCTCTTAGGGGAAAATTCCAGAAGGAGACCGGGAACCACTCCCATGCAGTGCCACATGCTTCCTGGCACTTCCTAGAAGCCAGGCCTCTGTGTCCCATGGCTCAACCTAGTCTGATTCTGCTAAATAAGGATGGCTTCCCACAGTGGTGAGCTAAGGTTTAGAACCACTAACCTTGGGCTCTTCCATATGTTGTTAGATCCAGATGCCTTTTGATCAAAAATACCAATGATTGCTACATTTACATCACTTTGGGAAATGGTATGAATTATTATCCAAGCTTTGTGAATAGCTAACATAGCAAGGGTGCGTTCCACAACTAAATAATCATATACATGAAATACATTATTCTTTACTCTGATCTCAAAATGAACCTCTATTTCTAGCGATAAGGACAAACTGAAATTTGACAAGTCAAAGTGATATAATGACTTCAATTTAAAACTCACGTATTCTGCGATTGAATTCAGTTTTGCCCTCTTTCCTTCTCTGTTTATCTTTTCCTTGGAACAATATACGTTTGGGTTCATACATCAGGGGATGCATATTTGGTTGAAGAAGGCCTT
Organism: Sciurus vulgaris; assembly: GCF_902686455.1. Lineage (NCBI taxonomy): Eukaryota > Metazoa > Chordata > Mammalia > Rodentia > Sciuridae > Sciurus > Sciurus vulgaris. The sequence continues at coordinate 24,622,848 of NC_136476.1, read as the reverse complement.
TATGCTGCTCTTTTCTGTTTGATCAACCTGGGCAGTACCAGGTGATTTTCTCTGAAGGCATTTAGTCATGGTCCAGGCTGGATTAGCCATCACCTGTACATATTTGGGTGCTGTGGATCCCTTGAGATCCATCTGCCTTCTCCACCCAGTCTCTAGCTTATGATCACTACCCACATGTCTGTTTTGGGGTCCCCTGGCTCTAGGTTTTACATACTCTGGTGTGTCACCTGCCTTAATTTTTGTCTTTCTCCTGTGCTCCTGTCCAGGTGACATAGGAATCTTGCAGACTTTCTCCATGCCCCTTGGTAGCTGAGAGAGACTATGCCTGGATGTGCCCCACAACCATTTCTACCCTACCGTAACTGTCCCCTCTGAGAATTCTCAGTAGGAGGCAGGGCCACGAATCCTCTTTTTTTTTTTGGGAATCCCCACGCCCGTCTAAGGTTTGATTTACATTTCCTGGTACTTTAACCCCTAAGAAAGGTCAGATAGCTGACACTGTTCTTACATGGAAACTCTCATGCTCCTCTCCCAATTCCTGTCTACCATAGAAAGAGGGAATGGTGAGGAAACTGAATCATGTTGTTACTCCTTCATTATGAACACTAGACTTGCTGTCCTCTAGATTTACTAATGATATGCAGTCCCAAGATTTTAGAATTAAAAATCCAAAAAGAAAACGATACTTTTCTCTCTCCAGAATCTGATTCTCTTCAAATAATAGGCTTGGGCTTTCAGTCTGTTACTTTTCTGTGTATTTCCTAAAAACCCATTTAGATATTCAGTCTTCTGTGTTCTTAGCTGTTATCTGCCTTCTGTTACGAAGCAGCAAAAGGCATTGACTTAATTGGCAAAGGACTTGACACAAGAAAAAATGTGGCAAAGGAAAATTTCCACTGATGTCTCAAAATAGCACCTCCTCATCTTCACATCACAGTGTGATCTGATGCGCAAAGTGAATCTCAATCTGTAGTTGCATGGATTTAGAAGGCAAAATTAGTTTCATGCAACAATAAAAGCTAGTTAAGATGTATCTGTGTTTAAAAATCCATAGATCTTTTCTCACATGTAATAGAAAAAATTGGACACATATTTGAGGCTTGGATAGAAGCTCCACACCAAATGCAATCAAGACCTCAGAAAGCAAAAATCAAACATCAAACATCAATATCTATTCTGTATCTATTCCAAGATTTCACAAAGTGACAGTTGGGGATTACTGTCCAGAAGGACTTTAGTCAAAGTCTATTGAGATTTAAAAAAAAAAAGAAAAGAAAAGAAAAGAAAAGAAAAGGAATCAAAGCAATGAAGAATGAGAATCCACTGGAAAATCATATTACTAACTCTGTATTCAGGTCCGAAAGATAAATAACCACATAATGTCTTTCATTTTGTCCTCAGCTGGAGAGGCAGTTAACATTGCAGAATGAAATGAGGGAAAGACAAATGGCCATGCAGGTTGCTTGGTCTCGGGAATTCCTCAAATATTTTGGAACATTTTATGGCATTACAACCATCTCTTTAACAACTGGGTATGTTTCTTTAAAACTTTTATAATTTACTTCTTTTTGTCTTACTACAATCATATGAAGTTGGCAAAGATAGGACTTTGGTCCAAAGAGTGTACATGTAAACAAAGAAATCTCTTGTCCTTGGTGGCAACTCTGTAGAACCAGCATAGTAATAGTGAATTCTGCCTTCAGGTTTTTAGATTTTTATCTGTCCTTTTATTCACTCTGTAAATTAGGGAGAGGACTGACTTGACACCAAGATAGACTGGACTATTTCCATAGTCCCTGAATGGTAGTCCTTAATCTTCATCTGTTTTAAAACAGGAACCTAAGTGTCAAAGTCAAATAAAAATGAGCAGCTGGTGATGCACCCCTGTAATTCCAGTGCTGCAGGAGGCTGAGGCAGGAGGATTGCAAGTCCAAAGATAGCCTCAGCAACTTAGTGAGGCCCTAAGCAATCTAGCAAGATCCTGTCTCAAAAATAAAAATAAAATAAAATAGGAAGGAGATGTGGTTCAGTGGTTAATTGCCCCTGGGTTCAAACCTTGGTATCTAAATAAATAAATAAATAAATGCAGGTAATAAAAACTAACTTTGAGAACTGCAGAGTCTGATGAAGGGTATTGGGTAAGGAAATTCTTATTTCCCTAGAAGATTTAAAGAATTAAATAACTTCTGCCATGGAGGGCATTCTTTCAGAAAGCAGGTATCTTTCTTTTCTTCAAGTGTAACTATATGTATATACGGGTTATTTCTTGATAATTTTTTCTTTCTTGAAAAACAGAGCAATAAAACAAAAGAAGCCAGCCTTCCTCATCCCTATATTTCCATTAAGCTTTATCTTCATCTATCAGTATGACTTGGGCTATGGTACTCTTCTACAACGAATGAAAGGTAAGTCTAATATACCAGAGTTTCTATTTTTTGATTCATTTTCTGGTTCAAGAATCTCCTCCTTATGAATCCTTGACTTATGGAGACTTTAAACAAGAACAATTCTCCAAGCTTCTAATGACCAACATTTATGCTTCCTCTCATACACTAGCACTGGAGTCAGTTTTACTAGCTCACAAGAACTGATTGTTAATTTTTCAGTAATTTTATAAACTGGATATTAAACATTTAATTTATTAAAAATTAGATTATATAGAATTATATTTAAACAAATTATAATAAACAAATATTAAATTATACTTAAAACATTTTTATTTTTACAATTATTATTATACCCTTACATTATTTGTATCGATTATATCTGTATGATAGAAATGAAGATACAATATACAAACATAACATAATATAGCTACATACCTTGTGCAGTGACACCTGTAATCCCAGCAACTCAGAAAGCTGAGATAGGAGAATCACAAGATCGAGGTTAACCGCAGCAATTCAGTGAGGCCCTAAGAGACTTATTAAGGCCCTGTCTCAAAAAAAAAAAAAAAAAAAAGACTGGGGATGTAGATCAATGGTAAATCACCCCTGGGTTCAACCTTCAATCCCCAGTGTGTCTACACACACACACACACACACACACACACACACACACACACGTATAAACACTTTCATTTAAGTGAAATCCCAGTGGTAGCATAAGGTAGGTCATAGTGGGGATATTTAAACCATGGAAATCTTCAAATGCCAAGTCAAGACTTAAATTTTTATTTTGTTGATTTTCTGTATCAGGAGTTGGCCTAGCTCACTGTTTTTGACAGTAAAGTTTTATTGGAATAAATCTATGTCCATTTATTTTTGTATTATCTGTGGTTATTTTCCCATGACCATGAAACAGCTGAGTGATTGAAATGGAGACATAAGACCTCATAAGCCTATATATTTTGCCCTTTAAGAAAGTTTGCCAACCCATAGTCTAGACTTTAGAAATTGATGAAAAAAAAAATGCTAATAGTAGTGATTAAACTAAATGTGTTGTATCTGTAGCCATTAGTTTTAGTCATCTTTTTTGCTGCTGTGACTAAAATATCTGACCAGAACAATTGTAGAGGATGAACACATGGTTTCAGAGGTCTTAGTCCATAGAAGGCTGGCTCCATTCCTTAGGGCTCAAAGTGAAGCAGAGCATCCTGGCAGAAGAGTGTGGCATAGGGAAGAAACTCACATGATGACCAGAAAGCAGAAAGAGTGAAATTTCCACTTGCCAAATACAAATACATGCACTGAAGCCATGCCCCAGCTCCCACCTTCTCCAGCCACAACCCACCTGCCTTCAGTTACCACTCAATACCATCAGGTGATTAATTCACAGATTGGGTTAAGACTCTCATAACTCAATCATTTCTTCTCTGAATTTCTTGCATTGTCTCACATGTGAGCTTTTGGGAGACATCTCACATATAAACATTCTTCCCCTGACCTCCAAAAGCTCACACTCATCTAACAATGCAAAATACATTTAATTTATTCCCAAGAGTCCCCCTAGTCTCAACAGTTCCAAGATTGCTCAAAGTTCAAGGTCAAAGCCTTCTCTGAGATTCAGGGCAAACTTGCATTATGAATTCCTATAAAAATAAGAAGCAATTACAAGTAGTTAATATATAATGGCACAGAGTAAACATTTATATTCAGAAAAATAGGGGCCTAGGAAGAAAGGGTAAGACCAAAGCAATACTGAAATCCAGCTGGGCAAACAAGACCTATAAATCTGTGTCTAGCATCTGGAGTCATGGCATTATGATGTTTTCTCCAAAGGGCTTCTGTAGATCCTCCACTGTGGCCCTGTTTGTTGCAGCACAAGAGGCCTTTCAGTTGGCATGTTTCAGCTTGATTCCTGCAGCTTACCTAGGATTATGTCCCACATTACTGGCATTTTTTAATCTTGGGAATCTCTATTGCAGTTTTCAGTTCCTCCTTAAATCTCCACACATCACCCTCTCAGGGGTGCCTGCAGGGACTCTGGCCCTGCTACACTTTGCCTGGCCTCCCAGGCCTTTCTCTGAAATCTTGGTGGAAGCCTCCATGAACCCCTAACTCCAGCACCCTGCATTCCTGCAGAACCAGCATCATGGGTTGACACCAAGGTCTGCCACCACCTTGAGCAGTAGCCAAGCCTCCAGGAACCCTTGATGCAGTAGCCTTTGAGTTCCTGGGTTGGTGAGCATGTAGAAAAAACTTCCTAGGCCTCCTTTTGCATGAAGGATATCCCATTGGTCTCATCTCAAGAGAATATTTATTTTTACTCCTTTGAGCTTGAGATGGTTGTGGTCTTGCCAGCTCTGAGATGCCCTCAAGCCATCTTTCTTATTGTCTCTGGGCAAAGTCTGTAGTATTTTGTTAGTGGTAGTAATGTCTGTAACTTTCACTAGCCCCTGTTTTACTCCTGCCTTTCAAACCCAAGTTTTTCAAATATTTCTGCTCTGCTTTCTGTTCCTGATTACCACAATAAATTTGACTAAAAACTGCCATCAGTATCCATGCCACTGCCTGAGTGTTATGCTGTCTAGAAATTACTTCCATCAGATTAAGAAATCTATCACTTTTAAAATCAGCTTCACAGAAAGTCTCTGGATACAGGCAAAATGCAGCCAACTTCTCAGCAGAACATAACATGAATGGCTTCTACTCCAAATTCCAATAGTGTCCTCCCTTCCTCTTGAGCCCTGTCTTCACTGTTCACAGCCCTATTGGCTTTCTGGTCTTCTGAGCTCCCACCAAAATCATCCTCTAAGCTTGTCTTACAAGAATCTAAAGCATTTCCAGCTTGCACTGCTAAGTATCTCAAAATTCCTCCCACAAATTCTAAAAGACTCCAAATGCTGATGAACCACATGGTCAGGTTTGTCACAGAAATGACCCTACTCTTGGTACCAATTTCTGTTTTAGTTAGTTTTTTTGCTACTCTGACTGAAAGATTGAACAACAACAATTTTAGAGAAAGAAAAGTTTATTTGGGGACTCAGTTTCAGAGGTCTCAATTTATACATAGCAGAACCATTCCTCAGAGTTTGAGGTAGGTATTAGGGGAATGGTTTTGGGGTATATATTTTGTATTTGGGGAATGGAGTCTCTTGCTCTGCTTTCTGATCATCATGTGAGCTGCTTCTCTCTGCCACACTCTTCTGCCATGATGTTCATCTTCACCTCCAGCCCCAAGGAATGGAGTCTGCTGTCTATGGATTAAGACCTCTGAAACTGTGAGCCCCCAAATAAACTTTTCCTCCTCTTAAATTGTTCTTTTGGGGTCTCTCAGTCACAGCAGCAAAAAAAGCTGACTAAAACACCATTATATTGTGAATAGTGTAAAAATGTGAGAAAATATTCTTCAGGTATTTAAAAACTATTATCTGATTTAGCAAAGAAGTTGTTCACCACATTCTCAAATGAGTGAAGTTCCAGTACAGTCATCATTGTTTCACTTTTGTCCTACTCCTTAATGTAAATAAAAACATCAATCATCATTCATATTGAAATTATACTTTCTCATAACTGTAACTGTAGCTTAGTTATGGATTCAAGAGTTCAGCAAAAATTAGTGAAACCTTTCAGTAAGGATCAATTTGTTACATGAAATTTATGATCAAGAGTATATTATATGTTTTATTGTATGCTATATATATGTGAACTTTATAATAAACTTAGGTTTATTTATTTATTTATTTAGAGAGCTGGTTGTTAAATATTCACTGCAATAACACTGTTCTCACAGGATCCTGGATCTTACTACTTTAGAAGATGGTGGTGCTGACACAGTAGCCATTCCTGTCCCAGGGAGATAGGGTTGCCCATTAGTCTAGGATATCCATGTCTTCCAAATTCCTACCACTTTCTCATAAAGATCCCTGTGTACTTTCTTCTTAACCCTTCAATCCAGAGCACATTGAAAATTGTGTTTTCACAAATTTCATCTTTACCAACCTGTCTTGTCCTGGGCCATGAGCCTATCATTGTTCTATTATACTGGTTTGGTATGGCAAAGGAAGAGTTGTAGACTCCTCTCCAGGTATTGGGAGTAAGGAGCAGAACATTTCATTCCCAGGCCTAGGGAAATGGAGGGGTTATATGTTCTTACAAATTCCCATTTTAAAATGGAAATGCATTTTCCACACCGAAACTATGCTAAAATGTCATTTACATTCAGATATTATTGGTATCATGGTTTAACTATATTATGGGATAAAGAGTTTTTGTGAATAGCCTTGAAATTGATTTATACCATTATTACTATGTTGTATTCTGAGTTCTAAAACACTAATTTATAAATGAACTTTTGGAATATAAACTCATTTTAAGATGGAAATTAACTGTACACAACTGGTTTACGAATATTAAATCTCATGTCCTTTGCCTGTTCAGTTTCATATTACTCATCTGCTTAAGAATTCATTAGTCTAAGCTCAAATATGCCTCATATTTATATGGAGAGTGGAATTCTTAGTGCCTCATAAAAGTTGACATGTAATATTAAGAAATATCAATTCCATTACATAGCATTCACTTGAATGCTATATTTATTTTCTAGGAAAGTTTGATTATCTATTTGGAAATTAATTTTATCAATCAAAAATTTTAAATTTCAAGGCATGTTATGTGAATGTTCTTTAAAAATATTGTAGCTTTAGAATCCATCAGGAAACTTATCATAATAGAAAGCTGACATTGTTTCTTCCCCTGCTAATAGTGATAATTCTAAAATATAATTCCTGTTGATTGAATCTTCATGGAAAACATCTGGTTTGTCTTAAAGACCAAATATTTATGTATAATTTTATTAATTTTTACTTACTATTTAAGATTGAGGCAAAAAAGGTGTTTGCAGATGGTTAAAATGTTCTTATAATTTGAAAATTGTAGCCTGCTTCACGGGTTTTTGGAGTATGATTAAGAAATGATAAATGAATAAGGTTATGGATATGCTAAGTATCATGATTTGATAAATACACAAAGTATAAATGAATACAAACATCAACATTACACCAAAGGTATGTACTTATAAATTGCCAATAGAAATTGATTAATTAAATAGTGTATTATAAGAGGTGTGGTTTTAGCAAACAGTTGCCTTCATTCATAAGCAGGGTTATGAAATATCAACAACTTGTATTATAATATAATTCTTAAAAGTTTTTTAAATTTGTTTTCAGTAATAAAAGCAAATGTCACTGGGCCCAAGAAATTACTACTTTGTTTAGTTCTTATTTGAAAGAGGAATTATTTATTAAAAATGTATATATGCTAGGCACAGTGGCACATGTCTATAATCCTACCAACTTGGGAGACTGAAGCAGGAGGATCACAAGTTCAAAGCCAGCTTCAGAAACTTAGCAAGGTCTTAAGCAACTTAGCAATACCTGACTCAAAATAAAAATATGAAAATGACTGGTGATATATAAAAATAATATATACATGTGTGTGTATGCATGCTTACAGACTAAGGAATATTTAATATTATTTTGGGTATTTGTGAATGATTTCAGGTCAAAGAATAGCTTTCCTGAAAAATTACAATTTTTAGTAGACTTTCTCTCCTAATACTTCGTTTATACTAAGGGACAATGGGAATAGTGTATGTAGTTTCTCCATCTCATTCCATTGTGAGATGGAGAAATTACATAGAGTTCAAACACAATTAATACTAATGATCCTGACTTTGGTGCAAGGAAAGAAATATTACTTATGTTTGTCTTCTTTCTCCTCTACATTTTCAAATGCTGTCTTGTGTCAAAAAACTTCTGGCCTCTAATTGGTCTACAAGTTTCAGAATTCATCATTGTGTTTCCTCTGGTAGGTGCATTGGTACATTACTTCTGAGAAAAATGGGTGAAAAGTTAAACTATGGCATATGGGGAGATGACCCCATATGGTTTTACAGCTTGTCACAGGAACACAGCAATCAGGCCTTCTAACAATATATCGATGACCACTTTGTCACCTTGAATATGTCTATGCTTTGTTTAAGGTGAAGCTGAGGACATACTGGAAACAGAAAAGAGTAAGTTGCAGCTGCCAAAAGGAATGATCACTTTTGAAAGCCTTGAAAAAGCCAGAAGGGAACAGAGTAAATTCTTCATGGACAAATGAAACCAAGTTTACCCACTAACTCTCAAAGCACAGAAATTTTGACTTGAATCATGGTTTTTCATGATTTTTTAAAAAAAAAATATTCAAGATTTTGATATCATGGATCTTATTTTGAAATAATAAAATGCAAGATGAGTTTTGTTGCACTATTTTAAAATAAAGTTTATAACATTCAACACAAAATCATGGGGTACTCCAAAATACTTTTACATTTCCTGTATATATGTGTGTTTTTATAATTGTCTAAATATAAAATTAATAAATTATGGTGCCTGGAAGCAAATATCCTGCTGCTTGTAGTTTTTTGGCACACAGATGTTTTGTATTACATTTAGCTGTCACAGGTGTTTATGTTTGGATTTATTAACAGTGCCCTCTCCTCACATAATAGCAAACAACCAATATCAATGACTAATGTGTACTGAACTTGCTATGTAGAGACTGTTTGGACTGTTGCGTTTGTGTTCTTGTAATCATCCCAGTGGGCCCATGAGGTGTCATTTTATGAATGTGAAAACAGGGGCAGGTTTCAAGGCCATAGGTGGGCAGAGTTTGGATCTGAACCTGGACGGTTTGGCTACACTGTATTCAAAAAAAGCCTTGAGATCCTTCTTACATAGGTCTTGCAGGGAACATGCAAACAATTGCTAATGAAACAAAATGTAGCAATATTCAAATAAGGACTGAAAACACAGTTGTGAGAGAGGCAGAAGGAGGTTGATTGGGATGCTTGCGTTTTTAATTTTGATTCACTGGGAAACCTATACTCCTATTTATACTAGTTTTTCAGGTGCATACCCTGCATATAACACTCTCATTCCAGTGGTATTTATTTTAGGCCACTGCGTGACAGGCACTGTTGTATGCAATAGAGCTACATCAGTGAAGAGTAGAGAACCCCACAACCTGGTTAGATGAGTAGGTTCTGGTGAGCACAGGGAGGTCAGAAAAACCAACATGAGAAGAAACAAGGTTATTTTATATGGTGATGAATGCTTCAAAGGAATAGAACCAGATGCTAAGAGAGAATGATTGGGGGTAGTGGGTGGCTTCTTCAGATCTGGAGCTGCAGACACTGTGACTCTGCAGACGTGACATTTGAGCTGTGACCTGAATGATGACTAAGTCACTCTGTGAAGAGCAGAACAGGGTGCGGGGACAGGAAGGCATCTCTAGGTCAAGGGAGGAGCCAGAGGAAAGGCTCTGAGACTCATATGGCCAAAGAATGAAAGAAAGTCAGGGAGAGTAGCAAGTGATGAAATCTGAGGGTGGGAGAAAGCATGAATGTGCTGGGTACCCTATCTTTAAGGAGCTGATGACATATCAACTGTGATGTTGATACAATTACAGTTATAGAGAACCCGTAGGTCAAGACTCAAAGAAAAGAAAAGGAGGAATGGTATCTCAGAGAGAAAAAGGAGCTTGAACAAAGGCTGGACCATGTGTGCCAAGCTCAAAGGGTCATTCTGCCGCCTGGAGCAAGGGATTCTTCAGCTGGGGGATGTGTGTGTGTGTGTGTGTGTGTGTGTGTGTGTGTGTGTATGTGTTTGTGTGTGTGTATGTGTTTGTGTGTGTGTATGTGTTTGTGTGTGTGTATGTGTTTGTGTGTGTGTGTGTATTGGGAATTGAACCCAGTGAAACTCAGCACTGAACAATATTGTCAGTTCATTTAATCTTATATTTTGAGGCAAGATCTTGCTAAATTGCCTAGTGTGGCCTTGTCTTGTGATTCTCCTGCCTCTGTCTCCTACCTAGCTAGAAATACAGACAACTGATACCATGCCTGGCACCTAGGCATGTTCAAAGAAATGAACCTAGGGGCGTTTCAAGATGGCGGACTAGAGGGTGGCTGCATTTCATGCTGCTCCAGGACTCAGGATTCAAGAAGAGGAGATATTGAGAGACTTGGGACCAACTCAAACTCCCACTGGGGAGGCGTCCCGGATGGGGCGGTAGTCCCTGAACGCAGGGAACTTTGTGATGTAGAGTTGCCCAATGAGACACCCCTCCCCCCTGGAGCAGTGAACTCGGACAAATGGGAGCATTGTAGAGGAGGCCACTCAGCACAGCACTTGGACTCGGAACAACCCACTGGGGCTCCAGGCGGCAGCCCAGAGGAGGAGCTGCGTGGTGAGCTGTTTGGACTCAGAACGACCGCTCCTGAACACCCGGGGGCTGCCCGGAGGAGGAGGAGGAGGAGGAGGAGGAGGAGGAGGAGGAGGAGCGCGGTGGGTTGCTTGGACTTGGAGCAGCTGCACCAGAGCGCTGGGCCATTGCCCAGAGGAGGAGGTGTGCGGCGAGCTGTTTGGACTCATAGGGACCACTCTGAACACCGGGGAACTGCCCAGAGGAGGAGGAGGAGTGCGGTGGGTCGCTTGGACTCAGAGTGATCGCATCAGGGCTACGGGCGGCTGCCCAGAGGAGGAGCAGTGCAGTGAGCTGATTGGACTCAGAGCGACCACTCTGAACACCAGGGGGCTGCTGGGAGGAGGAGGAGGAGTGTGGGGGGGGTCACTTGGACTCAGAGTGACTGCATCAGGGCTACGGGCGGTTGTCAGGAGGAGGAGGTGCGCAGTGAGTTGCTTAGACTCCTAGCGACTGCACCGGAACACCGGGCGGCTGCCTGGGGGAAGAGGAGTGCGATGGGTCTCTGGGACTCGGAGTGATTGTACGGGGCTCCAGGTGGCTGCTCAGAGGAGGGGCCGCATAGCCAGGCGATTAGGTGCAGAGCAGGGTCCCAGGACCTAGGAGGCTTTTTGGTGGAAGAGCCGCACAGAGACAAGCTGAGGGGCGGAGCGAAGGTTCCAGGACTACGGGCAGATTCTCTGAGGAGGGGCAGCCTAAGGAGACTCATCTGCGAACGGTGAGGCTCCCAGGCCCAGGAGGTAGGTCCAGGTCCCGGGGAACACTGCAGAGGAAGGCAGCCCAGCCCAGGTGGTAGCTGTAGATTGAGGGGAACCTCTAGGAGGGGAACTGACCAGCGAGACCTCCCCACCAGGTGAGTCTTCCCCGCCAGGTGAGGTTTTCCCACAAAGACAGTAAAACCAGAGACACAGGTCCAAACAGGTCTTGCCTCAGGCCGCAGCCTAGTTCCCCTTTGGATGACCACTGGTCAACAAGTGGAGGCACCTCTGCCCACTACCAGGGAATATACCCCACCTGGAGGCCACCACCCCTAGAGAGGCAGCTTCCTTGTGGAGCACAGCATTATCAACTTCCTTCAAGACTTCAGCCTACTGAAGGCTAAGAGGGGATATACTAGAAATCTTCAGGGACATTGTAAGTCAATAGAGGAAATTTGCAATATCTCAGTGGTCCACTGATACCTGAACAATATGAGAAAACAAGGGAAGAAAATGCCCCAAACAAATCTAGATGTTACATCAATAAAATCCAGTGACAGCATGGCAGAAGAAATGACAGAAAGGGAGTTCAGAATGTAAATAATTAAAATGATCAGGGAAGCAAACAATGAGATGAAAGAGAAAATGCAGGCATTGAATGATCGCACCAATCGACAGTTAAAAGAGCAAATACAGGAAGCAAAAGATCATTTCAGTAAAGAGTTAGAGATACTGAAAAAAAAACCAAACAGAAATCCTTGACATGAAGGAAACAATAAACCAAATTAAGAACTCCATAGAAAGCATATCCAATAGGATAGAACACCTGGAAGACAGAACCTCAGACATTGAAGACAAAATATTTAACCTTGAAAACAAAGTTGAACAAACAGAGAAGATGGTAAGAAATCATGAACAGAATCTACAAGAACTATGGGATATCATGAAAAGGCCAAATTTAAGAATTATTGGGATTGAGGAAGGCTTAGAGAAACAAATTAAAGGAATGAACAATCTATTCCATGAAATAATATCAGAAAATTTCCCAAATCTGAAGAATGAAATGGAAAATCAAGTTCAAGAGGCTTATAGGACTCCAAATACACAAAATTACAATAGACCCACACCAAGGCACATTATAATGAAAATACCTAACATACAAAATAAAGACAGAATTTTAGAGGCTGAGAGAGAAAAGAACCAAATTTCATTCAGGGGGTAACCAATACGGATATCAGAAGATTTTTCAATCCAGACCCTAAAAGCTAGAAGGGCCTGGAACAACATTTTTCAAGCCCTTAAAGAAAATGGATGCCAACCAAGAATCATACCCAGCAAAACTTACCTTCATATTTGACAATGAAATAAAATCCTTCCATGATAAACAAAAGCTAAAAGAATTTACAAAAAGAAAGCCAGCATTACAGAACATTCTCAGCAAAATATTCCATGAGGAAGAGATGAAAAACAAAGAAGCAAATCAGCAAAGGGAGGAATTATCCTAAAGGAATTGTCAAATAAAGGAGGAACCAAGTCGTGTCAATAAATAAATAAATAAATAAATAAAATGAGCCAAATGACCGGGAATACAAATCATATCTGAAGAATTACCCTGAATGTTAATGGCCTGAACTCATCAGTCAAAAGACATAGACTGGAAGATTGGATTAAAAAGAAAGATCCAACAATATGTTGCCTGCAAGAGACTCACCTCATAGAAAAAGATACCCATAGACTAAAGGTGAAAGGATGGGGGAAAACATACCATGCACATGGACTCAGCAAAAAAGCTGGGGTATCCATCCTCATTTCAGATAATGTGGACTTCAAGTCAAAACTAGTCAGAAGGGATAAAGAAGGACATTTCATACTGCTTAAGGGAAGCATAAATCAGCAAGACATAACAATCATGAACATCTATGCCCCAAACAGTGGCTCATCCATGTATGTCAAACAAATCCTTCTCAATTTCAGAAACCAAATAGACCATAACACAATAATACTAGGTGATTTTAACACGCCTCTCTCACCACTGGACAGATCTTCCAAACAAAAATTGAACAAAGAAACCATAGATCTCAATAACACAATCAATAATTTAGACTTAACAGACATTTATAGAATATACCATCCAACCAAGAGCGAATACACTTTCTTCTCAGCAGCACATGGATCCTTCTCTAAAATAGACCATATATGGTCTATTTAGCAAATACAGGAAGATAGAGACACTACCTTGTATTCTATCAGATCATAACTGATTGAAATTAGAAATAAATGAAAGAGTTAAAAAACACAAACTACTCCAACACCTGGAGATTAAACAATATGCTATTATATGATGAATGTATAACAGAAGATATTAGGAAGGAAATTAAAAAATTCTTAGAGGTAAATGAGAACAAAGAAACATCATATCAAAATCTCTGGGATACTATGAAAGCAGTACTTAGAGGAAAATTTATTTCATGGAGCACATTCAATAAAAGAAGTAAAACTCAACAAATAAACAACCTAACACTACAGCTCAAAGCCCTAGAAAAAGAAGAACAGACCAACACTAAAAGTAATAGAAGACAGGAAATAGTTAAACTCAGAGCTGAAATCAATGAAATTGAAACAAAAGAAACAATACAAAAAATTGACAAAATAAATAGTTGGTTCTTTGAAAAAGTAAACAAAATTGATAAACCTTTAGCCACACTAACAAAGAGAAGACAAGAGAAAACCCAAATCACTAAAATTCGGAATGAACAAGGAAATATCATAATAGACACGATTGAAATACAAAACATAATTAGAAGCTATTTTGAAAATCTATATTCCAACTAAGTAGAAAATTTTGAAGACATCAACAGATTTCTAGAGACATATGAATTGCCTAAACATATGAATTGTGAGACATATGAATTGTGTATGAACCAGGAGGACATACACAATTTAAATAGACCAATTTCAAGTAATGAAATGGAAGTCATCAAAAGCCTACCAACAAAGAAAAGTCCAGGACCAGAATGGTTCTCAGCCGAGTTCTACAAAACCTTTAAAGAAGAGCTCATGCCAATCCTTCTCAAAGTATTCCATGAAATAGAAGAGGAGGGAACCCCTCCTAAACTCATTCTATGAAGCCAATATTACCCTGATACCTAAACCAGACAGAGACACATCAAGGAAAGAAAATTTCAGACCAATATCCTTAATGAACATTGACGCAAAAATTCTCAACAAAATTTTAGCAAATCGCATACAAAAATATATTAAAAAGATAGTGCACCATGATCAAGTGGGTTTCATCCCAGGGATGCAAGGTTGGTTCACATCAGGAAATCAATAAATTTAATTCACCATATCAATAGATTTAAGTCAAGAATCACACGATTATTTCAATAGATGCAGAAAAAGCATTTGATAAAATATAGCACCACTTCATGCTCAAAACACTAGAAAAAATAGGGATAGTGGGAACATTCCTTAACATTGTAAAGGCCATCTACGCTAAGCCCATGGCTAATATCATTCTAAATGGTGAAAAACTGAAAGCATTCCCCCTAAAAACTGGAACAAGGCAGGGATGCCCTCTTTCACCATTTCTATTCAATATCATCCTTGAAATTCTAGCCAGAGCAATTAGACAGACCAAAGAAATTAAAGGGATACGAATAGGAAACGAAGAACTCAAACTATCCATATTTGCTGATGATATGATTATATACTTAGAGGAACCAGGAAATTCCACCAGAAAACTTTTAGAACTCATAAGTGAATTCAGTAAAGTAGCAGGATATAAGATCAATGCACATAAATCTAATGCATTTTTATACATAAGTGATGAATCTTTAGAAAGAATAATTAGGAAAACTACCCCATTCACAATAGCCTTGAAAAAAAATAAAATACTTGGGAATCAATCTCACAAAAGAGGTGAAAGACATCTACAATGAGAACTACAGAACACTAAAGAAAGAAATTAAAGAACACCTTAGAAGATGAAAAGATCTCCCATGTTCTTGGATAGGAAGAATTAATATTGTCAAAATGGCCATACTACCAAAAGTGCTATACAGATTCAATGCAATTCCAATTAAAATCCCAATGACGTACCTTACAGAAATAGAGCAAGCAATTATGAAATTCATCTGGAAGAATAAGAAACCCAGAATAGCTAAAGCAATCCTTAGCAGAAAGAGCGAAGCAGGGGGTATCGCAATACCAGATCTTCAACTACTACAAAGCAATAGTAACAAAAACGGCATGGTATTGGTACCAAAACAGAAAGGTAGATCAATGTTACAAAATAGAGGACACAGACACAAACCCTAATAAATACAATTTTCTCATACGAGACAAAGGTGCCAAAAATATGCAATGGAGAAAAGATAGCCTCTTCAACAAATGGTGCTGGGAGAATTGGAAATCCATATGCAACAGAATGAAACTAAACCCATATCTCTCACCATGCACGAAACTAAACTCAAAGTGGATTAAGGACCTTGGAATCAGACCAGAGACCCTGCATCTTATAGAAGAAAAAGTAGGTCCAGATCTTCAACATGTCAGCTTAGGACCAGACTTCCTCAACAGGCCTCCCGTAGCACAAGAAATAAAAGCAAGAATCAATAAGTGGGATAGATTCAAACTAAAAAGCTTTCTCTCAGCAAAGGAAACTATCAGCAATGCGAAGAGAGAGCCTACAGAGTGGGAGAATATCTTTGCCAATCATACTTCAGATAGAGCACTAATCTCCACAATCTATAAAGAACTCAAGAACCTCTACACCAAGAATACAAATAACCCAATCGACAAATGGGCTAAGAAAATGAACAGACACTTCACAGAAGAAGAACAAACATATGGAAAAATGTTCAACATCTCTAGTAAGAAGAGAAATGCAAATCAAAACTACCCTAAGATTCCATCTCATCCCAATTAGAATGGTGATTATCAAGCAACAACAAGTGTTGGAGAGGATGTGGGGAGAAAGGTACACTCATACATTGCTGGTGGGGCTGCAAATGAGTGTAGCCACTCTGGAAAGCAGTGTGGAGATTCCTTAGAAAACTTGGAATGGAACCACCATTTGACCCAGCTATCCCACTCCTTGGCCTATACCCAAAGGACTTAAAATCAGCATACTACAGAGATATAGCCACATCAATGTTCATAGCTGCTCAATTCACAATAGCCAGACTGTGGAACCAACCTAGATGCCCTTCAATTGATGAATGGATAAAGAAACTGTGATATATATATATATATACACACACACACACACACACACACACACACAACACACAACACACACACACACACACAACGGAATATTACTCGGCCATAAAGAATGATAAAATTATGGCATTTGCAGGCAAATGGATGAAATTGGAGAATATCATGCTAAGTAAGATAAGCCAATCTCAAAAAAAAACAAAGGATGAATGATCTCGCTGATAAGTGGATGATGACACATAATGGGGGGTGGGAGGGGTTAGTGTTAGGGTTAGAGTTAGGGTTAGGGAGCGGGCAAGAATGGAGGAAGGACTGTATAGAGGGAAAAGAGGGGTGGGAGGGGTGGGGGAAAGGGAAAAATAACAGTGAATCAAACAACTTTACCGTATGTAAATTTATGATTACACAAATGGTATGCCTTTACTCCATGTACAAAGAGAGAAACAACATGTATCCCATTTGTTTACAATAAAAATAAATAAATAAATAGCAACCTCTTAAAAATAAAAAGATATAACTTTAAAAAAAAAAAAAAAAGAAAGAAATGAACCTAGTGACACAATTCAACTCTTGGAGGTCCTTGGATGTAACATCAAGAACTCCTGGACTCTTATTAGGGTGATGTGAGTGAAATAATCCAATTTGGGATTTTACCAGGATTAGTGGATTGGAAGGGAATGATCCTAGAGTTCAGATGTAAGATGGAGTGGTCCAATTGAGCACTGACCAGGTCCTGATATGGTTGTGGTCTTGAGGATGCTTTTAGAGGAAGGAAAGACTAACAGGACTAGGAAACTAATTTGAAATCATAGAGGGAGGAGAAAGTGATTTCCCTTCATTCAATCTTGGGTTAACTGGGGCCCATGGAGAACATGGAACAAAGAAGTGATAGGAAGGTATACTGGGGGATAATGGATGCCTAAAATGATTTGGAGACCATGTCAAAATCTGGAATTGTATTTTATCCCCCTTAAGTTCAATTATGCTATGCAAATTTTCCTGACATACTCTAGACAGGGCTCACCAAGTATAGTTTTGAGGCACATACAAGTGGTGACCTGGCTAAAGACCTTGCATGGGATTTGCACTGCTGTGCAACATAAATAGACCCTGGGTCCCCTGGGACCACTAGGCCATTCACTTGTATTAACTTCTTATGTTGGCATCAAAACTGAGTTCATTTTTAATTGTATCTCAAGAGAAGCACTGTTGATAAGCACACTCACACATGCACTTATGCTCTTTTTTTTTTTTTTTTTTGCTCCTAATTTACAACAACCATCATTATTCCAATGATGCCAGGATACTAGAACACAGTTCAATTTTCTGTAGTATTGCTGATATCCAGAGCATTTCCTGTCTTATTATTACATTAACCTTTTATTGTAAGGACAAATATTTTAGCTGTGACACTCAAGCTACTTCTTGGTTATGTGAATTAAATATATGTACTTATTACTTATTGTTCTCAAACCCTAATTACTTACTAAACTCCAATATTTCCAAATACTAAAATTTACATGGTTTTCACTCACCTAGTTTATAATCTTTGTAAATTGGTTTGTTGTTCCCAGAAGAACGAGAAAACATGAGACAGTATGCTAGGAGAAGGTTAAGAAACTAAGGTCTAATTATGAACATATATTTAGAAATTAAAAAGTGGTAATCTCTCTCAATGTCCTTGTCAATTATCAAAACCAAAGTTGTGGGGGGAAATCTTACTCCTACCATGCATGACTGTCTCCTTCTCACCACAGTGCGAATACAGACGAAGCAATGCAGAGACTCCCCCTGCATGTACGAGTCATCTCAGTCATGGTTGAAGGGCATAAATATAGGTCCAGAGACTTTTTTTTGTAGCAGAAAATGCCTTCTCAGAAATCATTTTGTAGAAGTACAAACAGAGAAACAAGATGTATCCCATTTGTTTACAATAAAAAAAATTTTAAAAAGTAACAAAGTAGTTTATAATAGTGTAGTACTTAAGTACTACACTAAGTTTCGAATATTTGTAATCTTCATTCAAACGATAGAACTCTGCTCCACATTATATCAAAAGTAGTATGATTTAAAATTAAAAATAAGCTAAACTTTTATGGTGGTCTCCCATCTCAGTTTGGGTTTGGAGATAATGTTGAAGTTTCCTTTAAGTGTGGTACTCATGATCCTATATAAAGACCATGGTAGTATCCACATAGTACTCAAGACAGTTTTAATTTACCGTTACTGAACTTATAGTCAAGAATGCTAAGGATCAAAGGAAAAACCTTAGGTATATTCTAGTCCAATCTTCCATTTTACAGTTGAGGAAATGGAGGCCTTCCATGATTCACTAAAATTTCTGTATCTGGAAGTAGTAATTTGTATTAAATCCTTGGTGTTTGGCATTTGGGGCAGGATTCTTTTCAATGCAATACATTGCCTGACTTTGAGTAAATAGTTGCAAAGTCAAATAAAAAAGTGATTTTTTTTTCTTTTCCCATTTTTTGATGGTTCATTTCATTATAGTTGTACATGATGATGGAATTTGTTATTTCATATTGGTACATTCACACAATATAATAATATAATTTAGCCAATATCACTCTTTAGCACTTGCTCCCTTGCTTCCCCTCCTCCCACCCTTAGTCCTATTCCTCTAGTGAACTTTCTTTGATTTTAATAAGAGTTCTGCCCCTTTGAAGACATCAACAAGTTTCTGGAGACATATAATAAACCCAAACTGAATCAGGAGGACATGCACAATTTAAACAAAGCAATTTAAAGCAATTAAATAGAAGGCATCAAGACTCTACCATCCAAAAAAAGTCCAGGACCAAATAGATTCTCAGCTGAGAGTTCTACAAGAACTTCAAAGAAGAACTAATACCAATACTCCTCAAATTATTCCATGACTAGAAAAGGAAGGAACCCTTCCAAACACATTCTATGAAGCTAGTATCACCCTGATACCAAAACCAGACAAAGACACATCAAGGAAAGAAAACTTTGGATCAATATCCCTGATGAACATAGATGCAAAAATCCTTAACAAAATTCTGGCAAATCACATACAAAAACGTATTAAAAGATAGTGCACCATAGTTGAGTGGGGTTCATCCCAGGGATACAAGGTTGGTTCAAATCAATAAATGTAACTTGTCACATCAATAGACATAAAGATAAGAATCATATGATCATCTCAATAAATGTTGAATAAGCATTTGACAAAATAGAGCACCCATTCATGTTCAAAACACCAGAAAAACCAGGGATAGTAGGAACGTACATCAACATTGTAAAAGCTACATATGTTAAACCCAAGGCCAACATCATTCTAAATGGAGAAAAATTAAAAGCATTTCCTCCAAGAACTAAAGAAAAAGATGCCCTCTTTCACCACTTTTATTCAACATCATCCTTAAAACTAGCCAGAGCAATTAGACAGAAGACAGAAATTAAAGGGATATGAATAGGGAAAGGAGAACTCAAACTATCACTATTTACCAATGACATTATTCTATATTTAGAAGATCCAAAAAATTCCACCAGAAAACTTCTAGAACTAATAAATGAATTCAGCAGTGTATCAGGATATAAAATCAATACCCACAAATCAAAAGCATTTCTATACATATGCAATGAATCCACTGAAAGAGAAATTAGGAAAACTACCCCATTCACAATAGTCTCAAAAACAAAAACACACAAACAAAAAAAAAAAAACAAAAACAAAAACAAAAAACCTTTGGAATCAATCTAACAAATGAGGTGAAAGACCTCTACAATAAAAACTACAGAACACTAAATAAGGAAATTAAAAAAAAAACCTTAGAAGATGGAAAGATCTCCCATGTTCTTGGATTTTCAAAATAGCTATACTAACAAAAGTACATACAATTAAAAGCACAATTCCAGTTCAAATCCCAATGATGTATCTCATGGAACTAGAGAAAGCTGTCATGAAATTCAGTTGGAAAAATAAGAGATACAGAATAACCAAAGCAATCCTTAGAAGGAAGAGTGAAGCAGGAGGTATCACAATACCAGAACTTAAACTACTCTATAGAGCAATGGTAACAAAAATGGCATGGTATTGGCACCAAAATAGACAGGTAGATCCATGGTACAGAATAGAGGACACAGACACAAACCCAAATAAATACAGTTTTCTCATATTAGACAAAGGTGCCAACAACATACAATGGAGAAAAGATAGCCTGTTCAACAAATGATGCTGGGAAAACTGGAAATTCATATGCAGCATAATGAAACTAAACCCCTATCTCTCAACTTGCATAAAACTCAACTCAACATGGATCAAGGACCTAGGAATTAGATTAGAGATCCTTCACCAAATAGAAGAAAAAGTAGGCCCAAATTTTTATTATGTCACCTTAGGACCAGACCTCCTTAACAAGATTCCTAAAGCTCAAGGAATAAAAGCAAGAATTAATAAATGGCATGGATTCAAACTAAAAAGCTTTATCTCAGCAAACAATCAATTATGTGAAGAGAGCCTACAGACTGAAAGAAATCTTTACCACATGCACTTTGGATAGAGCACTAATCTCCAGAATTTATAAAGAACTAAAAGAACCTAACACCCAAAATTCAAATAACCCAATCAATAAATGGGCCAAGAAACTTAGCAGACACTTTACAGAAGAAGATATACAGTCTATCAACAGACATGAAAAAATGTTCAACACCTCTTGCAAGTAGAGAAACGCAAATCAAAACTATAATTTCATCTCACTCTAGTCAAAATGGCACTTACCAAGAATATAAGCAACAATAGGTGTTGTGAGGATGTGGGGGAAAAGGTACACTCATACATTGCTGGTGGAGCTGCAAATTGGTTCAGCCACTCTGGAAAGCAGTATGGAGATTCCTTAGGAAACTTGGAATGGAACCACCCTTTGACCCAGCTATCCCACTCCTTGGCCTATACCCAAAGGACTTAAAATCAGCAGCTCAATTCACAATAGCTAGATGTGGAACCAACCTAGATGCTCTTCAGAAGATGAATGGATAAATAAACTGTGGAATATATACACAATGGAATATTATTCAGCCATAAAGAAGAATAAAATTGTGTCATTTGCAGATAAATGGTTGGGGTTGGAGAATATCATGCTAAGTGAAATAAGCCAATTCCACAAAAACCAAAGAACAAATATTTTCCCTGATAAGTGGATCCTGATAAATAATGGGGAGGAGGAAGGGAGCAATGGAGAATTTTGGATTGTGTAGAGAGAAATGAGGTGAAGGAGGGGGCAGGGGGAAGGAAAGATGGTGGAATTACCCTATGTACATGTATGATTACATAAATGGTGTGACTCTACATTGTTTACAACCAGAGGAATGAAAGTTGTACTTCATTTGTGTACAATGAATAAGAATGCAATCTGCTCTCATGTATAACTGAATAGAAAATACTAAATTAAAAGATTTCTGCCTCCCTTTTTTCTTTTTCATCTCTAGTTTCCATGTATGAGAGAAAACATGATTGTTCCAGTCATTTTCCTGCAAATGACACAATTTCATTTTTCTTTAGGACTGAATAAAAACACATTTTCTTTATCCATACATCTGTTGATAAACATCTAACTTGGTTCCATAGTTTGGCTATTGTAAATTGTATTGCTATCATCATGGGTATGCATGTATCACTGTAGTATGTTGAATTTAATTCCTCAGGATAAATATTGGCAACTTGTATAGCTGGGTTATATTTTGCTAGATGCCTAGGCTATTGAGCAGCCCTCATAATTATTTCCATAGCACTGATTTAAAATCTTCAGAATAATTGTCATTCAATGAGGAATCTGATGACACATAGTTGGGGGTGATGACACATCGTGGGGGGTGGGAAGGAGGTAAGAATGGAGGAAAGAGGAACTGTATAGAGGGAAAAGAGGGGTGGGGGGGTTGGAGGAAGGAAAAAATAACAGAATGAATCAAACACTATTATCCTATGTAAAAGTATGACTACACAAATGGTATGCCTCTACTTCATGTACAAATAGAGAAACAGTATGCATCCCATCTGTGTACAATAAAAATAAATTTTAAAAAATACTAAAAAAAAGAAAAGAAAAGAAAAGAAAATACCAAGCATTATGGTGGGAATAAAATATTGAATTTGAGGGAAAAAAAAAAAGAGGAATCTGCAGCCTACCATAGCCTTCAGGAATTGCCTATGGAATTTCCTATCACATTCCTGCAACCCCACCTAACATAGCTAAAAAGGGAAGCCAAGAATCTCTTGAACTGCAATGGAAACAACTCCTCATCTTTTCATTTAGATTTTTTTTATTTTTATATTTTATATATTTTTTCTTTTCTCTGTTCGATTGTGACCTGAATGGTTCATGGAGACTTACAGGTATTCATATCTGCTTTTGTTTTCTAATTTCTAGCATATTTGATGGCAGTTATTTTTCATAGATCAGTATTTTGAGGAGTAGGATGTTTGATTAGTATGTTTCAGTTTTGTTCTTACATTCTTTTATTTTTATTTAAAACAAATGTATTTTATACATTTTTCTCACTTATCTGTTTTCCTCAAATCTCTTTTTCTCTTTTCAACTGCCAGCAACCAATCTCTATTGTTCTGTCTTTCACACTTCTCTCAGGTTTTTACTATTTTCTCTCCTCCTCCCTCAAAATCACCACATCTTACATCACTTCTTTTCTACTCCTGTTACCTGCTTGCAATTGTAAACCCTTTTTTAAACTTACTGCTTTTACAATGGTCAAAAACTGACTATCTAATTTCTGTTTATTCTTACAATTAGCATTGTAGATTCCATAGCAGAGACTATTTGGTTTAGTACAATAATTGTTTGCAATAGTTTTTTTTTTTTTTTCTCTCCTAAACTGTGAGATACTAGAAACTTTCAAGGATGCTCCAAGTCCACAGGGTAGAAACTCTACTGCTTCAAATCCATACCATTTGGTGGGTAGACACAGAAACAACATGAAACATACTGCTTAAGGGAATTAAGCATCAACAAGACATAACAATAGTGTATATTTTTGCCCCAAACTCTTTGGCATCTACATATATCTAACAAATCCTTCTCAATTTCAAGAATCAAATAGACCACAATACAACAATACTGGATGATTTTAACACCTCTCTCTCATCACTGAACAGATTCTCCAAACAAAAACTAAAAAAAAAAGAAGATATAGAATTTAAAAATACAATTAATAATTTAGACTTAACAGACATATATAGAATATTTAATCTCTCAATAACTGAATACACTTTCTTCTCAGCAGCATCTGGAACCTTCTTTAAAAGAGACCATATCTTAGGCCACAAAGTAACTCTTGGTCAATATAAAGAGAGGTACTACCTTGCATCCTATCAGATCATAATGAAATGGAAATTTTAGAAGTCAATGATAACATAAAAAATAGAAGTTATTGTAAGACTCAGAGAATAAAGAACACCCTACTGAATGAACAATCAATAGCTGAAGAATCAGGGAAGAAATAAAAAGTACTTAGAGGTAGATGAGTATAGTGACACAGCATATCAAAATCTTTGGGACACTATGAAGGCAATGATAAGAGGAAAGTTCATTGCATTGAGCTCATTCATTAAAAGAACAGAAAGTCACTAAATATATAACTTAATATTACATCTTAAAGCCCTAAGGGAAAAAACACCAAAAGCAGTAGAAGACAGGAAATAAATTAACATCAGAACTGAAATCAATGGAATTGAAATAAAAACAAAAAAAATTTAAAAATCAATGAAACGTAAAGTTGGTTCTTCAAAAAAATTAATAAAATTTATTAATAAAAAATTAATAAATTTTTATTAATAAAAAATTAATAAAATTAAAACACTTAACCAAACTAACGAAGAGAGGAAACATTCAAATTACTTAAATTCATAATGAAATGGAAATTGCACTATGGACACTACTGAAATAAAGATGATAATAAGAAACTATTTTGAAAATCTATACTTCAATAAAATAGAAAATCTTGAAGATATTGACAATTTTCTAGAGACATATGACCTACCCACATTGAATCAGGACATAAAATTTTTTAAACAGATCAATTTTAATTTATGAAATTGAAAATACCATCAAAATCCTACCAACAAAGAAAATCCCAGGACCAGAGAGATTCTCAACCAAGTTCTCCAGAACTTCAAAGGAGAACTAACACCAATCATCTTCAAATTATTCTGTTAAATATAAAGGAAGAGAACCCTTCCAAATTCATTCCATGAAGCTAGTATCACCATGATACTAAAAGCAGACAAAGATACATTAAGGAAAGAAAACTTCAGACCAATATCCCTAAGTGGACATAGTGTAAAAATTCTTAATAAAATACTGGCAAATCACATACAAAAACATATCAAAAAGATAGTGCACCATGATCAAGTGGGGTTCATTGTAGGGATGCAAGGTTGGTTCAACAGACATCAATGAATGTAATTTATTACATTAATAGACTTAAAGACAAGAATCACATGATTATCTCAATAGATGCAGAAAAAGCATTTGACAAAATATAGCATTGTTCATATTCAAAACACTACAAAATTATAGTAGAATAGTAGACACATACCTCAACATTGTAAAAGATATATATATATGACAAACCCAAGGCCAACATCATTCTGAATTGAGAAAAATTAAAAGCATTCCTTCTAAACACTGGAAAAAGACATAGAGGTCCTCTTTCAGCCCTTCTGTTCAACATAGTCCTTAAATAGTCCTATTTGCCAGAGCAAATAGGTAGAAGAAAGAAATTAAGGGGATACAAATAGGAAAAGAAGAGCTCAAACTCTTCCTATTTTCCATGACATGATTCTATATATAAGATCTCAAAAAAAAAAAAAAAAAACCAAAAAAAAAAAACTCCACCATAAAAGATCTAGAACTCAACAAAGTAGCAGGATATAAAATTAACAACCATAACTCCAATTATGAATCATCTGAAAGAGAAATTAGCCTAAAAAAAAAACCCTTGCAAATCAATCTAACAAAAAATTTGGAGGACCTCTACAATGAAAAATGCAGAACCCAATTAATAAATGGGCTAAGGAAATGAGCAGACACTTTACAGAAGTGTACAGATTACAAGCAATCAACTGATACATGAAGAAATGTTCAACATCTCTAGTAAGAAGAGAAATGCAAATCAAAACTACCCTAAGATTTCATCTCACCCCAATTAGAATGGCTATTATCAAGAATACAAGCAAAAATAGGTGTTGGAGAGGGTGTGGGGAAAAAGGAACACTCATACATTGCTGGTGGGGCTGCAAATTGGTGCAGCCACTCTGGAAAGCAGTATAGCAGTATGGAGATTCCTCAGAAAACATGGAATAGAGCCACCATTTGACGCAACTATCCCACTCCTTGGCATGTACCCAAAGGACTTAAAATCAGTGATGTAACCACATCAATGTTTATAGCAGCTCAATTCACAATAGCTAGATTGTGGAACCAACCTTCAACAGATGCCCTTCAATTGATGAATGGATAAAGAAACTGTGGTATATATACACAACAGAATATTACTCATCCATAAAGAAGAATAAAATTATGTCACTTGCAGGTAAATGGGTGGAGTTGGAGAATATCATGCTAAGTGAAATAAGCCAGTTCCAAAAAACCAAATGCTTAATGTTTTCTCTGATAAGTGGATGATGATACATAATGGTGGGGAAGGGGTAAGGGAAGAATGGAGAAAGTTTGGATTTTGTAGAAGGAAATGAGGAGTGGGGAGGAGGGAAAAGAAAGATGGTGGAGACAGATATTATTACCCTATATATATGTATGATTTTACAAACCATGTGACTCTGCTTCATGCACAAGCAGAGAAATCAAAAGTTGTACCCCATTTGTGTACAATGAATTAAAGAAAAATAAAAAATTGGAGGACCTCTACAATAAAAAATACATAACACTAAAGAAAGGAATTGAAGAAGACTTTAGAAGATCAAAAGATTTCTCATATGCATGGATTGGCAAAATTAATAATGTGAAAATGACCATACTACCAAAAGTGTTATACAGATTTAATGCAATTCCTATTAAAATTCCAATGAAGTTCTTCATAGAAATAGAAAAGGTAGTCAAGAAATTCATTTGGAAAAATAAGAGTCCCAGAAAAACTAAAGCAATCCTTAGTGAGAAAAATGAAGCAGGGGGCATCACAACATTAGACTTTTTAGTACCAAGCTATAGTAACAAAAATGACATGGTGTTGTCACCAAAACAGACATGAAGACAAATGGAACAGAATAGAAGACACAGAGACTCACCCACATAAATACAGTTGTCTTATACCAGACAAAGGCACCATAAACATACATTGTAGAAAAGATAGCCTCTTCAACAAATGGTGCTGGGAAAACTGGAAATCTATATATAGTAGAATGAAATTTAACCCCTATATCTTACCCTGCTCAAAGCACAACTCAAAGTGCATTAAGGACATAGACATTAAAACAGAGACCCTGTGCATAGTAGAAGAAAATGTAGGCCCAGCTCCATCATGTTGGCTTAGGAAATGACTTCCTCAACAAGACCTCTGAAGCACAAGAAGTAAAATAAAAAATCAATAAATGGAAGGGCACCACACTAAAATCTTCTTCACAGCAAAGGACACAATGAAGAATGTGAATAAAGAGCCTACAGAATGGGAGAAAATCTTTGCCACCTGCATCTCAGATAAAGCATTTATCTCTAGGATATATAAAGAACTCAAAAAACTTAACACACACACACACACACATACACACACACAGGGAGACAGAGAGAGAGAGAGAGAGAGAGAGAGAGAGAGAGAGAGAGAGAGAGAGAGAGAGAGAGAGAGAAAGACAAATAAGTCAATCAATAAATGGGCCAAAGAACTGAACAGGCACATCTCAGTAGAAGTACAAATGGTCAACAAATATATTAAAAAAATTTCAACATCACTAACTATTACAGAAATTCATATTAAAACTACACTGAGATTCCAGTCAGAATGGCAATTATCAAGAATAAAAGTATCAATAAATGTTGGTGTTGCTGTGGGGAAAAGGTTTGCTAATACATTGCCGGTGGAACTCCAAACTGGTGTGACTACTCTGGAAATCAATATGGAGATTCCTCAAAACACTTGGAATGGAGCCACCACTTGACCCAGTTTTCCCACTCTGTGTTATAGACCCAAAGGACTTAAAACCATCATACAATAGTGACACAGCCAAATTAATATTTATAGCTGCTCACTTCACAGTAGCTAAGCTATGGAATCAAGTTAAGTGCCCTTCATCAGATGAATGGATAAAGAAATTGTGGTATATATACCCAATGGAATTCTACTTAGCCCTAATGAAGGATGATATTGTGGCATTTACTGGCAAATGACGGAACTGGAGACTGTCATACTAGGTGAAAGAAGTCAATCCCCAGAAAAGTAAAGCCCGAATGTTCTCTCTGATATATAGATACCAACACACAATAAGGGGTGGGGAAAAATAGAATACAGTAGGAAAAGGGAAGTACTGTCAGTTGGAGTTCTGCCTGCATGGACTAGGTCATCACACTCCTAGGGTAGGGCTTTTGTAGAGTTCAGAGTTCTGGCAGGTGGGGCTTAGTTCTAATCAGGACCTAGGGGTTTGTTGGGTGGTATCTGCTGTGGAGAGATTAGATCAATAAACACCTAGGGCCCTGCAGTTGCTTATCTCTGTAGTATAGAGTTTCCCAAGAATTCTACTTACGGGGACTACACACAGACTGCTCATGAACACAGCATTCCCAAGCTTAGTCCCTGAATGTATTAACACCTACTTGTTCACTTTGATAATCCCCTCACAGAATGTCATGTGAGTCACCAGACTCAAATGAAAAATGAATTGGGCTCCTCTGTAGTTTTCCTGACATTAACGCCCCTCACCCCTGGGTACAATCCTCTTTTTTCCCTATTTCATTCAAATTCTGCTAGTCATACCCTAGGGCACACAGTAGGTCCTCACTGGGGAGGCATGGAAATATTTGCCATGATTTTCCAGCTCCTGCAGCAGCAAGCTTCAGTGTGGGTGCCTCAAGATGGCTGCTGTCTCAGCTTTCTGTGGCCAGTTGAGGAACACAGAGCATTTTTCAAGCATCAGTGCATGGTGCATCCTCGGGATCAGCTAAGTTCAGGCTGCTTTGTGATCTCAGGTTTCTCCATACCAAATCTGCTGTCATGTGTTCTTCCTCTCACCTGCGGCAAACCAGCACCACTACCACATTTGCTGCCACAACTGGCTTGGATCCAACGGACTCTTTCTTTATTCAATGTACCCAAATTCTTGAGTCTCTAAGACACCATGACTGACCAGTATTGGATTTTAGTGAAATACCTCTTTCTCCTAACTCACTGAGAAGTGTATTCCTGATGCTTGAGTCCCAAGCCATAGAGCAACTAGGAATGCAGAATTCCTCTAATCCATCATCTTCTCTATTCCTGATAAATGATTCTAAAGAACAGTCTTGGGATATAGTTAAGTGGTAGCACACTTGCCTATCATGCACAAGGCCCTGGTATTGATCCAGGGCCTAAATAAATAAATAAAATAGTCACCTATATCCAGCCCTGTTACCATAGAGATATGGGTGGAAGGTCATGGATGGAGAAAGAAATCAGAACAGGGGAACATAAGTCAGGTCGGGAAAAGGTGAAGAGGTAAAGGAGTGAGAAATAAAAGTGCAGTAAGAATCACCATGTATTGCTTTGGATGTCTCTTACTATGGTTATTGTGCCATAATTGACATTCATACCATTATTTGATCATAAAGAATTGATTGAGCAACTCCTATATTATTTAAGTTGTCCTCTGTCATTAAAGAACTTACAATTAAACAAAGGGATACATTGAGAGAGGTAAAGTAATTTGGAAACAGTATAAGGCAGCACATGATTTAATGCTAAGTTAGGCCTGTATAATGTACTGCTGGTGTTCAGTGAAGGGATAAAGGAAGGTTGAAATGTTTGATGGTTTTGTGAGATTTTAGGTAAGATCAGTCAGATCTGCAAATATTAGAAGGTAGAAGGAAACCTCATATTTACTAAGCATATATTTTGAAGTAGTCGGTGTGGTCATATTTGTATATATTTTGCTTTATTTGATCTTGACAATAATTCTGTGATGATGTTGATGATGTTTGTGCCTATTTCATGGATAAAGTTAAGACCAGATCGATAAAGTAACCCACCCAAAAACATTGAGCTGGAAAATAATGGGTCATGTGTGGGAGGAAAGAACAAATATTACATACAGAGACAAGTACTTGTCTTACTATTAATTGAAAAGAATATTCTAAGAAAAGGAGCAAGATATTCCTGAAATTCTCCAGGCCTGTGGGGAGCAGTTATTTGAATCATGGTCTTTCTGATTACTTTGTGGCTGCATTTGCAGTGGGAACTTCCTCTATGAAGGTGCAGGTCAAGATGGCCCAGTTGCTATAGTGATGCTGGCTTGAAACTCAGTCAGGAACTTGGCATAGGCACCAGCTCATGGGGATAGAGAATTATGAACACAACATGATAACTCCAATTTCTTGCCAGTCCTGTGTCCTTCAGATTGCCTGCTTTGCTGAAAATTTCCCACAAATAATCTTTTGATAAAATCTATACGATAAATGTGCTGAGCTAGTTCTAGGTCAGTCAGTCTCCATCAGGGGTTGGCTACTCACCTTGGCCCCAGCTTTTTCTCTCTCTATGTGTCTGTCTTTTCTTCATCACCCATTGCCTCTCATCTGGTGTTTCCCTGAGTTAATGGCTAGACTGAGAGAGATGAGAGAGTCACAGCACAGGTCAGTCAAAGTTTGCATGTGGTTATTTGGGGTGTTATTTAAATATTCAGGAGGTTGAATGTAGGGGTGTGTGTGTATAATGTGGGTGTGCTCTACTTTTGGTTATACCATTGATAGCTAATTGGAGATCCTTTATTCCTTGGCACCCATATTCATTAAAGCAATTGTATGACATGAAATGCACTCTACTGTATATTGGTTTGTAATACACTGGGAATTCAGGGAATTTTGTTGGCACTTGGACCATACAGGGTTCAGCATGGCTGAAGTCCTGATGACTTTACCTCCTAACATTGGTTGTTCATGTTCTCAAATGGTGAGGTGATATTGTGGCTGAAGGAGAAAGTAGGATGGTATGAATAATTATTCTTCCTGTGTGTAATCCTTCTAAAGAACTTAATGAGGGCCCAAAATGTTCACCTGAGCATTTTTAATGAGTTTAAAACCTGATCAATCATTTTGCTTGCAAACCCAATGAGAGCATTTCCTGCAGAGAAAGCAGAAGAGGTTAGTGATGGATGTTAGAAGCAAGTAGCTGCTATCAGGCCAGAGAGTCACAGCAGTCCTTGCTTACCAGTTCTTGCAATCATGCCAGAAAGATTTGAGATGTCACTCAAAGTAGCAGGCATGAATTTATTATAAATGGGAAATGGTCCTCTCAGAGAGGAGAGGACATGCCCCTACTGTCATCCAAATTTATTGGGGGTCTCAGGCATGTTTCTGGAGAGTTCTACCCAGGTCCACCTCTTGACTTTTGATTGACATCAGGATTGCATCAGACTTGCAAGTTTCCACTGAACATGGTACAGATTCAAGGGAAATCTGTCACTTTGGTCCATACTGACAAATTTCGAGTATCATATTTCCTTGAATTCTGGAATCTGGTCTACATAAGGGACACAAAAGTAACATCCACCCTCCACTTTAGGGTAACTGATACTCTTCTTATTGGCAGAAGAAATGTTTTGGGTTTGTAGATAGCAGGTTTATTGCTGAGGAATTTAACATATTCTATTGACTTAAGCCAGGAAAGCTACAGGTAAATTGCTTTTTAAAAGAAAGTATGTGGGAATTGCAGAGTAGACCCAGTTCATAGAATTATCCCCTTAACCTCATCTTGCCACAGTTCACATCTGTCTGTTTCCTATTGGTGATGATGCCTACAAATCTGGAACAGTTAAATTCAAACTTCAAGAGCTAGCAGCAACACAGTTGGGTGAGTGACTGAGGACTGTTACTTCTGGGGGTGGTTTCCACATGCCCTGGTTCCCAGATCCTGTGCAGAGAGCAGCTCTTTCATTGAGCAAGACTTTTTTTTTTTTTTTTTTAACTGAAATTATCAGATTTTATTTAGCATTCTAATACAATTTATCCTGGTAATAAATTAATATATACAGTTTTAAAAATGTTTGGTGCTATCCAAGAAAAATGCTTCTGAATGTATAAAGTATATTCAGAACCCTTTAAACATCCAACTTAATTTTCAGATTCAGAAGTGTGGTAACATCAAGTTATTGATGAAAATCAGAATTTCTATTCCCTGTAATTCATGATTCAGACAGTTTTGAGTTTATAGTAACTCAATTCATAATAGCTAAATTATGGAACCAACCTAGGTGTTCTTCAACAGATAAATAGATAAAAAATGTGATATATGTATATGTGATACACACACACACACACACTCACAAATATATATATATATAATATTATATATATATAATGGAATTATATATTATGTATATAATGGAATATTACTCAGCCTGAAAGAAGAATGAAATCATGGCATTTGCTGGTAAATGGATGGAGCTGGAGAATATCAGCTAAGTGAAGTGAGCCAATCCCAAAAAACCAAAAGTCAAATGATTTCTTTGATATGTGGATGCTAATTTATAATGAGGGGGACTAGGGAAGAATAGAATTAATTATCTATTCTAACTAATTATCTAATCTAACTAATTTAGATTAGGTAGAGGGGAATGAAGGGGGGGTAGGGGGTAGGAAGGATAGTGTAATGAATCAGACTTAATTATCCCATGTACATATATAACTAACTGACTGGTGGAATTCTACCTCATGTATAACCAGAAGAATGAGAAATTATAATTCATTATATATGATGTATAAAGTGCATTCTACTGTCACATATAACTAATTAAAACAATCTTTTTTTTTTTTTCTGTGTGGGTGCGTTTATTCTACTTTTTGGCTCATGGTATAAATTAGGTCTATGTAGAGTACAAGAGCTCATCCTGGCGCAAAACTCTCCTGAGTGCAAAGGCTGAAGCCTGAATTGTAAAATTTCAAGAAAAAGGTGAATTCTCTACAGAGGAAACTTGGCAAAATGTCTGACTTCGATTGTAATTACATCTGTTCACACCATGATTATGCAGTTTCTTGACATACCAAGCAGGCTCAACTTCCAGTTAAACATGCTTTTAAGTGGAAGGTCATGGCTTTGTTGTTAAAAATTATTTATGCAAGGTTAGAATGCATATCAATGTTTTTATTGTTTTGAGATTACCAAGTTTCCTGGTTTCCTTCAGGTAGGACAGAACTTAACCTCTACTTCATTAACACCAATAACTCATCTACAAACAAAAAAAATTTGTAAAAGAGTTTATAAAGGTTTCAGTTGTCCTTTCCATTCCCACAATCTCCCATACCTAAAATGAGAACTAACAGCTGAAAACCTTTTGACCCAGTTGAAAAGTGTCATGGGGTTGAATGATGGATTACTAATTTCAGTTAATTTGTTTTTTCCTTAGAGGACTTCATTTGTGGTCAACAACATTCTGTGGAATATATGTGCAAGTCAATGGCTTAGAGATATTGATAGATTGAAATGTGCTAAGGGAGGTTTGTGAAAGTTGACCACAAAATTTTTGTCCTTCATTTCATTTTTGTGATTTAACACTAATTTATGTATATTAAACCATCTTGAATCTGTGAACAATTTTTTGTATAGGCTTGTAGACTTGATTTTATTTTCTAGCATTTTGTTGCAATAAGGAAGGGCATCAGGGATATTGGCCTATAGTTCTTTTTTTGCTTGTTGTGCTCTTGTCTCTTATGGGTATCAGGGGGATGCTGGTCTAGTATAATGAGTTTGGAAGGTTTCCCTTTGTTTTAATTCTTTGCAACAGTTTGAGAAGAATGGGCATTCATTCATAAAATTTGGTTAACCAGATGTGGTGGCACATGCCTGTAATCCCAGTTTCTTGGGAGGCTGAGGCAGGAGGATTACAAGTTCAAGACCAGCCCGAGCAGGTTAGTGAGACTTTATCTCAACAGAGGCAAAAAATGCATTAGACAAAATTCAACATCTCTTCATGATAACATCCCTGAACAAATTAAGTGCAGAAAGAATGCACAACAACAAAAGGAGGGCTATATATGACAAAATCATAGACAGCTACATAGTGAATGGGAAAAACTCAAAGCCTTTACTCTAAGAGCTGGAAAAATACAAGGATGTCCACTCTCACTACTCTTAATCAACAGAGTACTGGAAGATTTAGCCAGAGCAATTGGATTGCAGAAAGAAAGAAAAGGAATAGGATTAGGAGGGCAGGAGTTAAATGATCTGTTTGTAGATGATGATTCTAGGTATATAAAAACCTGAAGACCCCACTAAAAGATTACAAGAAGTGATAAACAATTTCAGTAAAGGATACAAATCAACATGCAAAAATCAGCAGTATTTTTATACACTGGTAACAAATTTGATGAGAAATCATGAAAACAACCCCATTTATATCAGCAACAAAAATATAAAAACAAAACTGAAAGAACCTGGGACTTAATATATCTAAGGAAGCAAAAGTCCGCTACAATGAAAATTACAAAATACTGATGAACGAAAGTGAAGATACCAAACAAACAAACAAACAAACAAAAAGTAGAAAGTCATTCCATGTTCATGGATTGGAGGAATTAATATTGTTAAACTGTCCATACTACACTAAGTGATTTAATATTCAATGCAATTCCCATCAGAAGACCAATGGCATACTTCACGGAGCTAGAAAAAGTAATCCTAAGAATCCCATGAAAGCGCAAATAGCTAAAGCAATCTCAACCAAAAAGAACAAAGCTGGAGGCATTGGAGTATCTGAATTTAGGACATACTACAGAACCACAGTACCCACAACAGCACAGTACTTGCATGAAAAAAGACATATAGACCAATTTAATAGAGTAAATCTCCCAGAAATAAATGCTCACACTATGGACAATTGATTCTTGATAACTGTGTCAAAGATATACATTGGGAAAAACTCAGTCTCTTCAATAAATGGTGCTGGAGAAATGGCACAAGCAGAAGTTTGAAACTTGACCATTTTCTCACTCTCCACAAAAGTCCAATCAGAATGGACCAACTCCTAAAAGTAACACCTGAAATTCAGAAACTACTAGAAGACAACATGGAGGGAATACTTTATGACACTGGTATAAGCAGTGATTTTTTTTTTTTTGGATATGACCTCAAAACACAGGAAACAAAAGCTAAATGAACACATGGGATTACAGCAAACTAAGAAGCTTCTATTCAGCAAAGGAAATACTCAGTACAGTTAAAAGATAATGAATAGAATGGGAAAATTTTTGCAAAGTATTCATATGATGAGGCATTAATGGCCAGGGTGTAAAAAAACTCAAAGAAGTCAATACCAGTGAAACCATCCAATTAAAAATGAGCATATGACCTGGATAGGTATTCTCAAAAGAAGAAATGCAAATGACCAACAAATATATGAAAATGGCCAATATCATTAGCCATCAGGAAAATGGAAAAAAAAAATACAATGAGATATCATTTCACCCCTGTCAGAATGGAATTGATCAAAAAGACAAAAAAAAAAAAAAAAAAAAAAAAAAAAAAAAAAAAAAAAAAAAGCTGGCAAGGATGTGGAGAAATAACTCTTATACATTGTTTTTGGGAATGTAAATTATATCCAGAAAAGTATGGAGATCCTGAAAAAACTAGGAGTAGATCTAGAATCCAAAGGAAATGAGATCAGGACACCAAAGAGAGGTTTCTAATTCAATGTTTATTGAGGACCAATTAACAATAGCCAAAACACAGTAACCTATGTGGCCACTGATTGATGAATAGATACACAGTGAAATGTTTTTCCACCATAAAGATGAATGAAATCCTATAATTTGTAGGAAACTGGATAGGACTGGAGGACAATAGGTTAAATAAATAAGTCAGACATAGCAAGATAAGTACCACATGTTCTCTCCCATATATGAAAACTAAAAATAAATATGTCTATCCAAATGCAGAATACTGACTAATAGAGTCTTGTAAGATGGTGGGGGAGGATAAAGAAAAGTTAGATAGCTAGGAGCAAAACACATTTAGATAGAAGGAATAAATTCTGTTCTTTGTATAACATTGGGGTGACTATAGATCACATATATTAGAGGATCTAGAGGAGAGGAGTTCTAAGACTCCAAACATAAGGAAATGTCATGGAGAGGGAAATGCATATTACCCTGATTTGATCAGTGTACTCTAAATTGACAAGTTACACTGTACCCCATTAATATGTTAATAAAAATTTTAAATCTCTCCCCACCCTCTTGAATAGATTATGTTCTCTGTAAATAGCAGAAACCACTAAAGCAATGTCTCATAGGTGCCAATAGGATAAACATCCACCTCTGTTCAGTTTCTGAATGATGCCTGCAGAATCCTCCCTCTTTCTCAGTCAGCTATGCTTAGCATGTAAAATTTTCTCCTGATTCTCCCCAACTCATGGTCTCAAGACGGCTGCTTCAGTTCCTTTTCTCAGCATCTTTTCAGGCAAGAAAAAGTGGAAACAAGAAGACTTAGTTTCTGGCTTTACCAGAAACCTCCACATGTGTGCTTACACTCTATTGGACAGAACAGTGCCAAATGAACACTGATGACTACAAGAGATCTTGAGAAATCATGACCAGCACTTCACAGCCTCAAGAGTCAAAGGGTTTTCACCTTCAGTGATTCTTTCAAAGACATTGATCTGTGTCTATTAGCCTTCACTACTCATGTTTAACTCCACCTGGAACTGGACTCAAGGGATACAGCATCACCAAGGAACAGGAGCTTTCAAACCTTGTAGACATGGGTTGGAACCCTGCTCTACCACTTGCCAGTTGTATGCATGATTGTTTACCTTTTCTTCTTAAAAAGTTTTTCTGTTTGTGTATTTGTTTTGTTGTATAAAGACATGAAATGTCTTTTATTTGCACCTAACAAGATTGTGAGTCCAACATTTTTCTGTTATTCTAACAGTATAAACCCACATCCCACACACATGCTTGCCAAAGTTGCACAGTATAAATATGTGACCACTCTCAATTTATTTTTTTCTCTGTGTAAAATGGGAAAGTGGCCAATTCACTGGACAGTTGCGAGGACTCTACAAAAGCATCCAAGCAAAGTAAAAATTGAAACTTTACTGGAAGTTTACATTTTGCAATGGACAACAACTTTGGAAGATGACTTTGTAAATGTTCATTTTTACAAGGACCCTTAAGTCCCTTTCCCCACCTAATACCTTTAAAACTAGTTTTGAGAAGACTTTCCCAAACTGCTTGTCTTAGTACGACACTATTTTTAAAAAGCAATGCCTAACGTTTTCATGTGGTATGTTTTGGATAATTATCGAGCAATGCTGACTGGGCCCTGTTGGAATTAGAATAATTTTATTCCATAGCTGTATTTGTTACTTAGCTAATCTGAGGAGATTATGAATTGGAGCAAATACACTGTTGGAAAAAATGAACCTATTTGCAGTAAAAAAAAATTCCCTATACACCATAATGGTTAATGACCATATTAACTGAGACTCTTGAATTTTTTAAAAGTTAAATCAAAGGTGGCAAAAATCACCTCTTATCAAATGCAATAAACAC
Organism: Sciurus vulgaris; assembly: GCF_902686455.1. NCBI lineage: Eukaryota > Metazoa > Chordata > Mammalia > Rodentia > Sciuridae > Sciurus > Sciurus vulgaris. The sequence continues at coordinate 24,585,510 of NC_136476.1, read as the reverse complement.
AAATTATGGTAAAAAAGTAAAACAAGCGTATAATTTCTGGTATAACATGTTAGCAAAATACTTTATCTAGATTGTGGGATTCCACTGCTGCTTCTTTCCTTTTGTGCTCCCTTTGAAAGGTTATGTAAAATAATATTCCTACAAGACAGCCCAGGAAAAACAGAGAGACAGTGTGACTTGGGAGAAGGGAAGGGAAAATAGCCAAACATTAAACCTCTCCCAGTACATCCTTTCTCAGTAATACTGGGCCCTGAGGGAAAAGGCAAATTTTCATCCCTTCCTGGGTTCATCTCCAGCATGTCCACCAAAAGCAAACATTTGCCCATTCCCAACCACAACAGGTCCTAAAGGAAGGAGAATACTGAGGGGTCCTGGACCCCTTTCCTTTCCCATTGCTGACAAGTCCTGGAAGGAGAAAAGCAAATAGTGAAGCTCTAGGTAATAATGGGTCCCAGAGGAAGAAGATAAGCAGTGAACACCGAGTTGTGAGCTTTTCCCAGTGACAATGAGTTTCAAACTTTTTACAACTGCATTCCTGAGTTAAAATTTTAACCTGAACATCTAGGTCCTTGACTTTGCAAAGGGCCCATTCACAGTCTCCAATGATTCATTCACTCTCATTGTAAATTATAAAACCCAGAATCCTTTTGTAAACTGGGGGCCATTTTCATACCCAGAAAATGAGCCCTTCCGTGCCTGATGGATTGACTTCACTGCAGAATAAAGGAAAGTTTGCCAATCCATTTGCTTCCTGTCTCCTGCTTCTGTAGTTTGTGCACCATGTGCTTACATCCTCCCCTTTCTCTCTGTCTCTCTGTGTCTCTATCTCTATCCCTGTCTCTATTTCTTTTCTCCAATCTCTTAAGGTACAGAATATAATCTCACATGACAGAATTCAAGTAGCTGGTTACAATCCAGCTATCTCCCAGAGGAATAGGCAAGTATGATGGAGAAAGTGTGTTATAAATTTAAGACATTACTGTACAAGCCTAGCATGTGTGTGTTTTAACCATGTTTCACAGTAACAGTCATCAGCTTTTCCCTCCTGTCAATAATTTATCCATTCATGCATTATGGGTTTTATGAATTGATATGCCAGACACTACACGATGAAATTTAACTATAATCTTGTTTAGGCTTGAAGGTAACAAATGTTCACGTTGGGAAACTTTGGGTTGTAAGATGATAGATGACTTCAATGTTATTTTTTGGCAATGTAATTCAGTGTAATGTCCATTCCTTGCTCTACAATAATGGAAAGTCTGTGAAAACAGAATAAAGTTAGTATACAAAATGGTTTGGGGGTAAGAAAATTCAATTGTAAACAGGCCCAGGGAATAAAGATGGAGTAATGGAGGAAAGATGGGGAGGGTGAACAAGTACTGAGGATAAAAATTCCGTGGAAGTGGGTGGGAAAAGGGTGGAGCTAGGACCCAATTGGCTCAATAGCTAAGCTAGAGCCCTTAGGATATAAAAGCCTGGTTGAGTTAGGTAGGAAAGCAGCCTGAAGCCAGAGAAGCCACATAGGCTCAGGTCTGTAGGTGACATCCACAGCAGACCCCAGAACAAACTGCCAACACAGAAGAGGCCCAGACGTCTCACCTGTTCTTGATCCATCTTCTAGGAGTCCGGCTGCTGCTGAGCCAAGCAAGCTTCCACAGCAGCCTCAGCGGGATGGTAGGAACAGGTTGTTCAGCAGTGCATTCACATATTACTCTAGGAACTAATCAACATTTGTAGTCAGGTGGCCTGGGACAGGTCCAGGAGACAACCTGGTGGGAGATTTGCCAGTGAGAGCTCCCATCACCTCCCTAGCAGTTCTGACTTCCTATTGGTTGCTCTGGTGCTGCTGACCAATCAGAACAAGGACCCACACAACCTGCGATCCCATTGGCTACCAGTGCTCAGACCTAACTCAGTGTCTCTTGTCCAAAGCTTGGACCTTTCTTTTGTAACTTGCTTTTACTTAAAGAGCCTCTCTGAGACTCTCACCAGAGAAAGGGGGAAATAAAAGAATAGCAAAAAACCTCACCTAAGAGACAACTGGTGTTCTTTTCCCCTGGCAGCCCGGTCAATGGTGTGGGAACATGGGGAAGCCACAAAAGAGGTGATGGTGCCCAACTTCCAGCAGGAGATAAGTAAACTCCTGGACCCCAGAGGAAAAGCTGAGCAGGCCAGAAGGCATACACAGTGGTAACCAGGCACCTAGTCAGAGCATCTCCAATGAAGAGGAAAGGGGCCAAAAAATGAGCCAGTGAGCTGGTTATCATTCTTGGTTCTGTGCCAAAAGGGCACATGGCAGTGCCCTGAAGCCTCTGTCAGGGTCCTGAAAAGTGAGACAGAAGCATCTTAGATTTGCTGACCATTTTCCTTATCAAGAAGCTGGCAGTGGCCTATGCCATGGAGAAAATCTCCACCCATTTTTAATGCATCTCATGGAGGGAGCCTGGCCTCCCCATCTTTTGGAATTGGATCTTGTAGTTCAACTGTGAGAGAGGCGATGGAAGAGAAACAAGTGACTGGATGAGTTAAGAAAAAACTGAAGGGCACCAGGGACAAAGGAAAGTTGCATTTTAGACCATGATAGCTGAAGATCTTATCGATGATGTCAAGCTTCGGACATTGCAGTGAATACACTTTCAAAGCCAGATCTCAGAATTGGATGCAGTTCAAACGTGGAATGATTTTGTGAAATATCATTGTTAGCTATAAAGTATTTAGAAAGATAAACTGGAAGTCAAGTTAAAGAAGCACTGGAAACCCATATAGACTAATCAGTGCAATGGGTTATATTAAATTCAGGAAAAGCAAGCTCAATTACCAACAATTAAATGTTTACATTTCATATGGTATATGAAAATTGTAACAAATCACAATTAGGTTTTATAGGTTATTTGCATATTCTGTCCATAACTCATCTTCAAGCAGAATCCTTGTGCACAATAAATACAATTATTTGTCTTTATGGAATTTAAAGTATGATTATAAAGTTATTTACTTTTCTACATTGTTTTCAGAAATTCATTTAACGTCAAGCATTACATGATTCTCATATAAAAGTATAAAAGAATACCCCAGAGTCTGAGAATTCACTACTTCAAACCAGGGAATACTAGATTGCGTTCCATTTGCTTTTTGTTAGTGTTTTTCTTTTTTAAACTCATTTTCTCTCTTTTATATCAAAGTCTTTTGTCATTGAGTAAATAGTGTGGGATAAAGTGATTGCCAAAGAAATGTGTAAGGGATGCCAGAGATCTCTCCTCTGCTGATTACATTAGAGCTGTTGGGAATTCCTCCTTTTATTTTTTTATTTATTTTTTTTTTCAGGAGCATGTTTATTGTGTTTGAGATGATACATCAGTGCTCTCTGAGCTACAAAGGGTAAAAGGAAATCCTCTCATTACAAACTGACAAAGGTAAAAGATAAAACATTTTCACAACAGCATGAACCACATACTCAGAAATAGATCTGGGTTTAATACAAATGACATAATTCCTAGTCATCTACAGCTACTTTTATAACTTCATACAGATAATGAATTAGGCTAAAATGCACTATAATATTTGGTAGACTTCAGGACCAGTATCCTTAGTACATCACAAAATACATTTTGATATCCCAAAGAAGCAAGACTTGCAAGTAGGCGTTTTAAACATAACTAATCTACAGCTACAAAGTTCTACTCTTGATAGCATTTACCTTTTTGGGGAGTCTCCCAGTCTCCAAAGGATGAAAGCAGAGAGTAGAATCAGTATAACATATACACAGAAGTCCGTATTGTAAAGGCTATAAAGATTTGCAGCACAGTGAGAAGATGCCTTCTGCTCCTTCACACTGCATACAAATTATGTGAATTATGTTGCGTATCTCTTGGTCCACTGTCTGGCTATCCTGTCATGTTCTGCTCTGTTGGTCAAATACTGAGTGGCTATGCTTCCAACCAGAGGATCCGCAGGGTTGCAGTCTGTCAAAAGGGAACAAATAGACAGCAAAACCTTTGAAAGAGTCAAAGCAGGACTCCAGTTGTCTTTAAGGATGTCCAGACAGATGACTCCCTGACTGTTGATGTTGCAGTGATAGATTCTCGTGCGGAAAGTAATCTTTGGTGGCTTAAATGGATAATCTGATGAAAATGTGGATATCCAGAAAAAACACACCACCTTCATATACAGAACCTGGTGGACCAAGTATGGTTGATCTCCACTCATAAATGTTATCTCCTTTAGGCCCAGCACTGCAGTTAGGAGGAGGATCAAGGGTTATTTCAGCTAGCTTCTTCTGAATTCTTTTAGCACTAGTGGATAACTTAGCAGTGGTTTTGCTAGAGAGTTTGGTGTTCTTCTTCTGCTGGGTGGCAGCAGGTTTTCTTTCTTCTTGTTCTTCAGGCTCTGGAGCGGCTGGGTCTCTCTGGTCCGCATCTGAACTGCCACTGCTGGTGCTGGGGCTCTCATCATCGGACCTTTGCCTATCACTGGACATCTTGATGAAGTTATCTCTTGAAAAACTCGGCCGCCCGCCGGGCCCGCTCGCGCGCCGCTACGGTGTGGGGGAGGGAGAGAGAAAAAAAACCCTTCCTTAAGGAAATGGAGGCAGCTGGGGGGGGGGGGGGGGAAGAGGGGGGAGGGAAAAAAGAAGCCGAGGAGGCTCTGGCCGGGGAGTGTGGAACATTGAAAGTCGGAGGGGGTTGTGCAGTGCCGGGCTCCGGCCGGAGGGTGGCGCCGCCCAGCGCCTTCGGAAAAAAGCGGGGGTGGGAGCTCGGCTGGGCGAGGGCGCGAGCTCCCGGCGAGGCGGAGGGGACGCGGGAGACCCCCGCGCGCTGTGGCCTCCCGCCGCCGCCGCCCGGCTCAGCTCCTCCCGGCCGCGCAGTCAGCAAGTTCCCCCTCTTTTTAAACTTTATTCTGAAGCAGTAACTTGCCACCATGAAACATTGGATAGCTTAAAATTATTACAATCCTTTTCAAGGGTTACTATGATAATTCAAAAATTTTTTAGTAATGAAAAAATTACTCGGGCAAAAAACACAAAATCCATCTGTCATCAAAATGAATGATTTCAATGACCAACATGACTTCAGAAAGATGAGAGATCAATGTCAAAGGGTGAAAAGTATCATGATAGAAGCAAAGAGGGGATGATGAGGAAGAGAGGTGACAGAGGGCCAAGTGGAGTAGAGCAAAACATTGGCAAGATTATAATATTTTAAGCCACCCAACTATAAGGAAAGTAGGTTACTTAGATATCAGAACACTTGCTCCTTCTGTGTCAATGTGTAAGTATATTGAGGAAATGCCTTTCTTTTTGTCTATTGTTACATTTAAAGTTTTCCTGATGCTCCTTGACATCAATATTTAGATTTGCCTTTCTTAGTGCATATATGGATTCCATTTAGATACTAAGAGCTTAGAGACACAGGAAATTTTTTAAGATTATTTTTTATTCTTTTTATTTTTTACAGACCACATTTTGATTCATTGTACACAAATGGGGTACATCATTTCATTTCTATGGTTGTACACAATGTAAATTCATACTATTCATGTAATCATACATGTACATAGGGTAATGATGTCTGTCTCATTCCACCATTTTTCATACCACCCTCCCTCTCATTTCCTTCTACATAATCTAAAGTTCCTCCATTCTTCTCTCACTCCCCACTCCCCCGACCCCATTATACATCATCATCCACTTGTCAGGGAAAACATTCGACTTTTGATATTTTGGGATTGGCTTATTTCACTTAGCATGATATTCTCCAATTCCATCCATTTATCTGCAAATGCCATAATATTATTATTCTTTATGGCTGAATAATATTCCATTGTGTATATATAGTACAGTTTCTTTATCCATTCATCTGTTGAAAGTCATCTTGGTTGGCTCTGCAATCTAGCTATTGTGAATTGAGCTGCTATAAACATTGATGTGGCTGTGTCACTATAATATGCTGATTTTAAGTTCTTTGGGTATAAACCAAGGAGTGGGATAACTGGGTCAAAAGATGGGTCCATTCCAAATTTTCTGAGGAATCTCCACACTGCTTTCCAGAGTGGCTGCACCAATTTGCAACTCCATTAGCAATGTAAAAGTGTGCCTTTTTCCCCACATCCACACCAACATCTATTATTGTTTGTGTTTTTGATAATAGCCATTCTAATTGGAGTAAGATGAAATCTTAAAGTTGTTTTAATTTGCATTTCTCTAATTACTAGAGATGTTTAACACTTTTTCATATATTTATTAATTGCCTGTATGTCTTCTTCTGTAAAGTGTCTGTCCAGTTCCTTGACCTATTTATTGATTGGGTTCTTTGTATTTTTGATGTAAAGTTTTGTAAGTTCTTTATAAATAAGTGTTCTATCTGAAGTGCATGAGGAAAAGATTTTCTCCCACTCTGTGGGCTCTCTTTCACATTACTGATTGTATCCATTGCTGAGAAAAAGCTTTTTAGTTTGAGTCCATCCCATTTATTGATTCTTGCTTCAATTTCTTGTGTTTTGGGAGTCTCGTTAAGGAAGTCTGATCCTAAGCCAACATGATGAAGATTCGGATCTACTTTATCTTCTATTTCGTGCAGGGTCTCTGGTCTAAAAGTCTTTGATCCATTTTGAGTTGATTTTTGTGCAGGGTGAGAGATAGAGCATTAATTTCATTTTACTGCATATGGATTTCCAGTTTTCCCAGCACCGTTTGTTGAATGGGCTATCTTTTATCCATTGTATGTTTTGGGCTCCCTTGTCTAATATGAAGTAACTGTATTTATGTGGGTTTGTCTCTGTGTCTTCTATTCTGTACCTTGTGTCTACCTGTCTATTTTGGTGCCAATACCATGCTGTTTTTGTTACTATTGCTCTGTAGTATAGTTTCATGTCTGGTATTGTGATACCTCCTGCTTCACTTTTTCTACTCAGAATTGTTTTGGCTATTCAATGTTTCTTATTCTTCCAGATGAAGTTCATAATTGCTTTCTCTATTTCTATGAGGAATGTCATTGGAATTTTAATTGGAATTGCATTGAATCCGTAAAGCACCTTTGGTAGAATGACCATTTTGACAATATCAATTCTGCCTATCCAAGACAATGGGAGATCTTTCCGTCTTCTAAGATTTTCTTGAATTTCTTTCTTTAGCATTCTGTAGTTTTCATTGTAGAGGTCTTTCACCTCTTTTGTTAGATTGATTCCCAAGTATTTTATTTTATTTTATTTTATTGAGGCTATTGTGAATAGAGTGGTTTTCCTAATTTCTCTTTCAGAGGATTTTGTCACTTATGAATAGAAATGCATTAGATTTACACATATTGATTTTATATCATGCTACTTTGCTGAATTTATTAGTTCTGGAAGTTTCCTAGTGGAGTTTTTTGAATCCTCTAAATATAGAATCATGTCATCAGCAAATAGTGACAGGTTGAGTTCTTCTTTTCCTATTCGTATCCCTTCAATTTCTTTGCTCTGTCTAATTGCTCTGGCTAGTGTTTCAAGGACCATGTTGAATATAAGTGGTGAAAGACAGCATCCCTGTCTTGTTTCACTTTTCAAAGGAATGCTTTCAGTTTTTTTCCATTAAGAATGATGTTGGTCATGGGCTTAGCATAGATAGCCTTTACAATGTTGAGGTATGTTTCTACTATTCCTATTTTTCTATGTTTTAAGCATGAAGGGGTGCTGTATTTTATCAAATGCTTTCTCAGTATCTATTGAAATAATCATAATTCTTAACTTTAAGTCTATTGATGTGATGAATTACATTTCTTGATTTCTGAATATTGAACAAACTTTGCATACCTGGGATAAACCCCACTTGATCATGGTGCACAATCTTCTTAATATGTTTTTATATTTGATTTGCCAGAATTTTGTTAAGGATTGTGTCTATATTCATCAGAGATTTCACTCTAAAATTTTCTTTCCTTGATGTGTCTTTTTTTTTTTTTTGGTTTTGGTGTCAGAGTGATACTACCTTCATAGAATGAGTTTGGAAGGGTTCCCTCCTTTTTTGTTTCCTGGAATACTTTGAGTATTGGTATTAGTTCTTCTTTAAAGGTCTTGTAGAATTTGGCTGAGAATCCATCTGGTCCTGGGATTTTCTTGGTTGGTAGACTTTTGATGGTTTCTTCTATTTCAGTGCTTGATATTAATCTGTTTCAATTGTGTACGTCTTCCCAATTCAGCTTGGGAGGATCATATGTCTCTAAAAATTTGTCAATGTCTTCGATATTTTCTGTTTTGTTGTAGTTTAGATTTTCAAAGTTGCTTCTAATTATGTTATGTATTTCAATGGTGTCTGTCGTGATCTTTGCTTTTTGATCACAAATTTTAGTAATTTGAGTTTTCTCTCATTCTCTTTGTTAGTGTGGCTGGGGGCTTATCAATTTTGTTTACTTTTTCAAAGAACCAAAATTTCGTTTTGTCAATTTTTTTAATTGTTTCTCTTGTTTCAATTTTATTGATTTCAGCTCTGATTTTAATTATTTCCTGTATTCTACTATTTTTGGTGTTGATCTATTCTTTTTCTATGGCTTTGAGATATAATGTTAAGTCACTTAGTTGTTGACTTTTTATTTTTTTAATGTATGAGCTCAATGCAATGAACTTTCCTCTTAGTACTGCTTTCAGAGTGTCCCAGAGATTTTGATATATTGTGTTGTTCTTGTTTACCTCTAAGAATTTTTTTTTAATTTATTCCCTGATGTCCTCTGTTATTACTGCATCATGCAATAGCATACTATTTAGTCTCCAGGTGTATGAGTAGTTTTTGTTTGTTATTTTATTGTTGATTTCTAATGGTATTCCATTATGGTCTGATAGGATACAAGGTAGTGTCTCTATTTTTTTGTTTTTACTAATGACTTTTTGTGGCATAGCATATGGTCTATTTTGGAGAAGGATCCATGGCTGTTGAGAAGAAAGGGTATTTGCTTGTTGATGGATGAAATACTCTGTATATGTCCATTAAGTCTATGTCATTGATTGTATTATTTAGTTCTATAGTTTCTTTATTCAGTTTTGGTTTGGAGGATGTATCCAGTGTTGAGAGCAGTATGTTAAAGTCCCTGAGTATTGTTGTGTTTTGGTCTATTTGATTCTTAAAATTAAGAGGGGTTTGTTTGATGCACATAGAAGCTCCATTGTTTGGGGCATAAATATTTAAAATCGTTGATTTGCTGGTTTATGGTTCTCTGGAGCAGTATGAAATGTCCTTCTTTATCCCTTCTGACTAACTTAGGTTTGAAGTCCACTTTATCTGATATGAGGATGGCGACCCCTGCTTTTTTACTGAGTCCATGTGCATGGTATGTTTTTCCCCATCCTTTCACCTTTAGTCTATGGATGTCTTTTTCTATGAGATGAGTCTCTTGAAGGCACCATATTGTTGGGTCCTTTTTTTTAATCCAATCTGCCAGTCTATGTCTTTTGATTATTGAATTTAGGCCATTGACATTCAGGGTTATTATTGTGATATGATTTGTATTCCTGGTCATTTTGGCTTATTTTTGGTTTTTAACTTGATTTGGTTTCTCCTTCGATTGGCTTTTCCTTTAGGGTAGTTCCTCCCTTTGCTGACTTGTATTGTTGTTGTTCACTTCCTCCTCATGAAAGGAGAATTTTGCTGAGAATGTTCTGTAGGGTAGGCTTTCTATTTGTAGATTCTTTTAACTTTTGTTTATCATGGAAAGATTCTATTTCATCATCAAATCTGAAGTTTAGTTTTGCTGTGTATAGGATTCTTGGTTGGCATCCATGTTCTTTCAGAGCTTGAAATATATTGTTCTAGGCCCTTCTTGCTTTTAGGGTCTGGGCTGAGAAATCTGTTGATATCTGTATTGGTTTCCCCTTTTTGTAATCTGATGCTTTTCTCCTGCGGTCTTTAAAATCCTATCTTTATTTTGTATGTGAGGTATTTTCATTATAATGTGACCTGGTGTGGATCTGTTGTAATTTCGTGCACCTGGTGTTCTGTAAGCCTCTTGTATTTGATTTTCCATTTCATTTTTCAGGTTTGGGAAATATTCCAATATTATTTCATTGAACAGATTGTTCATGCCTTTGTTTTGTATCTTTGTGCCTTCCTCAATCCTAATAGTTCTTAAATTTGGTCTATTCATGGTATCCCATAATTTGTGGAGGTTCTGTTCATGATTTCTTACCATCTTCGCAGTTTGTTCAACTTTATTTTTGTGATTAAATATTTTGTCTTCATTCTCTGAGATTCTATCTTCCACGAACCTATTCTGTTGGTGATGCTTTCTATCGAATTATTAATTTGTTTTATTGTTTCTTTTATTTCAAGTATTTCTGCTTTTTTTTTTTTTCAGAATCTCTCTTCATTGAAGTGTTCTTTTTCTTCCTGCCTTTGCTCCTTTAACTGTTTATTGGAGTGATCATGCATTGTCTGCATTTGCTCTCTTATTTCATCTTTTGCTTCATGGATCATTTTAATTATCTAGATTCAAACTCTTTCTCTGTCATTTCTACTGCCATGCTGTCATTGGATTCTATCAAAATAGAATCTTGGTTTTTTTAGGGTCACTTTCTTCCCCTGTTTTTTTCATATTGTTTCTGTATATTCTCCTCTAGCACTGAAGATCTGAGGTTGAAGTTTCCCCCCTGCAGGCTTATTGTGACCCTGCAGGTTTCCAGTACCTCTTCTTTGAGGGGAAGATCAATATTAGTAGCACCCAATACAAACAAAATGCAGCCCTGAACCAGATAGCCCTTATAAAGACTTTAACATTATTGTAACAGGATGAGTTTGATTATTATTTACAGTATTTCTAGTGGTGAATGAAGAGGATGGGAACGGGTGTAGGATATAAGTGAGTAAATAGAGGTACCTGTCAAAGGGCCTCCAGTCTCCTGTACATATCTCAGGAAGGGACCCTCTCTGCCAATGATGGTGGCTGTGCTCTCAGGACCATGCTGAGGTCTGTCTGTGGCAGGGGGTGGGGTGGGAGGGTGTGGTCTCTGGTGTCCATCTCCACAGGAAGTTTTTGAATGAAGATATCCTAAAATGATTATATTGGTACTAGTTTTTATGTTCCTCCATAGGATACTTTAGCTTTCTTCCAGAAGGTAAATTAGTAAAATTAAATTATTATATATAGCAATGAAATGATGTAGCTACAATTTGAGAGTAATGTCTTAGTTTAAAAAGTTCAGCTTTGTGTATATAGCAACAAATTTCATTTCCCTATTGTTTTATTCTAGAAGGCAGAGTTATCTCTTCTGTTTGCTAATTGGTGGAAAATTCAATTATAAATAAAATTATGATTATTACTGCAAAGTATTTGATAGCCATAAAGCTATTTTAAAATTATTTAGAGATTAATAATAACATTATTTTAGAAGAAAAGAAATTTAGTGGCTAATGTGGATTATTTTGATTTCCTAAGAAGTTCTGCTTTTTTTTTTCCTATTCTTTTATTGGTTCTTAGTTATACATGACAGCAGAATCCACTTTGATAAAATTATACAAGCATGGAATGTATTGTATTAGGACCCCAAATTGTTGGTGGATGTGATGGTGGGATTCATCTAGGTATTTTCATATGTGTACATAGGAAAATTATGTTAGATTCATTCTGCTGTCTTTCCTATTCTTATCCTCCCATCATTCCCTATGTTCCCCTTTGTCTAATCTACTGCACTTCTCATTTTCCACTCCCCACCTTTATTGTGGCTTAGCTTCCACATATCAGTGAAAACATTTAACCTTTGGTTATTTGGGGATTGGCTTATTTCACTTAGCATGATAGTCTCCAGATCCATCCATTTACTGGGAAATTTCATGAGGTCATTCTGCTTTATGGCTGAGTAATATTCCATTTTGCATATACACCACAATTTCTTCATCCATCCATTCATTTGTTGATGGGAATCTAGGTTGGTTCCATAACTTAGCTATTGTGAATTGTACTGCTATAAACATTGATATGCTGTGTCACTGTAGTATGCTGATTTAAAAATTCTTTGGATGCATGCTGAGGAGCAGGATGATAATTGTGTCAAATAATTGTCCCATTCCTAGTTTTTTGAGGAATCTCCATACTGATTTCCATAGTGGTTGCACCAATTTGCAGTCCCACCAACAATGTAGGAGTGTTCCCTTTTCCTCACATCCTCACCAACATTTGTTGTTACTTGTATTCTTGACAGGTGCCATTGTGACTGGAGTGAGATGAAATTTCAGTGTAGTTTTAATGTGCATTTCTCTAATTGCTGGTGATAGTGAACATTTTCTCATATGTATGTTGATCATTCATATTTCTTCTTTTGAAAAGGGTCTGTTCAGTGCCTTTGCCCATTTGCCAATTGGGTTATTTGGGGTTTTTTTGGTGTGTGTGTTAAGTTTTTTGAGTTCTTTGTATATCCTGGAAATTAACACTCTGTCTGAGGTGCAGGTGACAAAGATTTTCTCCCATTCTTTAATCTTTCTTTTTATACTCTTGATTGTTTCTTTTGTTGTGAAGAAGTTTTGTGATACCATTCCATTTATTGATTTTTAAATTTTATTTTTTGTGCTTTAGGAGTCTTTTTAAGAAAGTCTGTTCCTAAGCCTATATTTTTAACTGCTGGGCCTACATTTTCTTTTAGTATTCTCAGGGTTTCTGATCTGATTCCAGGTCTTTGATCCACTTAGACATGATTTTGGTGCAAAGTGAGAGATAGTGGTTAAATATCATTCTATTCCATATGGATCTCCAATTTTCCCAGTACCATTTGAAGAGGCTATCTTTCCCATGTGTGTGTGTGAGTGTTGGTACCTTTATCTAGTGTGAGGTAACTGTATTTATGTGGGTTTGTCTCTGTGTCTTCTATTTTGTTCTTTTGTTATTGGAGATGGGGGGCCCACTGGAGTGAGGACAAATGATGCCTCCCAGTAAACAGACATCAGAGACCAGGCTTGGAAAGCACAGATCTAATTTTACTTATGACCGTGCAGGACATATATAGGCACATTATCCAATCAGGTTAAGATGCTTGTTAAAACATAAGAGAACTAACCTACAGGCAAGCTATACATCATACTAATGTAAACAAACCAAGTATCCCTAAGTGATTCTGTCAGGCAACAAGTCTGAGACAAAGGACTGGGGGTAGGGCAAGCTCCAGCACACAGCATGAGGCGAGGCAGCGTGGGCAAACTCATATCACAGCTTGCTGTGATGCCTGCTGAGCAAGGCTTCCCCTCAGCTCTTAGCTCAGCCTCAGTAACCAAAAGCTTACATACAGTCCATGGCAAGTCTACCATTTCCTCAGTCTCTCTGCCCAGACTTGTAGGTTTATTTAAACATGGTTTCAGCAACTGCTGTCAAATAAGTTTGAGGAATGTTCCCTACATTGTTCCATTGATCTTCTTGCCTATTTTGGTGCCGATACCATGCTGTTTTTGATACTATAACTCTCCAGTATAATTTTAAGTCTGGTATTGTGATGTTCCCTGATTCACTTTTCTCACTAAGGATTGCTTTAGTTATTCTGGGCTTCTTATTTTTTCAAATATCATGACAACTTCTTTTATTTCTATGAAGAACATCAATGGAATTTTGATGGAAATTGCATTGAATCTGTATAGCACTTTTGGTGTTATGGCTATTTGATAATATTAATTCTGCCTATCCAAGAACATGGGTGATCTTTCTATCATTTAAGGACTTCTTCAATTTCTTTCTTCGGTGTTCTGTAGTTTTCATTGTAGTGAACCTTCACCTATTTTCTTAGATTGATTTCTATGTACTTTATTTTTTTGAAGCAATTATGAATAGGATGGCTTTCCTAATTTCTCTTTCAGCTTTTCATTATTGGAGTATAGGAATGCAATTAATTTATGGGTGTTAATTTTGCATCCTGCTACTATTCTGAATTCATGTATAAGTTCTAGAAGTTTACTGGTGGAGTTTTTTGGGTTTTCTAAATATAGAATTTTGTTGTCAGAAAGTGGGGATACTTTGAGCTCTTCTTTTTTTCTATTCATATCCCTTTAATTTCTTTCTTTTACCTAATTACTTTGGCTAGATTTTCAAGGACTAGGTTGAATTAAAGTGGTGAAAATAGGCTTTCAATTTTCTCTGTTTAGAATGCTGTTGGCCTTGGGTTTGACCTCTATGGCTTTTACAATATTGAGGTATGTTCCTTCTATCCTTAGTTTTTCTAGTGTTTTGAACATGAATGGATGCTGTATTTTGTCAAATGCTTTTTCTGCATCTATTGAGATAATCATTTGGTTCTTGTATTTAAGTCTGTTTACATGATGTATTACATTTATTGATTTCCATATATTGAACCAGCTCTGCATCTGTGGGACAAAACCCACTTGATCATGGTGCAGTTTCTTTTTAGAATGTTTTGTATGTGATTTGTGAAAGAGTAATTTCACTCTTTATGACCGAATAAAACTCCACTCTGTATATATATCACGTTTTCTTTATCCATTTATCCATTGAAGAACACCAATGCTGGTTCCCTAGTTCTGCTTTGTGCTGCTGAAACACTGGGTGTTGAGGTATTGCTATGGTATGTTGGTCTTAGTTCTTTACCATACTGAGAAGTGATATAGATGGGTCATATAGTGGTTCCATGCCTAGGTTTTGGAATAACCTCTGTACGGATTGTACTAGTTACAATCCTACCAACAATGTTACAGTGTTCCTTTTTCTCCATAAACTCTCCAGAATTTATTATCATTTGTGTTCTTCATGGCTGCCATTTGGACTGGAGTGAGACAAATCTCAGCACAGTTTTGATTTGCATAAATAGATATTTGTATGGCATTAATTCTTCCAATCTGTGAAGATGGCTTGTCTTTCCATTGATCTGTATTTTCTTCAATTTCATCAGTGCTTTATTTCAGCGGGTGGTTCCTTCTTAGTTACATGTACACCTAAGCACTTTACTTTTCTTGCTACTATAGAATTCGTTTTCAGATTTTCTTTCCAGAGAGCTCCTTATTAGTATATAGAAATGGTACTGATTTTGTATTTTGCATTTCTGTCCTCCAGCTTTACTGAATTGGTTCATCACTTCTACCAGCTGTCTTTCTTTCTTTTTGTTTTTGATTTTCTTAGGGTTTTCTATAGCTGGCATAGCTGGCATATCAGCACAATTTCACCTTTCCATTCCTGGCAGGGTGACTTTTATTTCTTCCTTTTTCATAAGTGTTCTGGAGAGGACTTCCAATACCATGTTGAATAGAAATGATGCGAGTGGACATCCTTAGGTTGCTCTTGAAAAAGCTTTCAAATTTTCGACATTGAGAATAATTTCAGCTATGGGTTTGTCATGCACAGCTTTCATTGCATTGAGGCTTAGCACCTCCATACCTAATTAGATGACAGTTTGTATCTTGAAAGGATGTTGAATTCTCTTAAATGATTTGCCACATGTATTGGGATAACTGTGATTTTTATCCTTCATTCTGTTAATGCAGTATATCACATTTAACTATGAGTGTATGCTCAAATATCCTTGCATCCCGGGGATAGATGCCACTTGATCATGATGATAAATTCTTCTAAAGTATGTTGAATTTCAGTTGCTACTATTTTGTTGAAGATTTTTGCATTTGTGTTCACCAGGAATAGTGGCCCATAATTTTATTTTCTTGTAATGTCCATGTCTGGCTTTGGGATCAGAATAATCCTGGCCTCATCCAAAGAGTTTGGAAGTACTCCCTCCATTTTATTTTTCTGTCTGAGTTTGAGAAGGACTGGCATTAGTTCTTTAAATGTTTTCTTGATTCATGTTTTCTATGTCTTCATCATTAAGTCTTGGTAGATTGTATATATCTAGGAATTTGTCCATTTCTTATAGATTATTCAATCTGTTGATATATAATTCTTCATAGTAGTCTCTTATGAACTTTTGTATTTCTGTGGTACTAGTGGTAATATCTCTTCTTTCATTCCTGATTTTATTTATGTAACTCTTCTTCTCTCACCTGTTATTTTAACTGAAGCCTTGTCAACTTTATTTATCTTTTTAAAACCTCAATTCTTAGTTTTTAAAAAAATTTTCTATAGTTTTCTAGCCTCTATTTCTTTATTGCAGCTATGATACTTATTTTTCCTTATTCTGCTCACTTTCAGCTTAGGTTTCTTCCTAGTTACTTGGAAAATAATGTTAGAGAATGTCCTTCATTTATAATGTATGTGTTTATTGCTGCTATAAATGACTCTTGGAAATACTTTTACTGCATCCCATAATTTTGACATATTATGTTTCCATTTTCACTTGGCTCTAGTATCTTTTTTATTTTAATATCCTTTTTGACCCTTTAGTTATTTGGAAGAATGTGGCTTAATTTGCATACATTTGCATGTTTTCCGAAATGTCAACTATTATTGATTTATAGTTTCCACTGGAAATCAAACCTATATGTAATAAAATTTTAGTCTTCCTATACTTAAGACTTATTTTCAAGTGTTTTAGGGTTTTTGTAGAAGCATATGGTTGGGTCTTGATTTTTTAATTTTTAAATCTCTTCTGATGCTATAATTTTTTTTATTGAAGATTTTAACACATTTCCATTCAAGGTCATTGGTAGGTAAGGCCATGATACTGTCATTTTTAAATTTATTCTTTGAATGTTTTATAGGTCATAAGTTTATTCTTTTCTCAGGTTTATACTCTGAGCTTTCTGTTTATACTCAATAGCTTTCTGTGGTAATATGCTTTAAATCCTTATATTTTGTGCAACTACCGTATGTTTATAGTTACCACAAATTTTACATAAAACATATTATCCTTTTAATAAACCAATTTAAACTAATAAATACTTTACACATACAATTCTGTATCTTCATTGCCATCCCCCAAATTTTTATGATTTTATATGAAAATTTATAATTTTTCTAATTTGTATCCTGTAACAATTTAGTTTAGCTGTTCCTGTTTTTTATAGTTTTTTCTTTGTTATGGTTTAGATGTGGTGATCCCCAAAAGCTAAGAGGTAACTGGAGGAAGGTGGGGTGTGGCTGGAGGAAGTGATTCATTGGGGGTGTGGCTTTAGGGTGTATATTTGTAACTGAAGAGTGGAGTCTTTCTGCTTTCTGATCACTATGAGAACTGCTTCCTTCTGCCACACTCTTCTGCCAGTATGTTCTGCCTCACCTGGAGCCCCAAGGAATGGAACCAGCCTTCTATGGACTAAGACCTCTGAGATTGTGAGCTCTCTAATAAACTTTTCCATCTCCATAATTGTGCTGGTTGGTTCTTTTAGTCACAGCAGCAAAAAAGCTGAGTAAACAGTCTTTTAACCTTCATAATTTGACAACATTGCAATGAACACTACACTTACATCATGAAAGATTTCTGAATATGACTATTATGACATATCTTTAAGGATTCTTTTCTTTCATGTGATTTGTGTTATTAACTAGCAGCCTTTTACTTCAGTTTAAATATCCTCCTTTATCAATTATTATAAAGCATTCCCAGTGATGATGAATTCTCTTAGTTTTTGTTTTTCTGGGGAAGCTTTTACACTTTCTCATTTTTGAAGGACAGCTTTGCTGGGTAAAAGTTTCTTGGGTTGCAGTGTTTTGTTTGTTTATTTCTTTCAGCACACTGAATATATCATGAACAAAATGAGAAGTTTGACAAAGAAATAGAAACAATAAAAAAGAAGTCTTGGTGATAAAGTAATATCCAAAAAGAAAAATTCAATAGCAAGCTTAAACAGCAGACTGGAACAAGTAGAAGAAAGAATCAGTGGGTTCATACATTAGACATCTGAAATTATCCTACCTAAGAAACAAAAACACACACAAAAAAAGAATGAAAAATAATTAAATTATAAGACATTATCAAGCACATGTAAATATTTTGTATAACTGGAGTTCCAGGAGGCTAGGGTGGGGAACTACCAAAAAAATTTTAAGAAAATAATAACTGAAAAAACCACAAATCTGTTGAAAAACAACATCCAAGTGAATTGAGCCAAGAGATCGCCAATGAAATTTAACCACACAGCAGTTCACCAGAGATTCCATGATCAAATTACCAACAAAGACAAAGAAGGAAAACTGAAAGTTGCAAGCGAGAAGAAAACATCACATTCAAGGGAACTCCATTATGGCTTCAGCAGGTTCCTCAGCAGAAACCCTACAGGTCAGCAGAGAAGAGGATGATATATTTTATTATTTTCCAATTTTCATTTAACTCTCTATCCATAATCTTTTTGTTGTACCTAAATTCTTTTGAAGGATTATTCTGAATCCATTGTCCATAATTTATAGATCTCTATTTCTTACAGGTCCATTATTGGAGCTTTGTTGGTTTCCATATTGATGCCATATTTCCCTGATTTTTCCTAATCCTTCTGTTGGTGCCATTGCATTGATGAGATGGTCATTTCTTCTGGCCTTTGAAGATGTTTTTGTCAGTGACAGTTCTACCCTGCAGTTCTACCCTGCAGTCTGGAGATATCACTGACTGGACTCTGGACAGGCAGAGCTACTTACTGGTCTTTGTGATAATCTCAATCATCTCTCATTGTATAGTGTTACATGTGTCTTCCCTAACTGGGCAATACTAATGTTTGGGCTCTATAGTTGAGAAGTGCTGTGTGAAATCTGTGGGGTCCTTTTTCAACCCACAGTGTGGCCAGGGTCAGATGTTATACTCCATGGATATCTCCAGATCTAGGCTTGAGTTGAGCACCAGGGTAAGCTTTAACAGTGTGCTGAGGCTTGAAAATTCACCACTCAGCTACTGGGGTTGGGCAGGCTCCCTCTATGTGCAAACACAGAATGGAACTTATATTTTGGCCTGGGGTAAGTTTTATGAGAGTACCAAGGATTAGTTTAATAACTTCTCAACCCCTGGGTTTCAAAATGGTCAGTTGCATCCCCTACAGGTTAATGTTGATCTCTACTTGTCTCCCTGCCTAGGGAAGGCTTAAGGAGAATTCTGAACCTACCTGGAAAGCTGCCTAGGGACTTTGACCTGGCAGATTTATGAACCATACTTCATGCACCATTAGGTTATTGACTGATGTTACTGGTGTTGAACTTCCATTAACTAAAAGGCAGAGCAACCACCTAGATCTGTATGGTAGTCACCAAGAACCCCGCCTCTGCTCTTTGCTTCTAACTGATCACAGGCAGTGTAGCCCTGTCAGTACTTCCAGGGTTTCCCTATGGAATGAGCCAGGAGTGAACCCCCACTCAAAAGGGTCCCAGAATTATGGGGAGCTGGAAGTCATTATCTAGCTTTCTTTTTGGAAGGTAGAAACCATAGACCCAGAGGATTCTGTCAAGTGTGGAACTTTGCCATCTTGTGGGAGGGGCATGCAGTTTAAAAGAAACAATTCCTCTTATAAGTCAAACTTTTCTTTTTTTTTTTTTTTTTTTTTTTTTTTTTGGTCAATTCTGCTATTTAAACAGAGGTCTTGGCCTCATGTCTGAGTTCTGGGACATCAACAAAGATATTGCCTGTGGGCATTTGATAATTTGATTCTGTGGGGAGTGCTAGTGAGACTGGAGAAATATTTCACATCTTAATGATATCACTCTCCTGCTTTATTTACTTATTATTTATTTATTTATTTTGCATTTCCCTACTGATCCTGTTTTCATGTGCTTACTGGTCACATTCTTTGGAGTAATTCCGGTTCAAATCACTTGGCTATTTTTGAGGTTTTTTTTTTTTTTATGTTGTTGATAAGTAGTTTTGAGTGCATTCTTAATGTTAGTACTTGGTCTGGTATGTAATTTTCAGCTACTTTCCTCCATTTTGGGGTTTGCATTTTACCTCTCTTGATTGTGTGTCTTTTAACGCTCAAATGGTTTTCAGGATCATGTAGTCAAATTTATCTATTTTTTTCTGTCTTCTGGGATGTCAAATTTATCTGATTTTTCTGTCTCCTGGGATTTTTGATGTCTTTCCAAAAGTCATTACCAAATTCAACATCAGAAAGCTTTCCCCCTGTGTTTCTTTCTAAAGTTCCTCTAAAGTTTTATGGTTTTAGCTGTTACACTTAGTAACAGCTGAAGTTTAAGTTTTCCTGCCCTGGGCTGGCTCTAGCCACATGTTTTTGTCCCTGGGCTCTTGTTCCAGTATTCTGAGATCCACTGTATCCTCCTGTCTTTCCAACTTGAAGGAGCTATCTTTTCCTGGACTTCAATTCTCTGATGAATCTAAAGAGTTGTTGGTTTTTCAGGTCCTCAGTCCTTATTTTGTACTGAGAAGGGGAAAGAAAACTTGAAAGCTCCTTACATGTCTTCACAGAAGGACAAGCCCATATCATGCACAACCCGCCACTGTTGCACTGAAGAAGCATATGAGCATTTTCAACATGTGTCCTTTCTATCTGAAATGGAAAAATGGACACTTGACTAGACAGTGTAAAGGCACATTTAAGACTGTCTATGGAAAGTGTCTGGTGCAAGTGAGTACTCAGGGAATGTGTACTCTTCTCCCCTTCTTTCTCTCTATGTTATGGTCTGCTTAGAGGTGCTCCAAGATCCATTTGGCTTTCATGTATCAATAGTCAAGATATAGGATGTGTGTCTAAATAGAATCTATGGCTCTTGAATTGAGGCCTAACTTTTATCTTCTGAGAATCCAAGTATATGAGAGGTTTGTCACTCTGTCCAATTATTTGCCTGAACAAATAATTCTTGGTACTTTGTTCAATTGTTTCTTATCTACAACTATATTTATAGTAAAATAATTTACTTATGTAATACAAGAAGTATTCACATATAAAAAATTTAAAACTTTATGCTAAAGTCAAAAAGAAAAACATCCATTTCTATTAAATAATAGTGAATAATTATTTGAGACTTCTCTCTCCTATTCTTAGTCTATCTAAGGGTCTGCAATTTGGTTTTTCTTTTTGTACAATGAGCTCTTTATTTCATTGATCTTTTGTACTATTTTTAGTCTTCACTTATTTTTCCTCTGATCTTTATAATTTCTTTCATTCTACTAATTTTTTGTTTAGTTTTTCTTTGTTTTTTTATTTGTTTGAGATGTAGTGACAAATTGTTTATTTGAGATTGTTTTAATATTTGTTATGGTCATTGGTTGTTATAAACTTCCCTCTCAGTCCTTCTTTTGCTTTATCCCACTGATTTTGGTCTGTTGTGTTCCATTTTCACTTATTTTGAAATTTTAAAATTTCCTTCTTGATTTCACCATCTACCCATTGTTTGTTCACAAATAAGTTGTTTAATTTCCATATATTTTTATATTTTCCACAAATGTTCACATTACTGATTTGTTTTTATTACATGTGATAAAAAGATAATCAATATGATTTCAGTTTTCTTAAGTTTGTTCAAATGTGTTTCGTGGTCCATCACATGATCTACTCTGGAGAATGTTCTATATGTTGAAGGAATGCCACTGTTAGATGGAATGTTTTGTAGATATCTGTTAGGTACATTTGCTCTAGGGCTATTTCATTGTTGATTTTCTGCCTGGATGATTTGTCTGTATCAAAAAGTAGCATGTTAAAGTCTCCAACTATGATTCATTAGATTGCTCTCTCCCATTAGTCCTATTAATACTTGTTTTATGTATTTGTGTACTTAAATAGTAGAGGTGTAGAGATTTAGAATTGTTATTTCCTCTTATTGAATTGATCCCTTTGTAATTATATCATGACCTTTTTGTCTCTCTTTACTGCATTTATATTAAAGTCTATTTTATAACATAAGTATGGTTATTCCAATTTTCTTTTGGTTTCCATTTGCATGGGATATAATTTCATTACTTTGCCTTTAGTCTTTATGTGTTCTAGATATGAAACAAGTTTCTTGTGAGCAACATAGAGTTGGGTGTTGTTATTTTGTCCATTCAGTTACTTTATGTCTTTTAATTGGAGAATTTAGGCTATCTACCTTCAGATTATGTTTATAGGTAATGCCTTATTAAAGCCATTTTATAACTTTTTTTCTAGTTTTGCCATAGTTTGTTTGTTTCTTTCTCCCTTTTCTTTCTCTTCTTGCAATATTCCTTGCTGAGTAAACAAATGATTCTAATAGTGTTTTGATTCCTTGCTTATTATATTTTGATTTCCTATGGTATATTATTGCTTTGTGATTATCATGAGGTTTAAAAAAACATCAGTTGATTATAAGGAGCTATTTTGAGATAATAGCAACTTAACATAAATTAAGTAATCATTAAAGTAAGAATGGAAACAAAAAAATGGATAAAGAAAAAAACATGAAGAAAATTCTCATTGTGTTCCATTCCTTCCTGCATTTAAAAGTTTTGCTATCCCATTTTACATCTTTCTACATAGTCTATGGCTTACAATATTAATGTAATTATTATTTTTAATTCTATTTTTGGTCTTCATACTAAAGAACAACTTGTAATATTACAGAATTTTAAGTTTGTATAATCACTCTTGCCAGTGAGTTTTATACCTTCCTATGTTTTCTTACTTTTAACATCTTTTTCTTTCCATTTGAAGAACTTGTTTTAGCATTTCCTGTGGAACAGGTCTGATAAATGCATACTCTCTCAGCCTTTCCTTTTGTTGTTGTTTGGGAATGTCTTTGTCATCTCTTCCATTCTCAAGGATAACTTTGCTGGATACAATTCTCTTGGTTGACAGATTTTTTTCCTTCACTTCTATGAAAGTTTCTAAGATTTGAAGATGGCAAATTAGAGGAAGGTTGCATTCCTAATTGCTCCATGGCTTGGAATTTAAGCAGTACAACTACTATTTCAAAGTGAGGTGGGTGAAAGACGGATTTTATTAAATTCAATTTTGGGCAGAGTGTCTTAGAGACTCAGAAATTCAGGTGAACTGAACAAAGAAGGAAGGACTCTGGATCTAAGCCAGTGGCAGCAGCAGCAGTAGCACTAGACTACCACACAGGGGAGAGAGAACACAGAAAGAAACATAATTATTTGGTTTCATATGTAAGAACCTAAGATCAGGAAAGCAGCTTGAACTTATCTGATCCAGACGTGACACTGCAATCTGGTGTTTGAAAAGTGCTCTGTATTTCTCAACTGGCAAGCTGAGAGTTGAAATGGGAGCCATCTTGAGGTGGCCACTCTATAACTGCTGTTGTGAAGGTCAGAGATGGTACTGCCCTGGCAAGCACCTATCATGTGGCCTAGGGTGTACCCATTGACCTGTCAATGAAAGAAGTACAGAGAAAATTGTACCCAGGGGGAGTCAAGTCAGAAAAATGAAGGAGAGCCTAACATAGCTTTTTCTTTGAGTCTGGCAGCACCAATGTCCAGGGGAAGAGAGTGGAGAATCTGAACAGGCAGCTGTGAATACACTCAGGGATTGAGCCGTGGAAGGTTGTGTTTGTGGGTAATAGAGTGTAGAGGACTGGCTCCCCTGCCCCACAAGTAGAATTCCTGGGAGTCTCCAGAGATCCAGGCTCTCAAAAGAGATCAGTATCTTCCTAGCCCTAGGATTTGTTGATCTAATCTCTCCAGAGCAGAAACCACCAAACAAAGCCTCTAGGGCCTTAGTAGACATAAGCCACAGCCACTGGGACTCCCCTTATAAAACTCCGTAACAGTCTTCCCCTAGGAGTGCATTGATCTGGTCTGTACAGACAAAACTCCTTTTGGCCATACTACCTGTTCCAACCTACGCTAAGAAGGCAAGTTGAGAGTTATTTCACAAACTTCAATCTTAGGCCACCCCTACCGGCAGCTCAGTGAATAACACAAAAGAAGGAAGATGTTATCAACCTCTGGTCCACGCCCTGTCTTTCTGTTTCTCTCAGTACATAGCCCAGTTAGAAATGCAAAGAAGGAGAGTTGGGTATAGACAGTAAATATTCCTTTTTGCTGACCATCTTGACCACCACAGTAGAGAAAATGACTTCATTTTTTCATTAGGAATCTTTTCCCCTTTGTTTTTTTTTTTGTTTGTTTGTGTTTTGGTGTTCTTGCTGTGCTAATTGGTTCATGGACATGCATACGTATGTATCTTTGAGTTTTTAATTTTTGATTTCTTCCTTTATTTTTTTTTTTTTTGGTGTGTTTTCGTATGTTTCTCTTGTTCTCGCTTTCACTCTCTTTTACTTGATTTTTCCTATTTTTTTCTCTTCTTTCCTTGTAGATCATATACTACCTGTCCTCTGATTCTCTCTGCTCATATTTGTACACTGTAAACTCTCTTCTACCTTCCTATCACATTTTAATTTCTCTTACTGTGTTTATACCATCTTTTAGAACTCGCTGGTTTATATAACTTCTACTTCCATCACTCATCGCATCACAATTATTACTGCTGTGAATGACATAGGAGAAACCTGCTGTTTACTTTAAAGCCAGAACTAGTACATGCTTATTTATTGTTTTTGCTGTTGCCACATGCTGGCCTCAATATTTCTGTTTTTGTGGTGATTAATGTTGGAGCTGTCATAGCAGCAATGGGTACTCATTTTAATGCTGTATATTGTTTGCATTTGTTGTTGCTATTGTTTGTTTCTCATTGTCCTGTAAATTGCTGGGACCATATAGGAACATTCCAGGTTCCTATGGTAGAGACTTTTCTACTGCACTAAATTCAGCCAAAACACAGCACACCTTGATTCACTCACAAATTAATGACATTCAAGATATCCCTTAGGAATAGACTAGAATAGAAAACAAAGAATGCAAATAATAAAAGAGATAAGAATGCAAACTAATAACCAAGTTTTAAGTAGGAATGGCTAGGGATTAGACCCTCAGATACCACTCATGGACATTCACTGCTACAACAGAAACAGAATAAACATGAAGGCTTTGGATACAACAACTATGAGTGGGTCTCAATCTAGATCATTCTAGGATGTTTTTCAGTGCAAGTGAAAGCTCTGCCCTAAAAAGGCCCACACATAGGAGTAGAAGAAATATCCATCCCAGCAGATGCATAAAACCCAACACAGGAAGACAAGAAATATGAAAAACCAAAGTAACTGGACACTTCCTGAAGTTTATAATTCACCAGTAACTCACCTCAAAGATTTAGAAATGGAAGAAATACCAGATAAAGAAGCCAAAAGAATGATTATAAAATTGACCAATGAATTCCAACAGACCATAGAAAACAACTTAATGAATTAGGGAAGTCCATACAGGATAAAAATAAGAATTTATATAAGTAAATAGAGTTTTAGGAAAAGACCCAAACAAAAATGTTGAAACTAGAAGATACAAATCATATAAAATGTTCAGTTGAAATTCTTTCTAACATTGTGGTCCATGCTGAAAACAGAAGCTCAGAGCTAGAGGGCAAAGTTTTCAGTTTGAACATTCAGACAGTATAAAAGAAAAAATAAGTAACCATAATATGAACATATAAGAACACTGGTATAACAATAAGAGACCAAATTTAAGAATTATAGGAATTGAGGAGGGTTGTGAGATGCAGGCCAATGGAATAGGTAACCTCTTAAGGGAAATAATAACAGAAAATTCCCCAAACCTTGAGAATGAGCTGGACATCAAGATGGAGGAGAACTCAAATCTCAAATGGATAAGATCAAAAAAGAACTCCTTGTATGCCTTTATGCCATGTACAAACAGAGAAACAACATGTATCCCATCTGTTTACAATTAAAAAAAGAAAAATTAAAAAAAAAAAAGAAAAATCTTCAATATGACACACACACACACAAAAAAGAACTCCTTGTCACATTATAATTAAAATGCCTAACATACAGAACTAGAATAGAATTTTAAAAGCCCCAAGAGAAAATCACCAGTTCACATTTAGAGGCAAACCAGAATTACTTCTCCTTTCTACACAAATGCTACAAGCCAGGAGGGCTCCAATGATGTGTTTCAAGTACTAAGCAGGCACAACAGAACTTTCTTAAAGAAATACACCACAGGAGAATAAAAACACATAGTTTACAAATGTAGAAATCTCATTTGAAGAGTAGCTAAGCAAATAAGAAATGAAACAATTTAAACAGAAACAAATTTAAAAAGCAGGAGTTAAGCATCTCTATATAATAACACTAAAGATAAATGGCCTCAACTCTCCAATTAAAAGACATGCTGACAGAATGGATTCAAAAACAAGACAAACTATATGTTGTTTATAGGGGACTCACCTTATAGGCAAAGATAGCAACAGAATAAAAGTAAAATTTTGAAATTGATATTCCATGCAAATGAAGTTGAAACAGGAAAGAGTAGATACTCACATATATGAAAAAGCAGAATTAAAAGGAAAATAATTTAGAAGAGACAATGAAGGTAATTTATACTAGTAAAGGGAATGTTCCAGGAAGAAGATATGATAATACTACATATTTATGCCCCAAGCTTGAGTGAAACTAATCACATACAAGAGATAGTACACAAATTGAAGCCTCAGATAGAACACATTTCAATAATATGGGATGATTTCAACCTACCTTTCCTATCATTAGATAGGTCATTCAGACATAAACTCAATAAAGACCCTTTGGATCTAGAAAACATTATAAACCAAATGGACTTAATAGTCATCTACATAATATTTCATTCAATGACACCTGAATATCCTTTCTTCTCAGCTGCTCTGGGAACCTTCTTTGAAATAGATCATATTTTAAGCCACAAAGCAACTCAGCAATTATAAAAATGAATTGATATAATTTCTTGTACCTTATCAGATCATAATGGAATTGTTAGAAATCAACATGCCAAAAACCTACAGAAACTATATAACCATGTGAAGATTGAATGATACACTTTTGAATGATGAATGAGTGATATAAGAAATCAGGGGAGAAATTTAACAACTCTTAGACTCAAAGTGATACAATATACCAGAACCTTTGGGACACTATGAAGGTAGTACTAAGAGGACAGTTTATAACTATCAATATCTACATAAGAAAATCAGAAAGAAACCAAATAACAATCTAATGCTGCATCTCAAGGCCCTTGAAAAAGGAAGAACAAACCAATTCCAAAATCAGTACAAGTAATTAAGTAAGATCAGAATCAATATCAATAAAATAGAGAATAAAAAATTAGAAGCGATTAGTGAAACAAAGAATTGGTTCTTTGCAAAGATAAAGAAGATCGATAATCCCTTAGCCAAACTAACCAAAAGAAAAAGAGAGGAGACTCATATAATAGAACTAGGGTGAAAAAGGAGAAATCAACACAGATATCACAGAAACCCAGCAGATGATTCAGGACTATATTGAAAATTTATACCTCAATAAAATGGAAAACCTAGAGGAAATGGATACATTTCTAGACACATACAATCTGCCAAAATTGAATCAAGAGATCATAGAAAACCTAAACAGACCATCTTACAATGAGAAAGAACCATTAATAGAAAGCCTTCCAACAAATAAAAGTCCAGGATCAGAAGAATTCTCAACTGAATTCTACTAGATACTTAAAGAAGAACTAATGCCAATGTTCCTCAAATTATTCTATGAAAATAGAAAGAGATATAGGATCCCTAAAGCTCAGGAAATAATGCCAAGAGTTAAATAGAAATTCATTCTATGAAGCCAGTATCATACTAATACCAAAACCAGGTAAGAACACATCAAGGAAAGAAAACTATAGCCCAATATCCCTGATGAACCTAGATGCTTAAATCCTTAATGAAATACTAGTTGAATACTAGTTAATGAAATCATATTCAATAACATAGTAAGATTATTATATATCATGACCAAGTTGGTTTTATCCCAGAGACGCAAGGATAGTTTAACATACACTAATCAGGAAATGTAATTCATCACATAAATAAAATTAAGGACAAAAATAATTAGTCATCTCAATAAATGCAGTGAGAACCTTTGACAAAACTTGGGACACATTCCTAATAGAAGAACTGAAGAAAATAGTTATATAAGAAGCCTACCTCAACGTCATAAAGACTACATATAAAAATCTCAAAGCCAAACTCACAGTAAATGGAAAAAGACTGAAAGCATCCTGGATGTACACTCTCACCACTCTTATTTAATATAGTGCTAGAAATTCTAGATGGACCAATTAAGCAAAAGAAGGACAATAAAAGGGATAAAAATAGGAGAGGAAGAATTCAAATTATCACTGATGATATGATTCTATACTTAGAGGATCCAAACAGCTTCACAGAAGACTGCTAGACCAAATTCAGCAAAGTACCAGTTACCAAATCAATGTACAAAAATCAAGCATTTCATATATACCAACAATGAATCTGCTGAGAAATATCAGCAGAATAATCCTATTCAAAACTACCTCATAAAATAATACTTAGGACTGAATCTAGCCAAGGAGGTGAAAGACCTCTACAATGAGAACTACAGAACATTGAAGAAAAAACTTGAAGATATCAGAAGATAGAAAGACCTCCTATGCTCATGGATAGATATAATAAATATTGTTAAAATGGCTACACTGCCAAAAGCAATATGCAGATTCAATGCAATCTCCATTAAATACCAATGACAATCTTCATGGAACTGGAAAAAACAGTTCTAAAATTCATTTGGAAAAACAAAACACCCAGAATAACCAAAGCAACTGTAAGTCAAAAAAGTAATGCTAGTGGGGCTGGGATATAGTTCAATTGGTAGAGTGCTTGCCTCACAAGCACAAGGCTCTGGGTTCAACCCCAGCACCGCAAGAAAACAAAACAAAACAAAAAATGTAATGCTAAAGACATCACAATACCTGACTTCAAATTATACTTGCTATAGTTGCAAAATCTGCATTGTATCAGCATAAAACAGACACATAGACCAAAAGTACAGAATAGAAGACACATAGATAAACCCACACATCTACACTCATGATCCTAGACAAATGTGCCAAAATCATACATTGAATAAAACACTGCCTTTTAAACAAATGGACTGTTAAAACAGGGTATCCATATGCAGAAGAATGAAACTACTACACTCTTATCTCTCACCCTGCACAAAAATGGAATGAAGCTCAACTCATGATGGATCAAAGTCCTAGGAATTAGACCCAAAACTATGCAACTCTGAAGAAAATGGACAGTCAACACTCCAGCATATAGGCACAGGCAACAACTTTCTCAACAGGATCCCTAAAGCTCGGGAAATAATGCCAGGAGTTAATAAATAGAATAACATCAAATTAAAAAGCTTCTGCACAGTGAAGGAAACAATTAGGAATGTCAAGAGAGAATCTACACAAAATTTTTGTTAGCCAATATTCTACAAAATATTAATACCTAGAATGTATTAAAACAACTCAAAGCACTTAACACCTGAACCCCAAATAACCCAATTAATAAATGGGGCAATAAAATAGACACTTCTAAGAGAAGTACAAACAGCCAACAAAGATATGAAAAAATATTCAACATCATTAGCAATTAGGGAAATACAAATCAAAATTACATTGAGGTTTCATCTCACACCAATCAGAATGGCAGCCATCAATACTGCAAACAATAATAAATAATGGAGAATACGTGGAGAAAAAGAACCCTTTTACATTGTTGGTGGGATTATTAATTATAGGTCCAAGTACACCTGCTGGGTCCATAATATAATGGAAATTACTATGGAGGTTGCTAAAAATAACTAGGCCTTTAAGAATATATATATATATGAAGATAGATATGAAATTATATAACAAGATAGTATACATGAAAATATATATGTGAAGATATACATGTTGATATATATGAAGATACAGATGAAGAAATATATGAAGATTTATGTGAAGATATATATGAATACATATATGAATAATTATATTCAGCTATATCACTCTCAGGTATTTATCCTAAAGAATTAAATCCGTCATACTATAGTGATATATGCATACCCATGTTTATAGCAGTAAAATTCACAAAAACCAAACTATGGAACCAGTCTAGGTGTCCACCAATAGATGAACGGATAAAGAAAAAACAGTATATATACACAATGGAGTTTTATTCAGTCACAAAGAACAATGAGATTATGCCATTTGTAGGAAAATGTCTAGAACTTGAGAACATTGTGTTAAGTGAAATAAATCAAAGTAAGAAGGCCAAGGGTCATATCTTTTCTCTCATATGTGAAAGTCAGAGAGGAAAATAAAAAAGAAAGGTGGGGAGTGATTACATTTAAAGCAAAAGTGAGATCATTAGAATAGAGGAATAGACCAGGGAGTGGAAGAGAGGAGGAAGCAGGAAAGCACTGGGGAAAAATATTGCCTGAATTGCATTGTTATATTGTGTGCATGTACTAATATGTAACAACAAATCCTAACATTATGTACAACTATAATGCACCAATATAAAACAAAAATACTAGAGAAAAATCTCAAATCACTCTTTCCTGCCCTGTAAGTTTCCTGCTGAGAAGTCTACTGTCAAGTGAACTGAGACACCCCTATTATTATTTGTTTCTTCTCTGCTGCAGTCTTGCAAAACTTTTTTTTTTTTTTTAACTTTGACCTTTCTTTTTCTGGATACTTACACCTCTCTATAGGTTTGTGAAGTTTTCTTTCATTATGTCTTTGAATAAACTCTTTAATCTTTTGCATTATTTTTCCTATCTTTCCAGAAATAGTAAGCAAGCTTCTTATTTTCTGTGATGCTATAGTAACTTCCACTATTTCAGCACTAGGTGGTGCACAGCTTTGCCTGGAGTGTGCTGTTAATGTGTTGTTCATTGTTTCAGTGCTGGAGGACAATACAACCCTGGGTTTGTCCCGTACATACTGTTGGTATATTATTCAGAAAGAAACAAGTGAGCACCTAGAAAGAGTAGTCTGTCCCCACACTCCTTTCCCTGGGGCCAGGGTAGGCCCAGATGCCTTTCTACCACAGTTACCAGCATGTCAGTGCATAATTGGGCTCTTCCCTGAGCAAAGTCACTGTGGATGGACCAGCTATAGGCTCCTATGTCACACCTATGATTACCAAAACCATCTAGCTGTGTCATACTCTAAGCCCACAGCCCATAAAGACCAACACAACACTGAGTTAGGACCAAGGCCAACTTAGATGGAATGCTCGTCCAAAACCACGCATTCAAGTACAAAGAAAAGGGAAAACATTCTCACTAAAAATGAGGGAATCGTATCCACTAAGGTGGTTAAAATAGTCAATCAAACTCAATGTTCACTGCCTATGCTCCGTTGTTCTTCCTTCCATTTCTAATTGAGCCACACATTGGAGAGAGAGAGAGAGAGAGAGAGAGAGAGAGAGAGAGAGAGAGAGAGAGAGAGAGAGAGAGAGAGAGAGCGCACAATGGATGGGTTGTTAACCCCTGCCTCTTTTTGTTACTCGCTGAGCTTCCAATAGTAGTGGCCTAAAACTGAAGCTTGTTGAAATAGCTCTTAACTTCCTTTCTCACCAGTATAAGGTAGAATGGAGTGGGTAGTACTATCAACTGGAGTTCTGTCTTCTTAGACCAGATTGCACTCCTAGGGTGGGCCTGCTGCAGAGTCTAGTGAGTGAAGTTCCAGTGACCAGGTCTTCATTCTAATGAGTCCCTAAAGGCTTTGTTGGATGGTGTCTGGTCTACAGAGATTAGATCAACAAATCCCTAGGGCCAGGAAGATACTGATCTCTATTGAGAGTCTGGATCTCCAGAACCTCTGAAGAATTCTACTCAAAGAGCAGAGGACACAATCCTTCACACAATCTGCTACCCACCCAAAGCGTCCTTCCCAGTGATAAGATGCTGAGTGTATTCAAATCACCCTGTTCAAATTCATGACCCACTTTAGCTGGAGAAGTAAGTGACCAATTGCAAAAGAAAAGTAAATTGGGTTCCCCTTTATTTTTCTGATATTAATCTCCTCCTGGCCCCAGGTACAGTTCTTTTTTCCCCCTATTTAACTCAAATTCTGCTAGTTATACCCTAGGGCACACAGTAGGTCCTCACTGGGGAGGCATGGAAATATTTGCCATGATTTCCCAGCT
Organism: Sciurus vulgaris; assembly: GCF_902686455.1. Taxonomy (NCBI): domain Eukaryota; kingdom Metazoa; phylum Chordata; class Mammalia; order Rodentia; family Sciuridae; genus Sciurus; species Sciurus vulgaris. The sequence goes on along the minus strand of NC_136476.1, from coordinate 24,553,679 downwards.
CTTGCAGAGCAAGCTACAGTGTGGGTGCCTCAAGATGGCTGCTGTCTCAGCTTTCTGTGGCCAGTTGAGGAACACAGAGCACTTTTCAAACACCAGTGCATGGCACATCCTCAGGATCAGCTGAGTTCAGCTGCTTTGTGATCTCAGGTTTCTCCATACCAAATCTGTCTGTCATGCTGCTTTTTGTGTTCTTCCTCCCACCTGTGGCAAACCAGCACCTCTACCACAGCTGCTGCCAAATTGGCTTGGATCCAACGGACTCTTTCTTTATTCAATGTACCCAAATTCTTGAGTCTCTAAGACAGCATGACTGACCAGTATTGGATTTTAGTGAAATACCTCTTTCTCCTAACTCACTGAGAAGTGTATTCCTGATGCTTGAGTTCCAAGCCATGGAGCAACTAGGAATGCAGAATTCCTCTAATCCATCATCTTCTCTATTCCTGATAAGTGATTCTAAAAAACAGTCTTGGGATATAGTTAAGTGGTAGCGCACTTGCCAATCATGCACAAGGCCCTGGTATTGATCCCAGCAGCATGAATAAAACAAAATAGTCACCTATGTCCAGTCCTGTTACACTGAAATGTCTAGAGATGTGGGTAGAAGGTCATGGTTAGAGAAAGAAACCAGAACAGGGGAACCTAAGGCAGGTAGGGGAAAGATAAAGAGGCAAAGTGAGAAAAAAAAGTACAGTAAGAGTCACCATGTACTTGGATGTCTCTTTGGGTTATTGTGCCATAATTGACATAATCATACATTTATTTGATCATAAAGAATTGATTGAGCGACTCTCATGTTATTTACGTTGTCCTCTGTCATTAAAGAACTTACAATTAAACAAAGGGATACATTGAGAGAGGTAAAGTAATTTGGAAACAATATAAGGCAGCACATGATTTAATGCTAAGTCAGGTCTGTATGTTGGTGTTCAGTGAAGGGATAAAGGAAGGTTGAAGTGTTTGAAGGTTTAGTGTGAGAAGTGAGATTTTAGGTAAGATGAGTCAGATTTGCAAAAATTGGTAGGTGGAAGGAAACCTTATATTTACGAAGTTTGAGGTAGTCAGTGAGGTCATATTTGTATATATTTTATTTGATCCTGACAACAATTCTGTGATGATGTTGATTCATTGTAATGCCTATTTCGTGGATAAAGTTAAGAACAGATTGACAAAGTAACCCACCCCAAACATCGAGCAGGAAAGGAATGGACCTAAGATTTGAATTGAGGTCTCTTTGTCTCCAGATTCTAACCATATGCCATGAAAGAGAAATTCATTTGGGGCTGGAAAAGGTAAAATACTAGGAAAATTGCAGAGGAGAAATACTAAAAACTGGAAAGAAAGTCTTTTGGGAAATAGCGGAAAACTAGGTTGGTGATAAATTTGTTGAGTTTGAAATTCTTGTAGAGCAGTTTGACTGTACATAATGTAAGGAGCTTTTCAGAAGGGACAGATGCAAAGAAAATGTTTATGGACTATTACCTTAGCAGCAATCAATAGAGGGGATTTACACTGGAAAAAAACAACACAAGGAGCTTATGATTATCTCCAGGTTTAGGTTGGTATGGATGGAGCAATTCAACCAAATATGTGACAGATTTGAGATCAATTTAGAGGAAGAAAGATGACTCTGAAGTTTCAAACTTGAGTGCATAGGAAATGGTGTACTTTGTTAGGGAAGGTGGAAAGGGAAGTATGATAATTCTATGGATGCCTATGCTTTTGGAATTCTCTTTCACTATATTTGCTTAGGCTGTGTCAGGAACACTGAAGCATTTGAGAGGTACGTTAGCAAAGACCACCTCTGGAATGATGTACAGGCAGGGTCGCACCTAGAACATCTCCCTTTGTTGGATGAGGAGAGTTGGTAATTGATGGAAGACTTTTAGGCTGGTGATCTGTCTAAAAGACCTCTCTTGAGTGTTGTCTAGCCCCTGTTCTGGGACACCATGGACTAGCCATGCAAATCAAATGCTGAGCTGAAAACCAGAGGACTAGATGATACTTCTTAAAAGCAAAGACCTTTTCCTCCACCTTCTGTTTCTTTCCATCCCCTTGCCCTTTGGCCGTGTGGAGACTTTGACATTTATTCATTGCTTAGAGTTCCCAAGGGATTTGGTACTTTTTGGGCAACTTGAGACCCCCTAGGTAGTGATGCTTTTAGCAGTGAAGAGGTGATGAATGGCTCTCTGAACATTCTGGGCAGGTCACTTTGGCCCATACTGATAAGTTCTAATTTTCATGTCCTCCTGAATTCTGTAATCTGGTCTATCTAAGGGTCATTAAAGTCTCATCGGATGCTCTTCTTCAGGATAAACTGTGCAGTGCTTATTGTCAAGAAGTAGCATTTCATGTCTGTAGATAGCAGGTTTATTGCTTAGAAATGTAACATTCTATTGATTTAAGCCAGGTAGGGCTGCAGGTAAACTGCTTTTTTTAAAAAAAAAGCATGTGGGATTAGCCCAGTAGGCCCAGTTTATAGAATTATCCCCTTAACCTCATGTTCCCCCTGTTCACATCTGTTTATTTCCTATTAGTGGTGATGCCTACAAGTCTGGAATGGCTAAGTCCAAGCCTTAAGAGCTAGCAGCAACACAGCTGGGTGAGTGACTGAGGACTGCTCCTCTGGGAAGATTTCCAGTTATGCCCTGGTTCCCTGGTCCACTGTGGAGAGCAGCTTCTTTGCTGAGCAAGACCTTTGTAACTAAGTCATAGACTAGAGGATTGACTCTGGGGATTCAATAAATCAGGTCTTGCCACTTGCCTTAAAACAAAAGTAAATGGAAAAGTAATGGCGGAAAAAAGAAAAGAAATTTGAACCAGAATAGCTACACTGTGATGATAAGGGGGACCATAAGATCTAAACCATAAGTTCAAGGGGATGACAATAACTTTGAGAAAGTGGATTGAGGAAAATGGTTGGGGTTTGCATAGCTGGATGGTTTGCAGAGCTACCAAAGCAGGTGATCTTTGTTAGGTGTGATCTTTGTTAGGTGTGGTCTTGTTCATCATTATCTCAGGGTTTGTCAGGAGTCTTGTCACGTGGGGCCTTGTAATCACAAGAAAGTTGCTGTTATTTTTGGACAGTTTTGACTTATGTCACAAGATGTTTATTAGACATTTTGTCCCTGGAATTCAACATGACTCTAGAAGAGAGTGATCAGGAGAACTCAGGAGAGGGAAAAATAGTCACTAGGACAACATGGAGTCAAAATGAAGTTAGTTCAGTGACTGGGTCCTCCTTCCCTTTCACTACTCTGGAAAAGAGGACTGTGCTTGTTATTGCAGACCATAAAGTGTCACTTTGTCTCCATCACCTGTAGGGGGACAGAGCCTAGGTAGCATCTGCTCCTCGCTTTAACACTAAATCTTAAGGAAACAGTGGAGGAAAGGATATTCACTACCACACATAGAAGTAGGGAAATGCTAGAGCTCTTAAGCAGCACCTGGCAACTCCCAAATGCATTTTTACATCTTTGCTTGAGCTGCAAAGACAGATTGGCAGGGAGAAGTTGAAGATCAGAGTTAGAGTATGTGCTTAGCATGCATGTGCATGGCCTTGGATTCAACCCCAGGACCAAAAAACAAACAAACAAACAAACAAAACAAACAAACAAACAAAAAAAAAAAAAAAACACCAAAAAAAACAAAGGAAACAGAAAAGTCAGAGAGACTGGAAAATGTTTTTCCTGACAGATGTGGCTGGATATGGCAGGACTACAAAGTGTCAACAGAAGTGAATGACACTTTAATTTTTGGCTTATTATTTAGCACTAAAAAGCATGGGGTTGGGGTGATTACAGTAGCACTTTGGGAGACTGACATACTCTCTAGCCATGCTTTCCAGAGACACTGTGCTTGGTATCCCACCAGGCTAATCAGGAAGCCTTCAAAATCTCTGTTGTACCAGAGCATAATGAGCAGCCCTGGAAAAGTCCACTGTCCAATAAGGTGTTACTTTCTTGGTGTTTTTAAACCTTGTTTTTTGGATTTCCTGGACCAAACTGCCCACTTTTTATTTAGAAGAAAATGAGAGGTAGTGGAGGGAGTAGTCTAGTGTGGTAGTATAGTGGGTGAGGAAGGAGTAGACTTGGACACTTATATTGCAAACTTTCCTAGAGGTTTCAAGTAGCATCATTAAAAGGGATTTATTTTTAACTTCATTTTTTTTTTTTTTTTTTGTTACCACCTAATTCCCCCAAATTGACGGCAGAGACTGTGTGATAATACCTGACCCAGGAGAGGCCAATCTGCCAAGAGAGTAGATAAGCAAATTGGTCTAGATAGCATGTTGACTTTTGTATTAATATAATGTTTTTTTTTTTATTTTAAGGGATAGTGTTTATTACAGTGTTAAATAAAAGTGAAACATAGTAAATATGTAGAATAAATGTGCAATAAAAAAGAAAACTCTTTTGATATAAACTTCAGTCTCTGTACTCACTCCTTTCTTGTACTACCTGGCTTTTCCCATAATATTGTTACAGCAAGACTGTGTTAATTGTGCATCATTTTAAGAAATGTGACTATGGGTTAAGTCTTTTTTTTATTTTAATTAAAAATCATAAATTTACATAGGGCAATGTTGTTTGATTCATTCTGTTATTTTTTTCCCTTCCCCTCTCCCCTCCCACCCCTCTTTTCCCTCTATACATTCCTTTCTTCCTCCATTCTTACCACCCTCCTTATCCCTAACCCTAAACCTAACCCTAACCTTAACACTAACCCCTCCTATCCCCCCCCCCCAAATGTCCTCATCCGCTTATCAGCAAGATCATTTGTCCTTTAGTTTTTTGAGATTGGCTTATCTCACTTAGCATGATATCCTCCAATTTCATCCATTTGCCTGCAAATGCCATAATTTTGTCATTCCTTATGGCGGAGTAATATTCCATTGTATATATATGCCACAGTTTCTTTATCCATTCATCAACTGAAGGGCATCTGGGTTGGTTCCACAATCTGGCTATTGTGAATTGAGCAGCTATGAACATTGATGTGGCTGTATCTCTGTAGTATGCTGATTTTAAGTCCTTTGGGTATAGGCCAAGGAGTGGGATAGCTGGGTCAAATGGTGGTTCCATTCCAAGCTTTCTGAGGAATCTCCATACTGCTTTCCAGAGTGGCTGTACTAGTTTGCAGCCCCACCAGCAATGTATGAGTGTACCTTTTTCCCCACATCCTCGCCAACACCTATTGTTGCTTATGTTCTTGATAATTGCCATTCTAATAGGGGTGAGGTGAAATCTTAGGGTAGTTTTGATTTGCATTTCTCTTATTACTAGAGATGTTGAACATTTTTTCATATATCTGTTGATTGCTTGTACAGCTTCTTCTGTGAAGTGTCTGTTCATTTCCTAAGCCCATTTGTTGATTGGATTATTTGTATTCTTGGTGTAGAGTTTTTTGACTTCTCTATAGATTCAGAATATTAGCGCTCTATCTGAAGTATGAGTGGCAAAGATATTCTCCCACTCTGTAGGCTCTCTCTTCACATTACTGATAGTTTCCTTTGCTGAGAAAAAGCTTTTTAGTTTGAATCTATCCCAGTTGTTGATTCTTGCTTTTATTTCTTGGGCTATGGGAGTCCTGTTAAGTAAGTCTGCTCCTAAGCCAACAAGTTGAAGGTTTGGACCTACTTTTTCTTCTATAAGATGCAGGGTCTCTGGTTTGATTCCGAGGTCCTTGAACCATTGTGAGTTGAGTTTTGTGCAGGGTGAGAGATAGGGGTTTAATTTCATTCTGTTGCATATGGTTTTCCAGTTTTCCCAGCACCATTTGTTGAAGACGCTACCTTTTCTCCATTGCATATTTTTGGCCCCTTTGTCTAGTATGAGAAAATTGTATTTATTTGGGGTTGTGTCCGTGTCCTCTATTCTGTACCATTGATCTATCTGTCTATTTTTGTGCCAATACCATGCCGTTTTTGTTACTATTGCTTTGTAGTATAGTTGAAGTTTTGGTATTGCAATACCCCGTTTCATTCTTCCTGCTAAGGACTGCTTTAGCTATTCTGGGTTTCTTATTCTTCCAGATGAATTTCATAATTGCTTGCTCTATTTCTGTAAGGTACATCATTGGGATTTTAATTGGAATTGCATTGAATCTATATAGCACTTTTGGTAGTATGGCCATTTTGACAATATTAATTCTTCCTATCCATGAACATGGGAGATCTTTCCATCTTCTAAGGTTTTCTTTAATTTCTTTCTTTAGTGTTCTGTAGTTCTCATTGTAGAGGTCTTTCACCTCTTTTGTGAGACTGATTCCCAAGTATTTTATTTTTTTTGATGCTATTGTGAATGGGGTAGTTTTCCTAATTTCTCTTTCTGAAGATTCATCACTTATATATAGAAATGCATTGGATTTATGAGTATTGATCTTGTAACCTGCTACTTTACTGAATTCACTTATGAGTTCTAAGAGTTTTCTGGTGGAATTTCCAGGTTCCTCTAAATATATAATCATGTCATCAGTGAACAGGGATAGTTTGAGTTCCTCTTTTCCAATTCGTATCCCTTTAATTTCTTTGGTTTGTCTAATTGCTCTGGCTAGAGTCTCAAGAACAATGTTGAATAGAAGTGGTGAAAGAGGGCATCCCTGCCTTGTTCCAGTTTTTAGGGGGAATGCTTTCAGTTTTTCACCATTTAGAATGATATTGGCCATGGGCTTAGCATAGAGCCTTCACAATGTTAAGGAATGATCCCACTACCCCATTTTTTTCTAGTGTTTTGAGCATGAAGGGATGCTGTATTTTATTGAGTGCTTTTTCTGTATCTATTGAAAGAATCATGTGATTCTTAACTTTTAGTCTGTTGATATGGTGAATGACATTTATTGATTTCTGGATGTTGAACCAACCTTGCATCCCTGGGATAAAACTCACTTGATCGTGGTGCACTATCTTTTTAATATATTTTTGTATGCGATTTGCTAAAATTTTGTTGAGAATTTTTGCATCGATGTTCATTAAGGATATTGGTCTGAAATTTTCTTTCCTCGATGTATCTCTGTCTGGTTGAGGTATCAGGGTGATATTGGCTTCATAGAATGAGTTTGGGAGGGTTCCCTCCTCTTCTATTTTATGGAATTCTTTGAGAAGTATTGGAATGAGCTCTTCTTTAAAGGTTTTGTAGAACTCGGCTGAGAACCCATCTGGTCCCAGACTTTTCTTTGTTGGTAGGCTTTTGATGACCTCTTCTATTTCATTGCTTGAAATTGATTTATTTAAGTTGTGTATGTCTTCCTCGTTCAGTTTAGGTAATTCATATGTCTCTAGAAACTTGTTGATGTCTTCGAGGTTTTCTGTTTTGTCGGAGTATAGATTTTCAAAATAGCTTCTAATTATGTTTTGTATTTCACTCATGTCTGTTGTGATGTTTCCTTGTTCATTCCGAATTTTAGTAATTTGAGTTTTCTCCCTCTTTCTCTTTGTTAGTGTGGCTAAGGGTTTATCAATTTTGTTTATTTTTTCGAAGAACCAACTATTTATTTTGTTAATTTTTCTGATTGTTTCTTTTGTTTCAATTTCTTTGATTTCGGCTCTGATTTTAACTATTCCTGTCTTCTACTACTTTTGGTGTTGGTCTGCTCTTCTTTTTCTAGGGCTTTGAGCTGTAATGTTAAGTCGTTTATTTGTTGATATCTACTTCTTTTGTTGAATGCGCCCCATGAAATAAATCTTCCTCTCATTACTGCTTTCATAGTGTCCCAGAGATTTTGATATGATGTGTCTTTGTTCTCATTTACTTCTAAGAATTTTTAAATTTCCCTCCTGATGTCTTCTGTTATCCATTCATCATATAATAGTGTATTATTTAATCTCCAAGTATTGGAGAAGTTTCTGTTTTTTATTCTGTCATTTATTTCTAATTTCAGACCATTATGATCTGATAGAGTACAAGGTAGTATCTCTATCTTCTTGTATTTGCTAACAGTAGCTTTGTGGCATAAAACATGGTCTATTTTAGAGAATGATCCATGTGCTGCTGAGAAGAAAGTGTATTCGTTCTTTGTTGGATGGTATATTGTATATAAGTCGGTTAAGTCTAAATTGTTGATTGTGTTATTGAGATCTATGGTTTCTTTATTCAATTTTTGTTTGGACGATCTATCCAGCGGTGAGAGAGGTGTGTTGAAATCACCTAGTATTATTGTGTTGTGGTCTATTTGATTTCTGGAATTGAGAAGGATTTGTTTGATGTACATGGATGAGCCAATGTTCAGGGCATAGATATTTATGATTGTTTATGTCTTGCTGATTTATGCTTCCCTTAAGCAGTATGTAATGTCCTTCTTTATCCCTTCTGACTAGTTTTGGCTTGAAGTCCACATTATCTGAAATGAGGATAGATACTCCAGCTTTTTTGCTGTGTCCATGTGCATGGTATGTTTTTTCCCATCCTTTCACCTTTAGTCTCTGGGTATCTCTTTCTATGAGATGAGTCTCTTGCAGGCAGCATATTGTTGGATTTTTCTTTTTAATCCAATCTGCCAGTCTATGTGTTTTGATTGATGAGTTCAGGCCATTAACATTCACAGTTATTATTGTGATATGATTTGTATTCCTAGTCATTGGACTCATTTTTGTTTTTTGATATGATTTGGTTTCTCCTTTATTTGGCTATTCCTTTAGGCTAGTTCCTCCCATTGCTGATTTACATCGTTGTTTTTCATCTCTTCCTCATGGAATATTTTGCTGAGAATGTTCTGTAATGCTGGCTTTCTTTTTGTAAATTCCTTTAGCTTTTGTTTATCATGGAAGGATCTTATCTCATTGTCAAATCTGAAAGTAAGTTTTGCTGGGTATAAAATTCTTGGTTGGCATCCATTTTCTTTCAGGGGTTGGTAAATGTTGTTCCAGGCCCTTCTAGCTTTTAGGGTCTGGATTGAAAAATCTGCTGATATTCTTATTGGTTTCCCCCTGAATGTAATCTGATTCTTTTCTCTCATGGCCTTTAAAATTTTGTCTTTATTTTGAATGTTAGATATTTTCATAATAATGTGCCTTGGTGTAGGTCTGTTGTAATTTTGCATATTTGGAGTCCTATAAGCCTCTTGTACTTGGTTTTCCATTTCATTCTTCGGATTTGGAAAATTTTCTGATATTATTTCATTGAATAGATTGTTCATTCCTTTGGTTTGTTTCTCTACGCCTTCCTCAATCCCAATAATTCTTAAATTTGGCCTCTTCATGATATCCCATAATTCTTGTAGATTCTGTTCATGATTTCTTACCATCTTCTCTGTTTGTTCAACCTTGTTTTCAAGATTAAATATTTTGTCTTCAGTATCTGAGGTTCTGTCTTCCAGGTGATCTATCCTATTGTTTATGCTTTCTATGGCGTTTTTAACTTGGTTTATTGTTTCCTTCATTTCAAGGATTTCTGTTTGGTTTTTTTTTTCAGTATCTCTAACTCTTTATTGAAATGTTCTTTTGCTTCCCTTATTTGCTCTTTTAACTGTTGATTGGTGTGTTCATTTAATGCCTGCATTTGTTCTTTCATCTCCTCGTTTGCTTCCCTGATTGTTTTAATTATGTACATTCTGAACTCCCTTTTGGACATTTCTTCTGCTGTGCTATCATTGGGTTTTATTGATATAGTATCTAGGTTTGTTTCGGACATAAAAATATGGAAAGCTTCACGAATTTGCGTGTCGTCCTTGCGCAGGGGCCATGCTAATCTTCTCTGTATCGTTCCAATTTTAGTATATGTGCTGCCGAAGCAAGCACGGTTAAGTCTTTATTTAGAATAATTTTGAATAGTTTGGTTTGGTTTTTAGAGTATTCTAATATAAATATTTGAAGTCACAAATATTAGATATACTATATAGAAAGATCACTTTAATGTTTTAATTTTTAAAAGGAGGACATAGTTTAGACAGGATGTGGAATGTGCAGACTCATATTTCAAAAGTAATCTACAACCAATTTAATCTGAATATGAGCCATCTACAATGAGCAATATATTTTATAGACTTCAATAATTTCAACACGTGTGTTCAAATATGGTAACCTACTAACACTAGCCAGAGCCTAGATATTTTTTCTCTTCCACCGTTATGCAAAAGGAAGAAACTCTTCCAGAGAAAATAGTATTAAAGTCTCTTACTCAGGCAGTGTGGTATCTTTTGGCCTTGGAGTGTGCCTATTCTGTAAAGGGATAAGACATTCTCCCTACATTTGGTCATGTGGATGCCCACAAGAGATTTCAGGAATACTGTGTATGTTACCAATTGTCTAATTTGAAGAAAGCATTTTTAGTATTTCCCTCAAGGCTGAGTATTTAGCAACTCCACTGTTTTTTCTTTTGGCAACTTTGGGTCAGTATTATGGCTCATGAAGACTGGAGCAGTACATGGGATCCATGTATACCAGAATTTCAAAAGTGGTTGGGGCTGGGGGAGTGAGACAGGGCTAGAAATTAAGAATGGAGTTAAGGAAGAACAGTTTTCATGAAGGGAGTGAATTGACTCAAGTGCCACCAATGGTAGATAGATCAAGGTTGGTTGGCAAAGTTCAGTTTTTGACTTGTGGAATTTGAACCCCCTGTTTCTGCTCCAAATACTAAGGTTAGCAATGGGATGTCCTCATAGGCCTGTTAATTTGTTTTGTTAACTCATTCTTCTGGCAGCTACTTGAATGACAGTAAGAAATTGAGTTGGCTCAGCACAAATTATTACGCCCAGAATAAAATCAACTGGAAACCTATATTCCATGGATAGGAACTCAATGGTATCACTAATTCTGATCCTTGCATAACAGTTCTAGTCCAAAATTACGAGTTCAAAAGTGTCATGGGGTTGAATGATGGAGTGCTAACTTTGGTTAATTGATTTTATGTTTTTTCTTTTTCTTTAGAGAACTTCATCTGTGGTCAGCAACATTCTGTGGGCAATTTCTGTGCAGGCAGAATAGACCCTGACCCTGAGTTGGTCTAGGCATGTCTTTTAATGTTAGGAGAACATAATTTAGGATGAAAGGATGTCCTAGGAAGGATTGGAAATCTAGGCTTTTAGTTTGGTGAAGTTTTTAAAAAATGTTAAGAAAATTCCTGGGGAATATATATAAGTCAATGGTTTAGAGATATTGGTAGTTTGAAATGTGATAAGGAAGGTTTGTGAAAGCTGATCAAATGAGTTATTTCCTGTGTTCTGTTGATGCAATTACTATTATTTATGTATATTGAAACATCCTTTCATCCTTGCAATAAATCTCATTTGGAAGTGATGCATTACATTTTTGATAGGCTTTTAGATTTGATTTGTTAGTATTTTGTTGAGACAAGGGCAGAATATACAAAAACTATAGACCAATATTGCTGAAAAATATAGATATTGGACTGTAGTTCTTTTTTGCTTGTTGTGTTCTTTTATTGGTATCAGGGGATGCTGGTCTACCATAATGAGTTTGGAAGGTTTCCCTTTGTTTTAATTCTTTGCAATAGTTTGAGAAGAATGGGCATTCGTTCTTAAAATTTGGTTAACCAGATGTGGTGGCACATGCCTGTAATCCCAGTTTCTTGGGAGGCTGAGGCAGGAGGATTACAAGTTCAAGACCAGCCTGAACAAGTTAGAGAGACTTTATCTCAACAGAGGCAAAAAATGCATTAGACAAAATTCAACATCTCTTCATGATAACATCCCTGAACAAATTATGTATAGAAAGAATGCACAACAACAAAAAGAGGGCTATATATGACAAAATCATAGACAGCTACATAGTGAATGGGAAAAACTCAAAGCCTTTACTCTAAGAACTGGAAAAATACAAGGATGTCCACTCTCACTACTCTTAATCAACAGAGTACTGGAAGATTTAGCCAGAGCAATTGGATTGCAGAAAGAAAGAAAAGGAATAGGATTAGGAGGGCAGGAGTTACATGATCTGTTTGTAGATGATGATTCTAGGTATAGAAAAACCTGAAGACCCCACTAAAAGATTACAAGAAGTGATAAACAATTTCAGTAAAGGATACAAATCAACATGCAAAAATCAACAGTATTTTTATACACTGGTAGCAAATTAGATGATGAGAAATCATGAAAACAACCCCATTTATGTCAGCAACAAAAATATAAAAATGAAACTGAAAGAACCTGGGACTTAATATATCTAAGGAGGCAAAAGTTCTCTACAATGAAAATTACAAAATACTGATGAATGAAAGTGAAGATACCAAAGGAAAAAAAAAAAAAAAGTAGAAAGTCATCCTATGTTCATGGATTGGAGGAATTAATATTGTTAAACTGTCCATACTATACTAAGTGATTTAATGTTCGATGCAATCCCCATCAGAAGACCAATGGCATACTTCATGGAACTAGAAAAAACAATCCTAAGATTCCCATGAAAGCACAAATAGCTAAAACAATCTCAACCAAAAAGAACAAAGCTAGAGGCATGCAGTATCTGATTTTAAGACATACTACAGAACCATAGTAACCAAAACAGCACAGTACTTGCATGAAAACAGACATACAGACTAACTGAATAGATCTCCCAGAAATAAACACACCTATGATCAACTGATTCTTGATAGGAGTGCCAAAAACATATATTGGAAAAAACTCAGTCTCTTCAATTAATGGCACTGGGGAAACTACATATGTAGAAAATTGAAATTTGATGCCTCTCTCACCCTGTATAAATATCAAATCAAAATGGGCTGTTAAGTACCTTTCCTCAAGAAAAATTGTACTTTAAGAATTAAAACATTAGTGGAAATTACATTATGCAATGAGTGATTCCTTTAGAAAACAGCTTTGCAAACGTATTATTCTTGCAAGGATTCTTAACCCCTCTCACCCCAAAATACCTTTAAACCTCAGTTTGGGGAAGACTCTCTCAAATGCTTATCTTCATGAAACCCTCCCTTTAAGAAAACAATGCCTCTACCTATTCTATAGCTTTCGTTGGGTATGATTTGAATAATTGTACAGGGCTTAGCATTTGACCAATGCCAATTGGACCCTGTTGAAATTGTAACTGAGTTAATACAGCTGAGTAGGTTATGCATGCAAGCATATAAATTATTGGAAAAAATGAACCTATTTGCACATAAAAGTTCTCTGAACATCTAGAAGTGTTGTTTAATGAGCACATTACCAGGAACTCTTGAATTTTTTAAAAGTTGAAGGTCCAAAAAGTCAACTCTTTTCAAATGCAGGGAACATAGATTATAGTTAAAAAAAAAAAAAAAAAAAAAAAAAAGCATATAATTTTTGTTATGAAAATATTTTTTCTACATTGTGGGATTCCACTTCTTCATTTCTTTTTTTTTGTATTTGTTCATTCTCTCTCTCTCTCTCTCTCTCTCTCTCTCTCTCTGTCTTCTCCAATCTCTCAAGATACAGAATATACTCTCACATTATAATATTCAGGTAGCTGGTTACATTCAAGCTATCTCCCTGAGGAGAAGGCAAGTACCATGAAGAATGTTATAAATTTAAGATATTTCTGTACAAGCCTATTGTGTGTGCTTTAACCCAGGATTCACAGTAAAATCCAATTTTTCCCTTCTGTCAACAATTTATCCATTCAAGCATTCTATTTTTTTTATAGATTCATATGCCAGACTCTATTTTATCGAACTTTAGTCTTGTATAGGCTACAAGGTAGTGTGGCAAGTGTTCACTCTGGAAAACTTCAGGTTCTAAGAAGATGCAACTTTATTTTTGGTGATGTAATTCAATGTAAGGGTCATTTTTTGCTCCATTTAAAGGCAAGACTGCAAGTGCAGAATGACTTTAGTTCAGAAAATGGTGTGAGGGAAAGAAAAGGAAGATAACTGTAAAAAGGCCAGGGGCAAAAGGATGGGATAATGGAGGAAAGATGGGGAGGATGAACAAAAGCTGAGAAAATTCCATGGAGGTGGGTGGGGAAAGGGCGGAGCTGGGACCATTTGCTCAAGAGCCCAGAGAATATAAAAACCTGGTTGAGCCAGGTCGGAAAAGCAGCCTGAAGCCAGAGAAGCCACACAGGTCCAGGTCTGTGGGGGAGATCTGCTGCAGTCCCCCAGAGAAAGGTTCCAGTGCAGGAGGAAAAAGACTCAGATGTCTCACCTGTTCTTGATTCACCTCCTAGGAATCTGGCTGCTGGTGAGCTATGCTTCCACAGCTGCCTCACCAGAGTGGTGGGAACAGGTTGTTCAGCTGTGTGGTCGCCCACTAGTCCGGGAACTGATCAAAGTTTGTGGCCAGGTGGTCTGGAGAAGGCCTGTGAGACAGCCCCATCGGAGATCTGCAGGTGAGAGCTTTCCTCTGCCCAGGCTCCCCGCCCCTTCCCACCCCCAACCAGTGATCCAGCACTTCCCATTGGTTGTTATGGGGTTGCCAACCTATCCAACGAGGACTCACACAGTCTGAGATCCCATTGGCTAACTGCTCAACCCTGCTAGTGGTGTTTGTTGCTCAAATCTTGAACCTTTCCCTTGTAACTTGCTTTTATTGAAAGAACCTAACTGGGAATCTCGCCAGAGGGAGGGGAAATGCAAAAATAGCAAAAAGCCTTATCCAAGAGACATGTGGTGTTCTTCTCACCTGGTGCCATGTTAACACTGTGGGGATGTGGAGGAAGCCACAGAAGAGGTGATGCTGCCCAACTTCCAGCAGGAGATAGGTGCACTCCTGGATCCCAGAAGAAAAAAAAAAAAAAAAAAAAAAAAAAAAGAAGGCAGAGCAGGTCAGATGGCAGCAGAATGGTAACCTGGCTCCTAGATGGAGCATTTCCTATTGAAAGGAAATGGAGAAAAGTGAGCTGGTCGAGCTGGTTATCATTCTAGTTTCTGTGCCAAAGGGCACATGGCAGCAACTGAGACCTCTGTTGGGATCACTGAAAAATGAGACAGGAAGTGTCTAGATTTGGTGACTGTCCTCCTTGTCAAAAACTGGCAGTGACCTATGCCATGGAGAATACCTCCACCCCTTTTAATGCACCTTGTGGCAGGAGCCTGGCTCCCCACTTTTGGGAATTGGGTCTTGTACTTCAACTGTGAGAGAGACGATGGAAAAGAAACAAAAGTGACTGGATGAATACAGGAAAAACTATAAAGGGTATCAGGGACAAGAAACGCTTGCTCTTTAGACCAGGAAAGCTGGAGATTTTATTGATGCTTTCTAGTTTTAAAAATTGCAATGGATACATTTTTTTTTTAAGCAAGATCTCAGAACTAGGTGCAGTTCAAATGTGGATTGGCTTATAAAAATGTTTGTTATTTCTAAAGCATTTAGTAAGATTAAATGGAAGCCAAGTTAAAAAAGCAGTGGATACCCATAGAGGAGTCTATTAACTTCAGAGAAAGCAAACTCAATTACTAACATTAAGTGTTTTTACATTTTATATAGTATATGAAATTTATGACAAACCACAAGTAGGTCTAAAGGTTATTTGCATATGGTATAAATAAATGATCCTTATGCAGAATCAATGTGCAAAATAAATACATGTACTTTTCATCACGGGATTTAAAGTATGATTTTAAAGTAATTTTCTACATTATCAGATTGATATAATGTCATTTATTCCATAATTCTTGTATAAAAGTTATAAAAAATCCCACAGAATCTTGCAATTTACTAATTCAAACTAGGGAAGAGGAGATTGCATTGCATTTGCTTTTTGTTAGTATTCTTTTTAATATCATTTCTCTTTTTAATATCAAAGTCTATTGACTTGGAGTAAATAGTCTGGGAAAAAGTGATTGCTAAGAAGATGTCTGAGGGATGTCAGAGACATATCTTCTGCTAATTACATCAGAGCTGTTGAAAATTCCTTGTTTTAAATTGTATTCTGAAGCAGTAACTTGCCACCATGAAACACTGGATAGATTGTTATTATGATCCTTTTCAAGGGTCACTATTGTAACTCAAAACTTATGAGTAATGAAAAAATTACTGAGGTAGAAAATCAGGATCCAGCATAGAGCCACTGCACACAGTTGTCCTCCCAGCAGCGAGGGGGAGCTGAAGCAGGAGAATCACGAGTTCAAAGCCAGCCTCAGTATCTAAGTGAGGCCCTAAGCAACTTAATGAGACTCTCAAAATAAAAAATAAAAAGGGCTGGGATGTGACTCAGTGGTTAAGTGCCTCTGGATTCAATCCCTGGTATCAAAGGAAAAAATTTCCATCTGTTGTTTAAATTAGTGATTCAATGAACAATATGAAATCAGAAAGATGAGAGATCAATGTCAAAGGATAGAAAGTATCATGATAAAAGCAAAGAGGGGATAATGAGGAAGAGAGGTGACAGAGGACCAAGTGAGGTAGAGCAGAACATTGGCAAGATTATAGTACTTTAAGCCACCCAACTATAAAGAAAATAGGTGGCTTAGATATCAGTATATTGAGGAAATGCTTTCCTTTTTGTCTATTCTTATATTCAAAGTTTTCCTGATGCTCCTTGACATCAATATTTTCTCTCCCTCCCTGCTTTTTTTAAAAAAAATTAATAGATATCATGCCATCCTGCCTCAATGAAGATGCAGGTGCCTTCAATATGATGTTGGGATTCATTCCTAATTTGCCACAGCAGCTGAGGGCAACACCATGTGAGAGGCAGCCATCGTCACTAGAGATACAACATGAACCTGCAATAGAGGATTCAAAGCCTAGTCCTGAAGAGTTGAAGGATATTACATCAGATAGACAAGGGGAGCAGAAGACAATATCCCTTCAGAATTAGAACACTTAGGCTTGAATACTCATTCCCGAAAAAAGCGACAGATCAATGAGGCACTGACTGAGAAATGTTGCCTACATGAATTGTACCAGAAGATCCATGGTTAAATTTTGCTAAGATGAAGCTCAATTGTGTGCTTCTCACTTGACGTTCACATGTATTCTTGCTGATATTTTCACTAATGCCTCCTTTCTGGCTGCATGATTATTAGAATATGAGGAAATGGTTTTATTATTTAGATTTTGCATTTGATGGAAAAGGAATATTCTTTGCATTGTTGTAGTTTCTGTTAATAAAACTTGTTGTGATGAAAAGTTTTTTTGTCTTTTTTTTTAACAGTCTGATTACATTATTGCTTTACAGTGCTGTTCATTAAAAATTTATCTAACCTTTATCACTTTACCCACACATAACTCACTTTAATGCAATCCTAACAGGGTTTACCATAAAATGGACCAAATGTTTTTTATTACATTAACCCTTTAGATTAGATATATCTCAAACCACAAAGCTTTGACTCTTTGAAATATTTTTATATCTTATTGAATTATTCATTGAAAGCAATCAGATTGGACACTCTCTCAAATTTATTTAGTTGACATCTAAACTAAGGTTATATTCTCAGGTATAGGTTTTGAGAGACAAAAAGAATTGTTAAAGGAGATAAAAGAATAGACATATGAGAATCAACAACTCAGTACCATGTATATTACAGAAACTAACTCAGAAAGGAAAAAAACAGTGTATATTTAATATTTTATAACTTACAAACCATTCTTTTAACCACAACTAATGGTAGATGGTATGAAAACTTGTTGGAAAAGAAAATAACATAGCTATCATCTTAGTTTTTCACCAGTCCCTTCAAATTGCCTACACATAAAGGTAGTCAGCATTTAAATGACAAGGTGATACATTACATCAATGTCTGCAATCAGAATTTTAAATGGATTAAGACAGAAATTTGCATTTTGAATTCCATACATGAGTAATCATAATGAAACCTCTAGGGTTGATTAAATCATCACAAAGCCACTTTGCACAGCTTCATAAATGGCTGTAAGACTGTGGCGACCACAAGCCATCTTGGACAAAGTTAGGAAGAGTACAGTATAAAATGGAACTTTCAAGGAGGTCAATGCCAGGAAACTTACAGAACAGACAGCCCAAAGGGCTCCCAGCAGATGCACGAGTCTGCTCTTCAACCCTGCTTGGTCCATGTCCCACATCTGGTCCTCCACACAATCCATGGAGATTCCTGGAATTAGTGTGTATTTACTGCTTCTGATGATACAAGCACGCTCTTTTAAAGCGATGCCTTCAATCCTTCTTTTCTGTCCCACTTTGATTAGGCTCTTATGCATAAAAATATTTCTACTTCCCTGAAAAACAGTTCAAGTAAGGATGATAAATGGTAACTAATATGTGACCATGGCAATAGGGTGGCAATAAAAAGCTGGCAGAGGCTGCAGTGAACTGGAGATGTCTTACCCCTCAAAAAGCAGAAAAGATAATCTGTAAAGTAGCAAAAGATAATCTGTGGTTAGCCATCTGCTACCAATACTCAACCAGTTAGTATCTTTAATATATCTATTGCTTGTGCTACTAAAGTCTACCTGAATGTCATGAGAAACTGATCATAGTAGCTCAATGCAATTCTTATATAAAAATTACTATTCATATACATGCATATTGTATATGGTGTTCTCTGTGAAAAACAGAAAAAACTAAAATATTGGTTTAAATAACGCTTATGAAATAAGCATCCAACACAGGTCAGCCTCTGAATGATGCCAGCAGGATCCTCTCACCTTTACAAAAATCAGCCACTCTTAGCATACAGGGCTCCTTCCTGATACTCTACACCTCTTGGTCCCAAGATAGCTGTTTCATCTCCCCTTTCTCAGGATCTGTTTCAGGCAGTAAGGAAGAGAAATAGTAAAGCTTAGTGATGGCTGAGAAGGAAATGAAATACTCCACAGTTGTGTTAATTGTTGTATCAGGCAGAACCTGTGTCACATGGGTTCTGCTGCGTGCAAGAGACAGTGGAAATCATATTCAACACTTGTGAGCTCAAGAGTTGAAGACAGGGAGAAGGTTCTAGGAAGCAGACTGGGAGTTAACCTGTAGGGTCACACATGTTCTTTGCTCCTGAATCCATAACACCTCTTTGAAAAATGATAGTGTTCATTTATTAATCTTTTTCAGTAAATTAACTCCAAATGGTAATGGACCAAGTGATACTCAGCAGGGAGGGGGGCTCTGGAATCAAAGTAGACATGGGTAGGGATCACACGCATATGCACTAAACCAACTATAAGCATGGTACAAATTTATTTTCCCATTTCAAAGTGCCTTGTTTCATTTGTTTTTGTGGAAGACAATTATTTTTTATTTTTTTAATTAATTTATTTTATTTTTTTTGGCGGTGCTGGGGATTTGAACCCAGGGCCTTGTGCTTGCAAGGCAAGCACTCTACCGACTAGCTGTATCTCTCCAGCCCTATTTTTTATTTTTAAATGATTAACTAGCCAAAAAAATTATTACATTCCAAGTTTATAGAAAAATATAGTGGAAAGTAGAGTTCCCTGATTCCCCCTGAGCTCACCATAGAAGCAGTTTCTCTATTATTAGCCTCTTGCATTAGTGTGGAATATTTGCATCAATTTATGAACTGACATTGATCTATTTTTCTTATTAAAGTCTACAGTTTATGCTAGGTTCACTCTTTGTGTTGGACTGTATGGTTTTTCCTTCCCTGTTTGCAACTCATCTGGATGAACGTTTTGAAGTAGAATTGCTGTATCGTGTGGCCATAGCCCTTGTATTCTCAACTCATTCAGGAATCATACATTCCCACCAGGAATGTAGAAAGTTTTCAGTTTCTCCACATTCCTGACAACTTTTGCTATTTCCCTTTGGAAATGATAGCCATCCTAATAAATGTGTAATGCTATCCTCAGGATACTTTCTTCTTCTTTTGTTATTTTAATTAACAAAGCACTATTATAGATATTTAGGGGGTACAATGAGATGTTTGTATATGTGTACACTATAGAATTGTTAAGACAAATTAATTAATGTGCCCATCATCTTGATTACCTGTCCTTTTTTTTTACAGCAAGGCTCTGAAGTTTACTCTCTTATTATTTTGAAAATACCCAATACATTATTATTATTATTATTATTATTGGCTCTGGTCATCCTACTATGCAACAGATCTCAAAACTTTTTCCTATCAGAAGTTTATACTCTGACCAACAGCTCTCCATTCTTTCTATTCTCAAGCCCCTCCCCTGACCTTGGTACCTATCGTTTTGCTCTGTAATTCTAGGAGCTCAAGTCTCAGATTCCATGTATAAGTAAGACTGTATGGAATTTGTCTTTCAGGGGCCCATTTTATTTCACTTAATACTATGTCCTCCAGGATCATTCCTTTTGTATCAGATAACAGGTTTTCTTCTTTTGTGAGACTAAGTAGTATTCCCTGTATATATATATATATACCACATTTTCTTACTAATCCCTCCATTGAAAGGTAGGTGTTTTCCACATCTTGGCTCTTGTGAAGAATGTTGCAATCAACATGAAAGTGTAGATATTCTTTGGATTACTGTTTTTCTCCCCATCCTTCCCAATGCTTTTTTTGTCTTTTCTTTTTTTTTTTTTTTTTTTTTTTTGGTGCTGAAGATCGAACCCAGGCCCTTGTGCTTACAAGGCACAGTACTCTACCGACTGAGCTATCTCCCCAGCCCCTTTTTTGTCTTTTCGATTTAAAAGCCATTCTAAGGTATGAGGATGTGATATTCTGATTTTAATTACATTTCCTTTTTTTCTGGTGATGGATGACATTTATTCTGTGCCTTTTGACCATCGTATGCATTGTTTGAGAAATATGTATTCAGATTCTTATGATGGTTTTAAAAGAAGGTTGTTCATTTTTCTTGCTGTAGAATTGTTCAACTACTTATGTATTTTGGATGTTGACTCCTTATTGGTACTGGATGATCTGCAACTATCTTCTCCCACTCTGTGAGTTGCTTCTTCACCTCACTAATAGTTCCTCCTGCTGGGTAGAGCTGTATTGTTTGATGTAATCTGTTTGTCTGTTTTTCGCTTTTCTTGCCTAAGCTTTTAGGTTCATAGCCAAAGAAATTGTTACTGAACCAATTTGTGGAGGCCTTTCCTCAATTCTTATTCTAAGATCTTCAATCCATTTTCATTTAATTTCTGCATATGGTATGAGATAGGGTCTAATTTCATTCCTTCTCAGTGGACAGCCATCTTGCCCAGCACCATTTGTTGAAGAAACTGTCCCCTTCCCATTTTGCTCCTAGTACCTTTGCTGAAAATCAATTGACCACAAATGAATATGCTTCTGTCTGGGCTTTAAATCCTCTTCCAGGAGTCAGTGTGTCTGTTTTCAGCTATTACACTTCTGTATTGATTACAATTGCTTTATAATGTGTTTTGATGTCACGAAGTGTGATGCCTACAAATTTGTCCTTCTTCCTCAGGATTGTTTTGGCTATTTGGGGTCTTCAGTGGCTCAATTGAAAAATCAATGCTCTTTAAAACAATCAATTAAAAACAAAAAATTTCCATTTTTCTGAAAAATGACATTAATATTTTCATCCAGATTTCATCAGATATGCAAATCCTTTTTGACATTTTTGTGGTGTCTGTAAAAGGCTTTATATTTCGGTTTTATATTTTTAAATTGATACTTTATAATTATACACAATGATGGGATCATTGTTACATTCTTGTACATGAAAATGATACAATATAATTCAGCAAACATGGTTTCCCAGTATTTATTCTTCCTATCTGCCTGTCGCCTGTGCTCCCTGCTGCCTCCTTTGATTTCATGACATTCTCTCACCTAAACTTTTATTTCCTTTTATTCTCTTGTTTCCACCATAAGAGAAAGCCCTGTTTTCCTTGAGTTTCTGAGTTTCATTTATTCACATAATATTCCCAAGTTCCAGCAATTTCCTGTAAATAATGTAATTTCTCTCTTCTTTATGCTGAATAAAACTCCATTGTGTATACATATCTCATTTTCTGTACCTATTAATTCTGTTGATGAATACTTAGTCTGGTTCCACAGTTTTGCCTATTGTGATTTACTGCTATACACATGAATATGCATGTGTCAATATAGTATGGTGCCTTTAGTTCTTTTAGAATGAATACTGAGCAGTGGTACAGATGAGTCATATGGTAGTTCCATGCCTAGTCTTTTTAGAAACCTCCATACTGATTTCCATAGTGGTTGTACTAATTTACAGTACCATCAACAGTGTAAAAAGGTTCCTTTTTCTCCATAAACTCTCCAGAATTTATTATCATTTGTGTTCTTCATGGCTGCCATTCTGACTGGAGTGAGATAAATCTCAGCACAGTTTTGATTTGCATAGAAGAGATATTTGTATGACATCAATTCTTCCAATCTGTAAAATGGCTTGTCTTTCCATGGATCTGTGTTTTCTTCAATTTCATCAGTGCTTTATTTTAGCAGGTGGTTCCTTCTTAGTTATATGTACACCTAAGCACTTTATTTTTTTTGCTACTATAGAATTCATTTCCAGATAGCTCATTATTAGTATATAGAAATGGTATTGATTTTTGTATTTTGCATTTCTGTCCTCCAGCTCTACTGAATTGGTTCATCATTTCTGCTAGTTATCTTTCTTTTTGTTTTTGGTGGATTTCTTAGGGTTTTTGATAGCTGACACATCGGCACATCTGCATATAGGAACAGTTTCACTTTTCCATTCCTATTAGGGTGACTTTTCTTTCTTTCTTTTTCATACGTGTTCTGGCAAGGACTTTCAATACTGTGTTGAATGGAAATGGTGATAGTGGACATCCTGATCTTAGAGAAAAAAGTTTTCAAATTTTTGACATTGAGAATAATTTCAGCTACGGGTTTGTCATGCACAGCTTTCATTGTATTGAGGCATAGCACCTCCATACCTAATTAGATGACAGTTTGTATCTTGAAAGGATGTTGAATACTCTTAAATGATTTGCTACATGTATTGAGATCATTGTGATTTTTATTCTTCATTCTGTTAATGCAGTGTATCACATTTAACTATGAGTGTATGCTCAAATATCCTTGCATCCCGGGGATAGATGCCACTTGATCATGATGATAAATTCTTCTAAGGTATGTTGAATTTCAGTTGCTACTATTTTGTTGAAAATTTTTGCATTTATGTTCACCAGGAATAGTGGCCCATAATTTTCTTTTCTTATAGTGTCTATGTCTGGCTTTGGGATCAGAATAATCCTGGCCTCATCCAAAGAGTTTGGAAGTACTCCCTCCATTTTATTTTTCTGTCTGAGTTTGAGAAGGACTGGCATTAGTTCTTTAAATGTTTTCTTGAAGTAGCAGTGAGGCCATCTCTTCTGTGCTTTTCTTTGACAGGAGATATTTTATTCCTGACTGAACCTCCTTACTCATTATTAGAGTGTTCATGTTTTCTATGTCTTCATCATTAAGTCTTGGTAGATTGTATATATCTAGGATTTTGTCCATTTCTTACAGCTTATTCAATCTGTTGATATATAATTCTTCATAGTAGTCTCTTATGAACTTTTGTATTTCTGTGGTATTGGTGGTAATATCTCCTCTTTCATTCCTAATTTGATTTATGTAACTCTTCTTCTCTCACCTGTAATTTTAACTGAAGCTTTGTCAATTTTATCTTTTTAAAACCTCAATTCTTAGTTTTGTTGGATTTTCTATAGTTTTCTAGCCTCTATTTCATTTATTTCAGCTATGACATTTATTTTTCCCTTATACTGATCACATTCAGTTTAGATTTCTTCTTTGTTACTTGAAACATAATGTTAGGTATTTTTTTGAGAACTTCATTTATAATGTATGTGTTTATTGCTGCTATAAATGACTTTTGGAAATACTTTTTACTGCATCCCATAAATTTTGAAAGTATTATATTTATTATATTATATTTCCATTTCACTTGTTTCTAGTTTTGTTTTTTTTTTAATTTTAATATTCTCTGTGACCCTTTGGTCATTTGGAAGAATGTTGTTTAATTTACACATATTTGTAGATTTCCCAAAATGTCAACTATTATTGATTTATAGTTTCCATTAGCATTCAAATATGAATATGATTTTTAGTCATCCTATAATTAAGACTTGTTTGAAAGTGTGTGTGAAAAGCATATGTTTGGGTCCTCTTTTTCTTTTTAAATCTGTTCAAGTACTGTATAATCTTTGAAGAATTTAACATATTTATAGTCAAGGTAATTGTTGGTAGGTGAGGACATAATATTGCCATTTAATAATTTATTTTTTTGAATATTTTCTATGTCCTTTGTTTCCTTTTTTCCCACCTTGCTATTAAACTCTGTCATTCAATGTCTTCCTGTAGTAATATGCTCTGAATCCTTCTTATATTTTTTAGAACCAATCTACATTTGGAGTTACCATGAGTCTTACATATAACTCTTTATCCATATAAGCATTCATTTTAAACTGATAAAGCACTTTTAATTGCACACAAAATTCTACAACTTCTCTAACCTCGCCCTAATTTTTATGATTTTTATGTGAAAAGGTTTTTCTGTATTTGCATGCTGTGACAATTTACTTTAGCTGTTCTTCTTTTTAATAATTTTGTATTCTAACCTTCATCTTTTAATAAAATGGTATCACACGCTTCCCTGGAGTTACACTGGTCATATTCACATATGAGCAAAGGGAAGTTATGTCCAATTCATTTTATTGTCTTTCCTATTCCCTCCCCACTCCCTTTCATTCCCTTTTCTCTAATCCAATGAACTTCTATTTTTCCCCTCACCACCCTCCCTTGTTGTGGGTTAGCATCCACATATTAGAGAGAACATTCAGCCTTTGTTTTTTGGGGGACTGGATTATTTCACTTAGTATTATAGTCTCCAGTTCCATTCATTTACTGGCAAATGCCATAATTTCATTCTTCTTTATGGCTGAATAATATTCCATTTTGTATATATACCACAGTTTCTTTATCCATTCATCTGTCGAAGACCACTAGGTTGGTTCCTTAGTTTAGCTATTGTGAATTGAACTGCTATAAAGATTGATGTGGCTGCTTACTGTAGTATGCTGATTTTAAGTCCTTTGGGTCTAAACCAAGGAGTGGGATAGCTGGGTCAAATAGTGGTTCCGTTCCAAATTTTCTGAGGAATCTCCATCCTACTTACCAGAATGGTTGTATCAATTTGCAGTCCTACCAGCAATGTATGAGTGAACATTTTTCCTCTCATCTTCACCAATATTGTTACTTGTATTCTTGATAATTGCCATTCTGATTGAAGTGACATGGAATCTCAGCATAGTTTTAATTTGTATTTCTCTAATTGCTAGAGATGTTGCATTTTTTCATATATTTGTTAATTAATTGTATTTCTTCTGGTAAGTGCCTGTTCACTTCCTTTGCCCATTTATTGATTGGGTTATTAGTTTTTTTGGTGTTCAGTTTTTTGAGTTATTTTATCCTGGATTTTAATGCTCTAAATGAAGTGCAGGTGGTCAAGATTTTCTCCCATTCTGTAGGTTCCCTGTCATGTTCCCTTTCCTAGAAGTTTGTTAATTTGACACCATCCCATTTAGTGATTCTTGATTTTGCTTTTTGCACTTCAAGAGTCTTGTTGAGGAAGTTAATTCCTAAGCCAATATCATGGAAAGTTGGGCCTATTTTTTCTTCTAGTAGGTATAGGTTCTCTGGTCTATGCATTTCTCATTTCTGAAGAACAGTTTTGCTAGGTAAAAGGTTCTTGGGTGGCAGGGTCTTAAAGATTTATTTTTTTCATTAGCACACTGAATATATCATCCTCTTCTCCCTGACCTTCAGGGTTTCTGCTGAGAAATCCAATGAATGCCATAATGGAGTTTCCTTGAACATGATGTTTTCCTTTTCTTTTATAGCTTTCAGTATTCTTTCTTTTCTTCAATTATTGGTAATATGATTATGGAGTCTTTGGTAAGGTCCTCTGAAGGCTAAAATTGATTGGAGATCTCTTGGCTAAATTCAACTGTATGTTGTCTTTCATCAGATTTGGGGACTTTTCAGCCATTATTTTCTTAAATATGCTTGTTGTTACTCTCCTCACCCCATCCTTCTGAAATCTATATTATACAAAAGTTTTTACATGTGCTTGGTGATATCTCATAATTCCTATAGTCTTTCTTCATTATTTTTCATTCTTTTTATGTTTGTTCCTTTGACAGGATAATTTGAAATGTCCAGTGTATAAGCTCACTGATTTTTTTCCCTCAATTTATTCAAGTCTGTTGTTGAAGCTATTGAAATTTCATTTTGTATAAAAGGGAAAATTGGGCTGATTTGAGAAGAAAACACAATTGAGTACATAACACCATAATGATAAATATCATTTTAGGATCTGCTGACTTAGTTTTCTCCAAGATTTCCCTGAGCACCTCGATGGAAATCAGAATATGTCAAGAAAGATTATTTTGTTGTTGGTAGGATATTAAAGGACATCAGTCACAAGGAGATTCAGTTTCTTTCTGATGAATAGTATCCAATAACATAAAAGCAGCTTAAGAATGACTAATAATTTCAAAGTGATTTTTCATCACTTATTTTTAAAAGTTACATACCTTGAACAAATTATCTGCTTTAGTTTAGAGAGAAGGCAATTTTGGATTGATCATTTTCTCTTCAGGCCATCTCAGCTCTCCACATTTTTCTGGTTTCATCTGAAGCAGTTGATAACACTGGGCTTTTACCTAAAAGATAAATAGACATTGTGCCATGAAATTGAGAGATAGGTGTATTTTCCCATTCCAATTACACAGGAATATCCTTAAGTAATGTTTAATTTCTGACTTTTGTGAAATAAATTAATTTTCTGAATAAAAGGAATTTTTATATCTGGGAAAAATTAACTCATCAAGAAAGAATGTTATTAGATGTTTAAACACTAAAATTAACAGATTGATGAATAGCTTATTAGACTACTAAAACTAACTTGCTGAAAATTTTCATTTAGTCCTGTAAGACCAATGTGCCATCTGTTTTATGCCCAGGTCAGTAACCCCAGTTGGCTTTTTCCATTTAGCTTCCTGGTAACACCAGTTGAGCAATTTTGGTTGGAGGTTGGGTACAGAGGTGAGGAGAAAGTGCCCTTTTTTGGTGTTTTGCTTCCTGTAAGATGCTGCCTAAGCCATTTCATCTCCAAGTCCTGTTTGCTTTATTATTATTCCAGATAACTGGAAGAAAATAAAACAGGTGGACATCAGCTCAAAACATATTGTTGGTTAAGATCTCTTGTCAAGATATATTGTGTTGTACTTTTGTTGAGGGAAGACAGTGTAATAGTTGAAGGATGTTAATAAAATTGAAACAGTTGGTTATGGAGTTGTGTGTGTGTTAGAGGGCTTCTGTTTGTGAAATGTAGGTATCAAAAATAAAATTTCAGAAACTAAAAATAAAAAGAAATTTCATTTTGGTTATTACTTTTCTGTGTCCAAGACTTCTTTTTTATAGTTTCTACTTCTTTGTCAAATTTGTCATTTTGTTCATGAATTGTTTCCCGATTTTTATTTAACTTTCTCTCCATATTCTTCTGGTTTTCCCCGAAATTCTTTCAAAGGATTGTTCTGAATCTATTGTCCATCATTTATATATCTCTATCTTTTCCAGATTCATTATTGGAGCTTTATTAGTTTCCTTAGTGATGTCATATGTCCCTGATTTTTCATAATCCTTATGTTGGTGCCTTTACATCGAGAAGATGGTCATTTCTTCTGGTCTTCGCAGATGTTTTAGTCAGTGGGAGACATTAACTATTCAGTCTGGCCTGATATTCTGGATGAACGAGCTGATATTGATGCTGCATAGGGTAAACCTTGTGCTTCTCTAGTTGGGCTGAATCTCCTTCTGTGTTCTTATGTCAAATGGTAATGCTTCCTCTACTCTGCAGTCTGGAGATATCACTGACAGGACTCTGGACAGGCAAATTTGCTGATTGGTCTTTGTGATCATCTCTCATTGGGTAGGGTTGAAATTACCTTCCCTAGCTGGACAATGTTTGGGCTCTGTAGTTGAGCAGGGTATGTACTGGGATTCAAGGCTGGGTTAGAGCTATGGGGTCTTTCCTCAACCACACAGGGTAAGAAAAGTTAGATGCTATATTCCACAGATATATTTAGACTTAGGTTTGAGTTGTGCCCAGGATAAACTTCAGCATTGTACTGAGGCTTGAAAGAAGTTGCCACTAAGCTACTGGGGTTAGGCAGAACCTGGTGCTCTCTCCATAGGCAAACACAGAATGGAATGTGCCTCTTGGGGGATATTTTAAGAGAGAGAGGAGTACCAAGGCTTAGTTGGATCACCTTCTACACCTGGGAACAGTCTACAGGTTAATATTGACTTGCACTTGCTCCTTGCTTAGGGAAGGCTTAAGAAGGGTTCTGAACCTATGTAAGAAGCTGACTAGGGACTTTTTCCTGGCAGATTTATGTACCTTACTTTCTGCTGTACTATGGTATTTGCTGGTGTTATGGTTTAGATATAGGAGTCCCCCCAAAAGCTCATCATGATGAGCAGTGCAAGAACATTCAGAGGTGAAGTGATTGGGTTATAACAGCATTAACCCAATCAGTGAATTATTCCCCTCGTAGGGATTAACCAAGCGGTAATTGAGGGTGGAAGGTGTGGCTGGAGGAGGTGGGTCTCTGGGGATGTGTCTTTTGGGATATATTTGGTGAGCTGAGCTTAGTCCTCTCTCTCTCTCTCTCTCTCTCCTCCTCTCTCTCTCTCTCTCTCTCTGCTTCCTGATCATTGCATGAGCTGCTTCCTGCAGCCACACTCTTCCACTATGATCCTCTGCCTCACTTCGAGCCCCAAGGAATGGACTCAGCTATCTTTAGACTGAGACCTCTGAAATAGTTACCCCCCCAAAACTCTTCCCCCTTAATTATTCTTGTCAGGTCTTTATTCACAGTGTCAAAAACAACTGTTGTCTCTGGTGTTGAACCTCCGTTAGCCAAAATGCAGAGCAGCCACCTAGAGCTGCATGGTAGTCACCAAGAACCCCACCTCTGCTCTTTGCTTCTAACTGACCTTGTCAGTACTCCCAGAATTCCCTATGGAATGAGCCAGGAGTGAGGCCCTCCTCCAGAAGGTCTCAGAATGGTGGGGAGCTGAAATTCCTCCTCTACCTTTCTTTTTGGAAGGTAGAAAATCATGAGCCCAGTGGACTGCCAAGTGTGGCACTTTGCCATCTTGTGGGAGGGGCATACAGTTTTTTGGAAGGTAGAAATCATGAGCCCAGTGGACTGCCAAGTGTGGCACTTTGCCATCTTGTGGGAGGGGCATACAGTTAAAAAGAAACAATTCCTCTTATTGGTCAAACATGATTTTTGTCAATTTTGCTGTCTAAGCCAGTATCAGTCTCACTTCTGAGTTCTGGGATATGCACAAAGATATCACCTGTGAGTATTTGATAATTTGATTCTTTGAGGTAGGGCTAGTGAGACTAAAGAAATTGTTCAACATCTTAATGACATCAGTCACCAGCCCCCTTTTTTAAAAGTATTTCCTTACTGATCCTGTTTTCATGTGCTTATTGGTCATATTTTTTGGAGTAATTCTCGTTCAAATCACTTGCCTATTTTTGAGTTGTTTTTTTTTTTTTTTTATGTTGTTGATAAGTAGTTTTGAGCATATTCTTAATGTTAGTACTGGTCTGGTATATAATTTTCAGCTACTTTCTTTCATTTACGGGTTTGCATTTTCCCTCCTCTTAATAGTGTGTCTTTTGATGGTCAAATGGTTTTCATGTTGATGTAGTTAAATTTATCTGTTTTTTCTGTTTCCTGGGATGTCAAATTTATCTGTTTTTTTCTGTCTCCTGGGATTTTTGGTGTCTTATCCAAGAAGTCATTACCAAATTCAGCACAAGAAAGCTTTCCCCTGTGTTTCTTTCTAAAGTTCCTCTAAAGTTTTATGGTTTTAGCCATTACCACTTAGTAACAGCTAAAGTTTAAGTTTTTCTGCCCCGGACTGGCTCTAGCCACATGTTTTTGTCCCTGGGCTTTTGTTCCAGTATTCCGAGATCCGCTGTATCTTTTCTGGACTTCAATTCTCTGATGAATCTAAAGAGTTGTTGGTTTTTGAGGTCCTCAGTCCTTATTTTGTTGTGAGAACAGGATAGACAACTTGGAAGCTCCTTACATATCTTCATAGAAAGGATGAACCAATATCAGGCACAACCAGCCACTGTTGCACTGAAGAAGCATATGAGCATTTTCAACATGTGTCTTTTCTATGTGAAATGGAAAAATGGACACGTTGACAGTGTAAAGGCACATTTAAGACTGTCTATGAAGTGTCTGGTGCAAGTGAGTACTCAAGGAATGTGCGCTCTTTCCCCTTTCTTTCTCTCTGTATTATGGTCTGCTTAGAGGTGCTCCAAGATCCATTTGGCTCTCATGCATCAAGAGTCAAGGTACAGGATATATGTCTAAAGAGAATCTGTGGCTTTTGAGACCTATCTTACTGAACAAATGATTTTTGTACTTTTTAAATTGTTTCTTACATACAACTATGTTGATATTAAAATAATTTATCTAATGCAAATAATAATCACACATAAAATTTAAAACTAGGATAAATTTGAAAAGAAAGATTTCAACTTCCATTATTAAATACAAAAGTACTATTACTTGAGTCCTTCTCTCTCCTCTTCTTAGTCACGCTAAGTGATTGCCTATTTTGTTTACCTTTTTGAAAAAACCAGTTGTTTGTTTCATTGATCTATTGTTTTTAGCCTCCATTTCACTTATTTGTTCTCTAATCTTCATGTTTTCTTTCCTTCTACTTATTTTGGATTGTAGTTCATCCTTGTTTTTCTAGTTGCTTGAGATGAAACTAGTAACAGGTTGTTTTATTTGAGATTGTTCTACTTTTGGTGTGGTCCATTGATTGCTATAAACTTATTCTTAGTAATTCTTTTGCTGTATCACATAGTTTTTGGTATATTGTCTTCATTTTCTTTCTTTTTTTTTGAGAAATTTTAAAATTTCCTTCTTAATACTTTCCTGTATTTGTTGGTTGTTTGCAAATAACTTAATTACCATGTACTTGTATCTTTCCAAAAAATGTTCATGTTATTGATTTCTGGTTTTATCACATTGTGATCAGGAAAGATACTCTATACAATTTCAATTTCTAAATTTGTTAAAACTTGTTTTGTGGCCCATCATATGATCTACCCTGGAGAATGTTCCATGTGTTGATGGAATGCTGCTCTTTTATGGAATGTTCTGTAAATGTCTTTTAGGTCTATTTGCTCTAGGGTACAATCAAAACTGTTTATTTTTTTGTGATTTTCTGTCTGGATGATCTATCCCTTGCTGAATGCAGTGTTAATTCTCTAGTTATGATTCATTGGATCTCTCCCTCCCATTAGGCCAGAAATATTTGCTTTTATATGTAGGTATACTGAATATTAGAGGCATATTTGAATTGCTATAACCTCTTGCTTAATTGACCCTTTGACAATATATAATGACCTTCCCTTTCATCTTTTTATTGCATTTGTTTTAAAGCTTATTTTGTCTTATATAAGTGTGGTCACTTCTACTTTCTTTTGGTTTCCATTTGGCATGGGCTAATTTCCAGCCCTTCACCTTCAGTCTTTAATGTGTCCTAGAAGTGAAGCACATTCTTGTAAGCACCATAGAGTCAAGTCCTTGTTATTTTATTCATTCACTCATGTTGTGTTTTTAATTGGAGAATTTAATCTATTTACATTCAGAGTAATTGATTATAAGTAAAGTCCTTACTAAACCTATTATGTAACTTGTTTTCTAATTTCATTGTAGTTTTTCCTCTATCTTCCTTTTTTTCCTTCCTTCCTTCCTTCCTTCCTTCCTTCCTTCCTTCCCTTCCTTCCGTCCTTCCTTCCTTCCTTCCTTCCTTCCTTCTTTTTCTTTTCTTCAGCATTCTGAGTTTGGTATGATCGCTCTTACCAGTGAGTTTTATACCTTCCTGTTTTTCTGTTAGGCGTTAAAGGCACAGTTATGGTTTGTCGCTAGCTCCCAGAAATGCTCCACAGATACAGGTCTCACACAAGGATTCACGTCTGCACGGGGGAAGGGGAAGAAAGAAAGAGAGAACATGGCGCAAGGTTTCTCTCAGACATAGGAATTTCGCGGGCTGAGAGGAACCAATCACGGAGGAGAATTCTTACAGACTGTAAGATGGACCAATGACATATTAGGACTTAACGTGGGAGGCAGGAAGATTATGGCAACGTAAGCTGGAAATTCCTGTAACCGGAGAGGCAGGGAGAACGCAGATTGACAGTGGTGGGGAAGCCAGATTCCTTACATTTTCTTACTCATAATGAAGAGCCAGAATTGGGAACAGTAGTTAGTGTAGAAATAGGGGATCGGGTCAAATCAAGGAAATGGAGGCCATAAAGTCCATCTGCCTCTGGAAGTTGGAGACTGCCCCTGGAAGGATGGAATGTCAAGGATCTCTGGAAGCCATTGATTACCAAATTTACCTGCCTTTATCAAGGACCTGCAAGCATGGAGCTGCTAATTAATGCCCCCTGGGCCCTTTATCTGCCTGAATCAATCTGGCCCTCCCCCTGCCCATGTTTCTCACTTAATGCAAAACCAGGCCTAGTCACTAGGCAGGAAGGAGAGATAAGCAGGGAGAGAACTGGAGAACAAAAGAGAATTATACCTATAAAAGATGTGGGTGCGCTCACTTCTTGGGACTTTAGAACATCAGCCATGGCCCCCTTCTCCCTGCCGGGAGAAGTCTGTATTATTAGCTTTAAATAAACCTACTTCATATGCTTGCCTTGGCGTGCTTCTCTAGTGTTCAGTCTTCAACATTAGAAGGAGCAGAACTCATCACCAGTAAACGGCGGTATCAATAACAGCATTTTCTTTTCATTTGAAGATCTCACTTTAGCATTTCTAAAGTGGGATTTCATTAAATTCAATTTTGGACAGAGTGTCTTAGAGACTCAGAAATTCAGGTGAAATTGAACAAAGAAGAAAGTACATTGAATCCAAACTGGTGGTGGCAGTGGTGTGGTAGCAGAATCAGCAATAGTTCTGTTCCAAGATACAGGAGAGAGAGAAGAACATAGAAAGAAACATAAACGACAGATTTGGTATAGAAAAAACCTGAAATCAGGAAAGCAGATAAAACTTATCTGATCCAGAGGCTACACTGCAATCTGGTGTTTGAAAAGTGCTCTGTATTTCTCAACTGGCAAACTGAGAGCTGAAATGGGAGTCACCTTGAGGTGACCACTCTACAGCTGCTGCTGTGAAGGTCAGAGATTGTACTGTCCTGGCAAACACCTACCATGTGACTTAGGGTGTATCCATCAGTCTGTGAGTGAAAGAGGTACAGAGAAAATTGTACCCAGGGGAGTCAAGTCAGAAAAATGAAGAAGGCCTAATGTGGCTTTTCCTGGAGTCTAGCAGCTCCAAAGTCCAGGGGAAGAAGGTGGGAATAACAGCAGGTGTGAATACACTCAGGGATTGAGCCTGGGAAGGTTGTGTTTGTGGGCAGCAGAGTGTTGGAGGACAGCCCCCCCTACACCCCCCCCATAGGTAGGATTCTTGGGTGGCTCCAGAGATCCACACTTCCAACAGAGATCAGTATCTTCCTGGCCCTAGGGTTTGTTGATCTAAATCTCTTCAAAGTAGACACCACCCCAAAAAACCCCCTAGGGCCTTAGTAGACATAAGCCACAGCCACAGGAACTCCCCCTCATAGAACACCTTAGCAGCCTCACCCTGGGAATCTGGGAGTGCATTGATCTGGTTTGTGCAGACAAAATCCTTTGGCAGTACTTGAAGGGTTTTGGAAAATAATATTCCTACAAAGATAGCCCCACTCCCACCCCAAGAAGTCGGAGAGAGTTGCAGCTCAGCAGGGAGGAGGGAGAGGAAACTAGTTAAGGATTAACCTCCCAGTAAATCCTTTCCTAATAACAATGGACCCTGAAGGAGGGGGCAGATGCTGAATGCTGGGCCCTGGACTTTGACCTTGCCCATTGCAAATTAGTCCTAAATGGGAGCACAGCAAATATTGAAACTCTGGGGAGAAATGGATCCCAGAGAAAGAAAAGCAATGGGCAAGATTTGAGAATTCATCCCTTGGAATCTGGACTCCATCTCCCCAGACAATGACTTTCAACCTTTTGCAACTACCCTTCTAAGTTAAAGTCTTAACCTGTACAACTACCCCTTGACTGTCCAAACTGCACTTCCACAGTTTCCAATGATTAAACCATCCTCATTGTGCCCTATAAAACCAAATTCCCTCTGTAACTGAGGGCCATTTTCACATCTGGAAAAAGCTGCTACAGTGCCTGAGACCATGAATGATTAAAAGTCTTCTCTGAACCTGTTGAGGTTATAAGGCCCCCAAAAAGGAAACCCCAACTCTGTCCCATGGATGACGGCAACCCCAATCAACCGCAGGAGGCGTCACTTGATGCAAACCGCAAGAGGCTTTTATTCCAATGCGCTGGGACCATAGTCGAGTCCCTAGCAGAAAATCTTGTAGGTTTATAAAGGCAGAGACCACATATCGGGAGGGGTCACACATGAAAGGGAGAAAAAGGGAAAAAAAAAAAGAAAAAAATGGGGGAACAAAGCCGCCGGGAAATTCCAAAGGGGGTCTGAGTTGTCTGATAACATACAACATGTTTCACAATGTTTTACAACAGGGTGTAGATTCTGGTCAATAGTTTCTGGTAATCCTACTGTTTGAGCACTATCTGGCTATCAGGCTCAATTTACCCTTTTACTCTCTGTTTGGGGCTGTTTCCTGGAACAGCTTTAGGGGCTTTGTTCCCATTACTGGGAGGGAAACCTTAGGGAGTTGAGATAAAACAGACAGCTTAAAAAAATGTCCATTCTTTCAAGGTCTGCATCTGTCATTTTGCACTTACAATACAAGTAGTTTGCACTTCAAACTACCTTAGACTGGTAAGAAGGGAAGCCAAGAGCTGTTTCAACCAGCTTCAGTCTCAGGCAGCTCAGTGAATAATACAAAAGAAGGAAGGTGTTACCAACCTCCAGTCCTTTCTCTGTCTTTCTGTTTCTCTCAGTACATAGCCC
The DNA here is from genome assembly GCF_902686455.1 of Sciurus vulgaris. Lineage (NCBI taxonomy): Eukaryota > Metazoa > Chordata > Mammalia > Rodentia > Sciuridae > Sciurus > Sciurus vulgaris. The sequence continues at coordinate 24,518,845 of NC_136476.1, read as the reverse complement.
GGTTAGAAATGCAAAGGAGAGTTGGGTATAGACAGGAAATATCCCTTTTTGCTGACCATTTTGACCACCTCAGTAGATGAAATGACTTAATTTTTTCATTAGGAATCTTTTCCCCCTTTTGTTTCTTTTTTTGTATGTTTGTGTTTTGGTGTTCTTGCTGTGCTGATTTGTTCATGGATATGCATACATATATATCTTTGTTTATATTTTCTCATTTTTAGCATTTTTAAAATATAGTTATTTTTCTTTCTTTTTTGAGTTTTTCATTTTTGATTTCTTTATTTTGTTGGGGTATTTTGGTGTGCTTTTTTATGCTTCTCTTGTTCTCTCTTTCACTCTCTTTTACTTGTTCTTTTCTATTTTTTTCTCTTCTTTCCTTGTAGATCATCTGCTACCTGTCTTCTGTGTTCTCTCTGCTCATATTTGTATCACATTTTAATTTCTCTCACTGTGTTTATACCATCTTAGAACTCTGGTTTATATAACTCTAACCCCACCACTCATCTCATCACAATTATTACTGCTGGTGATGACATAGGAGTAACCTGCTGTTTGCTTTAAAACTAGATCTAGTACATGCTTATTTATTGTTTTGCTGTTGCCACATGCTGGCCTTGATATTCCTGATTTTGTGCTGATTAATGTTGTAGGTGTCATAGCAGCAATGGGTACTCATTTTAATGCTATATATAGTTTGCAATTGGTTGTTGTTGTTGCTATTGTTTATTTTCCCTTATTCTGTGAAGTTTTGGGAAGTTACAGGGACACTATAAGTTTGCAGGGTAGAGACTCTGTTGCTGAAGAAAACTCAGCCAAAGACAACACACCTTGCTCCAAACACAAATTACCAACAATCTTCAGCTATACTTTGATACAAAGAATAGAAGATAAAGATGCCAGCGCTAAGCCCGCACCCCCACACTGTGGTCGGATGCTGGCACTGAGCCTTCCCACCCTCCCTTCTCACCCCCCACCACAGACACCTTTGCCAAACCTGCACCCCCACACCCTGAGATCAGAAACCGGTCCTGAGCCCCCCAGCCTGCCCCCACACCAAGGACAGAGGCTGGTTGGCTGAGCCTGCCTGCCTGCCCCCCTACTGCTGAGGGACACTGTGCCTGCCTCCATGCTGACTCAGCACACCCTCCCTGGGGCTCCTCAGCTTCTTTGAAGGATGGTGCAGGCATTCTGAATGATTCCTGAGGGTGTGGCCATCATCACTGAGAGGGCAGTTCTCTTTCTGAAACACCTACAGGAGACTGGAGGCCATTTGACAGGTATCTCTATTTACTCACTTACATCCTACACCCTTTCTCCATCCTCTTGTTCACAACTAGATATACTGTAATAGTAATCAAACTGATCCTGTTCATTACAATAATGTTAAAATCTTTATAGCGGCTATCTGGTTCAGGGTTGCATTTTCTCTGTATTGGGTGCTACTGGTATTGATCTCCCCTTCAAAAGAGAGATAGTGGAAAACTGCAGGGTCATAGTAAACCTACAAGGGGGGAACCTTCAGTATCTCTTATCTTCACTGCTAGAAGGGACTATATAGAAACAACATGACAAAACAGGGGAAGAAAGTGTCTCTAACAAACTAAGATGCTATTGTGATAGAATTCAATGACAGCATGGCACTAGAAATGATAGAAAAAGAGTTTAGAATCTGCATACTTAACATGATCCATGAAGCAAAAGATGAGATAACAGAGCAAATGCAGGCAATGCATGACCACTTAGTAGACAGTTAAAAGAGCAAATGCAGGAAGCAAAAGAACACTTCAATAAAGAGATAGAGATTCTAAAAAAAAAAAAAAAAAAAAACAGAAATACTTGAAATGAAAGAAATGATAAACCAAATTAAAAACTCAATAGAAAGCATCACCAACAGAATAGATCTCGTGGAAGACAGAATATCAGACAATGAAGACAAAATATTTAATGTTGAAAATAAAGTTGAACAAACTGAGAAGATGGTAAGAAGTCATGAATGGAACCTCCAAGAATTATGGGATATCATGAAAAGACCAAATTTAAGAATTATTGGGATTGAGGAAGGCACAGAGATACAAACCAAAGGAATGTGCAACCTGTTCAATGAAATAATATCAGAAAATTTCCCAAATCTGAAAAATGAAATGGAAAATCAAATATAAGATGCCTACAGAACACCAGGTACAGAAAATTACAACAGATCCAAAACAAGTCAAATTATAATGAAAATACCTCACATACAAAATAAAGATAGGATTTTAAAGGCTGCATAAGAAAAGCATCAGGTTACATATAATGGAAAACTAATACAGATATCAGCAGATTTCTCAGCCCAGTCCCTAAAATCAAGAAGGTCCTAAAACAATATATTTCAAGCTCTGAAAGAAAACAGATGCCAACCAAGAATCCTATACACAGCAAAACTAAACTTCAGATTTGATGATGAAATAAAATCTTTCCATGATAAACAAAGTTAAAAGAATTTACAAATAGAAAGCCTGAACTACAGAACATTCTCAGTGAAATATTTTGTGAGGAGGAAGTGAACAACAACAATACAAGTCAGAAAAGGGAGGAACTACCCTAAAGGAAAAGCCAATCAATGGCCTAAACTGAATAATCAAAAGAAATAGACTGGCAGATTGGATTAAAAAGAAGTACCCAACAATATGCTGCCTTCAAGAGACTCATCTCATAGAAAAAGACATCCACAGATGAAAGGTGAAGGATGGGGAAAAACATACCATGCACATGGACCCAGTAAAAAAGCAGGGGTCTCCATCTTCATATCAGATAAAGTGGACTTCAAACCTAAGTTAGTCAGAAGGGATAAAGAAGGACATTTCATATTGCTTAAGGGAAGCATAAAACAGCAAGATATAACAATTTTAAATATTTATGCCCCAAACAATGGAGCATCTATATATATCAAACAAACCTTCCTCAATTTTAAGAATCAAATAGATCTAATGCATGAACAGTGGGGGACAACACACTGCTCTCACTACTGGATAGATCCTCCAAACAAAAACTGAACAAAGAAACTATAGAACTAAATAATACAATCTATGATATAGACTTAATGAATATTTACAGAGTATTTCATTCATCATTGAGCGAATATACTTTCTTCCCAGCAGCTCGTAGATCCTTCTCCAAAATAGACCATATGCTATCCCATAAAGAAGCCATTAGTACACACACGCAAAAAAAAAAAAGAGATCCTACCCTGTATACTCTCAGACCATAATGGAATGCAGTTAGAAATGAACAGTAAAATAACAAACAAAAACTACTCATACACCTGGAGACTAAATAATATGCTATTGCATGATGCAATGATAGCAGAAGACATCAGGGAAGAAACAAAAAAATTCTTAGAGGTAAATGAGAACAATGACACAACATGTCAAAATCTCTGGGACACTCTGAAAGCAGTACTAAGAGGAAAGTTCATTGCATTGAGCTCATACATTAAAAAAAAAAAAGTCAACAACTAAATGACCTAACATTACATTTCAAAGTCCTATAAAAAGAAGAACAGATAACACCAAAAACAGTAGAGGACAGGAAATAATTTAAATCAGAGTTGAAATTAATAAAACTGAAACAAGAGAAACAATTCAAAAAATTGACAAAACTTAAAGTTGATTCTTTGAAAAAGTAAACAAAATTGATAAACCCTTAGCCACACTAACAAAAAGGAGAGAGAAAACTCAAATTACTAGAATTTGGGATGAAAAAGGGAAGATCGCAACAGGCACCATTGAACTACATGACATAATTAGAAGCTACTATGAAAATTTGTACTCCAACAAAATAGAAATTATCAAAGACACTGACAAATTTTTAGAGACATATGATTCTCCCAAACTGAATCGGGAAGATGTACACAGTAGAAGCAGATCAATTTCAAGCACCAAAATAGAAGAAGCCATCAAAAGCCTAACAAGAAAAGGCCAGGACCAGATGGATTCTCAGCCAAATTCTACAAGACCTTTAAAGAAGAACTGATACCAATACTCCTCAAAGTATTCCAGGATATAAAAAAGGAGGGAACCATTCCAAATTCATTCTATGAGGCTAGTATCACTCTGATACCAAAACCAGACAAAGACACATCAAGGAAAGAAAACTTTAGACCAATATCCCTGATAAACATAGATGAAAAAATCCTTAACAAAATACTGGCAAATTGCATACAAAAATATATTAAAATATAGTGCACCATGATCAAGTGGGATTTATCCCAGGGATGCAAGGTTGGTTCAACATCCAGAAATTAATAAATGTAATTCATCACATAAATAGGCTTAAAGTTAACAATCACATGATTATTTCAGTAGATGCGAGAAAGCGATTGATAAAATACAGCACCCCTTCAAGTTTAAAACACTAGAAAAAATAGGACTAGTAGAAACATACCTCGACATTGTAAAGGCTATCTATGCTAAGCCCACGGCCAACATCATTCTTAATGGAGAAAAACTGAAAGCATTCCCTCTAAAAACTGGAACAAGACAGGGATGCCCTTTTCACCACTTCTATTCAACATTGTCCTTGAAACAATTGCCAGAGCAATTAGACAGACCAAAGAAATTAAAGGGGTACAAATAGGAAAAGAAGAACTAAAGCTGTAACTATTTGCTGATGACATGATCCTATATTGATAAGATCCAAAATACTTCACTATAAAACTTCTAGAAATAATAATGAATTCAGCAAAGTAGCAGGATATAAATCAATAAGCATTAATCTAATGCATTTCTATTCCATAAGTGATGAATTCCTCTGAAAGAGAAATTAGGAAAACTACTCCATTCACAGTAGCCTCAAAAAAAAAAATTGGGAATTAATCTAACAAAAGGGTTGAAAAGACCTCTACAATTGAAAAACTACAGAAAATTAAAGAAAGAAATTGAAGAAACCTTCAAAGATAGAAAGATCTCCCATGTTCTTGAATAGGCAGAATTAACATTGTCAAAACAACCCTTCTTACCAAAGGGTGCTATACAGATTCAATGCAATTCCAATTAAAATCCAATGATATTCCTCATAGAAATAGAGGAAAGCAATCATGAACTCATCTGGAAGAACAAGAGACCTTGAATAGCTAAAACAATCCTAAGTAGAAAAAGTGAAACAGGAGATATCACAATACCAGACATTAAACTATACCACAGAGAACAGTAACAAAACAGCATGGTATTGGCACCAAAATAGACAGGTAGACCAAAGGTACAGAATAGAAGACACAGAGACAAAAACCAAATAAATACAATCACCTCATACTAGACAAGATAGCCCAAAACATATGATGGATAAAAGCCCATTCAACAAGCGGTACTGTGAAAAACTGGAAATCCATATGCAGTAAAATGAAATTAAACCTCTATCTCTCACCCTGCACAAAACTCAACTCAAAATGGATCAAGGACATAGGAATTAGACCAGGGACCCTACACCTAATAGAATCTAGAATCTAATAGAATAGATCTAGAATCTTCATCATGTTGGCTTAGGATCAGACTTCCTCAATAAGACTCCCAAAGCACAAGAAATAAAAGCAAGAATCAATAAATGGGATAGACTCAAACTAAAAAGCTTTTTCTCAGCAATGGATACAATCAAGAATGTGAAGAGAGAGCCTATAGAGTGGGAGAAAATCTTTTCCACATGCACTTCAGATAGAGCACTTATCTCCAAAATTTATAAAGAACTTACAAAACTTTGCACCAAAAATACAAAGAAACCAATCAATAAATGGGCCAGGAACTGGACAGACACTTTACAGAAGAAGACACCAGGCAATTAATACATATTTGAAAAGTGTTCAACAATCTCTAGTAATTAGAGAAATGAAAATTAAAACAACTCTAAGATTTCATCTTACTCCAATTAGAGTGGCTATTATCAAGAACACAGACACTAATAGATGTTGGTGTGGATGTGGGGGAAAAGGCACACTTTTACATTGCTGACGGAGTTGCAAATTGGTGCAGCCACTCTCGAAAGCAGTGTGGAGAATCCTAAGAAAACTTGGAATGGACCCACCTTTTGACCCAGTTATCCCATTCCTCGATTTATACTCAAAGGACTTAAAATCAGCATACTACAGTAACACAGCCACATCAATGTTTATAGAAGCTCAATTCACAATAGCTAGATTGTGGAACCAACCTAGATGCCCTTCAACAGATGAATGGATAAAGAAACTGGGGTATAAATATACAATGGAATATTATTCTGCCATAAAGAAGAAGAATAATATGGCATTTGCAATAAATGGATGAAATTGGAAAATATCATGCTAATCAAAATAAACTAATCCCAAAAAAACCAAAGGCCAAATGTTTTCCCTGATAAGTGGAGAATGATATATAATGGGGTGGGGGGGGGGGGAGTGAGAGAAGAATGGGGAAACTTTAGATTATGTAGAAGGAATTGAGAGGGAGGAGGGTATAAAAATGGTGGAATGAGACAGACATCATTACCTGATGTACATGTATGATTACATGATTGGTATGAATTTACATCGTGTACAACCATAGAAATGAAATGATGTAACCCATTTGTGTACAATGAATCAAAACCCAGTCTGTAAAAAAATTAAAAGATAAATAAATCAATTCCACATGTAGGAGGAAAAAAGAATAGAAGAGAAAAAAAAAATCAAAATAATGACCAGGTCCCCAGTAAAATGGCTAGGATTGGGCCCTCAGGTCCCATCCATGGATATCCACTGCTACAGCAAATACAGAATAAACATAAAGACTATGGATAAAACAACTATGAGTGGATATTAATCTAAATCATTGAAGGACACTTTTTAGTACAATTGAAAGCTATGCTCCAATAGACCCACACATAAGAGTAGAAGAAATATCCATCCCAGAAGATGCATAAATCCCAACTCAGGAAGACAAAAACATTTAAAAAATAAGGTAACATGACACTTTCTAAAATTCGTAATTCACCAACAACTGACTCCGAAGATATTAACATGAATGAAACACCAGATAAAGAATTCAAAAAATAATTGTAGTAAGGATCGATGAATTCCAAGAGAGCACAGAAAAAACAACTGAATGAATTAAGGAGGTCAGTACAAGATATAAATGAGAATTTCTATAAGCAGGTAGAGATTTAGAAAAAGAATCAAACAGAAATTTTGGAATAGAAAGGCACCATAAATCAAATAAAATGTTCAGTTAAAAGCCTCAGAGTAGTCCATGTTGAAAACAGAAGCTCAGAACTGGAAGACAAAGTTTTCAGGCTTGAATATTCAGACAGTATTAAATAAAAGAACACATATAACTGTGATATGATCATACACGAACACTGGATAACATTACGACCAAATTTGAGAATCACGGAATTTGAGGATAGTTGTGAGGTGGAGACTAATTGAATAGGTAATGCACAAAGATAGGATTTCAAAAGCCTCAAGAGGAAAAGCCAGGTCACATTTAGAACCAAGCCCTTCAGAATCACTTCTGATTTCTGAGCATAAATGCTACAAGCCAGGAGTCCTGAAAGAAAATAACTGTGAACCAAGTTTGCTGGATCCAGCAAAACTCTCCTTCAAAATTGAATTGAAAATAAAAACCTTCAAAAGTAAGCAGAAACTCAAAGAATTTATTACTACTATGTGGGCACTACAGAACTTAAAGAAATATATTATAGATAAGAAATTATAAACACACCCCAGATCTCACAACTGGATAAATCTCATTTGAAGAGTAGCTAAGTAAATCAGAAACTGGAATAAATTAAACATAAGAAATTTTAAAAAGCAGGAATTAATAAACCTCTTCCTATAATAACATTGAATGTAAATGGTTCTCAACTCCCCAATTAAAAGACATAGGTTGGCAGAATGGATTAAAAATGAAGGCCCAACTTTATATTGATTATAAAAGACTCATTTTACAGGCAAAGACAACCACAGGCTGAAACGAAAGGATGGAAATTGATATCCCATACAAAAGGAGCCTAAAAGTAAGAAGGAATAGATACTCTCATAGCTGACAATGCAGACTTCAAAGCAAAAATAATCAGAAGGACAAACAAGATCAGTTAATACTGGCCTAGGGAAAAATCCAGGAGGAAGATATAACTGTAAATATTATTACACTAACATAGATGCAAACAATTACTTAAGTGACACTATTCAAATTAAAGACTGAGATAGACCCAAGTACAATAATACCAAATGATTTCAACACACCTCTCTCACCATTAGTTAGATCATCAAGAAATTAACTCAGTAAAGACTCTTCGAATCTGAAAAATACTATAAATCAAAAGAACTTAACAGACATCTATAGACTATTTCATCTAGCAATAACTAAATGCATTTTTTGGGAAACTTCTCTGAAATAGATCATATGGTAAGCGATAAAACAACTTTTAGCAATTACAAAACATACTGATATAATTCTTGCACATTATTAGATCATAATGGAATTAAATTAGAAATCAACATGTCAAAATTCTACAGAAAATATATAAACACATGAATACAGGATAAAAAAACTTCTGAATGATTAATGGGTTATAGAAGAAATCAGGGGAGGAATTTAACAATTCTTTGATTCAAATGAGAAGAGTGATACAACATACCAGAATTTCTGGAACTGTAGGAACATAGCTATGAGTAGATAAGTAAATCTGATGAACCCAAATAAACAAGCTAATGATGCATCTCAAGTCCCTTAAAAAAGAAAAACAAACCAATTCCAAAACCAGAAGAAAGGAAGTAATTAAGATCAGAGCCCAAATCAATGAAATTGTCAATCAAAAATGCAAAGGATCAATGTAACAAAGAATCAGTTCTTTGCAAAGAGAAAGAAGATTTATGTGCCCTTAGTCAAACTAACCAAAAAAAAAAAAAAAAAAAAAAAAAAAACACCAAAATACAAAAAAACAGAAAGAAAAATTAAAATATAAACTAATATATATCATATTAAGTCAATAATATTAAATTATATTGTATATGTATTAAATTAATATAAATTAATAATATTACAGATGAAAAAGGAAAATCACCAAAGACATCACAGAAATCCATTGGGTTATTAGGAACTATTTTGAAAACTTATACAGCAATATTGGGAAACCTATAAGAAATGGGTGCATTTCTATTCACATACAAGCTGCAAAAATTGAGGGAAGGGAAATTTTAAAATGACCAATTGCTAGTAATGAGAAGAAGAATTAATTAAAATTCTGACAACAAGGAAAAGGCCAGGACCAGATGGATTCTCAACTGAATTTTTCCAGGCCTAAAACTAAGTATTTATGCCAATGTCTTTCTAATTATGACATGACACAGAAAGGGATGGAACATTTCCAAATTTATTCTATAAATCCAGTATCATACACATACCAAAATAACATAAGGACACATAATGAAAACTACAGACTAATAGCCCCAATGAACTTAGATGCTAAAATCATTAATGCAATATTAGCAAATTGCATTCAACAACGTATTAAGAAGATGTTAATCATGACCAAGTTGGTGTTATCCCAAAGAAGCAAGGATGGTTTAACACACACAAGTCAATGACTGTAAGTCATTGCATAAATAGAATTAAGGACAAAAATCATTTAGTCATTTCAATAGATGTAGAGAAAGTCTTTCACAAAATTCAGAACCCATTCATGATAACAGAACTAGAGAAACTAGGGATAGAAGGAACCTACCTCAACATTACAAAGGCTATATATGAAAAACCCAAAACCAAACTTATAGTAAGTGGGGGAAAACTGAAGGTATTTCCTTAAAATCTAGAATAAGATAAGGATATCCACTCTCACCACTCTTATTTAATATAGTGCTAGACATTCTAGAAGAGCAATTATGGAAGAAAAGGAAATAAAAGGGATAAAAATAGAAGAATAATCCAAAACATCACTGTAGATGATATGATTATTGGATTTTAAGATCCAAACAGTTCCACAAAAAGATTGCTAGAGCTAATAAACAAATTCAGCAAAGTATCAGATTACAAATCAACATACAAAAATCAATAGGTTTCCTATATATCAACAATGAATCTTCTGAGAAGATTCAAGAAAACAATCTCATTTACCTTAGTCTCAAAAAACAAAAACAGACAAACAAAACCTAGGCATAAATTGAACAAGGTAGGTGAAAGATCTCTACAATAAAACCTATATAACATTGAAGAAAGAAATTTAAGACCATAGAGGATGAAAAGATTTCCCATGCTCGTGGATAGCCATAACAAACTTTGTTAAAATGACCATACTACTAAAAGCACTATACAGATTCAATGCAATCCTCATAAAAATACCAATGACATTCATCACAGAAGTAGAAAGAGCAGTCCTAAAATGCATTTGGAAAAATAAAAGACCAGAATAGCCAAAGCAAATGTAAGTCAAATAAGTAATGTTGGAGGCATCACAATTCCTGATTTCAAATTATACTACAGCGCTATTGTTCCAAAATCTATGGTACTGGCATAAAAACAGACACAATAACAGACCAATAGTACAGAATAGAAGACACACAGATAAACCCACACATCTACACTCATGTGGTCCTTGGCAAGGATGACAGAAACATATGTTGGGAAAAAAGTCAGCCTTTTTAACAAGTGGTTGGGGGAAAACTAATGATATGTTCTCACTCATATCCCACGTGGTTGAGGGAAAGGGTTCCAGAAGGAGTGATGGGCTGACTGTGAAGTAAAAGCTAAGAAAATGGTATTATGAGATCAACACAAAGACCAGAAATTTCAAGAGTGGGGGCAATGATGGGTTAGGCCAACTACCGAGGTACAGTTTCTAACAAAAGAAGGAGCTTTGCTTGCTTCATTTATAGCAGTACAGATTAAAAAAAAAAAAAAAAATTCGGTAGGAGCTTCTTCACTGAAAACAGGATAGGGGTAGAGGTAGGCAGGCTGTTTGACTCTAGCGGATTACTCCCATCTCAAGTGCTTGTGCTTGAACTCTGAGTGATGAGCTAGAACAGGGTGCCAAGTGAATCAGGTGTTCTTGAACCAGTGGGTTCCAACTGGGAGTTCATAAAATCAGGCTTCCCTGTCTAATGGCTTGAATGTCACTGAGTTCTCATACATGGTTCATGGATGTCTTCACACAATACATGTAGAAGAATGAAGCTAGATCCTTATCTCTCAAAACACACAAAAATAACTCAGAATGGATCAAAGACCTAGAAAAAAGACCAGAAACTATGCACCCGTTAGATGAAATGCAGGGTCAACACTCCAGCATATAGGCATAGGCAAAACCTTTCTCAATAGGACCTCTAAAGCTCAGAAAATAATGCCAAGAGATAATACATGGAATGGCATCAAGTTAAAAAGCTTCTGCACAGCAAAGGAAACAATTAGGAATGTCAAGAAAGAACCTACAGAATGGGAGAAAATCTTTGCTAGCTAATATTTCACAAAGCATTAATACCTAGAATATATAAAAAACTCAAAGCACTTAAAAGCAAAAACCAAATACACAATTAAAATATAAGCAAATGAGGTAAACCTACATTTCTCAAGAAAAGAAATACAATTGGATGACAAATATATTTTTAAAATGTTGAATATTATTAGCAATTAGGTAAATGCAAATCAAAATAACACTGAACCCTCCAACAAAGAACGAATACACTTTCTTCTCAGCAGCACATGGATCCTTCTTTAAAATAGACCATGTCTTATGCCACAAAGCTACTGTTAGCAAATACAAGAAGATAGAGATAGTATCCTGTACTCTATCAGATCATAATGGATTGAAATTAGAAATAAATGACAGAATAAAAAACAGAAACTTCTCCAATAACTGGAGATTAAATAATACACTATTATACGATGAATGGATAACAGAAGACATCAGGAGGGAAATAAAAACATTTTTAGAAGTAAATGAGAACAAAGACACATCATATCAAAATCTCTGGGACACTATGAAAGCAGTACTTAGAGGAAGATTTATTTCATGGGGTGCATTCAGCAAAAGAAGTAGAAATCAACAAATAAATGACTTAACATTACAGCTCAAAGCCCTAGAAAAAGAAGAGCAGACCAACACCAAAAGTAGTAGATGACAGGAAATAGTTAAAATCAGAGCCGAAATCAATGAAATTGAAACAAAAGAAACAATCGGAAAAATTAACAAAATAAATAGTTGGTTCTTCAAAAAAATAAACAAAATTGATAAACCCTTAGCCACACTAACAAAGAGAAGAGGGAGAAAACTCAAATTACTAAAATTCGGAATGAACAAGGAAATATCACAGCAGACACGAGTGAAATACAAAACATAATTAGAAGCTATTTTGAAAATCTATACTCCAACATAACAGAAAACCTCGAAGACATCAACAAGTTTCTAGAGACATATGAATTGCCTAAACTGAATGAGGAGGACATACACAACTTAAATAAATCAATTTCAAGCAATGAAATAGAAGAGGTCATCAAAAGCCTACCAACAAAGAAAAGTCCGGGACCAGATGGATTCTCAGCTGAGTTCTACAAAATCTTTAAAGAAGAGCTCATTCCAATACTTCTCAAAGTATTACATAAAATAGAAGAGGAGGGAAACCTTCCAAACTCATTCTATAAGCCAATATCACCCTGATACCTAAACCAGACAGAGACACATTGAGGAAAGAAAATTTCAGACGAATATCCTTAATGAACATTGACGCAAAAATTCTCAACAAAATTTTAGCAAATCGCATACAAAAATATATTAAAAAGTTAGTGCACCATGATCAAGTGGGTTTTATCCCAGGGATGCAAGGTTGTTTCAACATCTGGAAATCAATAAATGTCATTCACCATATCAACAGACTAAAAGTTAAGAATCACATGATTATTTCAATAGATGCAGAAAAAGCATTTGATAAAATACAGCATCCCTTCATGCTCAAAACACTAGAGAAAATTGGGATAGTAGAAACATTCCTTAACATTGTAAAGGCCATCTACGCTAAGCCCATGTCCAATATCATTCTATTTTTTTTTATTTTATTGTAAACAAATGGGATACATGTTGCCTCTCTGTTTGTACATGGTGCAAAGGCATACCATTTGTGTAATCATAAATCCACATACAGTAATGTTGTTTGATTCATTCTGTTATTTTTTTTCCCCTTCCTCCCACCCCTCCCACCCCTCTTTACCCTCTATACAGTACTTTCTTCCTCCATACTTGCCCCCCTCCCTAACCCTAACTCTAACCCTAACACTAACCCTTCCCTCCCCCCCATTATGTGTCATCCTCCACTTATTAGCGATATCATTCGTCCCTTGTCTTTTTCAGATTGGCTTATCTCACTTAGCATGATATTCTCCAATTTCATCCATTTGCCTGCAAATGCCATGATTTTGTCATTCTTTATGGCTGAGTAATATTCCATTGTGTATATATACCACAGTTTCTTTATCCACTCGTCAATTGAAGGGCATCTAGGTTGGTTCCATAGTCTGGCTATTGTGAATTGAGCAGCTATGAACATTGATGTGGCTGTATCTCTGTAGTATGCTGATTTTAGATCCTTTGGGTATAGGCCAAGGAGTGGGATAGCTGGGTCAAATGGAGGGTCCATTCCAAGGTTTCTAAGGAATCTCCACACTGCTTTCCAGAGTGGCTGCACTAATTTGCAGCCCCACCAGCAATGTATGAGTGTACCTTTCTCCCCACATCCTCGCCAACACCTGTTGCTTGTATTTTTGATAATCGCCATTCTAATTGGGGTGAGATGGAATCTTAGGGTGGTTTTGATTTGCATTTCTCTTATTACTAGAGATGTTGAACATTTTTTCATATGTTTATTGATTGCTTGTACATCTTCTTCTGTGAAGTGTCTGTTCATTTCCTTAGCCCATTTGTTGATTGGATTATTTTTATTCTTGGTGTAGAGTTTTTTGAGTTCTTTATAGATTCTGGAGATTAGTGCTCTATCTGAAGTATGATTGGCAAAGATATTCTCCCACTCTGTAGGCTCTCTCTTCACATTACTGATAGTTTCCTTTGCTGAGAGAAAGCTTTTTAGTTTGAATCTATCCCAGTTATTGATTCTTGCTTTTATTTCTTGTGCTATGGGAGACCTGTTGAGGAAGTCTGGTCCTAGGCCGACATGTTGAAGATCGGGACCTACTTTTTCTTCTATAATCTGCAGAGTCTCTGGTCTGATTCCAAGGTCCTTAATCCATTTTGAGTAGAGTTTTGTGCAGGGTGAGAGATATGGGTTTAGTTTCATTCTGTTGCATATGGATTTCCAATTCTCCCAGCACCATTTGTTGAAGAGGCTATCTTTTCTCCATTGCATATTTTTGGCGCCTTTGTCTAGTATTAGAAAGTTGTGTTTATTTGGGTTTGTGTCCGTTTCCTCTATTCTGTACCATTGATCTACCTGTCTATTTTGGTACCAGTACCATGCCGTCTTTGTTACTATTGCTTTGTAATAAAGTTGAAGTTCGGGTATTGCGATACCCCCTGCTTCATTTTTCCTGCGAAGGATTGCTTTAGCTATTCTGGGTTTCTTATTCTTCCAGATGAATTTCATGATTGCTTGCTCTATTTCTGTAAGGTACGTCATTGGGATTTTAATTGGGATTGCATTGAATCTGTATAGCACTTTTGGTAGTATGGCCATTTTGACAATATTAATTCGGCCTATCCAAGAACATGGGAGATCTTTCCATCTTCTAAGGTTTTCTTCGATTTCTTTCTTTAGTGTTCTGTAGTTCTCATTGTAGAGGTCTTTTACCTCTTTTGTGAGATTGATTCCCAAGTATTTTATTTTTTTCGATGCTATGATGAATGGGGTAGTTTTCATAATTTCTCTTTCTGAGGATTCCTCACTTATGTATAAAAATGCATTGGATTTATGAGCATTGATCTTGTAACCTGCCACTTTACTGAATTCACTTATGAGTTCTAACAGTTTTCTGGTGGAATTTCCTGGTTCCTCTAAGTATATAATCATATCATCCGCAAATAGGGATAGTTTGAGTTCTTCTTTTCCTATTCGTATTCCTTTAATTTCCTTGGTCTGTCTAATTGCTCTGGCTAGAGTCTCAAGAACGATATTGAATAGGAGTGGTGAAAGAGGGCATCCCTGTCTTGTTCCAGTTTTTAGGGGGAATGCTTTCAGTTTTTCACCGTTTAGAATGATATTAGCCATGGGCTTAGCATAGATGGCCTTTACAATGTTAAGGAATGTTCCCACTATCCCTATTTTTTCTAGTGTTTTGAGCATGAAGTGGTGTTGTATTTTATCAAATGCTTTTTCTGCATCTATTGAAATAATCATGTGGTTCTTGACTTTAAGTCTATTGATATGGTGAATTACATTTATTGATTTCCGGATGTTGAACCAACCTTGCATCCCTGGGATAAAACCCACTTGATCGTGGTGCACTAACTTTTTAATATATTTTTGTATTCGATTTGCTAAAATTTTATTGAGAATTTTTGCGTCAATGTTCATTAATGATATCGGTCTGAAATTTTCTTTCCTCGATTTATCTCTGTCTGGCTTGGGTATTAGGGTAATATTGGTTTCATAGAATGAGTTTGGGAGGGTACCCTCCTCTTCTATTTCATGGAATACTTTGAGAAGTATTGGAATGAGCTCTTCTTTAAAGATTTTGCAGAACTCGGCTGAGAACCCATCTGGTCCCGGACTTTTCTTTGTTGGTAGGCTTTTGATGACCTCTTCTACTTCATTACTTGAAATTGATCTATTTAAATTTTGTATGTCCTCCTCGTTCAATTTAGGCAATTCATATGTCTCTAGAAACCTGTTGATGTCTTCGAAATTTTCTATTTGGTTAGAATATAGATTTTCAAAATAGCTTCTAATTATGTTTTGTATTTCAATCCTGTCTGTTGTGATATTTCCTTGTTCATTCCGAATTTTGGTGATTTGGGTTTCTCTCGTCTTCTCTTTGTTAGAGTGGCTAAGGGTTTACCAATTTGTTTATTTTTTCAAAGAACCAACTATTTATTTTGTCAATTTTTTGTATTGTTTCTTTTGTTTCAATTTCGTTGATTTCAGCTCTGAGTTTAACTATTTCCTGTCTTCTACTACTTTTGGTGTTGGTCTGTTCTTCTTTTTCTAGGGCTTTGAGCTGAAGTGTTAGGTTGTTTATTTGTTGATTTTTACTTCTTTTATTGAATGCGCTCCATGAAATAAATTTTCCTCTAAGTACTGCTTTCATAGTGTCCCAAAGATTTTGATATGATGTTTCTTTGTTCTCATTTACCTCTAAAAATTTTTTAATTTCCTTCCTAATATCTTCTGTTATCCATTCATCATGTAATAGCATATTGTTTAATCTCCAGGTGTTGGAGTAGCTTCTGTTTTTTACTCTTTCATTTATTTCTAACTTCAAACCATTATGATCTGATAGAATACAAGGTAGTGTCTCTATCTTCTTGTATTTGCTTACATTAGCTTTGTGGCATAATATATGGTCTATTTTAGAGAAGGATCCATGTGCTGCTGAGAAGAAAGTGTATTCGCTCTTGGTTGGATGGTATATTCTATAAATGTCCGTTAAGTCTAAATTATTGATTGTGTTGTTGCGATCTATGGTTTCTTTGTTCAATTTTTGTTTGGAAGATCTGTCCAGTGGTGAGAGAGGCGTGTTAAAATCACCTAGTATTATTGTGTTATGGTCTATTTGGTTTCTGAAATTGAGAAGGATTTGTTTGACATACATGGATGAGCCACTGTTTGGGGCATAGATGTTTATGATTGTTATGTCTTGCTGTTTTATGGTTCCCTTAAGTAGTATGTAATGTCCTTCTTTATCCCTTTTGACTAGTTTTGACTTGAAGTCCACCTTATCTGAAATGAGGATGGATACCCCAGCTTTTTTGCTGAGTCCATGTGCATGATATGTTTTCCCCCATCCTTTCACCTTTAGTCTATGTGTATCTCTTTCTACGAGGTGAGTCTCTTGCAGGCAACATATTGTTGGATCTTTCTTTTTGATCCAATCTGCCAGTCTATGTCTTTTGATTGATGAGTTCAGGCCATTAATATTCAGGGTTATTATTGAGATATGATTAGTATTCCCGGTCATTTGGTTCATTTTATTTATTTATTTATTTATTTTGAGACGACTTGGTTCTTCCTTTATTTGACAATTCCTTTAGGATGGTTCCTCCCATTGCTGATTTGTTTCTTTGTTTTTCATCTCTTCCTCATGGAATATTTTGCTGAGAATGTTCTGTAATGCTGGCTTTCTTTTTGTAAATTCTTTTAGCTTTTGTTTATCATGGAAGGATTTTATTTCATCATCAAATTTGAAGGTAAGTTTTGCTGGGTATAAGATTCTTGGTTGGCATCCATTTTCTTTCAGGGCTTGAAAAATGTTGTTCCAGGCCCTTCTAGCTTTTAGGGTCTGGATTGAAAAATCTGCTGATATCCGTATTGGTTTCCCCCTGAATGTAATTTGATTCCTCTCTCTCGCGGCCTTTAAAATTCTGTCTTTATTTTGTATGTTGGGCATTTTCATTATAATGTGCCTTGGTGTGGGTCTGTTGTAATTTTGTATATTTGGAGTCCTATAAGCCTCTTGTACTTGATCTTCCATTTCATTCTTCAGATTTGGGAAATTTTCTGATAGTATTTCATTGAATAGATTGTTCATTCCTTTGGTCTGTTTCTCTAAGCCTTCCTCAATTCCAATAATTCTCAAATTTGGCCTCTTCATGATATCCCATAGTTCTTGGAGATTCTGTTCATGATTTCTTACCATCTTCTCTGTTTGTTCAACTTTGTTTTCAAGGTTAAATATTTTATCTTCAATGTCTGGTGTTCTGTCTTCCAGGTGTTCTATCCTATTGGTTATGCTTTCTATGGAGTTCTTAATTTGGTTTATTGTTTCCTTCATTTCAAGGATTTCTGTTTGTTTTTTTTTCGATATCTCTAACTCTTTATTGAAGTGATCTTTTGCTTCGTGTATTTGCTCTTTTAACTGTCGTTTGGTGCGATCATTCAGTGCCTGCATTTGCTCTTGCATCTCGTCATTTGCTTCCCTGAGCATTTTAATTATGTACATTCTGAACTCCCTTTCTGTCATTTCTTCTGCCATGCTGTCGTTGGGTTTCATTGATGTAACATCTAGATTTGTTTGCAGCATTTTCTTTCCTTGTTTTCTCATATTGTTCAGGTATCAGTTGACCGCTGTGATATTGCAGATTTCTCTATTGTCTTATAATATCCCTGAAGATTTCTATTATATCCCCTCTTAGTCTTCAGTAGCCTGACATCTTGGAGGAAGTTGATAATGCAGTGCTCCACAAGGGAGCTGACTCCCTAGGGGTGGTGGCCTTCTGGTGGGGTATATTCCCTGCTAGTGGGCAGAGGTACCTTCACTTGCTGATGAATGGTCATCCAGAAGGGAAGTAGGTTATGGGCTGATGCAAGACCAGTTTGGGCCTGTGTCTCTGATTTTACGGTCCTTTTGGGAGAACCTCACCCAACAGGGAGGAGTCACCCAGTGGGGAGGTCTCGCTGGTCAGTTTTCCTCCCAGAGGTTCCGTTCAATTCACAACTACCGCCTGGGCTGGGCAGCCTTCTTCTGCAATGTTCCCAGGGACCCGGACCTACCTCCTGGGCCCGGAAGCCTCACCCTTCGCAAACGAATCTCCTTCGGCTGCCTCTCCTCAGAGAAGCTGCCTGCAGTCCTGGAGCCTTCGCTCTGCCCCTCAGTTTGTCTGTGGGGCCCTTCCACCAAGAAGCCGTCTAGGACCCTGCTCTGCACTTTTCGCCTGGCTATGCGGCCCCTCCTCTGAGCAGCCACCTGGAGCCCCTTACAATCGCTCCGAGTCCCAGTGACCCGCCACACGCCTTTTCCTCTGGCAGCCACCTGTTGTTCCGTGCGGTCGCTCTAAGACCAAGTGACCCACCACGCACCACTTTCTCCACCAGGCAGTCACCCAGAGATCTGGTGCGTCACGAGTCCCAAGAACTCACTGTGCACCTTCTTGTCCCGACTGCCTCCCGTAGCCCTGGTGCAGTCACTTCGAGCCCAAGGACCCCGCCGCGCTCCTCCTCCTTCTCCAGACAACCCCCCTATGTTCAGGAGCGGATGCTCTGGGACCAAACCACTCACCACGCTGTTCCACCGGATAGCCGCCCAGAGCCCTGGTGCAGCTCCTCCAATTCCAAGCGACGTGCCGAGCCCGTATTTCTCCTTCTCCTCTGGGCAGCCCCCTGTGTTCAGGGGTGGTCGCGTTCAGTCCAAACAGCTCACCAAGCACCTTCTCCTTTGGGCACCCTCCCAGAGCGCGGGTGGGTTGCGCCGAGTCCAAGCACTGTGGTGAACAGCCACCTCTCCAATGCTCCCAGCTGTGTGCGATCACTGCTCCGGCGGGGGGAGGGGCGCCTCACCGGCAGTTCTACTTTGCAAAGATCCCTGCTTTCGGGGCTACCGCCCTGTCCGGGGGCTACCGCCCCGTCCGGGATGCCTGCCCAGTGGGAAACACTCACCCGGCTGCTTTGAGTTGGTCCCAAGTCTCTCAATATCTCCTTTTCTTGAGTCCTGAGTCCACGCTGCTCCTCCGGATAGCCGCCCGAAGCCCTGGCGCAGCTGATCCAATTCCAAGCGACGTGCCGAGCCCATATTTCTCCTTCTCCTCTGGGCAGCCCCCTCTTCAATGCTCCCAGCTGTCTGCGATCACTGCTCCGGCGTGGGGAGGGGCGCCTCTCGCTGGCCGTTCTACTTTGCAAAGATCCCTGCTTTTGGGGCTACCGCCCTGTCCAGGACTCCTGCCCCGTCCGGGACGCCTGCCCAGTGGGGGACTCTCGCCCGGCTGCTTTGAGTTGGTCCCAAGGCTCTCTATATCTCCTCTTCTTGAGTCCTGAGTCCTGGAGCAACACGAAACGCAGCCACCCTCTAGTCCGCCATCTTGAATCTCCCCCAATATTATTCTAAATGGTGAAAAACTGAAAGCATTCCCCCTAAAAACTGGAACAAGGCAGGGATGCCCTCTTTCACCACTTCTTTTCAATATCATACTTGAGACTCTAGCCAGAGCAATTAGACAAACCAAAGAAATTAAAGGGATACAAATTGGAAAAGAGGAACTCAAACTATCCCTGTTCGCTGATGACATGATTATATATTTAGAGGAACCTGGAAATTCCACCAGAAAACTCTTAGAACTCATAAGTGAATTCAATAAAGTAGCAGGTTACAAGATCAATGCTCATAAATCCAATGCGTTTTTATACATAAGTGATGAATCTTCAGAAAGAGAAATTAGGAAAACTATTCCATTCACTATAGCCTTGAAAAAAACAAAATACTTGGGAATCAATCTCACAAAAGAGGTGAAAGACCTCTACAAGGAGAACTACAGAACACTAAAGAAGGAAATTAAAGAAAATCTTAGAAGATGGAAAGATCTCCAATGTTCTTGGATAGGCAGAATTAATATTGTCAAAATGGCCATACTACCAAAAGTGCTATACAGATTCAATGCAATTCCAACTAAAATCCTAATGGTGTACCTTACAGAAATAGAGCAAGCAATTATGAAATTCATCTGGAAGAATAAGAAACCCAGAATAGCTAAAGCAATCCTCAGTAGAAAGAGCGAAGCAGGGGGTATTGCAATACCAGATCTTCAACTCTATTACAAAGCAATAGTAACAAAAATGGCATGGTATCAGTACCAAAATAGACAGGTAGATCAATGGTACAGAATAGAGGACATGGACACAAACCCAAATAAATATAATTTTCTCATACTAGACAAAGGTGCAAAAAACATGCAATGGAGAAAAGATAGCCTCTTCAACAAATGGTGCTGGGAAAACTGGAAATCCATATGCAACAGAATGAAACTAAACCCCTATCTCTCACCCTGCACAAAACTCAACTCAAAATGGATCAAGGACCTTGGAATCAGACCAGAGACCCTGCATCTTATAGAAGAAAAAGTAGGTCCAAACCTTCAACTTGTTGGCTTAGGAGCAGACTTACTTAACAGGACTCCCATAGCACAAGAAATAAAAGCAAGAAACAACAACTGGGATAGATTCAAACTAAAAAGCTTTTTCTCAGCAAAGGAAACTATCAGTAATGTGAAGAGAGAGCCTACAGAGTGGGAGAATATCTTTGCCACTCATACTTCAGATAGAGCGCTAATTTCCAGAATCTATAAAGAACTCAAAAAACTCTACTCCAAGAATACAAATAATCCAATCAACAAATGGGCTAAAGAATTGAGCAGACACTTCACAGAAGAAGATATACAAGCAATCAACAGATATATGAAAAAATGTTCAACATCTCTAGTAATAAGAGAAATGCAAATCAAAACTACCCTAAGATTTCATCTCATCCCAATTAGAATGGCGATTATCAAGAATACAAGCAACAATAGGTGTTGGCGAGGATGTGGGGAAAAAAGTACACTCATACATTGCCGGTGGGGTTGCGAATTACTGCAGCCACTCTGGAAAGCAGTATGGAGATTCCTCAGAAAGCTTGGAATGGAACCACCACTTGACCCAGCTATCCCACTCCTTGGCCTATACCCAAAGGACTTAAAATCAGCATACTACAGAGATACAGCCACATCAATGTTCATAGCTGCTCAATTCACTATAGCCAGATTGTGGAACCAACCTAGATGCCCTTCAGTTGATGAATGGATAAAGAAACTGTGGCATATATATACAATGGAATATTACTCCACCATGAAGAATGATAAAATCATGGCATTTGCAGGCAAATGGATGAAATTGGAGTATATCATGCTAAGTGAGATAAGACAATCTCAAAAAACTAAAGGACGAATGATCTCGCTGGTAAGTGGATGAGAACATATAATGAGGGGTAGGAGGGGTTAGCATTAGGGCTAGGGTTAGGTTTAGGGTTAGGGATAAGGAGGGTGGTAAGAATGGAGGAAGGAAGGACTGCATAGAGGTAAAGAGGGGTGGGAGGGGTGGAGGGGAAGGGAGAAAATAACAGAATGAATCAAACAACATTGCCCTATGTAAATTTATTATTTTTAATAAAAAAATAATCATGATATGTTAACAATATAGTAGTAAAGGTGACTAGTGTATGGTCAAATGGGAAATTTTAGCAGAGAGATGGGAATTACCTAAAGCATTCTGAAGAAAATGCTAGAAAATGATGTTGGAGATGAAAGATTTCTTTGACCTTTATCCACAAACTGGACACAGTAGAAAGAATAAGTGATCAATGAAGGTAGATTAATAAAAGCTGCGTGAACATAAAGAAAAAAAGTAGGAAGAGATGAGAAAACTGGAAACAATATTAATTGTTGAGGATGTGAGGTAACTGGAATCTTTATGTGTTACTGAAAGATACAAAATGGTACAGTGTCTTAGGATAAGAGTTATATATATACAAACATATTTTAATGAAGTTTAATATATTCTTAAGCCAACTGGAGAGCTTAGAAACTTGGGGATGTATAGAAACATCTAAAAAATATCTGACATATCCACTGTGTTTAAATACTTTGTATTTGCTTCTTCAGACCTTGTAAAGACTCTTTGATACCCTTTAATAAATGTCTTCTATATGTAAAAAAAAAAGACATAGAGTGGCAGATCAATTAAAACAGATCAATTAAAAGACAAGACCCAACACTATGCTGTTTCCAAGAGACTCACCTCGTAGGCAAAGACATCCACAGACTGTGAAAAAGTGGGAAAAACGTATCACTCACATGGATCTCTTAAGCAAGCAGGTGTTTCTATCTTCAAATCAGACAAATTGGACTTCAAGTTGAAGTTAATAATAATGGACAAAGAAGTACATTTCATATTGCTTAAGGGAATTATTCACCAAAAAGGCATAACAATCATAAATATTTATACTCCAAACAATGGAGCATCCATGTACATCAAACAAACCCTTCTCAGTTTCAAGAATCAGATAGACCATACAGGATAATACTGGATGATTTAACACACCTCTCTCACTACTGGATAGATCCTCCAAACAAAAACTAAACAAACTAACTACAGAACTAAATAATACAATCAATAATTTAGACTTAACAGACATTTCCTTACTCATCCATCAGTGAGCAAATACACTTTTTCCCCAGCAGCACAGATCCTTCTCTAAAATAGACAAAGCAACTCTTAGCCACAAAAGAACAGAGATAATACCCTGCATAGTATCAGATCGTAATGGAATGAATGAGAAATCAATGACAGAATAAAAAATAGAAGCTACTCTATAATCTGGGGACTAAATAATATGCTTTTGAGTGACAAATGGATAGCAGAAAAATAGCAGGGATGAAATTTAAAAAGCAGGTAAATGAGAATAGCAATACAATGTATCAAAATCTCTGGGACACTACAAAGGCAGTGATAAGAGGAAAGTTCATTGTATTGGATCATTTATTGAAATAGTACAAAGTCAATTAATAAATGACCTAAAATTACGTCTCGTAGCC
Source organism: Sciurus vulgaris (assembly GCF_902686455.1). Taxonomy (NCBI): domain Eukaryota; kingdom Metazoa; phylum Chordata; class Mammalia; order Rodentia; family Sciuridae; genus Sciurus; species Sciurus vulgaris. Next base: position 24,495,373 of record NC_136476.1, on the reverse strand, counting down.
CTAGGGATAAAACAAATCAATACCAAAAGCAGTAGAAGATAGGAAATAATTAAAATCAGAGCTGAAGTCAATGAAATAGGGGTTAGCGTTAGGGTTAGGGTTAGGTTTAGGGTTATTGATAAGGAGGGTGTTAAGAACGGAGGAAGGAAGGACTGTATAGAGGGAAAAGAGGGGTGGGAGGGGTGGAGGGAAAGGGAAAAAAATAACAGAATGAATCAAACAACATTGCCCTATGTAAATTTATGATTTTTAATTAAAATATATAAATAAATTAAAAAAAATAAGACTGAGATTTCATCTCAAACCAGTCAGAATGGCAGCCAACAATAATGGAAACAAAAATAAATGCTGTGGAGGTTGTGGAGAAAAGGAACACTTTTTCACTGTTGGTGAGATTGTAAATTAATGCAACCCCTATGAAAATCAGTATGCAGGTTGATCAAAAGTCTAGGCATGGAACCACCATGTGACTCAGCCATATCACCCCTCAATATTTATCTTAAAGAATTAAATTTGTAATACTATAGTGATACATGCATACCCATGTTTACAACAATAAAATTCACAATAGCCAAACTGTGGAAACAGTCTCAGTGTCCATCAACAGATGAATGGATAAAAAAAAAAAAAAAAAGGCAGAATACATACACAATGAAGTTTTATTCAATCATAAAGAAAAATAAGTTCATATCATTTTCAGGAAAATGATTGGAACTTGAAAAGATTATGTTAAGCAAAATAAATCAATGCCAGAATTTGTTCAAGGATCATACATTTTCTTTTATATGTGGAAGCCAGAATGGAAAAAAGAAATGTTTGTGTGTGTGTTGGGGGTGGTGGTTTTTGCATAAAAAACCAAGGGATATCAATAGAATAGAGGAAAGGGACCAGGGGTTGGAAGGATGAGAGGGAGGGTAAAAGCACTGGGAAAGGATATTGCCTGAATTACTTTGTTATATTGTACAAAGGTGCTAACATGTAAAAGCAAATTCTACCATTATGTACGCCTATAATGAGCCAGTATGAAAGAAAAATAAAGGAGAAAATCACAAATCACTCTTCCCTGGCCTATAAGATTTCTGCTGAGAAGTCTACTGTCAAGTGAACTGAGACACCCCTATTATTAGTTTTTTCTTTTGTGTTGCAGTCTTGAAAAACTTTTCATTTTTCTTTTACCTGTGGGAGTTTGAGGATAAGATGTCTTGGGATCGACTTGGCTGAGTAAAATTTGACCAATGAACTTTGATCTTTCTATCCCTGGATATGTACATCTCTCTCTAAGTTTGCAAAGTTTTCTCTCATTATACCTTTGAATTAACTCTCTATACCTTTGACATTTTCAAGTTCTTCTTGAACCACCCAAACTAAAATATTTGATCTTTTAATACTACCACAAAGTCCCATGAGCTTTACTTTTATCCCTCTTCATTTTCTATGCTTTCCTCTGTGTATTTTCAAATAGCTTGCATTTGAAATCTCTATTTCTTCTATTTTATCATCCCACTATTGATGCCTTCTATCATATTTTTATTTCATTAACTATATTTTCCATCTCAATAATTTCTGTAGGATTTATAAAATTTCTTCCATTTCTTTGTTAGTTTCTCTATTAGAATATTGAAGTGTTTTTCAGATTGACAAGATGGCAGAATAGAGGAGGTCGCTTTTCTGGCTGCTGCATGGTGTGAAACCCTTAAGAAAGCAGACAGGCAGCTTCTCCATGAAATGGGTGAGTAAAAATAAAAAGTGTAGGGGGGACTCTACTGTAATTTAATAGCAGACACTCAAAGCAGACTGGGGACACAGGAGGTTGGATATAATAAAATAAGGGAAAAAATCTCCAGTGGCACAACTATTGCTGTGGCTGGGCCAGAAGCACCAACCAGAGAGGTCCCTCCCTGAGCATAGAGAAGAGACAGGGAATTACAGGAACCCACATTTTTGGGAGGCCAAGGTATGTCTGGGTACAGAACATTTAGATATCAAGGACATTGCCCTACAAACCTGAAAGGTGCACTGCACAATATCTTTGTGTGGGGAAAGAAGCTGCCATCTCTCCAAGGCAGCATGCCTAGAACAAAGGAAGTAACAATTCTGCAGCCACAGCAAGGGGGCCAGCTGGTGAGGGAGTCAGTTTCTGGCGAACCTGAGTTTGGCCCAGTAAACACACACTGCATGGCATAGAGTTTGCTTAAGTGACCAGGAGAGAATCAAACATGGAGAGAGGTTTACACAGGGGACAACTGGTCATGGAAACCCAGCCGCTCTACCCCTCCTTCTGCAATCCAGCTGCTTACAGGACCAGCTGGCAGAGATATATCTGGCCAGGAACTTCAAAGGGTTGAAGTGGGAGAGATTGTTTGGAGACTGAAACTGAAACCAGGAAACGAGTTTCTAAAGGTGATGTAGGGGACTAAGTATTGGCTCCTCCACCACACAAGTGGAACCCAGGCGAGATCACGGGGACACAGTGTTCCAGCCTGGACCAGCAAGTACTGTGATGGGCTGACAGAACTGGCTCCATGAGAATGTTTTGGACAGACTCTAAGGGAAATGACTAAACAGACTCCATTTTACTCTGAGACTCCATGTTATGTAGGAAATAAGTTCTCCCATGGGAACACCCCACCTCTGTACCCATCATCAGTTACTTAGTGTGACATGTTTAACAATTACAGAATGATAATTCCTATGTAAAGAAGAATTGCTCTCTTTTGATTCCTATTGCTCCTAAACAATGTACCATGTGAACAGTGATTGTGTGGATGTTAGTAACCATTCTTTAGTTTGTACCTAGGTAAGGGTCATTTTGACCCACTTCCCCCTCTGTCGATGATCGCATGATGTTAATGTGTAATTTCAAATCATAGCCACAGACACTTATGATCAATGTAATTTTTGGTATAAGAACCCCTACAACCCTGTGGTAGGGGCTGTTCTCCCAATAGCTAGTTTTTGGGGCATTGTGTGAGACAGTCAGTCAGCTGGCTTAATAAAGACTCTCAAATTTGGACTTCTCAGTGGTGATTGGTCTGTTCTTAAGTTTCGCCCCATTAACAGTACTGGGTGCTGGAGGTGAGCTGATTTAAAATCTCTGGACCAACTGGCTTTCACCCAAAAGCCTGGAGCCCACTTAAGCCTAAACCTTGCCTCCAGGAATTCTGCCTATGGGATTACCTCTCTCACTCCGGCAATCCAGTGGGTGGAGCATCATGCTCTAGATGACCCAACCTAAAACTGCTGGGAATAGAGGTTGAGAATCTTCTGAACTCCAATGGAAAGAATTCTTTAACTTTTCATCAAGACATTTTTCTTATTTCTTTTCTCTATTTTATTGTGACCTTAATGGTACATGGACATTTATACATGTTCATATTTCTTTTTTCTAATTTCTAGAATTTTTGAAGCCAGTTATTTTACATGAATTAGTTGTTTTGTGAAGCAGGGTGTTTGATTAGTATATTTTAGTTCGTTTTTTATTCTTTTATTTTTATTTTTAATTTTTAAAAATATTTTATTTAATATACATTTTTTTTCTCCTACTTGTTTCCCTTGATTCTCTCTTTTCTTCCATTAACAACCAATCTCTATTGTTCTCTTTCACTCTTCATTTAATTCTATTCTTTAGTTCTATCTTCTCTCTTTCTCTCTCATAATTGTCACATGCTATACCATTTCTTTTCTCTCCCTGTCTACCATTTGGAATTGTAAACACTTTTGTAAACTTGCTGATTTTATTGTAGGCAATAACTGATCATAACACTTCTGTTTATTGTGATAATTAATGTTATGGGGCGCAACTTAAGAACAGACCAATCACCACTGAGAAATCCAAATTTGAGAGTCTTTATTAAGCCAGCTGACTGACTGTCTCACACAATGCCTCAAAAACTAGCTATTGGGAGAACAGCCCCGACCACAGGGTTGTAGGGGTTCTTATACCAAAAATTACATTGATCATAAGTGTCTGTGGCTATGATTTGAAATTACACATTAACATCATGCGATCATCGACAGAGGGGGAAGTGGGTCAAAATGACCCTTACCTAGGTACAAACTAAAGAATGGTTACTAACATCCACACAATCACTGTTCACATGGTACATTGTTTAGGAGCAATAGGAATCAAAAGAGAGCAATTCTTCTTTACATAGGAATTATCATTCTGTAATTGTTAAACATGTCACACTAAGTAACTGATGATGGGTACAGAGGTGGGGTGTTCCCATGGGAGAAGTTTATTTCTTACAGAACATGGAGTCTCAGAGCAAAATGAAGTCTGTTTAGTCATTTCCCTTATAGTCTGGCCTGTAATGTTCTCATGGAGCCAGTTCTGTCAGCCCATCACAATTAAAGTTGTAGATATCATAGTAGGAACTATTTGGTTTAATACTGTATATTGTTTGCATTGGTTGCTATTATTTGTCTCTCTCTAAACAGTGAGGTACTAGAAACCTTCAGGGACACTATAAGTCCACCAGATAGAAATTCTACCACCTCAGATCCATAATATCCATACTGTTAGATGGTAAGACACACAGAGAACAAATTGCCCCAAACAAACAAAGATACTCCAATAACAGAATTCATCGACACCACATTGGAAGAAATGTCAGAGAAAGAGTTTAGAATTTACATAGTTAAACTGATCTGTGAAGCAAAGGACAGTATAAGGAATGAAATGAGAGAGAAAATACAGGAAGTGAAAGATCACTTCAATAAAGAGATGGAGGTTCTGTAAAACAAATAAACAAAAAAACTAAGCAGAAATCCTCAAATGAAGGAAACAATAAACCAAATTAAAAACACAGTGGAAAGCATTAGCAACAGACCACACCACTTGGAAGACAAAATCTCAGGCAATGAAGACAAAATATATAATCTTGCAAATAGAGTTGATTACAGAGAAAAGATGTTAAGAAACCATGACCAGAACTTCCAAGAATTATGGGATAATATGAAAAGAACAAATTTAAGACCTATTGGAGATGATGAAGTGAAGAAAAAAACAAAGGAACACACAATCTTTACAGTGAAATGACATCAGAAAATTTCCCAAACTTAAAAAATGAAATGGAAAATAAAATACAACAGGCTTACAGGACCCAAAATATACAAAATTACAACAGACACACACCAAGATACATTATTATGAAGGTGCCTAACATACAGAATAAGGATAGAATTTTAAAGGCTCTGAGAGAAAAATATCAGATTTTATACATATATATATAACATATATATATTATATATATAACATATATAATACAATTAGTATTTTTATATGTAATTCAATCAATAATTTAGACTTAACAGACATAGGTAGAATATTTCACCCATCAGATCTCAGCTGATTTCTATCGATTGAGACCCTCAGAGCTAGGAGGTTTGGAATAACATATACCAAGGTCTGAAAGAAAATGGATGCCAAATAAGAATTCTATATCCAGCAAAATTAAAATTTATATTTGAAGATTAAAGAAAAACATTCCATGATTAAAAAAAAAAAGTTAAAGCATTCATAATTAGAAAACCTGCAGTATAGAACATTCTCAACAAAATATTCCATGAAGATAAAATGAAAAAAAAGTGAAAACCAGCAAAGAGAGGAACTACACTAAAGGAATAGCTAATCAAAGGAGAAACTAATTCAAGTTAAAAACTAGAAATAAACCAAAATGACCAGGAATACAAATCATATCTCAACAATATGTTGAATATAATGGCCTAAACTCATCAATCAAAAGACATAGACTGGAGTGACAGCCTTTAGATGCAGAGCCAGCCACAAGTCCCCAAGCCAGCGGAGACCTCCGACTCGCAAGCAGCTTCTGGGACCAGGGCTGAGCAGCCAGTGACCTCTCCAGTAGGCTTTTTCCCCTCCAGCTGCAGGCTTTTTCCATGGGGCGATCCAAGATGGCGGACTAGAGGGTGACTGCATCTCCAGTCACTCCAGAACCCAGGATTCAAGAAGGGGAGGCATTAAGAGACTCAGACTAAAATAGAACCACGGGGTGAGTCTCCCCCACCCAGTGAAGCTCAGTGGGCGGCAGGCCCGGATTCAAGTGGCTTATTAGAGTAGGACAGGGCAGATAGAGTCTCCCCCAGGCAGCTCTGAGCACTCTGGCGGTGGGCTCCTCCCACAGGGCCAGATTCTCCAGCCTCACAAGCAGGCCCCCCAGTGAGAGCTTTTCTGCACAGAAGCAGTGCGGCCAGCTCTGGCCCGCCCCGCTGCCAGCTCCAGCCTGCCAGCAGGTTGCTTCAGAGACCAGCACAGGGCACCAGGGACTTCCCCAAGCAGCCCAGCCCCCTCCGGCGGGAAGCACCTTTCTAGGCTAGCTTCTCGGGGCAGACCGCCCAGTGAGAGCCTGTCTACACAGAGCCAGCTACAAGTCCCCAAGCCAGTGGAGAGCTCCGACCTATAAGCAGCCTCTGGGACCAGGGCTGGGCAGCAAGAGACCTCTTCAGGTCTCTCCCTGGAACCAGTAGTGGGCTAGGGGCAGCGTTCTTCGGAAGCACTACATTATCAAGTTAATCCAAGACTTCAGGCTACTGAAGGCTGGTAGGTGATACACTGGTAATCTACAGGGTCACTATAAGCCAATAGAGGAAATCTACAATATCACAGAGTCCCACTGACATCTGACCAATATGAGAAAACAAGGGAAGAAAATGTCCGAAACAAACCTAGATACTATATCAATAAAACCCAATGACAGCACAGCAGAAGAAATGTCAGAAAGGGAGTTCAGAATGTACATAATTAAAACAATCAGGGAAGCAAATGAGAAGATGAAAGAACAAATGCAGGCATTAAATGAACGCACCAATCAACAGTTAAAAGAGCAAATACGGGAAGCAAAAGAGCATTTCAATAAAGAGTTAGAGATACTGAAAAAAAAAACAAACAGAAATCCTTGAAATGAAGGAAACAATAAACCAAGTTAAAAACTCCATAGAAAGCATAACCAATAGGATAGAACACCTGGAAGACAGAACCTCAGATATTGAAAACAAAATATTTAATCTTGAAAACAAGGTTGACCAAACAGAAAAGATGGTAAGAAATCATGAACAGAATCTATAAGAATTATGGGATATCATGAAGAGGCCAAATTTAAGAATTATTGGGATTGAGGAAGGCTTAGAGAAACAGACCAAAGGAATGAACAATCTATTCAATGAAATAATATCAGAAAATTTCCCAAATCTGAAGAATGAAATGGAAATCCAAGTACAAGAGGCTTATAGGACTCCAAATATACAAAATTACAACAGACCCACACAAAGGCACATTATTATGAAAATACCTAACATTCAAAATAAAGACAAAATTTTAAAGGCCATGAGAGAAAAGAATCAGATTACATTCAAGGGGAAACCAATAAGAATATCAGCAGATTTTTCAATCCAGACCCTAAAAGCTAGAAGGGCCTGGAACAACATATACCAAGCCCTGAAAGAAAATGGATGCCAACCAAGAATCTTATACCCAGCAAAACTTACTTTCAGAAATGATGATGAGATAAGATCCTTCCATGATAAACAAAAGCTAAAGGAATTTACAAAAAGAAAGCCAGCATTACAGAACATTCTCAGCAAAATATTCCATGAGGAAGAGATGAAAAACAACGATGTAAATCAGCAACAGGAGGAAGTAGCCTAAAGGATAGCCAAATAAAGGAGAAACCAAATCATGTCAAAAAACAAAAATGAGTCCAATGACTAGGAATACAAATCATATCACAATAATAACCGTGAATGTTAATGGCCTGAACTCATCAATCAAAAGACAGACTGGCAGATTGGATTAAAAAGAAAAATCCAACAATATGCTGCCTGCAAGAGACTCATCTCATAGAAAGAGATACCCAGAGACTAAAGGTGAAAGGATGGGAAAAAACATACCATGCACATGGACACAGCAAAAAAGCTGGAGTATCCATCCTCATTTCAGATAATGTGGACTTCAAGCCAAAACTAGTCAGAAGGGATAAAGAAGGACATTACATACTGCTTAAGGGAAGCATAAATCAGCAAGACATAACAATCATAAATATCTATGCCCCGAACATTGGCTCATCCATGTACGTCAAACAAATCCTTGTCAATTCCAGAAATCAAATAGACCACAACACAATAATACTAGGTGATTTTAACACACCTCTCTCACCACTGGAAAATTGAATAAAGAAACCATAGATCTCAATAACACAATCAACAATTTAGACTTAACCAACATATATAGAATATACCATCCAACAAAGAAGGAATACACTTTCTTCTCAGCAACACATGGATCCTTCTCTAAAATAGACCATGTTTTATGCCACAAAGCTACTGTTAGCAAATACAAGAAGATAGAGATACTACCTTGTACTCTATCAGATCATAATGGATTGAAATTAGAAATAAATGACAGAATAAAAAACAGAAACTTCTCCAATACCTAGAGATTAAATAATACACTACTATACGATGAATAGGTAACAGAAGACATCAGGAGGGAAATTTAAAAATTCTTAGAAGTAAATGAGAACAAAGACACATCATATCAAAATCTCTGGGACACTATGAAAGCAGTACTTAGAGGAAGATTTATTTCATGGGGTGCATTCAACAAAAGAAGTAGATATCAACAAATAAACGACTTAACATTACAGCTCAAAGCCCTAGAAAAAGAAGAGCAGACCAACACCAAAAGTAGTAGATGACAGGAAATAGTTAAAATCAGAGCCGAAATCAATGAAATTGAAACAAAAGAAACAATCGGAAAAATTAACAAAATAAATAGTTGGTTCTTCAAAAAAATAAACAAAATTGATAAACCCTTAGCCACACTAACAAAGAGAAAGAGGGAGAAAACCCAAATTACTAAAATTCGGAATGAACAAGGAAATATCACAACAGACACGAGTGAAATACAAAACATAATAAGAAGCTATTTTGAAAATCTATACTCCAACAAAACAGAAAACCTCGAAGACATCAACAAGTTTCTAGAGACATATGAATTACCTAAACTGAACGAGGAAGACATACACAACTTAAATAAATCAATTTCAAGCAATGAAATAGAAGAGGTCATCAAAAGCCTACCAACAAAGAAAAGTCCGGGACCAGATGGGTTCTCAGCCGAGTTCTATAAAACTTTTAAAGAAGAGCTCATTCCAATACTTCTTAAAGTATTCCATAAAATAGAAGAGGAGGGAACCCTCTTCTATTATCAAGAAATAAAAGCAAGAAATAAAAGCACAAGAAATAAAAGCAAGAATCAACAACTGGGATAGATTCAAACTAAAAAGCTTTCTCTCAGCAAATGAAACTATCAGTAATGTGAAGAGAGAGCCTACAGAGTGGGAGAATATCTTTGCCACTCATACTTCAGATAGAGCACTAATATCCCGAATCTATAAAGAACTCAAAAAACTCTACACCAAGAATACAAATAATCCAATCAACAAATGGTCTAAGGAAATGAGCAGACACTTCACAGAAGAAGATGTACAAGCAATCAACAGATATATGAAAAAATGTTCAACATCTCTAGTAATAAGAGAAATGCAAATCAAAACTACCCTAAGATTTCATCTCATCCCAATTAGAATGGCGATTATCAAGAATACAAGCAACAATAGGTGTTGGCGAGGATGTGGGGAAAAAAGTACACTCATACATTGCCAGTGGGGTTGCGAATTACTGCAGCCACTCTGGAAAACAGTATGGAGATTCCTCAGAAAGCTTGGAATGGAACCACCATTTGACCCAGCTATCCCACTCCTTGGCCTATACCCAAAGGACTTAAAATCAGCATACTACAGAGATACAGCCACATCAATGTTCATAGCTGCTCAATTCACTATAGCCAGATTGTGGAACCAACCTAGATGCCCTTCAGTTGATGAATGGATAAAGAAACTGTGGCATATATATACAATGGAATATTACTCCACCATGAAGAATGATAAAATTATGGCATTTGCAGGCAAATGGATGAAATTGGAGTATATCATGCTAAGTGAGATAAGCCAATCTCAAAAAACTAAAGGACGAATGATCTCGCTGATAAGTGGATGAGAACATATAATGAGGGGTAGGAGGGGTTAGCATTAGGGCTAGGGTTAGGTTTAGGGTTAGGGATAAGGAGGGTGGTAAGAATGGAGGAAGGAAGGACTGCATAGAGGTAAAGAGGGGTGGGAGGGGTGGAGGGGAAGGGAGAAAATAACAGAATGAATCAAACAACATTGCCCTATGCAAATTTATTATTTTTAATAAAAAAATAATCATGATATGTTAACAATATAGTACTAAAGGTGACTAGTGTATGGTCAAATGGGAAATTTTAGCAGAGAGATGGGAATTACCTAAAGCATTCTGAAGAAAATGCTAGAAAATGATGTTGGAGATGAAAGATTTCTTTGACCTTTATCCACAAACTGGACACAGTAGAAAGAATAAGTGATCAATGAAGGTAGATTAATAAAAGCTGAGTGAACATAAAGAAAAAAAGTAGGAAGAGATGAGAAAACTGGAAACAATATTAATTGTTGAGGATGTGAGGTAACTGGAATCTTTATGTGTTACTGAAAGATACAAAATGGTACAGTGTCTTAGGATAAGAGTTATATATATACAAACATATTTTAATGAAGTTTAATATATTCTTAAGCCAACTGGAGAGCTTAGAAACTTGGGGATGTATAGAAACATCTAAAAAATATCTGACATATCCACTGTGTTTAAATACTTTGTATTTGCTTCTTCAGACCTTGTAAAGACTCTTTGATACCCTTTAATAAATGTCTTCTATATGTAAAAAAAAAAAAGACATAGAGTGGCAGATCAATTAAAACAGATCAATTAAAAGACAAGACCCAACACTATGCTGTTTCCAAGAGACTCACCTCATAGGCAAAGACATCCACAGACTGTGAAAAAGTGGGAAAAACGTATCACTCACATGGATCTCTTAAGCAAGCAGGCGTTTCTATCTTCAAATCAGACAAATTGGACTTCAAGTTGAAGTTAATAATAATGGACAAAGAAGGACATTTCATATTGCTTAAGGGAATTATTCACCAAAAAGGCATAACAATCATAAATATTTATACTCCAAACAATGGAGCATCCATGTACATCAAACAAACCCTTCTCAGTTTCAAGAATCAGATAGACCATACAGGATAATACTGGATGACTTTAACACACCTCTCTCACTACTGGATAGATCCTCCAAACAAAAACTAAACAAACTAACTACAGAACTAAATAATACAATCAATAATTTAGACTTAACAGACATTTCCTTACTCATCCATCAGTGAGCAAATACACTTTTTCCCCAGCAGCACACATCCTTCTCTAAAATAGACAAAGCAACTCTTAGCAACAAAAGAACAGAGATAATACCCTGCATAGTATCAGATCGTAATGGAATGAAATGAGAAATCAATGACAGAATAAAAAATAGAAGCTACTCTATAACCTGGGGACTAAATAATATGCTTTTGAGTGACAAATGGATAGCAGAAAAAATAGCAGGGATGAAATTTAAAAAGCAGGTAAATGAGAATAGCAATACAATGTATCAAAATCTCTGGGACACTACGAAGGCAGTGATAAGAGGAAAGTTCATTGTATTGGATCATTTATTGAAATAGTACAAAGTCAATTAATAAATGACCTAAAATTACATCTCGTAGCCCTAGGGATAAAACAAATCAATACCAAAAGCAGTAGAAGATAGGAAATAATTAAAATCAGAACTGAAGTCAATGAAATAGAAACAAAAGAAACAATTCAAAAAATTAACAGAATAAAAAGTTGGCTCTTGGAAAAAATAAATAAAATTGATATACCAGTAGACACACTAAGGAAGAGAAAGAGAGAGAAAACTCAAATTACTAAATTTCATGATGAAAAAGAAAATATCACAATGGACAATACTGAAATACAGATGATAATCAGAGGCTATTGTGAAAATGTATGTTATAATGAAATAGAAAATCTTGAAGACATTGACAAATTTCAAGAGGCATATGACCTACTCAAACTGAATCAGGAGGATATACACAATTTAAACACAGCAATTTCAAGCAATGAAATACACACCACCATCAAAAGCTTACCAATTAAGGAAAGCCCAGTACTAGATGGAGTCTCAGCCAAATTCTAGAAGAACTTCTGGGAAATATTTACACCAATAGTCCTCAATATTTCCATGAAATAAAAAAGGAAAGAACCAATGAATCAAAAAGCAGTCTGTAAAAATAAAAAGAAAATTTAAAAAAGAAAAAGAAAAGAAGGGAACACTTCCAAACTCATTCTATGAAACTAGTATCACTCTGATTCCAAAACCAAAGACATGTCAAGAAAGAAAACTTTAGGCCAATATCCCAGATAAGCACAGATGAAAAATTCTCAATAAAATTTTGGAAAATTGCATACAAAAACATATTAAAAAGATAGTGCATCATGATCAAGTGGGGTTCATCCCAGGGATGCAAGGTTGGTTGAACATATGGATATCAATAAATGTAATTCATCACATCAATAGGCTTAAAGACAAGAAACATATAATCACCTGAATAGATGCAGAAAAAGTTTTTGACAAAATATAGCACCTATTCATGTGCAAAACACCAGAAAAACTAGAGATAGTAGGAACATACATCAACATTGTAAAAACTACATATGCTAGACTCAAGGCCAACATCATTCTAAATGGAGAAAAATTAAAAGCATTTCCTCTGAGAACTAGAATAAGAAAAAGATGCCCTCTTTCACCACTTTTATTCAACATCATCCTTGAAACTCTAGCCAGAGTAACTAGACAGAAGAAAGAATTTAAAGGGATATGAATAGTAAAAGAAGAACTCAATCACTATTTACCAATGACATTATTTTATACTTAGAAGATGTAACAAACTTCACCAAAAAACTTTCAGAAATCATAAATGAATTCATTCTATCAGGATATAAAATCAACACCTATAAATCAATTATCCTCCTCTGGTTCAGTGATGAATCAACTGACAGAGAAATTAGGAAAACTACCCCATTCATAATAGCCTCAAACAAAACAAAACAAAACAAACTTGGGAATCGATCTAACAAAGAAGTGAAAGACCTCTACCATGATAGCTACAGAACACTAAAGAAAGAAATTGAAGAACTCTTTAGAAGATGGAAAGATTTTCCATGTTTTCAGATAGGCAGAATTAAAATTGTCGAAATGGCTATATTACCAAAAGTGTTATGCAGATTTAATGCAATTCCTATTAAAACCCCCAATGACATTCTTCATAGAACTAAAGAAAGCGATCATGAAATTCATCTGGAAAAATAAGAGACCCAGAATAGCCAAAGCAATTCTTAGCAAGAAAAATGAAGCAAGAGGCATCACAATACCAGAACTTAAATTATACTACAGAGCCAGAGAAACAAATATGGCATGGTATTGGCACCAAAACAGATATGTAGACCAATGTACAGAATAGAAGACACAGAGACAAACCTGTATAAAATACAGTTATCTCATTCTAGACAAAGGCACCATAAACATACATTGTAGAAAAGATAGCCTCTTCAACAAATGGTGCTGGGAAAACTGGAAATCTATATGTAGTGGAATGAAATTGAACCATATCTCTCACCCTGCACAAAACTCAACTCAAAGTGGATCAAGGACCTACACACTAGACCAGAGACTCTGCACCTACTGGAAGAAAATTTAGTCACAACTCTTTATCATGTTGACTTAGGAACCAATTCCTCAGTAGGACTCGTAAAGCCCAAGAAGTAAAATCAGGAAAATATAAATGGAATGGTATCAAACTGAAAAGTTTCTTCTCAGCAAAGGAAACAATCAAGAATAGGAACAGAGAGCCTACATAATGGGAGAAAATCTTTACCGCATGCACCTCAGATAGAACATTAACCCTTAATTTAATTAAAGATATATAAGGACTCGAAAAACTTAACACCACAAAAACAAATAACCCAATCAGTAAATGGGCGAAGGAATTGAACAGACACTTTGCAAAAGAAGAAATACAATTGATCAACACATACATGAAAAAAATATTCAACATCTCTAACAATTAGAGAAATGAGATTTCATCTCATTCCAGTCAGAATGGCAATTTTCAAGAATACAAGCAACAATAAATGTTGGTGAGAATGTGGGGTAAAAGGTACACTCATTCATTGCTGGTGGGACTGTAAATTGGTGTAACCACTCTGGCAAGCCGTATGGCAATTCCTCAGAAAACCTGGAATGGAACCACCATTTGACCCAGTTATCCCACTCCTCAGTTTATACTCAAAGGACTTAAAATTAGCATACTACAGTAACACAGCCACATCAATGTTTATAGCAGCTCAATTCACAATAGCTAAACTATGGAACCAACCTAGGTGCCCTTCACAAGATGAATGGATAAAGAAAATGTGGTATAAATACATAATGGAATATTACTCAGAATTAAGGAAAATGAAATTTTGGCATTTGCTGGTAAATTAATAGAGATGGAGAATATCATGCTAAGTGAAAGAAGCCAATCCCAAAGAACAAAAGGTCAAGTGTTTTTTCTGGTATGCAGATGCTAATTCCCAATGAGGGTGGGTAGGAAGAATAGAGGTACTTTGGATTAGTCAGAGGGGAGTGAAAGGAGGTAAGGGGTATGGAGTTAGGAAGGATAGAGGAATGAATTGGACATTATAATCCTATGTGCATACATGATTACATGACTGGTGTAACTCTACATCACACACAACCAGAAGAATGAGAATTTATACTCCATTTAATTATAATATGTCAAAATGCATTCTACTGTCATGTATAACTATTTAGAGCAAATTTTTTTAATTGGGATAAAAAAGAATATTGAAATGTTTCTCTGTATTTTCTTCAAGTTTATTGAGTTTCTTTAGAACAGCAACTGTAAACTCAGAGTTTTCCCATAGTGATCGCTGCTTGATCAGTTTTGGTAGCTTATTTTGAATAGTAGTTGAGGTTATGGCTTCCTGAAAGGTCTTGATTATTATTGACATAAGATATCATCTGGGCTTCTAAGGGCCAGACATTTATTCCAATTTTCCTAATCAGTTTGTTTTCCCCTATCATTCCATTCATGCTAAGCACTCTGCTTATTTTCTGTGACGCTATAGTCACTTCCACTATTTCAGTACTTGATGGTACCCAGGTTCAGCTTGGCCTGGAGTCTGCTGTTAAAATGTTGTCATTGTTTCAATACTGGAGGACAATACAAGCCTGGGTTTGTTCCAAATACAACTTTGGTGTATTATTCAGAAAGAAACAAGGGAGCACATAGAAAAGTAGTCTGTCCCTACAAATCCTTTCATGGGGGCCAAGGTAGGCCCAGATGCCTTTCCACCACAGTTACCAGCATGTGGTCAGATGGTGCAAAATTCTGCCCTTCCTTAATCAGAGTCACTGTGGATGGACCAGTTCCAGCCTCCTACATCAAAGTCACCAAGCTGCGTCAAACTCTGAGCCCGTAGCCCACAGAGACCAACAAAACACTGGGGTAGGACCAAGGCCCACTTAGGCAGACCACTGGTCCTTTCCAAGACCACTGCCACCAGGCATAGGTGATGCTACCTGGAATTGGCAGAGGAATGAAAGGAAAGTGAGAAATTGGTAGGAAGTAATTGTATGAAATTTCTTACCACTGTAGAAGGACCTCCAATCAGTGTTTCCCTAAGACTGTCCCAGACCATCAGGTCCCTTGGGTTTTCTCATCCTATCAGGAGCTCTGGAAGTCAGATAGATATAAGTATAGGCCCATTCTGTAGTTTCCCTTCATTATGTTTCTTGTGTTCTTTACTATGCAGAAGCTTTTTAAGTTAGACATAATCCCATCTGCAGTATTTGTTTTTGTTCCCTGTACTTTTGGGTCCCATACAGAAAAATCATGCCTCTCCCAGTGTCTTGAAGTTTATCCTTTATGTTTTCTTCTAATAGTTCCAGGTCTTACATTTAGGCCTTTGATCCACTTTGAGTTGATTGGGGGGGGGGGGGGGTGTTACTTCAGTTTATGATAATTTAATGTGCCTGAGAATTTTTGTGAAAGTACATGTCATCTTTCATTATAAATACACATAGCACACTCTGGAAAAAGTTAGTTGTGACCAACTTTCCTTACAAGAAAATTTTTACATCTATAAGTACGCAGCATAACTTAATTTCTATTGATTGCACTTTTTGATTAATCCCTTCCAGCCTCCAAGGAAATTTGAAAGACATGCAATCAACATTATCTTCCTTGGCCACTGTGTTATCTAGAAAATATATTCTAAAAACTAGTTTCCTTGATTCCAATTTACCCATAATTTCATTCTTAAATTTTTCCCACCCCAAACTACATTTTGTTTTTTATTTTGATTTGTTTTTGAATGTTACCTACAGATACAAATTTTAAAATGAACTCTTAGTAATCATAAATACAAAGGAATTTGAATGATATTTCAGTTCACAGTGGGTCAAAGGCCTGAAAAAAGAAAGGAAGAAGGGAGTCTAACCTTATGATATGAGGAAAAAGCTAAAATTCCTTGTTTTGCCAATGCTGTGAGCACACCATTAGGTGGACACATAATTTAACCAGACATTTGCAGGCAAACATTTAAGCCTCTCATTCTTGTCTGAATAACAGACTGAGCTCACTATACCAACACTTTTGCAACAAGTTTGTCAGAGCAACAAAATTGCTTCTTTTCTCTTCCCATCCTCCTAACCAGGTTCTTCCTGCTTAAGCCCTCCAGAAGTAAAAGTTGCCAGTGAATTCTGTTTTCTGGTGTGTTTTAATATTACTAAATTTATTTTTTATTTTATTTTCACTGCAAGAAAACTCAACTGAAGGAGTGTGTTAAACCTCTTTTCCTTTTCTGACTCCAAACACTCATGGCCCACTCATTTCTCTTTTCAGTTACCAGACTTCAGTCATGAGGACTTCATCCATAAGGAATTCATCCCAATTTTATTTGCATCCCTCCACTTTCTCCTTTCCATATTCACAACCCTGCTGAAGCATTCCTGGTCAGACCAGGAAATTTATATGAGTACATGTTATGTTTTAGATATGAAGATCCCTCAGATTCTTGGGTAAGACAATGCAAGAAGTTTAGAAGGGAATGATTGGGTTATGAGAGCCTTAACCTACTTGTTGCATTAATCCACTTAAGTGGATTAACTGGGTGGTAACTGTAGATAGGTAGGTTATGGGTGGAAACAGGTAGGTCTCTAGTAGTGTGACATTGGGTAAATATTTTTTCCCTAGTGAACTGAACTTAGTCTCTCTATCTTCTTGTTGCCGTGTCCCGAGCTGCTTTTCTCCTCCACATTCTTCTGCCATGGTATTCTGCCTTAACTCATGGACTGAGACCGCTGAAACCATGAGCACCAAATAAACTTTTCCTCTTCTAAAATTTTCTTGTCAGGTCCTTTGGTAACAGTGGCAAAAAAGCTGACTAAAACAGTGCATACCTATTCTTCATTTGCTAGTTTGTACAAAAGACCAAATAATGCTGAGCTTCAGTCCTCCTTCAGGATACTCATTTTGGGTGAGAATAACCAACTGTGTCACTAAAGCTGCCCATCATGATTGGAAGTCTCTGATTCCTCTTCATTTACCCAATGAATGGCTACCTGGACTTAAATAGCAGAGTCTGTTTGTGCAGACTGATTTCTGCCTCTTGACTCTTTCCATTCTCCTTGGTGTCAGGGATCTTGACTGCTCTGACTATCCCCAGTTGCTTCAACCTGTCTACTGAGTTCATCTTCAGCTGGCCAACAAGAGGGTTCCAGGAAGGTCTCAAGGCATATATCTCCTGGAGGAATGTTTCAACTACTTGGGAGGCTTAACAATTTTAGAGATGCACTTGGGGCTCAAAGGACAAGGGAGAAGGGCACAGTGAGTAACATAGGAAATTTGGTGGTGTGGAAGGGATAGCCAGGACTTTAAGGAAAGGCCAAAGAAGTGGGTTTTCTGAAATTGGGCTGTGGTACACTTTAGCAGAGATGCCACACTCACTCTTATAGAAGTTTGGCCAAACTCATCATGCTACTGAAGTAACAGATTCTTGTCAGTTTGTGATGGATCCACCAATGCTTAGTCTATAGGACATGGCAGGAGAATTCACAGCCATGGTTGATGAAATGATCCCATCACTTCCACAGGAAAGTAAAGTGAACTCAGAGATAGGGGTAACCTGAGATGAAATCAGAGGTGTGATATCATACCGGTTGGTGAAGGTAGATGTCAATTACATGCATGACAGACACATTCCTGGGCTTGAGGTTGAAGGTATAATTGATCCACCTGTTGAAATAATGGGTGTTTGGAAGATCCCTGTTACTAGGTGATTGGAAGATGCTGTATGCTTCTGCTCCACATGAAGAGAACCTGAAAAGTAATACTTTCCTCTCTTTCTCCTCTAAACTGGATTAAACCTTTAGTAATGACACCAGTATGGTTCCCAAGATTTGTTCAGCTAGTTGTTGCCAGTGATATAGAGTCTGATATTTCAAGGGCCTTGACTATTTGTAATTTTTCTGGCATAAAGTCTCAAGGACAACTGGCACTTCTGAGATCTGTGATCTCTGACTGATCAAGTGCAAACAGAGGCAAGGCTCTCTGCAGGTGTCATAGTTACTAACAACCCCTCTTTGTTCAGCCAGAACTTGAATCTTCTGTTATCACTGTTCAGCAAAATCTTGCTTTTCACTGAAGTAGCTCTTTCAATGCAGACCAAGGTAAAACAGTGTTGTAACCAAATCACTATCTTTGGAGTATTCTGGTTGGGTCACTGACAGAGCTCTCTGTAATCTCCTCCATGTTGCTTCCTAGGTTAAGGAGTATTTTGTTCTCTGTTTGCTGTATATCAGACTCAAAATGTTTTGCTATCATGATGATCCTTGAATGGTGCCTGGAATGGGTAACCCAGCTGGAAATGGGACAGAGCAGCCTCATGTGTTATTGGCAGTCTTGACAGTAGCAAATACTCATATATATATTATATATATATATATATATATATATATATTTTTTTTTTTTTTTTTTTTTTTTTTGTCTGAAGAGACGATTCCTCATCCAAACTTAACTTTTTACACATGGCCCCTTCAATGTCAGCTGCCAAAGATTCCCCAGTAAAATCACCATAAGACTGAGAGAAGTAGAGATGAACCTCAGTGCCAGACCTGCTAAAAAGTTCCTTTATTTAATCTTGTGATTCATGTAACATTCCCAGACATTCCATATTCCTGTCTCTTAAATTGCATAGCTCCATTATCAGTTGTCCCTGTGCAACTTTGGAAGCTTGTTGGTAAAGTCTTAGATTTTCCTTCTCAGTCACATCTTCATTAAGTTTGTGCTTCAGTTCTACAATCTGAGATCAGAGAAGGAAGATCTCTTCTTGGTATTGAAGCAGTTCATCACTCTTCTCTGACAATTCTTCGATCATTTGGACATCTGAGACTTTGTTTCATGACGTTCTTTAACATTGTCATTGACAAGCTGTTGTTTCTTCTCTTTGTAAATAAAAGTTTCTGTCTTTATGTGATAAGCCTTGGATAGAAGGATCATATTCTCTTCTTCCAGATCCTTGAGCTTTTCTTGCAGCATGTTCATCTGAAGCAAACCTTGAGATAAACTAAAGGGCTCATTGAATCTAAGAAGTTTAGAACAGCTGGAATTAGTCTCACTCTTTTTGGAAGCAATGGAGACTATGTGAAGTCCCTCATCTTTCTTGGGTAGCTCATTTTGAAACTGATTAAATTGATCAAAGCCTTGTCTCCAAGGCTTCATACTGCTCAGATAAAACATGGTTTCACATTAAGAGAGTTTGTCCAATTCAAGCAGTTACCTCGAGATTATGATCCCTCTCTGCCGGGAGATCATAATCAACCATGTTGATATCATTGTGTGTTTTGGTCATCTGCTCCACCCTGTCGGTGTAGAATCATGTAAAAGCAAGTCTGTTCAGTAACGACTGAAGAGAGGCATCAGAAGCATGCTGCTGCTGGTGTGGTGACTGTGCCCAGACTTGATTTTCACGTAGAAAGAGAGTCTACTCTTAGCTTATACTGTTGTAGCTGTTCTTCTAGCAGATTCACCAGTTCAACTTCAGGGAGAGGCTCATTGGAGCAGGCCTCAGGGATGCTCTCCAAGTGTCTGTGATTGTTGCTCATGAGGTTTTCTTCACCTGTTGGTAATATAAAAAAGGCATTCTGGGATGGACTTATTCATAGAAGTTCTCCACAAAGAAAAAGAGAGTAGGAGGAATGGTAGCTTAGAAAAAGGAGCTTAACCTCAGAAGATCAAGGACGGTAAGTTTTCTCTCATATGTGAAAGCTAGAGAAAAAAGGAAAAGAAAGATGGGGTGAATCTCATGAAAATTAAAGGGAGAGCAGTAGAGCAAAGGGACCAAGCAGGGAAGTTGTGAAGGAGTGGGGAAGTGCTAGGGAGTGATATCAGCCAAATTATACTTAAATTGTGTTGCATGTATGAATAAGTAACAACAAATTTGAACATTATGTACAACTACAATGCAACTATTAAAAATGTTGGAAAAAAAGAAAAAGTAGTTTGAACAAAGACAGGACCATGTGTGCCAAACCCAAGAAGTTGTCATTGCTCATTCTATTGATGGAGCAAGGGATTCCTCACCTAGAGGGACTGTGTGTGTGTGTGTGTGTGTGTGTGTGTGTGTGTGTGTGCGTGCACACGCACAGGGGTGGGCACTAGGGTTTGAACCCAGGATACTTTACTCCTGACTATATCCCCAGTCCTTTTTATCTTTTATTTTAAGGTAGCATCTTGCTGAGTTGTCCAAACTGGCCTCAAACTTGTGATCCTTGCCTCTGTCTCCCACATAGTGGGCAGTACAGGCAAATGATACTATGCCTGGTATCTAAAGGACTTTTTAAGAAATTAGCCCAGTGGCACAATTCAACTCCTGGAGGACATAGGATGTAACACCAAGGACTCCCAGACTCTCTTGAGAGTGATGTGAGTGAAATAATCCAATTTAAGATTTTATCAGGCTTAGTTGGTTATAGGGAAATGATCCTAGAGCTCAAGTAATGAGGTAAGATGGCATGATGGAGTGGTCCCCCTGAGACATGAACAGGGCCTGAGTTAAAGCTATGACTTTGAGGGTGCTTTTAGGAATGCCAAAAGAGAGACTAGCAGGACTGGGAAATGAGTCTGACGTCATAAAGGGAGGAGAAAATTATTTTCTTTCATTTAATCTTCATGGGTTAACTGGCCCTCTGGAGAACATGGGAATAAAGAAGTGATTGGGAGGTATACTGGTGGATAATGGATGCCTAAATTGGTTTGTAGACCATGTCAAAATCTGGAATTGTATTTTTTTTCTCTCTTGAATTCAATCATGCTATCCAAACTTTCCTGATATATTGTAGCCAGGGCTGAGTGCAATTTTGTGGCACCCTATAAATTTTGACCTGGCTAAGGACATTACAGATTTGTGCTGCTGTGCAACATTACCAGACCCTGAGTCCCCTTGGGACTACCAGGCCATTCACTTGTATTGACTTTTTATCTTGGCATTGAAATTGAGTTTATTCATAATTTTATCTCAAGAAAGACACTGCTGATAAGCATACTCACACATGTACTTATGCTTTTATTTGCTTTCAATTTATATAGGGAGGCAAAACCAAAGTAGAGTCATTAATCTAATGATGCAAGGATACTAAAACACAGTCAATTGTCTGTGGTATTGCTGACATTCCAAAGCATTTCCTCTCTTATTATACACTGGCTTTATATTGTTAAAGGAGAAACATACCAGTTATGACATTCAAGATACTTCTAGGTCATTTATATTAATTAAATACTTCTATACACTTTTTAGTATTTATTATTCATAAGCCCT
This sequence comes from Sciurus vulgaris, assembly GCF_902686455.1. Taxonomy (NCBI): domain Eukaryota; kingdom Metazoa; phylum Chordata; class Mammalia; order Rodentia; family Sciuridae; genus Sciurus; species Sciurus vulgaris. Next base: position 24,473,452 of record NC_136476.1, on the reverse strand, counting down.
AATTACCTACTAAACCTACCATCTTTCCAATACTGAAACTTACTTAGTCTTCACTCAACTATCTTATAATCATCACAAATTTTTGTGTTGTTCCAAGAAGAATGAGGAAATAAATATAAAAAAAATTATGTTAGGAGAAGAATATGAAACTAAAGTCTGATTATGAGCAAATATTTAGAACTTAAACTAAAAATAGCCTCTATCAATGTCCTTGTGTGTAATTTGTAGAAAAATCTTACTCCCACCACCTGTGACTGTCTCCTTCCCAAGACAGTGTTGGCCCAGACAAAGCTATACAGAGACTCCCCTACATATAGAAGTCATCTCAATTATGGTTGAAGGGTATAAATATGGGTCCAGACATGTTTTGCAACAGGAAGATCTTTCTCAGCCAAACATTTTATAACAGTAAAAATGCAGTTCATGATGTTATAGTACCTGTTTTGAATATTTAAAATCTTCATTCAAGCGAGAGAACTCTGCCCCATGTTAAAACAAAACCAATACAACTAGTTTAAAATTACAAAGAAATCAAGTTTATATGGTAGTTTCCAATCCCAGTTTGTATTTGGGGTTAATGTTGAAGTTTCCTTTAGGTGTGGTGCTCATGGCATTTTATAAAAACCATGGTAGGGCCCATAAGTAACTCAAAACAGTTTTAGTTTACCATTACTGAAGTATTATAGTCAAGAATCTTGAAGATCAAAGGAAAAAAAAAACACTTAGATGCATTGTAGTCCAACCTTCCATTTTATGAGGAAATGGAGACCCTCTATGATTCACTCAAATTTCTATATCAGGAAAGAGTAATTTGTCCTAAAGTCTTGGTGTTTGGTATGATGGGCAGGATTCTTTTCAAAGCAACATGTTGCCTGACTCTGAGTGGATAGTGGCAAAGTCTAAATTAAAAGTGATTTAAAAAACAGTCACACATGGTCTTGGGATATAGTTCAGTGGTAGAGCATATATCTAGCATGCTTGGACAAGGTTCAGAGTTTGATCCCAGCAACAAAACCAAAACAAAATATATCCAGCCTTGTTGCCATGCAATGTCTGGAGATGGGTTAGAAGGTCCTGATTAGAGAGAGAAACCAGAACAGGGAAACCTAAGTCAGGCACAAGGAAAGTGAGGGGATAAAGAAGTGAGAAAGAAAAGAGCAGTGAGAAGTCACCAGGTATTCTTTTGGATATCTCTTTGGGTTATTATGTCATAAATGACATAATCATACAATTATTTGATCACAAAGCATTGATTATAGAAGTTGTCCTCTATCATTAAAGAACTTATAATTGACCAAGAGATACACTGAGAGGGTAAACTGTTTTGGAAGGAATGTAGGGCAGCATGTAATTTAATGCTAAGTCAAGGGCTGTATAATGTACTGTCGATGTTCAGTGAGGGGATGAAGGAAGACTGAAATGTTTGATGATTCTGTGTGAGAGGTGAGATTTTAGGTGGAATTTGAATTGGATCTGTAAATCGTGTAGGTGGAAAGAAAATTCATATTTACTAAGTATGTATGTAAGTGGTCATATTTTTATATACTTTATTTCATTCAATTCTATGATGATATTGATGCTTTTTTATGCTTATCATGGATAAAGTTAAGAGCAGATTGATAAAGTAACCCACCAAAAAAACATTGTGCTGGAAAGGAATTTGAATTCAGGTCTCTGTCTCCAGAGTCCAACCAATGTGTTATGAAAGAAACTCCTGGGAACTGGAGAAGGGAAAATACTGAGGAAAACTGCAAAATAGAAATAATAATGACAGGAAAGAAATCGTTTTTGGGAGTAGTGGAAAACTAGTTTGGTGATAAATACATTGATTTGGAAATTCTTACAGAGGAGTTAGGCTTATTGTGCAAAAAGTAAGAAACTTTTCAGCAGGGGACAGATGCAAAGAAAATGTTTTTGGACTGTTAGATCAGCAGCAGTAGATAGAGAAGATTTAGGTTGGAGAAAAACAACATAAGAAACTTATGGTTATCTCCAGATTTAGGTTGGCATGAATGGAACAACTCAACAAAATGTGACAGATTTGAGATCAATTCAGAGGAAGAAAGATGGCTCTGAAGTTTCAAACTTGAGTACATAGGAAATGGTGTACTTTGTTAGGGAAGGTGGAAAGGGAAGTATGATGAGTCTGTGGATGCCTGTGCTTTTGGTATTTTCTTTTGGCATATCTGCTAAGGCTCTGTCAGGAACTCTGAAGCATTTGAGAAGTATGCTAGAAAAGACCAATGCCAGAGCGATGTTCAGAGATGGACCCACCCAGAACTTCCAGAACATCTCCCTTTGTTTGACAAGAGATAGTTGGTAATTAATGGAAGACTTTTAGGATGGTGATTCCTATATAAGGTGAGGTGCCCATGGCTGTTGTCCAACCCCTGTTCTGGGACACCATGAGCTAGACATGCAAGTCAAATGCTGAGCTGAAAAACAGAGGACTAGATGATACCACCTAAAAGCAAAGACCTTTCTCTTTTACTCTCCGTTTCCTTCCATTCATTTGCCTTTTGATCATGGGGAGAATTTGACATTTATTCATTACTTAGAGCTTCCAAGGGACTTAGTACTTAGATCCCATAGACAGTGATGGCTTTCAACAATGAAGAGGTGGATGGCTTTTTGAGCATTCTGAGAAGGTCATTGTTGCTCTCTGCGATTCATGTGGAAAAGATTGACTAAGATGTGTAAAAGTTAAATAATGTGAAGTTCTGTTCTCAGAATTGGAGAAAGGCAATGCTACCATTATCTTCCTATGTTATGTTTCAAGATTCTAAGTGAGATACTACAGCGACATTAAATAGTATTAAAATGTGTCATTTTAATTATTTTGACTCTAGCTAGTAATAGGTTTGTTCTACCCAATGGTAAGGACCCCTTAAGTTTAAGTCAGGGTTGTGTGACCTTGGGACCAAAATAGAAAGAAAGGAATAATTTATGTTTGCCTGGTTCCTGCTATTGGTAACCAGGTTATAGTGGTCAGAAGCCCCAGCAAGGAAGCTGGAAACAAATACCCCTGTTCCTCACAGTGCCAGTGTGTTTATAGTTATAGGGCCACACATCACTGATTCCTGAAAGAAGGTTTCAGTGTACTATCACCAAGAGGTTAAGCACAAAGCTTATGTGTGTGCATGTGCTTTATTGTGTACACGTGTGTGCATGCATATGTGCTATTTGATTTTGAGTTACTGATAACTCCCGAACAGATTATGTTGTACCCTTGGCTCATCATCCTACCCTCCCTCTCTCTTTCATTCTCAATGTGGGAAACTCCAGACAACATGGCACTTCAGATTGAGTGTCTGAGCAGAACTGACCCTATATGTAATGTGTGTGAGACCATATAAGGTAATGCCTCCTTCATTTGATAATAATCTGTTGAGTCAGTGCCAGCCCTGTAAAAACTGCTTCCTGCTAAAGGCCTTGATGTCCTGCCTCTCTATGCAAGAATCCTGCAGCATTTCTTGGGGGATCACCTGGGATGCAGAAATGGTGATTTCACCTCCCTTGTCACCTGGCAGTGGGCCCTTGGGACACCACAAAAGAGATATAAAAGGTTATAGGTATGAAAATATATTTTAGTATAAAAAATTAGGAGGAAATAATATTTGTGGATGAGAAAGTATTTTGTATGGTAAAGTAAACAGGTTATAGAATGTCTAGTAAGTTGCACAAGGTTTTTGCAGAATAAATCTCAAAAAAGTTTGTGAGTGATTAAGTTGGCTATAATTAGCATCATTAGTTGAAGTTATTAAAGTGTTTTTCCTAAGTTCAAATATTAATGTACTGATATAAACCAAAATTTAATTCTCTGTGTGTTGAAGTAACAAGGGTTTCTTAAAATACTGATCTTCTCTTATTTAACAAGATAATTTTTTGTGTCTGTTGGGTTTCATTCTTTAGGGGAACTCATCTTAAAGGAATTAAGATTTGTACAATCTGGTTAAACAAACGACTGTTATTTTAGTTTTGCTAAATTTTCTTTAAAAGCTAAACTTGGTTAATATAAAGACGATGTAATTGCTTGGGATGCTGTTATTGGCTTCTTTGTATATTAGATGTATTCATGTCCTCCAAGTATACAAGTGGTTACAGAGCACTTTACAAAGCTGGTGTTCTTCAAACTAAAGTTGTCTGCACTCTCCTTCAGACTTGTATACAAATAGCAAATTTAGTTAGGAAATTATTTATATCATGTTTTTAAATTGGATTAATAAATTTGTCAGCAATAAGTGTTATATGTAAAGTTTTGTGTTACTCTTTACACTGGGATGGGAATTTAAATGTACTTTCGGAACGTAGAAAGTATATCTTGGTTTGTTTAGAGGTTTACAATGTGTAACATAAAAAAAGTTTGCCTCTTTCTTGCAAAAGGAAGGTTGGAAACTCTCTTAACTTTGGTTTGATTCATGCTTCAGATGAAATGTTGTATTGTGTTAATTGATATTCATATAGGCTCAGGAAACAATATATGAGAACATTGTAAAATGATGTTGAAGAGGCAAAGATCAGCTTCAGAAATAAAATACTTCATGTAAGACTTGTCAAGAGGCCTCCTTACCTGAATTAAAACTCTGCCTCTCACCTTATTCCATTTTATTATGACTCTAAAGTAGGCTAGACTTAGGTTTATTTAAAGTTAAGTTCAAAAGGTAAATTTTTGTTATAAAAATTACTATGATCTCAAAATAACCAAGAAATATAATACAAAACTAAGTAAAGTTTTGGGTAAATTATAGAAGGTATGTATATTTGTAAGAGTTTTTTAAAAAGTAAAATTTGTGAAGGATCTCATAAGATTCAATGAATAGTATTTTCATCTTTATGAAGGCAAAATAAATATGAAAGACATATTAAAGATACTATAAAATTATGTTTTTTGATTTATAACTATTGTACAAACTCAAAATAAATTTAGCAAACTAGCAGGATATAAAATTAACACCCATAAATCAAATGTGTTCCTATATATCAGTGACGAATCCACTGGAAGAGAAATTAGAAAAACTACCCAATGCAAATAGCCTCTAAAAAATTAAAATATTTGGAAATCAATGTAACAAAAGAAGTGAAAGACCTCTCCAATGAAAACTACAGAACACTAAGGAAAAAATAATAGAAGACCTTAGAAGATGGAAAGATCTCCCATGCTCTTGGTCAAAATGGCCATGCTACCAAAAGTGTTACACAGATTTAATGCAATTCCTGTTAAAATCCCAATGACATTCTTCATAGAACTAGGAAAAGCAATCATGAAATTCATTTGGAAAATTAAGAGACCCATAACAGACCAAGCAATCCTTAGCAAGAAGGATGAAGCAGGAGGCATCACAATATCAGATTTTAAATTATAACATAGTAACAAAAATGTCATAGTATTGGCACCAAAACAGATATGTAGACCAATGGTACAGAATAGAAGACACAGAGATAAACCCATATAAATACAGTTATCTCATCCTAGACAAAGGCACCATAAACATGTATTGTAGAAAAGATAGCGTCTTCCATAATGGTGCTGGAAAACTGAAAATCTTTGTAGCAGAATGAAATTAAACCTGTTTCTTTCACCCTGCACAAAACTCAACTCAAAGTACATCAAGGACTTAGATACTAGAACAGAGACCCTGCACCTAGTAGAAAAAAGAGTAAGCCCAAATCTTCACCATGGCTTATCATGTCAGCTTAAGAACTGACTTCCTTAGTAGGATTCCTAAAGCACAAAAGTGAAATCCATTAATGAATGGTATGGATTCAAACTAAAAAGCACTTCATAGCAAAGGAAAAAATAAAGAACATGAACAGAGAGCCTACATAATGGGAGAAAACTTTACCACGTGCACCTCAGAGCACTAATCTCTAGGATATATAAAAAACTCAGAAAACTTAACACCAAAACAACCCATATAATCCAATCAGTAAATGGACTAAGGAACTGAACAGATACTTCACAGAAGAAATATAATGGATCAAAAAATATATGAAAAAGTGTTCAAAAATCTCTAGCAATTAGAGAAATGCAAATTAAAACTACACTGAGATTTTATCTCATTCCAGTCAGAATGGCAATTATCAAGAATACAAGCGACAATAAATATTGGTGAGAATGAGGGGGAAAAGGTACACTCATACATTGCTGGTGGGGCTGCAAATTGGTGCAACCACTATGGAAAGCAGTACAGAAATTCCTTAGAATATGTGGCATGGAACCACCATTTGACCCAGCTATTCAACTCCTTAGTTTATACCCAAAGGACTTAAAATCAGCATACTACAGTGAGGCAGCCACATCAATGTTTATAGCAACTTAGCTCACAATTGGTTAACTATGGAACCAACCTAGATGCCCTTCAACACATGAATGGATAGAGTATGTGATACATATACACAATGGATATTACTCAGCCCTAAAGAAGAATGAAATTATGGCAAATATGGATGGAACTAGAGAATAATATGCTAAGTGAAATAAGCCAATGCCAAAAAAAAGAGACCAAATATTTTCTGTAATATGTGAATGCTGATTCACAATGAGCAGGGGGCTATGGAAGAATAGAGGTAATTTGGATCAGACAGAGGGGAGTGAATGGAGGGGAGGGAGTGTGGGGGTAGGAAGGATAGTAGAATGAATTGGACATTAATATCCTATGTGCATATCTGTTTACACGACCAGTGTAACTACATCATACACAACAAGAAGAATGAGAATTTATACTTCATTTATGTATGATGTGTCAAAATGCATTCTACCGACATTCATAACTAATTAGAACAAATAAAAAGTGTCTTACCAAAAATTGTGTTTGCTCTTGTTAATTCCATTTTGCATTTTCCTTGTGAACTTTGTAACTGCTTTTAGTGCTTTACAGAAGTACTTCTTTTTATATACATTTTAATTTTTAAATTTGTTCTAATTAGTTTTACAGGACAGTAGACTGCATTTATGCATTTTGATAAATCATACATAAATGGAGTATAATTCCTCATTTTTTCTGATTATACATTGTAGGATTGCATCAGTCATGTATGTACATGAGATAATAATGCCTGTTTCACTCTACTATCTTTCATACCCCCATACCACTTCCTCTCCCTTCACTTCTCTCTACCTAATCTAGAGGTACAACTTCTAATATAACAAGCTGAGTTAATTGGAGATAATAAGCTGTCACCTATAGAACATACAGGATATAAGGCTAATTTCTAGTACTAATACAGAACCCAATTAAATGGAAGGGATAAATAACTGTAAAGTTATAGACATTAAACTACAACTCAGTACTCATACTTGATGAAACTGGTATGCTGGATGTTTAAAACCAAATCAAATCAAGGAAGTTAAAGAGCTAAAAAAATTTTTAAAAAAATCACTGTTTTGCCTCTTGCCTTCTGAAGTCTGCTCAAACCCAGGGAATGATGGAACTTATTTCTCTAAGGGTTTTACAACTCTGGGTCATGTAACCTCCCAATCAGGGGAATAAAAGGGACCCTGGAGAACAGGAAGCTAAACAGTGCACATTGTGCAAAGAGGAGGTTCACTGGAGAGAGGAATGTCCCTAGTACATCCAACGGAAGCCACATGTGGTCAGAATTCTGACCCATTCTTGCAGATGGCACAACTGATGGAGGAAGCTAGAGGAGCTAAGAAGTTTCTCATTAGTCTCCAAGAATAACTCTAACCCCCTGAGGAATCTCAGTTGACTCTTAACAGTAGAGTGGAGCAAGTTCAATTTTGGTCAACTCAGTCTTAAGAGCCTTGCAGGAGAGTTATAACCAAAGCACAGCTGTACATGGGCCAGCATTCATAGCTGAGGTGGTACATTGGTGATAAAGGGGTTGAAGATGACCTAGAAATTACAACTAAGCAAACTAGTTAGGAAACTCAACTATACTGGGACTAGATGTTGCCAATTGCTTTGTTAAGGATTAGGTCTAGCCCTACTTGACAGGTAGGGTTCTCCCCTTATGAGATTCTTTATGGACACCTACCTCCAATTATATAGGGTTTATGAGGAGATCTAAAAGTATTGGGCAGAGTTTCAAGATGGCGGCCTAGAGGGTGGCTGCATTTCATGTTGCTCCAGGACTCAGGATTCAAAAGAGGAGATATTGAGACGCTTGGGACCAACTCAAAGCAGTCAGGTGACTCTCACCCCCTGGGGAGGCATCCCGGATGGGACGGTGGTCCCGGAACGCAGGGAACTTTGTGAAGTAGAGCTGCCGGCGAGACGCCCCTACCCCTGCTGGGGCAGTGAACGCGGACAACTGGGAGCTCCGTAAAGGAGGCCGCTCGGCACAGCGCTGGGACTCGGAGCAACCACTGGGGCTCCGGCGGCTGCCCAGGGGAAGAGTGGCGAGGAGAGCTGTGTGGACTCAGGACACCGGGGCCTGCCCTGAGGAGGAGGAGGAGGAGCATGGCCACTTGGATTTGGAGTGACTGCACCAGAGCTACAGGCGGTTGCCAGAGGAGAAGCCGCGCGGCGAGCTGTTTGGACTCACAACGACTGCTTCTGAACACCGGGGCCTGCCCTGAGGACGAGGAGGAGGAAGAGGAGTGCGGCCGCTTGGATTCGGGGTGACTACACCAGAGCTACAGGCGGTTGCCAGAGAAGGGACTGCGTGGCGAGCTGTTTGGACTCAGACCACTTCTGAACCCCGGGGCCTGCCCGGAGGAGGAGGAGGAGGAGGAGGAGGAGGAGGAGGAGCGCGGCGGGTCGTTTGGACTCGCAGTGACTGCATTAGTGCTCCAGGTGGCTGCTCAGAGGAGAAGGCAAGTGGTGAGTTGTTTGGACTTAAAGTGACAGCTCCTGAACACAGGGGGGCTGCCTGGAGGAGAAGCTGGTGGGACACTTGGTCTTGAGTGGCCGCACCAGAGCTCCGGGCGGTTGCCCAGAGGACCCGTGCAGCGGGTCACGTGGATTCAGAGCCACTCAGAGCGACCGCTCCTGAACACCCGGGGGGTTATCTGGAGAAGGAGGAGGAACGGGGAGGGTCACTTCGACTCGGAGTGATTGATTGCCCAGGGCTACGGGTGGTTGGTGGAGGTGGAGGCACGCAGTGAGTTTCTTGGACTCCTAGTGACCGCACCGGAATACTGGGCGGCTGTCTGGAGGAAGAGGCGTGTGGCGGGTCTCTGGGATTCAGAGCGATTGTACAGGGCCCCAGGTGGCTGCTCAGAGGAGGGGCCGCATAGCCAGGTGATTAGGTGCAGAGCAGGGTCCCAGGATCTAGGAGGCTTCTTGGTGGAAGAGCCGCACAGAGACAGGCTTAGGGCGGAGCGAAGGTTCCAGGCCTGTGGGCAGATTCTCTGAGGAAGAGCAGCCTAAGGAGAGTCATCTGCAAAGGGTGAGGCTCCCAGGCCCAGGAGGTAGGGCCGGGCCCCTGGGAACGTTGAGAGGAAGGCAGCCCAGCCCAGGCGGTAGCTGTAAATTGAGGGGAACCTCTAGGAGGGAACTGACCAGCGAGACCTCCCCACCGGGTGAGTCTTCCCTGCTGGGTGAGGTTTCCCCACAAGGATGGTAAAACCAGAGACTCAGGCCCAAACAGGCCTTGCCTCAGCCCGCAGCCTAGGTCCCCTTTGGATGACCATTGGTCAACAAGTGGAGGCACCTCTGCCCACTAGCAGGGATTATACCCCACCTGAAGGCCACCACTCCTAGAGAGGCAGCTTCCTTGTGGAGCACCGCATTATCAACTTCCTCCAAGACTTCAGCCTACTGAAGGCTAAGGGGGGATATATATAGAAATCTTCAGGGACATTGTAAGTCAATAGAGGAAATCTGCAATATCTCAGCGGTCCTCTGATACCTGAACAATATGAGAAAACAAGGAAAGAAAATGCTGCAAACAAATCTAGATGTTACATCAATAAAACCCAATGACAGCATGGCAGAAGAAATGACAGAAAAGGAGTTCAGAATGTACATAATTAAAATGATCAGAGAAGCAAACGATGAGATGAAAGAGCAAATGCACGCACTGAATGATGAGATGAAAGAGCAAATGCAAGCATTGATTGATCGCACCAATCGACAGTTAAAAGAGCAAATACAGGAAGCAAAAGATCATTTCAATAAAGAGTTAGAGATATTGAAAAAAAACCAAACAGAAATCCTTGACATGAAGGAAACAATAAACCAAATTAAGAACTCCATAGAAAGCATATCCAATAGGATAGAACACCTGGAAGACAGAACCTCAGACATTGAAGACAAAATATTTAACCTTGAAAACAAAGTTGAACAAACAGAGAAGATGGTAAGAAATCAAGAACAGAATCTACAAGAACTATGGGATATCATGAAAAGGCCAAATTTAAGAATTATTGGGATTGAGGAAGGCCTAGAGAAACAAGCCAAAGGAATGAACAATTTATTCAATGAAATAATATCAGAAAATTTCCCAAATCTCAAGAATGAAATGGAAAATCAATTTCAAGAGGCTATAGGACTCCAAATACACAAAATTACAACAGACCCACACCAAGGCACATTATAATGAAAATACCTAACATACAAAATAAAGACAGAATTTTAAAGGCTGTGAGAGAAAAGAACCAAATTACATTCAGGGGGAAACCAACACGGATATCAGCAGATTTTTCAATCCAGACCCTAAAAGCTAGAAGGGCCTGGAACAACATTTTTCAAGTCCTGAAAGAAAATGGATGCCAACCAAGAATCTTATACCCAGCAAAACTTACCTTCAAATTTGACGATGAAATTAAATCCTTCCATGATAAACAAAAGCTAAAAGAATTTACAAAAAGAAAGCCAGCATTACAGAACATTCTCAGCAAAATATTCCATGAGGAAGAGATGAAAAACAAAGAAGCAAATCAGCAAAGGGAGGAATTATCCTAAAGGAATTGTCAAATAAAGGAGGAAACAAGTTGTGTCAAACAAATAAATAAATAAAATTTAAAAAATGAACCAAATGACCGGGAAACCAAATCATATCTCTATAATAACCCTGAATGTTAATGGCCTGAATTCATCAATCAAAAGACATAGACTGGCAGATTGGATTAAAAAGAAAAATCCAACAATATGTTGCCTGCAAAAGACTCACCTCATAGAAAAAGATACCCATAGACTAAAGGTGAAAGGATGGGGAAAAACATACCATGCGCATGGACTCAGCAAAAAAGCTGGAGTATCCATCCTCATTTCCGATAATGTGGACTTCAAGCCAAAGTTAGTCAGAAGGGATAAAGAAGGTCATTTCATACTGCTTAAGGGAAGCATAAATCAGCAAGATATAACAATCATAAACATCTATGCCCCAAACAGTGGCTCATCCATGTATGTCAAACAAATCCTTCTCAATTTCAGAAACCAAATAGACCATAACACAATAATACTAGGTGATTTTAACATGCCTCTCTCACCACTGGACAAATATTCCAGACAAAAATTGAACAAAGAAACCATAGATCTCAATAACACAATCAATAATTTAGACTTAACGGACATTTATAGAATATACCATCCAACCAAGAGCGAATACACTTTCTTCTCAGCAGCACATGGATCCTTCTCTAAAATAGACCATATATTATGCCACAAAGGTAATGTTAGCAAATACAAGAGGATAGAGACACTACCTTGTATTCTATCAGATCATAATGGATTGAAGTTAGAAATAAATGAAAGAGTAAAACACAGAAACTATTCCAACATCTGGAGATTAAACAATATGCTATTTTATGATGAATGGATAACAGAAGATATTAGGAAGGAAATTAAAAAATTCCTAGAGGTAAATGAGAACAAAGAAACATCATATCAAAATCTCTGGAACACTATGAAAGCAGCACTTAGAGGGAAATTTATTTCATGGAGCGCATTTAATGAAAGAAGTAAAACTCAACAAATAAACGACCTAACACTACAGTTCAAAGCCCTAGAAAAAGAAGAACAGAACAGCACCAAAAGTAGTAGAAGGCAGGAAATAGTGAAACTCAGAGCTGAAATCAATGAAATTGAAACAAAAGAAACAATACAAAAAATTGACAAAATAAATAGTTGGTTCTTCGAAAAAATAAACAAAATTGATAAACCTTTAGCCACACTAACAAAGAGAAGACGAGAGAAAACCCAAATCACTAAAATTCGGAATGAACAAGCAAATATCACATCAGACAGGACTGAAATACAAAACATAATTAGAAGCTATTTTGAAAATCTATACTCCAACAAAATAGAAAATTTCAAAGACATCAACAGGTTTCTGGAGACATATGAATTACCTAAACTGAACAAGAAGGACATAAACAATTTAAATAGACCAATTTCAAGTACTGAAACAGAAGAAGTCATCAAAAGCCTACCAACAAAGAAAAGTCCGGGACCAGATGGGTTCTCAGCCGAGTTCTACAAAACCTTTAAAGAAGAGCTCATTCCAATACTTCTCAAAGTATTCCATAAAATAGAAGAGGAGGGAACCCTCCCAAACTCATTCTATGAAGCCAATATCACACTGATACCTAAACCAGACAGAGACTCATCAAGGAAAGAAAATTTCAGACCAATATCCTTAATGAACATCGATGCAAAAATTCTCAACAAAATTTTAGCAAATCGCATACAAAAACATATTAAAAAGATAGTGCACCATGATCAAGTTGGTTTCATCCCAGGGATGCAAGGTTGGTTCAACATCAGGAAATCAATAAACGTAATTCACCATATTAATAGACTTAAAGTCAAGAATCACATGATTATTTCAATAGATGCAGAAAAAGCATTTGATAAAATACAGCACCCCTTCATGCTCAAAACACTAGAAAAAATAGGGATAGTGGGAACATTCCTTAACATTGTAAAGGTCATTTATGCTAAACCCATGGCTGATATCATTCTAAATGGTGAAAAACTGAAAGCATTCCCCCTAAAAACTGGAACAAGGCAGGGATGCCCTCTTTCACCACTTCTATTCAACATCGTTCTTGAGACTCTAGCCAGAGCAATTAGACAAACCAAAGAAATTAAAGGGATACGAATTGGGAAAGAAGAACTCAAACTATCCCTGTTCGCTGATGACATGATTACATATTTAGAGGAACCTGGAAATTCCACCAGAAAACTCTTAGAACTCATAAGTGAATTCAGTAAAGTAGCAGGTTACAAGATCAATGCCCATAAATCCAACGCATGTTTATACATAAGTGATGAATCTTCAGAAAGAGAAATTAGGAAAACTACCCCATTCACAATAGCCTCGAAAAAAATAAAATACTTGGGAATCAATCTCACAAAAGAGGTGAAAGACCTCTACAATGAGAACTACAGAACACTAAAGAAAGAAATTAAAGAACACCTTAGAAGATGGAAAGATCTTCCATGTTCTTGGATAGGCCGAATTAATATTGTCAAAATGGCCATACTACCTAAAGTGCTATACAGATTCAATGCAATTCCAATTAAAACCCAATGACATACCTTACAGAAATAGAGCAAGCAATTATGAAATTCATCTGGAAGAATAAGAAACCCAGAATAGCTAAAGCAATCCTTCGCAGGAAGAGTGAAACAGGGGGTATTGCAATATCAGATCTTCAACTCTACTACAAAGCAATAGTAACAAAAACGGCATGGTATTGGTACCAAAATAGACAGGTAGATCAATGGTACAGAATAGAGGACACAGACACAAACCCAAATAAATACAATTTTCTCATACTAGACAAAGGGGCCAAAAATATGCAATGGAGAAAAGATAGCCTCTTCAACAAATGGTGCTGGGAGAATTGGAAATCCATATGCAACAGAATGAAACTAAACCCATATCTCTCACCATGCACAAAACTAAACTCAAAATGGATTAAGGACCTCGGAATCAGACCA